>NC_040099.1:41775798-42400798 GCF_003369695.1 Bos indicus x Bos taurus
CGTGTAAAGGCAGTGGACTTTTCTCTCCATACTTACTATACATACATGCCCTTTGATTTGGACAGCTGTGTGCAGAACTGAACTGTGTCTTCCCCAGCCTTTCAGCCCAGGCAGAGGTGGAATTATTTCTGGCTGCTAGATACTGTATGTTCTGGCTGCTCATTTCCTGACACCTGGAGTTCTGAACCTCAGAGTTTTTATGTTCACCTAAATAATGGACATGGTCTGTGCTTTGCAGATTTCTGTTTCATCCAGAGGTTGATTTTATATTGCATTATATCAGTTTCCTAAAATGTGAATTTTTCTGTTTTCTTGTTAATAATCATGTAATAGTAATTGTCAGCCTTAAAAAGACATTCATATGTTCGTGTTCATTATCATGAACTTTGGAATTTCACATCTTTTAAACTGATTTTGATAACATATATCTTAGAGATGTCTCATTATCTATCTGTTTACTTTTGGCTGTGCTGGTCTTCATTGCTGTTCATGGACTTCCTGTAGTTGCAGCAGATGGGGGCTGCCTGCCAGTGGTGCCTAGGCTTCTCGTTGCGGTGGCTTCTCTTCTTGCGGAGCACAGGTCGCGGCTCCCGGGCTCTGAGCGCAGGCTCAGGAGTTACGGCACGTGGGCTTAGTTGCTCTGCAGCATGTTGAGTCTTCCGGG
This sequence comes from Bos indicus x Bos taurus, assembly GCF_003369695.1. NCBI lineage: Eukaryota > Metazoa > Chordata > Mammalia > Artiodactyla > Bovidae > Bos > Bos indicus x Bos taurus. Next base: position 41,776,463 of record NC_040099.1, read on the forward strand.
TCAGGGATCGAACCCGTGTCCCCTGCATTGGACCCTGGACTACCAGGGAAGCCCTCTTAGGCATATTTTAATCAACGACACTGAGAATGTTGAGAAGCTGAGTGGAAAACATAAATCACGGTGTCATTCAGTGAATTTCTCTATGGCATATGGGGCACTAATTAAAAGTGTTTTGGCTAAGCCCCTGGGGGTTGGGGAGAAATTAAAATAAAGATTAAATTTAATGATATATAAGATGACTGCAGAAAAGAAACAGTAACTCGAGTAAAATGTCTGTTAAAGTACTTGTTGTTTAGTCACTCAGTCGTGCCCGATTGTTTGCGACCCCGCCAGGCTCATCTGTCCTCACAGACCTGAACAAAAGTTGGGAGTTTTGAAAGGACCAATTAGGTAACAACCCAGAGGGCTGACAGTTGGTCTGTGGGGGTGTGCGTGCTTCTGCACCTGTGGATACTGCCGTGCGTCACAGGCACAGGCTGTGAACCTCGCGCGTGTTAGTGTGGCCGGGACTTCTCTGTGGATGATAGGAAACTCCCTAAGCCTCATCTGCTTCGTCTGAAGGATTATTTGCCTTATCTCAGCTCGTAAACTTGGTTTTCTTTTTTTTTCTTGAATAGTAATGTTCATGTCTGAAGAGAAATCCTTTGATGAGTCGAGTTCCTTATGGCCTATAAAATTTTGTGTAAGTGAAAAGTGTGGTTACTGGGCCTGATTGACGCAGAGTGCCTGCCTTCTTTCTGGGAATCTGGGACTTCAGTACACGCTCCGCAGAGAACGCCGCTGTGACCGGGCTCCTCGGGGACCTTGGGCTGACGGAGGAGCAGGCAGAAACCCCTGGCGCTTCATATGTGTCCCTGTGTCTCCCCTGCCAGTGGGCCCTTGGGAGCATACGCCTGGTTCCTCTGGACTCGGCCCCTTGGCCTTGGCTTTTTTTGCTCTGTATCCTTTCTGTGTAATAAGTCTCAGCCTGAGCATGACTGTGTGCTTACTGATGTGAGTCCTCCTAGCGAATCGCCGACCCCGGGGTGGCCTTGGGGACCCCAGCCCAGTGTCAAGACTCAGGCAAAATGCTGGTCCCCACCTTGTCCCCACCCCCCGCCTCCCGCCTCCCGAGTTTTATAGCTGAAGCTTTCCTTTCAGCTATTTCTTTTGGTGTTTTTTCCTTTACCTAAGTAATACCCTTAAACTACTGTTTTTGAAGATGGCAGTTTTGAATGTCCTTTGTTATCTGGGTGTTAGGTGGATGAGGATTTGGGTCTCTGAGACCCTCCCCGGGTTCGCTGCCCCCAGCCCTCCAGCATAGTCATGCCCTGCACAGTGCTTGGTTCCATCAGTCAGCATCCATCGTTTTCACTGTGGTTATTACAGAAGCACTGTGTAATCCTGAGCCAGGCAGAGGACTACGGTTTCATTTTCCCATCTACCTTTTTTCTTAAAGTTAACGGTCGTCTCTTACTGTTATTTGCTTTTTACTCTGTTTTTATGACAGATTTGTTCCCAAAGCTCCCGTCTTGTTCTTCTTTTCTGCACAGGCAGATGTGTTGGAACCCTTCTTCCCCTGGGTCACAGGGACTGTGTCACCAGCTGGCCACAGGCCTGCTTTTCCTGGGTTCCTTGCTGCCCATCAGGTTGCATCTCAGGTTGTCAAGTCTCTTGGGCAAGTGTACAGGGAATACAGTCCTTGCTGCTGTGTGTCTGAAGTATCTTTATTCTACCTGTACACTCAGGTGGTTGTTGAAACTGGTTTTCTTATTAGAATTTTGAATATGTTTGTTTATCGTCTGTAAATTTCCATGGTCCTATTGGCAAATCGATTGTGATCTTTTGTAATCTGCTTGTCCTGTTCTGCCCACTAGGAGTCCTTCAGGATCATCTCTCTGTCCCTTGCGCCCTGAGACCTCATAGTGTGCTCTGATGGGTCTCTGCATGTATGGTGTTGGGTGCTTAGTGGCCCCTTATGAGCTGGATGCTCTTTAATCCTGAGAAAATTTGAAGAACAAGAATGTATTTTACATGGACACGTGCTTATGAAGTTGGCCATCCCTAGACAGTAGGTTATGGGGAGGTCAGTGCTCAGTATGTTCTAACGAGCCAGTATCTGGATTCCCTTGTAGAGATGTAGGTTAGAGACTTTTAACTTACAGACTATTTTTAAAAACCATAAAAATAAGGAAAAGCTGCTTCCAGTGACTTTTAGGCTGTGTTTAATAAAAATCCATTTATAAATACTGGATTTGTTTAACTTGTGAACTAGTTAAGTAAGCTGTTGGTTTTTTGGAAGAGGCCCTTGTCTGTGTAGATATTATCAAGTTTAATGAATCATTGGAGTTATTTTCAAAACCTCATTTCAGGAGACTTAAGTTTAGCAGTCGGTCTTTCTTGCTGATACTGCTTTGTCCTTTGGCATGGTTGAGTGGCTCCTCTTACATGTGCTGATTAACACTGGTACATGAGCAGAAGAGACTGTTGGGAACAGTGTATATCCTGGTTCTTTAGAGGAGTGAAGTTTTTTAAGTCTTTATTAAGTTTGAGTCTGATTTTGTGAAACTTATTTTTGGCTTTACCCCAGTTAAAGCTGTCATAACTGTTCTTTTTACATGAAATATTTAATTTCAAAGGTATAATTTGGGGGATTCTAAAGTAAAATTCTAGATGTATGGAAATACTTTTAATAGTTTTTGTTAGTTATTACAGAAGTCACATTTTTTTACTAAATTCTCTCTGGAGAGAGATTTTTCCCAGATAGCCATAGGCTTTCATTTGGGAAAGACTGGAAATAGACATTCCTATTGCAGTGATTTTGGGTGTGGGGGGCTGGGACGGGATGTCAACCATTAGGGTGAGAGTAGCAATATTTGAGGAGAGTTCATATTTTTAATGGCTCATGATCATCTCTGCATAGCATCCGTGGTTTTTTCCCTATCTGTGAGATTTTATTGAGGTGTAATTTATATTCAGTGATAGGCACAGTTTAATGGTTTTTTTTTTTTTTTTTTTGTGACCCCATGGGTAGATCTAGAGGGCATTTTGCTAAGTGAGATAAGTCAGACAGAGAAAAACAGATACCATATGATCTCACTTATGTGTAGAATCTGAAAAATAAGACAAAATGTAAATAGACTCATAGATACAGAGAACAAATATGTGGTTGCCAGAAGGGAAGGAGGTGGAGAGTTGAATAGATGAAGGGGATCAGGAGGTACGAACCCCCAGTTATTAAAAGAAAAGCCTCGGAATGTGACGTTCAGCGTAAGGAATGTGGAATAATGTTAAATAACTTTGTGTGGGGACAGGTGGTTACTAGGCTCACAACTGGTCATCGTTTCAAAATGGACCTAAACGTCAAAGCACCAGTACCCTGAGACTAACACAATGGTGTGTGTCTGTGGTATTTCATTAAGATGTGTTTCAGCAAATGTGTGTGTGTGTGTGTGTAGCCCACGTGCCTGTCAGGACATAGAACACAGCCATCAACCTGGAGAGTTCTCTCTAGCTGCTCTGTACTCTGGCCCTGCCTCTTCCCCAAACCCCAGGACCCCAGTTCTAGATTCTCCCGATGGAGATGAGCTTGCCTCTTCCAGAACTTCGTATAAATAGTCATACACTATGTAATCTTGGGTGTCTGCAGTGCTATCTTGAAGTTCATCTGTTTTGTTGTATGGATGACTAGTTTGTTCATTTCAAAAAATGCTAGTATTCCATTGTGTGAATATATTTCCGCTTGTTTATCCAGGCTTGTTAATGGCAATGTGTTTCTGTTTTTTATCTGTTATGAATACAGTTACTCTGATCATGTGAATATGTGTGAATATGTTCCCATTTCTCTGGGGTAAATACTCAGGAGTGGAATTGCTGGGTCATATGGTAAGAGTTTAACTAGATACTGCCAAATAGTAATACTTTTCCAAAGTGGTTAAATGTTACATTCCCACCAGCAGTGTATTAAATTTCTAGTGCCACACATCCTCACCAGCGTTAGGAATTAGAGTTCTGTTTGCACTTCAGCCATTCTGGATGGTGTCTGTTGATAGCTCACCGTGGTTTTAGTTTCCATTTCTTTGATGTTTGGTGATGTGGAGGTTTTTCATGGGCTTATTGCCCATAGATTTTCTTTTGTAAATTGTGTGCTTGATTTTGCCCAGTTTTGTTTTGGATTGTCTGTTGTTGAACTGTAGAAGTTCTGTGTATATCCTGGGTTTAAGTCTTTTGTGAGACACACGTACACACACACACACTGTAAGTGTGTTCTCCACGTCTTGGCCTTGACTCTTAATTTTCTTCTTACTATCTTTTGATGAGTGAAAATTTTTGCTTTTGATAAAAAGTCTAGTTTGTGGACTTTTAATTCAGTAGTTAATTGCTTTCTGTTCCTGTCTGGGAAATTCTTCCTCCAAGGGCTCACAAATGTGTTTTATGGAGAAGTTTTAAGTTGTTAGCAGTGAAGTTTTGTGTCTGTAGTTTGTCATGCACACTTTGTGGTGATGCGATGGAGGGCTGACCTTCTCTCTTCCCCACATGGTTACTCTGCGCCACTTGCTGAAGACTTTCCTTGCCCCATGAATTCCTTTGGAACCTTTGTTGACAGGCAGTTGACTGCGTATATACGAGCCTCTGCGAAGTTTCTGTTTTGTTCACTAACCTGTCCACCCTTGCTCCAGTACCATACTGTCATGGTTACGTCTCTGGTGGAGTAGACCATGGAGTAGACTCTGTTGTCTGTCTACTGGATGGAGTAGACTGCGTTTTCTGAGGTTTTCTGTCTGGAAGGACCGCCCCCTTCTGGTCCTTCAGCTGAGAGGGCTGGCTTTTGTCATCGCTGGTGTTTCTGGCATGTTTTGCTGCAAGTCTGCGATGCAGAGGCAGAAAGCACCCTCCGGGATCAGTGTTGGTCCTCTTATCTCGAGGCCCCGTCCTGTCTGCCTTCTTTGCCTGTCAGTATGCGGTCTTTTTCTTAGCTGTGCTGACATCTTTCTTAAATGTTGAAAAGTTTACATCACTTCTCCTCTTGCCTCAGAAGTAGGAATTTCTTTTTTTTTTCCCCCTCACCTTTGGCTGTTTATGCTGAAAGTCACTGTGGACCCTCCAAGGCCTGTCTCTCTGCCCACTTACTCAGGATGCTGAGGTGTGTGTGTGGCTCCCTGAGCTCAGGACCATTCCTGCACCTCCGTTCCGGCCTCGCTCCATCCTGTGCGCCGGCAGCCGCTCCTCCCAGCCATGCGAGGCTGAGTCAGGGCAGGAGCTGTTCCTCTGGAGTGGTTTTCGCAAGATCATCTCTTCAGGGTGTCAGGAACAGGACTCTTCCTTGTCAGTCCAGTGTGCAGATTGCAGAGTGGGGGGCGGTCCAGACCCACCTGCGTTCTGTGATTCGTGGTCCTGCCCTCATGCTTTGCAGCCCCAGCGTTGTCGCTTCTGGACTTGAACTTGATGATGACCTCCTCAGCTCGGCACCAGCTAGCTTTCAGTTCAGAACCATCTTGTCTTTCCATGTCTTTTCTGTTGCTTCTTCATGAATCTGCTCCCATCAGACCCATCTTCTTGCTGTTCTCATAACAAACCCCACGTTTCTGCTTGTGTCATTAATATGCTGCTCCTCCTGGCATAAGTGTGCTCTCGTGTGTGTGTGTGTGTGTGTGTGTACTTGTGTACACAGAGGGCACTTTGGTAGAAAGAATGTGTGTTTCCATCAGGCACATCCCAGTTTTACCTCTTGCTGTGTGGCATAGGATACGTTACTTCACTTCTCTGAGCCTTAGTTGTACAGTTTGTAAACCTGGAAAAACACTTTTCTCACAGGACGTGTCAGGTTGATGTGAAAGTTCCTGAAGCCACAGAACTCAAATGAAATGTGGGTTTCCTTTCTTTGTTTCTGTAATTAAAAGTTGAGGCTGAGGGCAAGTCATTTCTCCTCATCTTTGTGTCATCAGCGGGACACAGCGTGTTGAGAACATGGAGAGACTTGTTAGTGGGTTTAGTTGGTTAAGGAAACGTCTGACTACTTCCCGTGCAGCCTGTGCTGTGTTAAATGTTGGGCTTGCGAATTACTGGTAAGGATGGCCCCATGCACAGGTCCTTAAGGCCCAGTGCAGCATCCAGGTGTGCTCCGTGATTCTGTAGCTCCGGAGGCAGGCACAGCTTAGCCTGGGCCGCGTGATGCGTGAGTGGGGATTCCTGGAGAAAGGGGTGCTGGTAATTGATCCTTTTTTTAACAGCTTTATTTAGGTGTAATTTGCATACCATAAGATTTCACCCACTTAAAATGTCAATTTACAGTTTGTAACCGTCACCACAATCCAAATCGAGACTGTTCCCGTCACTCCAGAAAGATTCCTTGTGCCCATCTGCGGGCCTGATATGGAAAGATGAGTATGGCTGAGCAGGACTCCTGGGAGGAAGGCGGGTCCCAGCGCGGAGGAGACAGAGAGCAGGGAGGCGTGTAGCCCGGGTCGGGGCGAGCTGTGCTCCTTCCCTCACCCGTGTTTTTATTCTCTGCTCTTCACACCTCAGTTTCCCCACCTGTGATGTATAACCGATAGGCTGGTGGCACCTTAGCTCCCTTTAAACTCTCATCCCTTCAGTTAAGAAAAGAATGTATTTTAAAAAAACACCAGCCGTCAGAACCCATGAAGTAAAACCAGAGAATCAGAGTGACAGTGATGCTTACAGTTCCTTTGATGAAATTTCTCGCTTAATGTTTTTCCTGCTTAGGCAAGTAGTAAGGTATACTGTACTGGTAGGAAACCGATGAAATGTAAAAAAGTGAAAAGACCACTTATAAGCTTATAATTCAGAGATAATTGTTACTAAAGTTCCCTTGTTCTTACATTTTTTGTGTGCTTATATATTTAAAACTTGATACTGTGCTGTAAATTGCTTTCCTCAGACTATTAAATATTGTCAAAAACAATTTTTATGAGACTAAAAAAACATGGCCTGTTCATTTGAAAAACGTGATAATAGCAGTACAAGTGATAGATGGGCATGGTAAGGCTCAAAATAAAAAAAAAACTTTCTCTCCCTCCTCTTTTACAACTTCGGAGACATAACAATGGTTTACTATGTCAGAGATGGCTTGTGTGTGACTTTACATTCCATTATTTGGATCAAGCCTAATTTAACGTGTCTTTTATTGATAGCCATTTAGATTTTGCTGTCTTCGCTTGCACAGTGCTAAAATGATTATTTTCATGTGCACATCTTTGAATGCTTGTAAAAGGATGTCTGAAGGATAAGTTCCTAAAAAGAGGAATTCTTAGATCAAAGAGAGCACATTTAAAATTTTGATAGATTTTGCCAGTTGCTTTTCAGAAAAGACTGTGCTGGTTTATACTTCAGCTGTTGGTGGATATTCTCCCTTAGTGAATATTCACACCCTTACCAGCACTTAGTATGCTGGTATATTATAGACCCTTTTTTGTTCTTTGCCAGTCTGATGTTATAAAAATTCTAACTTACTGTCTTATGTTCTTAAAATTGCAATTGTACTTGAATGGTATTTTCATATGGATATTAGTCATTTTCCTGTGAACTGCTTCACATTCTTGCTATGTTTAAATTCTCATTGATTTGTGAGAACTCTGCTTTTTAGAAAAGTTCGCTATCATAATTTACACATTTTTTTTCACCTTTGGTTGTCTTTTGACTTTGTTTATGGTCAGATTTATCAGTTACACTTGTGTTTGTGTGTTTTTAAAATTTCAGAATCACCTTAAGTCAGTGCAAAGAGAAGTGATTCTGGTAGTTTTTCAGGTGAATATTATAAAAACATTAAAGAGGAGTAAGAACTAACACAATTCGCTTTTGAACATGGTACTTAAACTGTGTACCGTTGTCTTATGAAGAAGAAAAATGTGAACAGATATTGAACTTTTCTTACATTTGTACTTTTTTATTATTTCTTTAAAAAATTTTATTATTGAAATATAGCTGGATTACAAAGTTGTGTTAATTATTGCTGTCCGGCACCGTGACTCAGTTATACACATACGTACACATACATGTATTCTTTTTCCTATTTTCCGTTCTGGTTTCTCACATGATATTGAGCACGGTTCCCTGAGCTGCACAGTAGAACCTTGTTATTTATCCACGTTTGTCCTTTGTAGTGTCCATTCTAGCAAAACTGTTTTGTGTATGGTTTGCTGCTGCTGCTAAGTTGCTTCAGTCGTGTCCGACTCTGTGCGACCCCATTGACGGAAGCCCACCAGGCTCCCCCGTCCCTGGGATTCTCCAGGCAAGAACACCGGAGTGGGTTGCCATTTCCTTCTCCAATGCATGAAAGTGAAAAGTGAAAGGGAAGTCGCTCAGTCGTGTCCGACTCTTAGCGACCCCATGGACTACAGCCTACCAGGCTCCTCCATCCATGGGATTTTCCAGGCAAGAGTACTGGAGTGGGGTGCCATTGCCTTAGGAATGAGCAAATGAGGTTCTTCCTTTGTTAGCTGTATGAACACATGGCTTGTCTAATGCGGTATGTAACTGCAGCTAATGACCTGTACCTGTGTGAATCACTGCATCTGTCACTGTTCTGTAGATTTCACTAATGATACTAAACTATTCATGTGTAGTTATATAAAGAGTCTTCTTGTTATTCATGGTTGTTTGGTCATAACCTAAGAAAAAGTTTTCTGTTGGATAGCAATCAAAATGAAACCCCTTACAGAGCGGTGGGCTCTTTTTAGGAGAAACCCTGTGTCCTGCCTTGATGTCCTATGTCCTTCCATTTGGTTAATTTTCCCCACACTTGAAGATCCAGTGCTTTCAGCTTTTTGAGAACTGACGTGCATGTGTGAGGCACGAATCAATTCAAGATGACAAAACCAGCGACAGTTCTCGAGGGGGGAGTTTGCCAAGCTGTGCGTCTGTCTGCTGCCCCTGGGCATTGGTGGCCACCAGGTGACCGTGATGCTGTGTCTCCCGCAGGTGTGATGGGTAGGTGACCAAGAAGCCCTCCTCGCTGTCATCAGGGAGGCAGCATGACCGAGTGCTTCCTGCCCCCCACCAGCAGCCCCAGTGAGCACCGCAGGGTGGAGCATGGCAGCGGGCTCACCCGCACCCCCAGCTCTGAGGAGATAAGCCCCACCAAGTTTCCCGGGCTGTACCGCACGGGCGAGCCCTCACCCCCCCACGACAGCCTCCACGAGCCTCCCGACGTAGTGTCTGACGATGAGAAGGACCATGGGAAGAAGAAAGGAAAGTTCAAGAAAAAGGAAAAAAGGAGTAAGTGCCGTTTCCTCTGTGCTGTGGCTTTATTCTAGATAAATTTCTGCTCTACTCACGTGTACCTGCCATCCTATATCCAGGGACTCCTGTTTTATATTTTCTTTTCAGGGTCTCAGTTTTTGTATTTTAGGGTCTTACTATCACAAGTAAAAATACTGAATTTCCAGAAGTGGTAAAGTTGTCTGGTGGAGGTTTCTTAAGTTGGTTTTTTAAAATAATGTATGAAAAATAAATGTTGAAATTTTGTGCTTATGGAGTCTTACTGTCTTGATGAGGTTGTAGGCCAGTTGGGGCACATGGTAAAAGATAGTGTATTTGTTTTCTTAAGCAGATGCCACGACACACCCATATGGGATTCCTGTTCTGTAGGGAGGATGATAGCTTTTTATTATTGGGTTGGCCGAAAAGTTCAGGTTTTCCTGTAAGATGTTACAGAAAAACTCAAATGAACTTTTTGGCCACCCAATATCATGCTCTTCTTTTGCTATTCTGGTTGGTGTGGAGTTCGTGGTATTTTAACCAGAAGGAAATTTATGCAATACCTCTAATCTCTATTTTAAAATCTCTATTATTAATTTCTATTTTAGCTTGTAAGATATTTGGCTAAAGAAAAGAACAGGAGAGTTTTAGATGTTTAAAAAAACCCCAAAAAACAAGGAAGCCCAACTAGGACAGCTCTGATATTGAGTAGCTGTTAATGTGAAACCCAGGCTTTCTGACTCAGGGGCGTGGCCGACGACGCTGAAGGTTAGGGCTTTCCTGGTCGGTCCTCCCCAGAGGAGGCTCCATCCCTGCTGCTGGCCCCAGAGGGAACTTACCAGCCAGAGACCCGGGAGCCAGGTGCAGTGGATAGGAAAAGAGCACCTACATAGTCCTGCATCTCCAATTGTGACTGGAGACGGCTTCAGATTCCAGGAACCAAATAGGAAAACCTAAGCTGAGAGAAGTGTAGGTTAGAGGATGTTCTTCTGACTGTGAAGGAATGTTGTGTGTGATGGTGGGATTCTTTCCAAATAAGTTGAAATAATGATTATTTTCAGTAATTTGGTTTGTAAAAGTTTCTCTTGCACACATGTATAGAATAAAACCAGTTGCAAGGGTAACTAGCTCTGGGCATGTTGCCCTCTTGTGGTTGAGAGATGTCACAGCAACACCTTTCAGTCGAGATGAGTGGCCGGGAGAACAGGAGGGCTGGGCCACAGGTGGAAAGATAGGTCGCCAAGGCCAGGTGACTCTTCTTTGGACCTGTTTTAAACATAGAAAATGGACAGTGTAACATTCAGCAGACTGTGACTCACGCTTCCTGCGTTTCTTTGGCAGCTGAGGGCTATGCTGCCTTTCAGGAAGATAGTTCGGGGGATGAAGCCGAAAGTCCTTCCAAAATGAAGAGGTCCAAGGGGATCCATGTCTTCAAGAAGCCCAGCTTTTCTAAAAAGAAAGAGAAGGATTTTAAAATAAAAGAGAAACCCAAAGAGGAAAAACATAAGGAAGAAAAGCACAAAGAGGAGAAGCATAAAGAGAAGAAGTCAAAAGACTTGACAGCAGCTGACGTGGTTAAACAGTGGAAGGAGAAGAAGAAGAAGAAGAAGCCGATTCAGGAGCCAGAGGTGCCTCAGCTGGACGTCCCGAGCCTCAGGCCCATCTTCGGGATCCCGCTGGCTGACGCGGTAGAGAGGACCATGATGTACGACGGCGTGCGGCTGCCCGCAGTCTTCCGGGAGTGTGTGGACTACGTGGAGAAGCACGGCATGAAGTGCGAGGGCATCTACAGGGTGTCAGGTGAGGGCCGCGCTGCTCGCTACTGGTCGGCTTGCCTCTGTGTTTCAAAGGAAGGAGCAGAGTGCTTATGAGCAAGGTTGTGACACGGGTCCTAAGCCTCATTCATGTCCTTGGTCCTTCCCGGTGAACGAAGGCCCCCACACTGTGTCCGTGTGTGTGTGTGTGTGCGCGCGCGCATGCACGCTGCCTTTTTTACTCGATCCCCACACCCCCATTAGGAGGGCTCACCGTGGGTTCATTTTGTAGTGCCTGGTGCGTGTGGGCAGCACCCCTCACCTGGGCGCCCCCGAGAGGTTGGGTGTCGGGAGGAGGTCAGCGGGGAGGGAAGGTGTTTGGTGTCTGCGTCCAGGATGTGTCTTGGCCATGAGACACAGTGCTGACGCTGTCATGTGAGTTTTTCCTCAGTCCAGCTGAGGGATGGGCTGTTCTTGCTAAGTGTTTAGACCTCAGGGGTGGATTCCTCTAGGTCAGGTGTGGCTCTGACATATGCTAGTGAAGTCTAGGTTCCATTTTCCTATATTCCGTGTGTGTGAAAACTAACATCTCATACTTGGCAGGAGTGTGATTCCTATTGGGTGTCTAAAGTCAAACAAGACACCTGTGGTCCAAAACTGAGACTCTGTTCTTACAAAGCGGTGTGGCTTTGGTGTTGGTGCAGGATGCAAGTCCTACCTGTGCGATGCAGTCATCACCTTCCTATGACTGAGGCTGTAACATGTGTCGTTGCTCATGCATGTTCATGATGAGTTAGATCAGAAACATTTAGAATAAAGAGACTAGATTTAGTTTTTCTAAATCTAGTCATCACCTTCCTGTGACTGAGGCTGTAACATGCATTGTTGCTCATGCATGTTCATGATGAGTTAGATCAAAAACATTTAGAATAGAGAGACTAGATTTAGTTTTTATATTTAATTGGTTCATGCACATTTCTTGAAGGTAGATTTGATATGAAGGTAGATTTGATATGCCCTTTCTTTGTTAAGAAAGGGCAGGCATGTTTGATAACTGGGGAGACCTTTACGTAGCCCACAGATAACATGTCATTTAAGAGTGTTTTGGCTAATATGCTGCTATTTTATAGAAAATAAGAAAATGAATTAGGCACTGAATTTTAACTTACAACTTCTTAGTTACATAAAATAAACACATTTAACTGAATGTAAAACTTGCCTTTTAAGAAAAATTAGATGGATTTTTAAAGATCTACACAGTACTAACATAGCTGCTTCTCGCTTATGATTTTGATAGGCATGAGGAAATTTCATTTTAGGTGAAAGCTTCTCTGAAGGTTCCTACAGCGTTGTTCAGAGGATTCTTTGGACTTTGTCCTGATTTTTTATGTTTGTATTCTTTTGGAGCTGGAGGTGTGGAATGTCTTCTCTATTCGACACTGAGCTGCTCCCCTGGTCCTTGGCGCCTTGGAGAACGAGCACCTGCTTTGATCAGTTCTGTATTTATTTGTGAGGCTCTGGCAGAACACTGCATTCAGCATTCTGGACTGCAGAACCGTGCCTGTGACTTTTCTTTTCGAATGCTAGTAGTAGCGCTTTTTCATGGAGAACTTTGATTCACACTTATTCATGTCCAAGTTCTAGTTTTAAAACTAATCTATTGTCATCTGCTCTTTCTGTACCTGGGACTTTGAAGTGTTCAGTTTTTAAAAGGAAAGCATTTTGGTAACAATTTCTGAGTAACAGACTAAACACATATTCTAATTGTTCACTTGTGCCATTTTCTGGGCAGGCACTGCTGGGGCAAAATTATGTATCTACAAGGTGTTCATGAGAGAGAGAGGAGGGTGTCAGGAATTTCAATTAAAGTTATCACTCACCATATTTTATTCAGAAAAGTAAGAAAATAGGAATTATTTTCTAACTTTTCCACCTCAAAATGAAGATTATAGCAAAATAAAATCTATATTATTATTTTCCTATTTGGAATTGCTGGTTTTGTCAGTGCTGGATTAAGTTATTGATTTATTGTGATGCCATTAAAAGGTTTTGTAATGTTTACCATTACAATGTCAGCCTCAGTTCGTGGCTTGTTTTTAATAACTGGCCTAAAGTTTTTTTGTAATTGAAGTATAGTTGATGTACAGTGTTAAGTTTCAGAGATACGGCACAGTGATTCAGTGTTTTTAAAGATTATACTCCGTTTATAGCTGCTGTGAAATGCTGGCCGTATTCCCTGTGCTGCACTGTGGAGTGTATTTATTTTGCGCATTTAGTTTGTGCCTCTTAGTTCCCTACCTCTAATTTAGCCCTCACACTTCCTCTCTCCTCTGGTGACCACTAACTTGTTCTCTGTGTCTGAGTCTGTTTCTTTTTTGTTACATTCACTGCTTTATTTGTTTAGATTCCATAAAGGAAGTCCTTGTCTTTCTCTGACTTAGTTCATGTAGCTTAACACCCTCAGGTTGAGCCATGCTGTTGCCAGCGGCAGGATTTCATTCTTGTTTACAGCCGAGTGGTGTTCTGTGTGTGTGGCGTCACACCTTGGCCTGAAGTTTCTAGTGTTGAAGACAGCGGAAGCTACTTTGTGCTCTCGTGAGCGAGCAGTCAGTGTCACTGAATTCTGTCTTAAATGCAGACTGGAGTCAAGACTTACATACTTAGTGTCTTAAAAACATTTATGTGTGTTTCTTTCTGACCAGTAAGAAAAGCAAAACAATTTGATTTTAGTAACCCAGGTTTCACTTTTTTTTTGGTTCTAGCCCTGTTTCAGATTAAGAAAACATGTAAAGAATTTAAATGTAGAAATTAGATATTAGGTATTATTAGAAATTAGGTATTTATTGGGGAATAATTTTCAGACAGTTTATTTAGATGGTGAGCTCACCTTTTCCATTTGATACAATTTTTATTTATAAAAAAAGTACTCACCCATACCTTTTTGCAGCGTGCTTGTGTGTACTGAGTTGTATTTTATATTGTCAGTCTTGTGACTGGTTAGAAAAAGCAGTTGGCCACTCATGTAGAGGAAGGCTTATTCTCGAATTGTAGTTTAACTTTTGCCTACGTAATCTTTAAAAACATATTTTCCCTGAATCGATTGGCATATTTGCTTAATGTTTCTGTGTTTGCTGTGATATTTGTTCTGAATATTGTTTTTCCATTATCATTTAGTGTTTGGCTAAATTTGTCCTCAGAGTGTAGCTTTCTCTCTTATTTACGGAGGAATTGTGTGAACGATATGCAGATAAACAATTAACGTGCAGGTTGGCTCTTTTCCCATCTCCCCCAGGGGTGATGATGGGCATGCTGGGGAAGAAAGCTGTGTGTTTGATTTTTTTCTTAACACTTCTTTTTGTTCTGAATTTGAATGTTCTCAGGAATTAAATCCAAGGTGGATGAGCTGAAAGCAGCCTACGACAGAGAGGAATCTCCAAACTTGGAAGAGTATGAACCGAACACGGTGGCCAGTTTGCTGAAGCAGTACCTGCGGGACCTGCCTGAGAACCTGCTGACCAAGGAGCTCCTGCCTCGCTTCGAGGAGGCGTGTGGCCGGAGCTCGGAGGCTGAGAAGGTGCAGGAGTTCCAGCGCCTGTTGGAAGACCTGCCCGAGTGCAGCCGCCTTCTCATCTCCTGGCTCATCGTGCACATGGACCATGTTATTGCCAAGGAACTGGAAACGAAAATGAACATCCAGAACATTTCCATAGTGCTCAGCCCCACTGTGCAGGTACACAGCCTTCCTGGCACACATGTGGGCCCTTGGGGTTGGGGCGAGGGTGCTTCCCATTGCCGAGTCATACCAAGCAGTGGGCCAGGGACAGTGGGCAAGGGCTTGGCCTGAGTGTGGATGGTGTTGACGTGAAAGCTGGTGAGCAGGTTGGCCTTTGAGCTGTGCCTGTGGAATATGAGTATTGTCCAGGTTTGGGTGTAGGTCTGTAAGCAGCTCCTGATGACAGTGACCTGTCCTTAGTGGAGGAGGAGCCAGGGTACCTGCAGTCCCAGTTCATCCGCAGAATTTTGAAGATTTCAGTTACTCCATCAAATAGCATTACTGCTCAATCATGTCACATAGACATTCAGACTCAGGCCCAAGGGGGCCTAACATTATTCATTTGGTCAGGGACTTAACCTGAAGAATTCAGTCGTGAAGATTATATAAAGTATTGTATAGAATCTTAACCTGGGGAGGCATTTCAAGGAGGTGGGTGGTGATTCTTTATAACGTAAATTCCTGGTCTTCGCTTCCTGCTACTCACTTGGTGCTGGCATAGAATGTGTGAGTTCCTTTATTGGAGTTACTGATATTTCACTCTGGCCAGAAACAGAGGGCAGAACAATGAGAGGGGTTATAGTTTTTGTTTTAAGCCCTCTTGGTGAATACACCAGGTCACTTGTTGGTCACTGTTATAGCACACTGCTACGTATAACAGTGTATTTTCTTTCACTGAAGATTCCTTCATTGCTCATTGCTTATAGCTTGGAAACAAGATGTTCCTTAAATTTCCTGTTAGTTAAGTTTTCAGAATTTGGTAAATATTACATTGTTACTTAGCATTTCTATAATAGGGATGATGGTGTCACAGAAAATGCAGGTGTGTTGTCAGAGTAAGTTTTAGATAGGAAACAGTTTCTTTTACCAGCTATTTAGCCACCTAACATCCTGATGTCTTAGCTCCTCCATCCTGAGCTTTGGAGTTTCCTGGAAGGTGTTTGTCCCTGGAGTGGGGATGCCCATGCTCAGCCCACCTCTGTAGCCACAGGCTCCCCTGTTTCTCAGTTGATCCAGTCGCGTGTGTTAGAATGCCTCATAGTAACTGGAAAATAAAGAACATAGGATTTAAAAAATCAGTTAATGCTCTAGGGCTAAAACAGAATAAATCAATGATAATCAGCCTCTGCGTCCCTTTCTTGGCTTTTCCCCCAGTCCCTCATAGTGCTGAGTCTACCACTTAACCTGTACTTTCTCATTCTCTTCTTTAAATTGGCCATTAAGTAGCGAAGCATGTCTTGTGACTCCTGAAGATTAAAGAAGGTACTTAGGCAACAGACACAAATGAAATGAAACGATGATTTTAATATTTTTCTTGCAAATCCTTTTTTTTTTTAGATTAGCAATCGTGTTCTGTATGTGTTTTTCACACATGTGCAAGAGCTCTTTGGAAATGTGACACTGAAGCAAGTGACGAAGCCCCTGCGATGGTCTAACATGGCCACAATGCCCACACTGCCTGAGACCCAGGAGAGCATCAAGGAGGAGATACGGAGACAGGTGTGTGCGCACCGCCCTCCGGCCCCCGAGCCACCCTCACGCGGACCCTGTGGGAGACTGGGGTGCTGACGCCCATGAGTCCTGGTCCTTGAGCACTTCCTGTGTGTATGTAGCTTTCGGGCACTCTCTTCATGGCACACCAAGGCCAGAACTTCCCTTGTGGTGCTGATTCATGCTCATTAAGTCAGGATATCATGGTACACAGAGCACAGGTTTGGAAATCAAAAGACCTGGCTTGAAATTCTTGCTCTGCTCCTGACTGACTGAATTAGGCACATTGCTTAACCTCCTTAAGACTTGGGGATTGCCTTTAAAAGTGAGTCCTCTCCTAGGTTTGATCTGAAGATGACCTTAAATGAAATAATGTGTTAAAAAATGTTCAGCAAGGTGCCAGGTATGTTGTAAGCAGTCCAAAAATGTTGCCTTATCTGAACAAGGCTGCTTTTATTGGCCTTACTTTACAGATGAGAATAATGAAAGTTGGTAGAGGTAAATCTGTGTCACCTGGTTTATTACCAAGTTTTACAACGAGGATTTAACCCCAGATCCTGTGCTTTCCCACTGTCCTTCTGAAATAGCGCTGGTCAGTTGTGTGTGCTTGGCAAGCCCAGTAAGAAACTCAAGACTAAGACATTTACTTCCATTTGATTATTATTGCATCTTTTGTTTGCATGTAACACATTAGATCCCTGCTTGCTTTTCTTCCCTGTCATTTCCAAGTTCCTGTTTCTTAGTAGTTGATATTCTTGGGGGAAGGGATATGAATTGACTGCTGGGAACCAATGTGTGCCGATGGATTAGAACCTAGTGCTCAGGCAGAAAAACTAAGGAGGATTTTTCAGTCATAGCCTTGAAAACACAATCTGTGCCATTATGTCATTTCTTTAACGATAACCGAAAAGTAGTCGATTTTGCATCTTTAGAAATGGCATGTGGCTTTAAGATGATAAGACGTGAAATCCTATTCAGTGTGTGGTGTATTACTTTCTAGGAGTTTCTTTTGAATTGTTTACATCGAGATCTACAGGGCGGGATAAAGGATTTATCGAAAGAGGAGAGATTATGGGAAGTACAAAGAATTCTGACAGCCCTCAAGAGAAAACTGAGAGAAGCTAAAAGACAAGTGAGTAAATTTATTATTTTGGTATATCATGTTTATGATGAAATGTAAAAAGAATGCACTAAAATCTTTTATATACCATTTTAAGTTATTTTTTTTAAGTATGACAACAAATCCCTTCTGAAGGGAAGTTCCCTGATGGGAGATTTGTTCACATGTTTCCAGTTCTTGATTATTGATCCTTCAGCTTGGTATCAGGGAAGTGCTGCCTTTAATTTAGGAAGTTGAGTTTTTGAATTACACTGTTTGACTAAAAGATGTCAGTTTTGTTGTTTCTGGCTTGGTTGGACTTGTAAACAGGTTTCCAGGGTGAGAAGCAGTGCAGTGGTGATACATTTCAAAGGCTGCGGGGGAATTGGAGGCCTTACACATGGAGGTACTGAAGTCAGGAGGGGTTTTCTTTTCCTGGAAACAGGCAGGTGACAGGTTCTGCTGGATGAGCTCGGGGTTTGCAAGCCCGACTGTCGGTCTCCCTCTGGCTCAGTGTGTTGCTTGGCGCTGGGACTCTGTGAGTGTCCCGGCCAGTCTGAGGTTGAGGTCCCACATCTCTGGGCCCCTCTTAACACCTATGTGCACATTCAATATCAGGGTCCAAGAGCACTTCCAAGGGACACAAGTTGACATTCGTCTGACTGGGACCACGTGGTCCGTGGTGGTCACAGTTGTGGTTCTGCTGAGAGTCCAGACAGTGCAGTACTCTGGCTCGAGGGCTGGTGGTGTGCGTGGACGTGGCGGTGGCTTTGTCAGAGAGGAGGCAGCGACGAGATGTCTGCCCTGAGCTATAGGACCTGCAGATGCCCTCTGTGCATTTTCCTTTCTCCTCTGCTTACCAGGTTATCTTTTGCTTACAATGCCTGTTTTTAATTAGTCCCTTCATGATTTGGCCTGGAATCAGGTTTTAGTGATAGACCAACCAGGCCTCGTGTGGTCATTGTCCACCGTGTGGTGTCACCCATTAGCCTTTAACACAGGGTCTTGACCCCTGTGGGTGCGGCTTCCTTTCTCGCTTCTGCATCCCTCTTGGATAAAGGAACTGTGACGTAACAAACCAGAGCCAGGACAGAATGGGATGGCTTACCTCTGCTTTACTAATTTCTTGAAGCTGTCTTCATGTCTGCTTATTAATTCACAGAATGCTCCAAAGGTTCTATCAAGTTGATTTCAACTTTGAGAAATAAATGACTTTTAAAGATTCATTATATTAACAGACTAAAAATAAGAAAAATGATAAGATCATATCAGAAGATGCAGAAAAAGTGTGTAGCAAAATTTGACATTTATTTCTTAATAAAAACTCTTTTCAGCCTGATAAAGAGCATTTACAGAAAAAAAGTCTTGTGGTTTACATTGTACTTCATGGTAAAAGTCTGAATGTTTTCTTCTGGGATTGATTGGGTATACAAGCAAGGATTTTTGCTTTTACTGCTTCTGTTCAACATTGTACTGGAGGTGTTTTAGCCAGTGCAGCAAAACAAGAAAAAGAAGGCATATGGATTGGAGAGAAATTAGTCTTTATATACAAATCATGTGATTGTCTCTGTATAAAATCTTAAGAAATCTATACAAAATTGAATATGTGAGTTTAGCAATGCTGTAACATACAAGATCAGATACACACGTCTGTTGTATTCCGTATGTTTGCAATGAACTATTGGATAGTGCACCTAAAAAAAGACATAAATAAATTAGAAATATGTTTTTATCACAATATTGTTAAAATGTTAGGTTTTCCCAAGTTCATCTGTGGATTCCATTCCAATCAAAATTTAAACAGGTGATTTTGGGTAGAAATTAGTAAGCTTTTCTAAAATCTCTGTGAAAAAAAAATTTATGTGGAAATAAATGACCCAGCCTCCCAGTCTATTCCTCCCCCATGCTCCCATTTGCTTGGCAACCACAGGTCTGTTCTCTGTGTCTGAGTCTTTTGCTGTTTCATAAATAAGTTCGAGTCATTTTAGATTCCACATATAAGGGGACTGACTTTGCTTAGTATGATCATTTCTAGTTGCATCTGTGTTGGCGCAAATGGCGTTATTGCTTTTAAATGGCTGAATAGTGTTCCATTGTATGTGTTTATATATAGATATATGTATATATATTTTCTTTATTCATTTGTCAATGGACATTTAGGTTGTTTGCATGTCTTGGCTATTGTGCATAGTGTGGCTGTGAACATTAGGGGTGCAACTATCTTTTTGAATTATAGTTTTATCTGGATATAGGCCCAGGAATGGGCTTACTGGATTGTATGACAACTCTATTTTTTGGTATTTTGAGGAACCTCCATACTGTTTTCCATAGTGGCTGCACCAACTTAAATTCCCACCAACAGTATAAGAAGTTTCCCTTTTCTCCACACCCTCTCCAGCATTTATTATTTGTAGACTTTTTAATGATGGCCATGCTAACCAGTGTGAGGTGATACCTCATTGTAGTTTTGACTTGGATTTCGCTAATAATTAGCAATGATGATTTCATCTTTTCATTTGCTTGTTGGCCATCTGTATGTGTTCTTTGGAGAAATGTCTATTTGGGTCTTTTGCCCATTTTTTGATTCGTTTTTTTTTTAAATTTTTATTATTGAGTTGTATGAGCTGTTTGAGTGATTTCTTAAATAGGATACAAAAATTCATGAACTGTAAAAGAAAAATTTGGTAAACTATATTTTATCAAAATATACTCTTCAAAAGACACTGTTAGAAAGATGAACATGCAGACCAGAGACTGTGACATATTTGCAAAAAACAGACACTTGATAAAGTTCTTGAACTAGAATATATTAAAAATTCTTTAGACTTAATAAGACAAACCAATTTTTTTAAATTGTATTTTTTTAGGGCAGTTTTAGGTTGACAGCCAAACTGAGGGAAAGGTACAGAGAATTCATACTCCTTTACTCCCTATGCTTAGCCTCGGTCATTATTAATATCCCCCACCAGAGTGTACGATTATTATAATAAAAATTCAGTTTTAAAAAGGCAAAAGTTTAAACAGCACTTTACTGAAGTTCTTTACCAAAGATTATATGTGCATGATAAAGAAGCACGTGTGAAGGTTGTTCATCAGTGAGGAAGTGCAGATCGCAGTCACAATGAGGAGCCACTGCGCACCAGCCAGGATGACTAGTATCAAAAGTACCAAGTGTTGACAGGAACGTAGAGCGGCTGGAGCTCTGCTTTACTGATCTTGACTGTTTCAGTCATTTTGGAAAACAGTTTGGCAGTTTCTTTCAGAGTTAAGCATCAGGTTATCATCTGGCCCAGCAATCCCACTCCTAAGTGTTTATCTAGCAGAAGAAGGCATGTTCCCTCCCAGAGCAGATACTTAGTGGTTTTTACAGGTCTTATTAGTAGCTCAAAAGTAGAAAGGACTGAAATGCCCACCAGCTGGTGAACAGATAAACAAACTGGGGTACATTCATATCCTTGCATGTTACTCAGCAAACTACTGATATAACATAGATCAGTTGTGAAATTTAACGTGCCAGGAAAAAGACTGCTTACTGATTAATTCAGTTTATATGAAACATAAAAGAAGGTGAGACCAGAGCAATGGAAAGCAGGTTAGTGGTTTCCAGCGGCAACAGGTGGCGGAGGAGCCCAAGGGGACTTTGTGGTGTTGGAGACGTTTGGTGTTGTGGTAGACAGTGGCTACTTGACTTGACAATGGCTACTTGCCGTTGGTACTATCGGCAAAACCAACTAACTGTAGGGTTAAAGTAGACCCCCTCCAAACAGGAAGGATCATGGAAGACAGTTTATATGGGAAGGTTCCAGAAATGCTGAGCACGTTAGCTAGAACCGAACATTTTCCTCCAGTACATCCACAGCGTGAGATCCACACGTTACTGTCAAAGCCCATTTATCAGATGCCCCATCCAGAGGTTCTGCTGGCTGTGCCACTCTTAGTGTTTCCGTTCCAGAAGCTGAGGAGGAAATTTCAGGAATGGGGACAGTGTAAGTTTATTGACTGTGTTACAGTGGGCTGAGCAGTGCTTCCATTTCTCTTATTGAACAGGAATGTGAAACCAAGATTGCCCAAGAAATAGCCAGTCTTTCAAAAGAGGATGTTTCCAAAGAAGAAATGAATGAAAACGAGGAAGTCATAAATATTCTTCTTGCCCAGGTAAGTGTACCTCTTCTATTTTGCAAGATCTTTAAAAAAAAAAAAAAATATATATATATATTTAAGGTATAAACATGATCTGATGCACCTCCACCCAGTGAAATGATTGCTACAGTCAGTTACCCTCTCATAGTACCTTCTGTGATGCGAGCACCTGAAAGACACTCTCTCGTGGCATAATCCACCATTGAGTACAGCATCGTCATCAGCCTTACCTCTCTAGACAGTCCTTCAACACAAGTGCAGCTGTATTTTTTTTTACCAGTACCTCCCTATTTTACTCACTCTCCAAGGCCTGGTAACCACTGTTGTACTCTCTGCTTCTATGAGTTCAACTTTTTGATTCCACAAATAAGCAGTGAAATCATATGGTATTTGTCTTTTTCTGTCTGGCTTGTTTCACTTATCATGTCCTCCAGGTTCATCTGTGCTATTAAATGCCAGGATTTCCTTCTTACATCAGAATATATTTGTTACATATATATGTATGTTTATGTTGTCTATGTTGTATATTTATGTGGGCATGTGTATACTTATGTTTTATGAATATGTGCATGTCACATTGTTATATCCATTCATCCATCAGCCATTGGGCTGTTTTCATATATTGACTGATGTGAATAATGCTGCAGTGAACATATCTCTTTAGTGTTCTGTTTACATTTATACAATCAGAAGCTGGATTGCTAGAACTGTGATAGCTCTGCTTTGTAGTTTTGAGGAACCTCCATGTTGTCTTCCACAGTTGCTGTACCAATTTATATTCCCACTAACAATGCACAAGGGTTCCTTTTCTCCACATCCTCACCAACACTTGTTACCTCTTGTGTTTTTGATAAAAGCCATTCTGACAGGTATGAGGTGATAGCTCATTGTGGTTTTCATTTGCGTTTCCCTGATGATGAGTGACAGTGATCTGTTGGCCATTTCAATGTCTTCTTTTGAGAAATGTCAATTTAAGTCCTTTGCCCATTTTTTAATTGGGTTGTTTTCTTGCTATAGAGTTGTTCGACTTCTTCCTATATATACTAACCCCTCATCTGATGTAAGGTTTGCAGTATTTTCTGTCATTCCGTAGTCTGTCTCTTCACTCCACTTTCTTTGCTGTGTGGAAACTTTTTAGTTTGATGCAATCCCATTTGTCTGTTGTATATTTGTGCTTTTCAGGTCATATCTAAAAAAATTCTTGCTCAGACCAATGTTAAGAAACTCTCTCTGTGTTTTCTTCTAATAATTTTATGATTTCAGGTCTTATATTTAAGTCTCTAGTCCATTTTGAGGTGATTGATGTGTGTGTAGTGAGAGAAGGTAAGGGTTCAGTTTCACTTTTTTGCCTGTGGAAAACCAGTTTCTCAACACCATTTATTAGAGAGACTGTTCTTTCTCCATTGTTTATTAGCGTCCTTGTCAAAGATCAGTTGCCCGTGAGTGTGTGGATTTATTTCTGGACTCTGTTCTGCTCCATTGGTCTATGTGTATGTTTTTATGCCAGTACTGGACTGTTTGGTTGTGGGGTGATGCCTCTAACTTTGTTCTTTTGTTTAAGATTGCTTTGGCTTAAAAAAAATGTTTGCTGTGGTTCTTACAGTCTTTTGTGGTTCTGAATGAATTTTAGGATTATTTTTTCTGTTTCTGGGGGAAACCTCAAAACCCCATTGGAATTTTGATAGAGATTCCAGTGAATGTGTAGATCACTTTAGTAGTATGGAAATTTTAACAATATTATTCCTTCTAGTCTATGAACATGAGGTACCTTTCATTTTATCTTTAGTGTCTTCAATTTCTTTCATCAGTATTTTATTGTTTTCAGTATATAGATATTTCACCTCTTTGTTTAATGGATTTGTTTTCTTAATTTCTTTTTTGGATAGTGGTTAGTGTGTAGAAATGCAACTGATTTTTGTATGTTGATTTTGTATCCTGCAACTTTCCTAAATTTATTACTCCTTCTAACAGTTATTTGATGGACTCTGTGGTTTTCTGTGTATAAGATCATGTTGTCTGTAAACAGACAATTTTACTTCTTTACAATTTGGACACCTTTGTTCCTGCTCAGTTACTCTGGCTGGTACTTCAGTACTGCATAACCAGAAGTGGTGAGACTGGCCTCTTGTCCTCTCTCTGATCTCAGAAGAAATACTTTGAGCCTTTCACTGGGGTACCATGTTATCTGTAGTAGGCCTGTCATATCAGCTATATCATGGCAACGTATTCCTTCTATACTCACTTTGTTTCTATTGTGAAAGGATGTTGAACTTTTTCAAGTGCTTCTTTGAATCTTTTGAGATACGATTTTTATCCTTCATTTTGTTAGTGTGCTGTATCACAGTCACTGATTTGTGTTGAACCATCCTTGTATCCCAGAGATAACTGAAGTCCTACAAGTTTCAGTCCTTTTCTGTCACGCCTACCAGGGTCATGCAACTCTCCTCCCCTGAAGAGAGAGTGAGGTCCCAGATGCATCTTTATTTCAGAGTTTTCATCCTGGTGTTTCTTGGAACATTAGCTTTCATAAAAAGGATAAGCATCTGTGTTTAGAAACGCTGGGGACTGTGAGGAGCACAGCTCCAAGAGAGGTTTTTTATACACACTGGAGACTTCTGTGGGTTTCTTATGCACACGGGAGACTTTGGGCCATTGACTTTAAAGTGAACTTGACTGCAGCACCTTTCACGTTTGATCACAGGTTCTTATCCTCCTGCCACCTGTTAGTTTGGAAAGAAATGTAGGCCTTGGCTGCTTCCAGCTCATTTCTATAGCTTTCCATCTCTGTTCTCTCCTAAGTTTTGTCTGCTGTGGATCTTTTCTCTGGGTTGGAGGGGCTAGCTAGATCCTGGACAGATGTCAGTTTTAGAAACGCATATTCTGTTAAATGCATATTTACTGTTTAAATATTATCCCTGGGGACATGGGTTGAGGAGGACAGTAGCTTGTGTTGAGAAGGAAAGACTTTTCCATCACCAACTCTGCTTTCAGGTGATACTGACAACAGCTGCACGTCGCTGGGGCCTTTCTTCCCTGGTGACACTGTTGAAGGCCCCTTGTGGCCCTCAGACTCGCTGTGAGAAGGTGTTCAGAAAGGCTGGGGGTAGAAACAGTCCCTAGTACTCTGCTGTGTGCCTGCTGGCTGGCCTCTTGTGGATCCTTTACGTAACAAGGATTCCTAAGTAGCGTTTTCTGTCTTGAGGAAAATCTAGTCATTCCTCCCAAACAATTTAGTCTACCTTTGCTCAAAGCTTTTCTTGAAATTAGGTAAACTGGGTATTTTAGGGTTGTGCATTACAAGCTTTCCTATAACGTGTGTGTTAACGTATGTGTATGAAGTGGTAGTCGCTTAGTCCTGTCCAACTCCCAACTCTTTGTGACTCCACAGACTGTAGCCTGCCAGGCTCCTCTGTCTGTGGGATTTCCCAGGCAAGAATACTGGAGTGGGTTGCCATTTCCTTCTCCAGGGGATCTTCCCCACCCAGGGATGGAACCCGGGTCTCCTGCATTGCAGGCAGATTCTTTACTACCTGAGAAGCCCCAGTGTTGTGTGTATGGGCGTAAACAGTTCAGGGTGACAGAGGAGACCCCAGAAGAGCAACCTTTCCTAGACTTTCAGAGGTGCTCACCAGTGTCACTGCTTTAGGAGAATGAGATCCTGACTGAGCAGGAGGAGCTCCTAGCCATGGAGCAGTTCCTGCGCCGACAGATTGCCTCGGAGAAGGAAGAGATCGAGCGCCTCCGGGCGGAGATCGCCGAGATCCAGAGGTGAGGGCAGGGGTCAGGGCTCCACTTGGACTCTGGGGAGAGCAGGGCGGTCCAAGCCTCAGCCCTTCCTGTGACAGGGCCAGGCAGAGCGCCCCCTTCCATACCTTCTGTTACCTCTGAGGTGGGCCTTATCCTGAGTGGACCCGCTAGAAAGCTGGACAGTCCAGAAGCAGACCACCAGCCTGTCTGTGCGGGTGGGTCACGCGCTCCCTGCCCTGTCCTGTCCCCGCACAGCCGCCAGCAGCATGGCCGCAGCGAGACCGAGGAGTACTCATCAGACAGTGAGAGCGAGAGCGAGGACGAGGACGAGCTGCAGCTCATCCTGCAAGACCTGCAGCGGCAGAACGAGGAGCTGGAGGTGCGCATGCGCGGGGCTGCTGTCCTCGGGAGCACTGGGGTCCGCATCATGCTCATCGGACTCGCTCCTCTCCTCACATGGGGCCTATGGGCCTGGGCTGCTGTCTCTCCTTCCGGCAGGGGCTCGGACACAACAGAATCCCACCCGGGAGCCCCCACTCGGGGTTGCTGGCCCCAGAGCCATTTGGGGGGGCCGGCAGACAGGCCCGGTGCAGCAGCTCGCTCTGCCCCACAGTTTACAGATCGTGTTAGTGCTGAGCAGGAAAACACCCCCGGGAAGGAGGGAGCTCTCCAGGTCCACAGAGGGGGAGGGGGCCCTGCCCAGAGGGAGGCACGCCTGCTGACCGTGGGCAGTGGCTCAGCCTGTTTTCCGGGTCGCAACCCCTAACTGACCGGCCACTGCATCTGTCCCCGCAGATCAAGAACAACCACCTGAACCAGGCCATTCACGAGGAACGCGAGGCCATCATTGAGCTGCGGGTGCAGCTTCGCCTGCTCCAACTGCAGCGCGCGCGCCCCGAACCCCTGGCTGAGCCCGAGCCCGGCGCCCGGGAGCCGCCCCCGCCCACCAAGGAGCAGGCGCGGCCGTCGCCAGGCAGGGAGCGGAAGGAGACGCCCATCTGAGAGCCGGCCGGGGCGTGCGGGCCTCCAGAGACGGCTGGTCGGCACGCCGGTGTCCCAGACGTGTCCCAGACTGTCGGCTTCTTGGAAGAGTCATTTCCTTTGTTAACTTAAATAACTATTTTAACCCTTGAGTGGCTTCTTTTTAAACCAAAAATCGTCTTTCTTTGCTTTTTTATTACGGCAGAATCAGGATTTTTCTCTCGTTAGTGGGGGAGCCACACGGGGCCGCCCCGCCCGCCACGTCCCCAGGATCTCGCTGCCGCCACTCGCCCGTGCCTTCACACCTCCGCGGTGCGGGTCCTGGGGGCCTCCTTCCTGACCGGCTGGCCCCCCCACCCTGCCCTCAGCCCCGCCCGAGTCACCCCGGTGGCCTGGGTCATGGGAGGACCGGGGCGTCCACACAGCATGTTTCTTCGACCTTCCATTAGGACAGAGCGCCGTGGGTGGCTTGCTCGGGCCCGAATGTAAGCGTGTCTTTGCCTGCATAAGCCATATCGATGGGTAGCCACGCGCTCACACAGGATTGGAGTCGGTGTCCACACAGGCTCGGTGAACTGCTGCTGGACGCCCGGTGGGCCAGGCTGAGTACTAGGAATCGGACTTCCTTGGGAGTCAGCCGTGGTCCTGACCCCCCCTCGCCCCACGACCTTGGTTACCTGAGGCGTCCGGCGCACAGGCACCGGGGTCCAGTGCCGCTGGGTCCAAGTAAGTGGCTCCAAGAGGCCCTGGGCTGTGAAGACAAACCCACACGTCCCGGTGGTGGAAACACCCCATGAGGGCGCATCCTCTTCTCCTGGTTAGTATTTATTTCAGCACCTGGTTAATGCGGTTTTTTATTCTCTACCTATTGCACTGTTGTGACTTGTTGGCCATTATTTGATTTTTGTACGAAAAAAAGCTTTGTTATAGAAATCAGCATACTATTTTTTTAAACCTGGAGAGAAGATATTATGGTGACTGAAAATATGGTCAGGTGTCAAATATAAATGTATAAAAGCCTTCTTACTGTCCTGTCTGTCATGTTACATTTATTTTATATTTGCTGGCAATACTGAAGGTTTCTTTTTCGTTTGTGTAAACTCTAATTTCTATCACGGTGTCATGAATTTTTAAAATCAGTATTTCATTACAGTTGTCTCAGCATTGGTAAACTAATTTTTGCCAGGACCATTATTGATCAAGCAAATAAATTCAACAGCCATTTGAGGGAGAAAAAAAAGTTTCTTGTTTTCTGTACCCGTTCTTTCTTTGAAATACCTGAGTGCACTGAAGCTGGTCTGACGTGCTTCAGTGTCCTTCAAGGTCCGCTTGTGAGCAGGACGTTTTGTGCTAACTCACTTGTGTCCTCTTCCCACCCCGGCTGGTGCTGAGCGGCTGTCTGGACTGGATCTGCAGTGGCTTCTGTGAATGATGCCCGGTCAGCCAGCCCAACTGGGCAGGAAGGTGGGTTGTGGCCAGGTTACTGTCTTATAGGTGATGGCAGGGGTCTGTCTGTCCAGTGGATCACCTCTTTGGTGCAGGTCACGTGACTCCAGACTGATGGTTTCAGGCTCGGGTTCTGGGGGAGCCGACACTGATGGTCTCAAGTTTGGTGAGGGCGGGGCTTCCTTGAGGCGACTCTGTTTTGGGCCTGCTAACTTAGCTTTTAATCAGACTCAGCCTGAGAATCCTGATTGAGATTTAAGGCACTGGAGCTCCTCTCAGCTGCTGCATTGGAACTCGTGCAGGTTTTGCTGCATCTGTGGCATTCACAGGTGCTGACCTTGGTTCACAGTCTAAGTTGGTGGTTCTTTCTGCTCCTTTTCTGTTGTTGCTCCAGTCTTAGGGAGATCTTGGTCTGCTTGCTGGTGAGTGCTATACACACACATTAGGGCTTTCCTAGCAGGATCAGCACCAGTGAGTGTCTGGGGCCCTGAGACACCAAAGTCATGTAAGTCAGGAAAGAGCCTGCTGAAGACAGTGCTTTCTGCAGCCCAGCGGCTTGTTCAGTGACTTCAGGGAGCCGAGTTTCCACTTCCCCAGGGCTGTTGTTAATCCAGACACAGCAAGCAGTGTTAGCCAGAGCAGACACCTCAGTGCTCAGCTAAAGGTAACCGTGCAGTTTTCTGGAGTCAAGAACAACTCCGGCCAGTCGGGGTTTTGTTGGGCAGCTCTTGCTTTAGCAGCAGCATCTGCAATGTCTTGAGTTTAGGAGCGGTCCCTGACCACAGCCTCTTGTACCTTCTCCTAGCCAGGGCAGTGGAGAGCTGCCAAGGGAAGGGATTTTTGAATCATGAATGCCTTCTGCTAACTGTGGCTTAGTCTGAGGCTCAGGAGGGGAAATGCCAGGATCTGCACGGGTGGTTTTGTGCTGGTGTCCCTTTCTCCACCCAGCACCTAGATGCAGTATTCCCTCGGCTTGGGGGTTGCCAACCAGAGGTGGAGAAATAGACCCAGGGTCTTGATATGATAGAGAGAAGGTTGAGTTTGCTCCAGAGAAACTGTCGCTCTGGGCATCAGGGCAGAGTTTGTGATGGACAAACTACGGGATCTTCAGATGTGTGTCAGACCCTGTTGTGTGATAACAATAGCATTCTCTTTCCAGGCTGGAGGAAGATTCACAGAACGTGAGTAGGAAGACCCAGAGAGGCCTTCCTGGGGTAGCAGTTGGGAAAAGGTGTGGAGAGAAATGTTCTCAGTCCTCTTGGGAGGGAGTGTCCTACCATGATGTCAGCCACTTCTCTTCCTGGTTGGTTTGATTCATGGTCTCCAGCATTTGCACAGGACCAGATGTCTGGTGGGGCCCTCTTCAGCTGTGAAATACACAGCCGAGGTTCCACACCTTGTAACTTGGCAGTGGTGGTAGTGGTCACGAGTCTTTTGTAGGGTGCTTTCCATAAATCTCTTTCCCAAAGCATACGTGTAAAACAGTAACTGTCTGTAAAGGACAAAAGACTTAAAAATGCCTGTGATTAAAGAGCTGATGAGGTTTCATCTGATAAGGAAATGCAGTTATTTCTGTGGCATACAATACTCTCACTGTCCAATGATTATCTTAAAGTATTGATACATTTCTAGAAACTTCAATTTCTGGAATATATATTAGGAACATATGTCCATACAAATATAACCTAAGAAGGTTTATCATTATCATTTCTTATTTGACAGTTCTTCCCACGTATTGTATCAACTAAACCCAAGTATTTAACATCTCATTTACAAGATGCGAGGCAAATCTTTTGATTTCCCAGAGGGCTCCTGGAAAACCTGAGTTTACTTTGAGGTAAAAAGACTCTTGGTAATTTTTTTTGTTTGTTTTTAAATTTCTTGGCTGTAGCATGAGGGATCTTAGTTCCCCAACCAGGGATGGAACCTGCGCCCCTTGGAGTGGAAGTGTGGAGTCTTAACCACTGGATCACCAGGGAAATCCCTCTATTTAGTAATTTGATGAGAAAATGTCAAAAGAATTGAACATTTAATTCAGTAGGATCACAGATCATTGATACAATGATACTTAATTATCTATTTAAGCAAGGTGACAGTAGCAGATATTAAAGGGAAATACAGAAGTTTACCTTAAAAATTAGTGCTTGTAATGTTTAGAAGACTGGGTTTTGTTAAGTGAGTCAGTTATTCTGGTAACAGAAAATTTTTGCTGTCCACACAGATTACTTAAAAGGTAAAACAAACACAAACTCTTTCTTTACAATATCTTATAAAGAACAGAAAAATAATTGAAGAGAACTTCTTATCCTTTTAACAGAGGGAAAATCAAATTCTTAGTTTTGCACCAGTGAATTTTACTGATAAAACTAATTTTTTTAGAAAAACTTTAGTCCATTTCAGTCTTAGCCTGCTTGACCACATACATTCTGCAGCCTGTGCTGTCCATCCAGGCTCTGTCCCAGATTTTCTCCTCTTTTCTCATCCTGGGACTGCCATTTTACTTCCCTTATCTACTTTCATACTGAGCAGTTACCATCACTGACTTAGTGATTAGAGTTCGTAACCCTTAGAATCCTTAATTCTTAGTGAGCACTACCTTAGCACTAGCATTCTGTGGACTGGCTAGTTAATAATTTTATAATTTCTAGAAGCATATTTATCCTCGTTAAATTTTCCAATGTGGCACAAAACTTGTTTACAGAGAAACCCAAATATCTTTAAAACCAAAAGTGGATAAAAATTTGTTCAGTAATTAATGTGTCAGAATTTTTATCTTATTTGGAAATGATCTAGATATTCAGTGATACCTAATGAATGTCCATCACTTAACTTCTCTCAGTATAACTTTAAGGTTTCAAGTTACCAAAAAGATTTTGGAAATTATTTTTAAGTAGACATACCGGTAAAGTATAAAACTATTGTTGGAAAGTTGATTTATAAACGTTTATCTTACCTCTATTTAATTCACTTGTTCTCAACAATTACGTTCCAGTCATGAAAATTTCACAGGATGTTAAACAGCTAATCATTTTAAGTTATCTTTCTTGCTGACAAATTCTGTAACAGATAACAGCTTATTTTTTAGTAAACCTAGGTAGAATAAAAATACTATATTTTATGCCAATAACTTTAACGACATGCCTGTTTTACTTAAACCAACAGACTTAAACTAGCTTTTATTTACTGAATATTATCCTAGATCATATGAACCTGAAAAACATTTAGGTTAATTTCCATATTTTTGAGAATATGATTTATGTCACACCTGTCTATATAACCTAAATAGAGCTCTTTACAAATTAACTCTGGCAATACCATTTGGAGGTAGACATAAGGAGATACATTGTAAAATTTCTAGAAGAGAACGGAGAGAAAACATTCTCTGACATAAAATCATACCAATGTTTTCTTAGGTCAGTCTTCCAAGGGAATAGAAATAAAAATAGACAAATGGGACTTAGTCTAATTTACAAGCTTCTGCACAGCAAAGGAAACCAATAAACAAAATGAAAAGACAACCTACAAAATGGGAGAAAATATTTGCAAATGATGTGGTCAACAAGGGCTTAATTTCCAAAAGTGTATAATCAGCTCATACAACTCAACAAAAAAACACAAATAATCCTATCCAACAATGGGCAGAAGATCTAAAACAACATTTCTCCAAAGAAGAAACAGATGGCCACTAGGCACATGAGGAGATAGCTCATCATTGTTAACTATGAGAGAAACGGAAATCAAAACTACAGTGAGGTACCTCCTCACAGCAGTCAGAATGGCCATGGTTAACAAGTCTAAAAATGCTGGAGAAGGTGTGGAGAGAAGGGAACCCTCCTACACTGTTGGTAGGGATATAAACTGTCCAGGCACTGTGGAAAACAGTATGGTGGTTCCTTAAAAACTAAAAATATAATTACCATATGATCTAGCAGTCCACTCTTGGGCATATATCCAGACAAAACTGTGATTCAAAAAGATACATACACCTCTATGTTCATAGCAGCACTATTTACAATAGCTAAGACATGACAAGCTAAATGTCCATCAAGAAGAATGGATAAAGATGTGGTACACATATACAATAGAAAATTATTCTGCCATGAAAAGTGAAAGTCGCTCAGTCGTGTCTGACTCTTTGCAACCCCATGGACTACAGAGTCCGTGGAATTCTCCAGGCCAGAGTACTGGAGTGGGTAACCTTTCCCTTCTCCAGAGGATCTTCCCAACCCAGGGATCAAACCCAGGTCTCCTTCATTGCAGGTGCGTTCTTTACCACCTGAGCCACAAGGGAAGCCCAAGAATACCGGAATGAATAGACCTATCCCTTCTCCAGCAGATCTTGTCGAACCGGCGTCTCCTGCATTGCAGGCAGATTCTTCACCGAGCTATGAGGAAAGCCCATTAAAACACAAAATAATGCCATTTGCAGCAACATGGATGCAATTAGAGATTATTATAGTAAGTAAGAAAGACAAATATGTTACCACTTACACATATAATCTAAAATATGACACAAATGAATTTATCTATGAAACAGAACAGACATGGTTTCCAAGGGGGAGGGAGCAATTGGGAGGCTGGGATTAGCAGGTGCAAATATTACATACAGGATGGATAAACAAGGTCCTGTGTACAACACAGGGACCTGTATTCAATGTGATAAACCACAGTGGAAAAGAATATTTAAAAGATGAATATATAACTGAATCACTGCTATACAGTAGAGTGTAACAGCCCTAGTCTTCAGAAGCCTCTCCTCTGATGAGAGCTGCTTAGAGAAAGCAGGGAGAGCACTTACAGCCCAGAGGCACAGAGAAAGAATGCAAGTCCCACCGGGGAAGGACTTCCGCTCCCTAAGTCCCTGTCTTTTTGATGTCTGCACGCCTTCTGGGGCGAACAGGGAGGTTTGAGGGCTGGAGAAAAAGCACAGGTGGAGGTTTGGTTTGTTTCTAGAGCCACATTAGTGTTCTTGGGAAGACTCGGTTTGTAAGACAAGTGCAGTTGTTAAATTCTTCCAAGAGATGGGTAATGGTACCAAGGTGCTGCCCACCCTCCCAACTGCATCATCTTCCGTTGGCTTCTTCATATCAGCGAGAAGGTCAGGGTCAGTCAAGATGAAAATCAAAAGCTCCCATGTGCTAGGTTTAGAGCTGTGTATCTTTGCAGAAGGACTTACTAAAACATTCTAAAGGCTTCAGAATGTTTTTCTTTCCCTGTGGGTATACAGTTTCATTCCAGCTTTGGAGAGAAGGCTTACAAAAAGTTCATATTAGGCTATGAATATGAGCTTCTAATTTGGCCAACTTCTGACCATAGAGCTACCTAGAGAAAAAAAACTTTCACATATCTTGTTCAGGTTCGGTAAGTATTCCAACAACCCCATGAATGCAAGGGGTGTCCCCAAAGAGGGTGCAACAGATGCCCCCAAAATCCAGAGCAACCCCTAAAGGGCCCAAAGGAAGAGCTCTTTAGATGATTCCCGAGAGCTGGCGAGTCAGTAGGACCCGAGCAGCAACTGGGGTGCGGCCCTCACTTCTGTCTGATCTCCATCCTGATGGCAACTAAGCCAAGTTCTCAGGACACAAAATGAGACCAGTAAGAAGGTAACATCTGTTCCAGGGAGAGAAAAGATCACCAAGCAGTGGGTGCCTGAAAGCACAGTCACATATCACAGTTAACCACTCAAGTATCACAAGTACTGTCTGCCTGCTGGTCTGGATCTGGAAAGCAGGTGATAACAGAACACTCCCTCCCTCCCCACCAGGTGCTGCGGCGGACGCGGGCGGAGCTGGCTTTGGCAGGATTCTCACCCTGCTGGCTTCTCCAGGTTCCCCAGGGTTCCTTCTGCAGGCCCTGGGACAAGTTGTGTCCGGGGGTGTCTTCCTGGTAAACGGATGCTGTGGAGGAGGAGACAGGAACTCCTTTACGTTACAAGCTCTCCTCTACAGACGCTGATTGAGCATTAACCTGCTTATTCATCCTCAGACCTTTACTCACCTGAGGCCTCAAGGACCCAGCTGAGCCGAAGTCAGACCCGGTTTAACCATGGATGTGGCTGGCTCACAAGTCAGACCCAGTCAAACCTGAACCCAGTCCTGTTTCCAGGTTGACCTAGTCTGACACCAGCTGATTTCCAGGACCCAGACCAGAAGAAGAGATGTTCAGATAGTCTGATAGCTCAGGATGCCAATGCTGTGGGGCCAGTGAGTACCTGTGCCGGGCAGTGTGCTGCTCGCGGAACCATCGCGGGCTCCTCTGGGCCCCACTTCTGATGCCATAACTGTTAAGAATTGGGGCCTAGAAAAACATTTTAAGTTGATTTGAATAAAAGTGACTTGAAGCAGGCGGCACGCACTCTAGCAGCTAAAAGGAGTTCCAAGGAGCAGGAACAGGAAGTGACCTTGGGCTAAAGGTGCGTGGGTTATCGTGAGGTCATCAGCAGACCTGGAGACGTGGTGGGTAAGGAGAATATTGCAATGAAACATGTCACAGGAGGGCTTTGGTTTCCCAGTGCTTATAAAAGTTACGTTTACATTACACTGTAGTCTGTTAAGTGTTCAATAGCATTTTGCATAAAACAACTTACATGCCTTAATTTTTAAAAGTTGCTATTGGATAGACTTGCTTGACTCAAGGTTGCCACAAACTTTCAGTTTGTTAAAGAAAAAAAACAAATTTGCTGAGCACAATGAAATGAGGTGTGTACTTACTTGCCTTTAGGAGATGTCGGGGGTTGTCAGGTGCTTCCTGATTGACTGGCTTGAAGATTCGTTTCTGGGAGAGCTGGCCAGGGCTGTACATAAACCTCTCTCCATCTGGGGCCCAAGTCGAGACTGAGGCACAGAGCCCCTGGGTGTAGCTGCCGGCACCGCACATACCCTGAGTCCGAGAGGGGATGAGCTGGCACCAGCCGACAAACTGGACCCCAACCTCCAACGAGATTGGAACAGCTGGGCGTGGGGGGAAGGGACAAGCATGGTGCTCATCTGAGCCGAGTGTCCCAGGCCTCACAGCTGCAGGCAGCGCTGCACGTCCAGGCTGCAAGTGGAGAAAGCAAGGGCTGCACTCGGGGTTGCAGGGTGGAGGGGGTATTGGCAGCCTTCTGAAGGAGGGCCCACCCCAAACTCCATTGCTTCTCACATGGGGATAAAAAAGTGTATCCTTTACTGCTGTAAGGCTTCAGACCAGGGGCGGCAGTGCGGAAGGGCCTGCGTGTTCTCTGGATGAAACCTTAGCTCAGCTGGTGGCGGGGTGCCCACAACACACACGGTCCACCCCCCTGGGGACAGAGGCCCCGAGCAGAGGTGTGGCTCCCAGTTAGACAACAGTTGACATCGGTTGGCCTTACCAGGAGGCAGCCATGTACACGGACGCCCTGTTACAGTGGAATTTCAGGTCAACCGTGACTAGTATTTGAATGTAAGGTTGTTCCACACTTCATTGGGTGTCCTGTTTTTTTTTCTTTTTTCCTGAGCCTTTTTGCCTAAAGCAGTGACCTCAAAAGCTGTCTTTACTGGCTCTCCTCTCCTTTTCTGTATGTTTATTTTCAGTCTGGCACGCCCTGCCTTACGGGTGCAGGTGGCACTGACGGTGAAGAGCCCGCCTGACAGTGCAGGAGACATTAAGAAATGGGTTCGATCCCTGGGCTGGGAAGATGCCCTGGAGAAGGGAATGGCAGTCCATCCCAGTATTCTTGCCTAGAGAATTCCATGCACAGGGGAGCCTGGCAGGATATGGTCACACAGAGTCGGACAAGACTAAAGCGACTTAGTTCAGTGCTGCCTTAGCGACTGGGCTGATGACCCTGATACAAAAGGGTAAACAGGTCCCTAGCGGTGTGCAGGTCAGAGCTGGCGATACCTGGGGGAGATGGGTTGGGGGAGGTGGGGGGACCCAGTGTAGTGAGTGCAGGAGAGCACGCATGGCCCGCTGACGGCTCGAGCAGGTGGGCCTGGGGGAGCAGAACGGATTATAACTGATTGGGTTTGGCTCTTGGCCTTGTGTGTAAAAGCGTGGGGACACCCACTGAGCAGGCGCACCAGGGCTGATGCTGCCGCCTGGGGGCTGTATTCAGGCACCAGAGAAGCCGCTTTAATAGCAGGCATCCTTCCCCTCCGCTCTCACCCCCCGTGCCCGCCGGGCCTGCAAGAGGGCAGCCCTGGGAACCCCGGGCTCTGGGCTCGCCCACCTGCAGCTCACCTCTGCGCTGCCATCGCAGCTGCTGTGGCTGTGACCACCTGTCGCCTGTGGGCGTGACACCCAGAGCATCTCAAAGCACTGACTTGCAACTGAGGAAATAAAATGCAAATGCTGAGTGTGGAACAGTCCTTTTGATTCTGTGCTGTTGGGGGTTAAGATAAAGTTATGGAAAGAGTGTTAATCTGGGTAAGGCAAGACCCCACAGCCATGGGGTCCCCCTGCTCTGGTAGGAGCGCTGGCCTCAGGCCCCACCTGGACCGGCTGGGTCACTGGCTGTATTTTCATGGGCTCCAGGGTGACTGAATGCACAGTGGTGTTTGAGCAGCACTGTCCTAAATCACCTACACAAGATACTTGAAAGCCAAAACACACTAAGAGTCCAGAAAAATCTCCAAATGAAGGACCATCAAAGACATGTCAGGTGGCAGCCTCACATGAGCATGTACACACCCACACACTTATACACACACAGCCCCGCATGTGCACAGGCATGCACTCTCCACTGTCTTTTTTTCTGTTCTGTCTGAGCCACAGGAAATGCCCTCCGGGCCTGGCACTGCCCGCTGTGAGGCCGTCCTCCCCTGGGCGTCTGCCTGGGGACCAGTCCCCATATCACCCTTTGCCCACCCGCTCTCGCTGGGACACTCCGGGATGAGCCCAGTGCAGGAGCGGCTGATGGCCTCTGCCATGGAGCATATGAAGACACCAGTCCCCCCAGGAGACGTCTGCAGCCAATCAACCACCACTGCTGACTCCTGAACACGAAACACAGCTGATGAGGGTGAAAGAATCACGTGGTTAGGCTAAAACTGTGTCCGATTTTGTCAAATTTAAACCAGCAAAATGTGCCCTCAAAAAGATTCAGCAGAAATCAAACTATAATAGTGCTGTAAAACGTTCCAGGGACTACAATCTGATCACTTAGGGTTTTTCTAGGAAAAAAATTAAAAAGAAAATAACTGTCGTAAGATTGGACTAAAACTAGTCGGTTAGTCCTCTACGTAAACATTGTAGAATATTGACTTAGTAGTGTTCACAGAAGAGGCCTTCAACAAAAATGGGTCACAGTAGGAACTCTTGTGTTTATAAATAGTCAAAATGTCCTCAAGGTCAAATCTCCACCGGGTCAAAACCCTCACTTTCAAGCGGTCACAAAACCCCCAGTTTGGAGTTGCTGGTGGAAGGCGAGAGCTGGACCTCCCTCCCCACAGTCACCTACCCCACGTCCAGCTCCGACCTTAGCAGGTCATCGCCCCGCGGGGCTCGACACGTTCACAAAGGCGAAGGCGGGGAGCCTTAAAGGCCTGCTCCCCCACGTCTGCTCCCAGGCTCACCTGCTCTGGGCTGGAGGACCCCCACCATTCTGGAGGCAGGGGCTCGGCTCTGGGCTCCTGGGCGCCTCTGCTTTTTCCTCCTGCTGCCCACTGCTTCCATCTCCTGGAACCTCAGAGAGGGCAGTGCTGGCAGCTGGTGCCTGAGACACAGAGCTTTTCCTGTTGGGCTCAGTTTCACATTGGCTGCTCCCTATCTCCAACACACCACCCCTCGCCACCCCCCAGGGTCCTGGCGCCCATCCCCTGGGGACGGGCTGCCAGGAGCAGGCCCACCCAGTGCCACACAGGGGTGGGAGGGACCCTGTGGGCTGCGTCACCAGGCCAGCTCTGTGACTCAGCCCTCGCCAATTCAGGGTTCCAGAAAGTTCCAGAAAGACTGCAGGGGTCTGGCATCACAAGAGCCTCGGGGGCTTCAAGGGGAAGCTCACAGGCACAAAGGCAAACCCCAAGCCTCCAGGAGTCACAGAGGAGGGCTGGGGGCCTTGGGTGGTGGGTTTCGTTAAGGAGGGACACTCAGGCACTCGGGAGAGGCTCAAGGACGACTCCCCATCGAGGACACAGGGGACCTGGGAGCAGGCCTGGCCGGAGGGAGGCAGGCAACACGGGCTGCAGGAGGGGCGACAATCAAGGACACTGGCCAAGCAGGAGGCTCCAATTTGGAAAAAGCGTTTCCGGTTCACTCGAGTCACTCGGAGTCCCACAGCAGCACGGAATTACTCCCGCGAGGAGCCGCCCAACACTAAATGCCACCGGCACAGATCCTGTTCATTTCTTGTTGTGAAATTAATAGTTTGGGTACTTACCAGATTGTGGTCTCTTTCAGCCTCTGGGGGACCTGGAAGAAGCACGGAGGCGTCAATGTCTGAGTCCGCTGGGTTTCACTGCCCCTGGGGGCCAGTGTCCTCCTGTCCTCAGAGCCTCCACCTGCCGCTCCATTCACCCCTAAGGGTGACTAGAGAAAGCCGCGATCAGGAGCTGACGGGCCAACCTCGCCTTCTCTTGAGCACTGTCCAAGGTGTCCCACGCCGGGAGGCCTTGACCATCACTCAGTGGTGTCCTCCCCTGCCCGCTGTGTGGAGGCCCCTGGAATCCAGCTTAGGACCCTACAGTGAGGACATGGCCCAGTGCCACAGGAGGAGCTGGCTGATGCTCTAGCTGACCCTAAATCCAGGTTCTTTACCCCAAAATGGACTGTTACTCTTGCCACTGCTTAAAAAAAAATGCAGCTACTAGTAGTGTTGTTCAGTCGCTCAGTTATGTCTGCTTCTTTGCCATCACATGGACAGCAGCATGTCAGGCTTCCCTGTCCTTCACCATCTCCCAGAGCTTGCTCAAACTCATGTCCATTGAGTCGGTGATGCCACCCAACCACTTCATCCTCTGTCGTCCCCTTCTCCTCCTGCCTTCAATCTTTCCCAGCATCAGGGTCTTTTCCAATGAGTCAGTTCTTTGCATCAGGTGGCCGATGTATTGGAGCTGCGGTTTCAGCATCAGTCCTTCCAATGAATATTCAGAGTCGATTTCCTTTAGGACTGACTGGTTTGATCTAGTGTAGAATTCTAATTAATTTACGGAACTGAAATGGGGGGGAAGGGACAAAGTATATCTTTATAGCCTAATAGCAGAGAACATGCATCTCAGAAACTAGGCTGACATCAAGAGGCCTTACCTCCTTCCGTCTCTGCTCTTACACTGACTCACAGATGCGTTCCCCTAACGCCTGCCCACCACCCCCATCACTTTTTACTCTGTGGCTCTGCCCTTATTACCTGCGTCACACATTACCTGTGTGTTTACTTTTTTGTTCGTCTCCGTGAATCTGTCCACACACGTTCCCAGAGCACAAACATCCGGTTATAATGGAGGAGGAGGAACCAGAGGCTCATCTGTAATGACAAGCGCAGGAAGCAGCCTGTGGATCCCTGAGGTCTGAGGTCACAGTGGGCTCATGACATGCCTGGGGAGTCCCCACCAGCTGAGAAGACAGAACCGAAACCACGGGAGTGCCGCAGCCACTTGAGTGAGCATCTCTCACAGCCTTCACGAAGCTTGTCCACGCGGCGTCTCACTTGCCAGACGCGGGGCGGGCAGGCTTCACCATCCCCTCGCACGCACAGACCTGGGCTCAGAGGCCTTTCCTGGGAGTGAAGACCCCCCCCCAGGTGGTGGGAGGGTGGGGACCGGGGTGCATACTCGCCTTCGGGGGGGAGGCCCCGCTACCAGCCCAGGATGTGCACAAGTTTCAAAGAAGTTACCAAACTAGTTAAAAGACAAATATTTTAATCCAGTTTTCCCATTTTATACTAAAATCATTAATACAGGTCACAAATTGCATTTATTCTAGAAAGCAGTCAGAAGTGTGTCCGTTTCTGTATAGATCTTAGTAATAAATTTTATTTGGACAAGAGAACTTGTGCACAACAGTCCAAGAGCATGATTACAGACTGCGGCCCTCCCCGGGGGCACGGGGTATACAGTATGTGAGACAAGTTGCACCTCAGAGCCGATCATGATCAAGTTAAAAACACCTGACATACAGAATACGTGCTAATAAATTTCCTCCGGGTCATGACCAGCATGAAGAAACCAGGACACAGACGCTCGGCAGACTCTGTGAGTGTGCACAGCAATATGCTGCATTTAAGAGTCACAATCAGCTCCACGTAGTGTTAGCATTGAGCCCTCAGGAGAAATCCAAAAAATATCTCCTCCCCGTTTATGCACGGCTAAACTAGTCACACTTTGGGCTGGACGGGGCGGCGGCCACAGCCCCTGCAGGGCCCTGCCCGGGTGGACACGGCGAGGCCTGGTGCTGGCAGTCTCCACCTTCTGGCTGCGCTTCCGTCTCTCGGAGGTGAGATCAACCAGCGGGAAGCAAAGAGGCCTCGGCGTCGCATCCCTTCCAAGGAGAACGCTGGGCAATTCAAGTTTCGTTCAGTCAGGAAGACGGAAGGATTTAAGGCTTCGGTGACGATTATAATCCTCTGAGAAAAGTGTTTTCCCTTCAAGTCAAGACGAAACAACGGCGTTGACTGTACTTTCTCTTGACTCTGAGAATCCCTGGAATCGGTGTAGGCAACTTGCACCTGCAGCCGAGTGTCGTGGGAGGACGGGCCCCAAGGCTGTCCCGGCCACGCGTGGGCGCCAGTGGGACCTCGGCTCCCTGGGAGCGGGAGGCCCCCGGGACCACGCCAACTAGTAGGTGGAGGAGGCCGTGCTCAGGGCGTCTTCGGAGATCCTGGTGCTGGCCGGGTGGGTGCTGGCGAAGTACTTGACGTCGCTGTCGCGGTCCATCTGCAGGGCCATGATGGTCTGCTCCACGGCTTCCTGGTGACAGCTGGCGGAGGTCAGGAAGTGCTCTGCAAACAGGAAGTGCAGACAATCAGAGTTAGCTTTGTTGGATGACCAACAGTGACCCAGACTGACTCAAGTTCTACGGAAGAAACCCGAATGTAAGAGAATCAAAAATTTACCTTGTTTTTGTAACAGACTAAATCTTTTGAGATCTAATGGCAGCAATGCTAATAAATATATTAAAACTGGTGCTTGTTACAGCCATTACTTGACTTAGGTAGAGGAAAAACTTTTCCAAATACAAACTACCTACACAAAGAGAACCAGAGTCTTCTCCAAGCAGTCAGCGATGAATTCCCAAGGAGAAACAGGGAGCAACGTACAGGCCCCTGTGTCCTATTTCAAAGTTTGTCTACGCAAAACTCTACCTGTCCCCGATCATGAATCCAAACGTTCAAGGGACAGTTACCAGGCCTTTAGGTGGGGGCAATCTAACAGCTTGAGTCTCGAGGGAGGAGCTTACAATCTGCAGCAAAGCAGACACTAAGGGCACGTCCTCCGCCTGACACACACGCGCCTCCAGCCCCGACGGTGAGATGGAAGTCAGGTGGGTGCCGAAGGCATGGTCCTCGCTGGCTACCCAACTGGCCACACTACTGAGTTCAAAGTATGAAGACAAAGTCACGTGGAACAAGCGGGTGAAAGTTCAGCGTCCCTCTCCTCGCCCCGACTGGGTGTCAGACTCTCCTACAGCCCCAGCCCTCCCACTCAGGCTGCCGGCCCACCTTTCTCCAGCAGAGTCTGTCTCAGTGTCTTCGCGAGCAGCACGCGCACATTGGGAACCCTGTCATTCGCCAAGGTGAGCAGGTGTGGCATCAGCTGCACGGCGAACTGGTCCATGGGCAAGCAGTCGTCCTCGATGACGGTCTGGGGACAGAGACCTGTGTCAGCTGCTGGCTCCATCGACCAGGCCGGAATGTCAGCCGGAGAAGCCCTTCAGAAACCGCTGAAGTGCCTCATAGTCCTGCGACTACCTTTAAACTAATACCCCGGGCACTCAGGAACTCGGCGTGACACAGTAAGTCCCCGGGAGATGCACAGCAGAGGCCTGGCGACATGTTTACCTTCACAGACCCGGGAACTCCACGCACCAATGGCCGCTACTGGGAGCTCGGGGGACAGGGAGCCCAGATAGCAAAGCTCTGCCCTCAGGGACAGGGCGGGAGTAAAGGGGGCCCTCACCTGGCAGACGAAGACGAAGGCCTGCCGCCCGGACCACCGCGGACAGCGGCCGAAGCTCTCCACCAGCTCCTGGATGAGGTCCGCCCCGAAGGTGGGCGGTGCTGCCCGGTGCAGCTTGCGCACCATCTCGCTGACCTGGGGGGACACGCAGGTGAGCCACACCGCTGTCCGACGTCACCGAGGCCGCTGCTCCAGGGCTGTAATAACGCGACCACCTACCAGCTTGTAGGAGATCCAGCGCACGGAGGACACCTTGTCCGCACAGAGGTTCAGGGCGATGGGGCGCAGGTAGTCGTACACATCCCGGGGGCTGTACAGCTCTAGGAGCAAGATGAGTTGTCTGCAGAGTGATGAGAGAGACAAAAACGTAGTCACAACCCCTCAGCCAGCACGAAAGACGGCTGCTCGCCTGCAGCACACGCCGTCCTGCTGGAGTCTGAGAGTGGAACGCACGGTGGGTCATGTGTGCAGTCAGGTAAACAACAAAGTGGCACGCAGACCCCGGGAGAGGTGCCCTGCAGACCCTGTCCAGCCTGGGAGAGTGGAGGAGGCCATGCCCTCGTGAGCAGAAGCCTCAAGCCCCCAACTCCATGGAAAGGCAGCAAAGCCTGTCAGCACCCCACCTGGAAGCTGGCCTGGAAGGCCAGACGGAGCCTCCTGAGCCGAGACCCCTTGTTGATGCCAAGCAAGAGTCTCGTCCTGCTGGAGCGCGGTGGGGAGCACTGCCCAGATGGAGCACAGATCCAGGCAGTGACACGGCCCCAGGGAGGGTGAGGCCTCCCCAGGACTGAGGCCCAACCAAGGGGGCAGAGGGCCTCCCTTTGCCCCGCACTGGGCAGCCTCCACCACGTAGGTGGCAACCCCAGCCCAGGGCTGGGAGAGCTCCAGGTAGAGCCCTCAGCAAAACGCAACGGCAGCCCATGCTGTGTAAAGTGCCCCGGGCACAAAGTTGACATGGAGACACCACCTGATGTGGCGCTGCTGCCTGGACGGACGCCCCGCGTCACACCAGCTGCAGAGAAGGAGGCCGGTGGGACAGAGCCCGGGTCAGTGACCCTGGAATGCGCTGAAATAAATACCCCAACCCCACACCCAGGCAAAGGTGTCTTCTGAAAATGCAGGTGATGCCCAGAATCCAG
This sequence comes from Bos indicus x Bos taurus, assembly GCF_003369695.1. NCBI lineage: Eukaryota > Metazoa > Chordata > Mammalia > Artiodactyla > Bovidae > Bos > Bos indicus x Bos taurus. The sequence continues at coordinate 41,819,299 of NC_040099.1, forward strand.
AATATTTAATAAAGACCTCTGACAATGCCCAGTTGAAAAACAAGCAATGGACTTGAAGAGACATCTCTCCGGAGAACAGGTACAAGTGGCCAACAGCATGTGAGAAGGTGAGCATCACTAATCACTGCGGAAACGCACACCAAGGCCTACGGTGCAACTCTACACCTGCTGCGAAACTGGCTACAAGTAGAAAAAGAGGGAAGCGTGGAGAAATGCCCCCCTAACCCGGGCACACCCGTCACTGGTGGGGGTGCAAGAGCCGGCACCCGCTGTGGAAACAGCCACGCGGCTCCTCGATCAAATGAACACACAATCACTGGATGGCCCAGCATGTCCACCTCAAAAAACTGAAACCACCTCCTACCCACAGGTGTTCACAGCAGCAGCGCCCGCACCAGCTGAAACGCAGAACCCACTCAGGTGCAACGGGCTGACCGGTGGTGTGTTCACCAGAGCAGTGCACACGCGTCACAAGGAAGGTCATTCCGACAGCTGCCCCGCGATGAGCACGACAGCACGGCTGTGTGAAGGGGCCGCACACGCGCCTGCGGCTCACGCAGTGCCCCCTGGAGGAGATGCTCTCGAATGTACGGACACGGCGGACTGACTGGGCTGCGGGCGGGCGGGCGGGCGGGCGGAGGGTGGCCGGGCGTCCTTCTCGGATGAAGAGACGCTCTAAACGGGACGGGGGACACTGCGCCAGCGGCAAAGGTGCTTGAGTGTATTTTACCACAATTAAAAAACGAAGGTGACAGAGTCTTAAAAAAAAAATCTGTGAGAACCCACTGCCAGTCAGACCCCACATCACAAGCCGCATGAAAAGAGCTGGACACCAGACAGAAATGAAGATCCACGCGGTGACGAGGAAGTAAACCCACGGCAGGCAGAGGGGGAGCAACACCCCCACCCCCCCAAACACCCCAAGGGTCGTTCAGTCGTGAGGACTCACTCGGCCAGCTCGGCTCGGAAGCGCCAGTTTCTACTGTTGTCAGTCACCAAGAACTCCTGAAGCTGATACAGATACTCTCTTCTTTTGTCGATGTGAAGAAGCTGAAGAAACAAAATAAGCGCGTTCACGAGGACGAGGCAGAGACAGTTTCCCTCACCTGCTGCTGAGCAACTGTAAACCATGTGCCAGTCCTGGAGGAGGACAGACGCCGTCTCCAGCGCTGGCTGAGGCCCACCTCCCCTGATACGCCACCCACCATCAGGAGGCAGTCTCTGCTGCCTGGCCCAGCGTATGGCCTCCTTTGGCCTCCGCTGCGCGGTGCCCCCACCCCGCCCCCACCCCAGGGCCACCCCCGAGGAGGCACCGTGCTCCTGCTCACACATCTGTGCCCAGTGCATGGCACTGTAATGGCACACAGTAGGTGCTCATAAATACTTGAGTGAAAAAAATTAATTTATCCCAATAACTGTTCTGTAAATACTTGAAAGTAGCTTCATAGTCAATGAGGGGCAACCTCTAAAAGTTGATGTGTCTATTAGTCGTTCAGTTGTGCTCGACTCTTTGAGACCCCATGGACTGTAGCCCACCAGGCTCCTCTGTCCATGGGATTCTCCAGGCAAGAATGTTGGAGTGGGTTGTCATGCCCTCCTCCAGGGGATCTTCCTGACCCAGGGATCAAACCTGGGTCTCCTCCATTGCAGGCAGATTCTTTACCATCTGAGCCACAAAGAAACAGTCTAAGCTTAAACTCAGTATTCTGACTCTCTAGCTTCAGGGAGTACATTCTAACGACAGTGTGCTAAAGGAAGTCCTGACCACTATGTGGCTGGTTTCATGTTGACTTATTATTGGAGCAATTCTGAAACTTTTTCATTTGCTCAACTAAATTAGCAAATGACTAAATATGGTAATGATGCTAAAAAACAGAGTTTTTACCACAAGAAAAAGTGTGAAGAAAGGAGAGGAAATGGTACTGGACTGGAAGTGAAGACACCATATAAACTAAATGCCTTTTCAAACCCCCTCCCCAAGCTCTTGTCCCCTAAGAACGAGGGCCTGGAGCTCAGCTCCAGATGCCCAGGCTCCCCAGAAAGGACCAGGGCTGCTGGGTAGACAGGAGAAGCCGGGCCTGAAAGTGAGACGTGCCTGGACATGAAGGGCAGAAAGGACAAAGGAGGTGGCTTCAAGGGCTTTCAGTTGCCAAATTCATGCTTCAAACAAACAACAGAAATGGATTATGTTACACAGAATAAAAAGGTAATTCTGGAGCCCACACTGATACTATTAAAAAAAAAAAAAAAAAAAACTTCCAAAAGGCAGAGGAAGAGAAGAAAAAGGTTATCTTTACAGGAAATACTAGTAAATACAGAAAGAGTTATAAAAATAGAACACTGGTATTTTACAATCCACACAGTCATAAGTGATTCGGGGGGAGCTGGGTACAGACGCACGAGTGCAGAAGCAGCGGGGAGAGACGCTCAGAGCCTGAACGCACTGCCCACTGAGGAGGCGCCGACCCATGACCAGGAGCCTGGACTCAGCACCACCGGGGCCCCAGGAGCCCACACCGTGTTACCCCTGAGAGGAGACCCGGGACCCATGCAGAGAGGCCGTGCCCCTGCCCGCACCACCTGTGAAACTAAATCTGACTAGTTGACAGCGCTCAGACATTTCAAACTGGGGACATTCGGCAAGATCACCGGCCCAGTCTCTTCAAACAGGCCCAGGCCACTGAAGGTGGGCGTAAGGGAGGCTGATCTGAAGAGACACTTCAATTCAACGTGCGATTCCCCACTGGGGTCTGAGTCGAGGGAACAATCCAGGACAGTCTGAGAAACTGTGATTATAATTCTCCTGCACCTCAGACTTAGGACTACGGTAGCTGCCCAGGGCTAAACCATTTATGGTCAGCGCTCTCCTACTGGAGACCACGGTCCACATCAGAGGGTGAGGACAAGGGGGCCTCTCGGAGTTCCCACACACCACAGAAGGCTGAACGTCTACGGGATTTTCTGTGTTCAGTTCGGTAATGTTTGAGAAAAAAATGTACTAATGTTTGTAACCATGATCTAACATCATTTCCAAAGGAAACTCAGTGTGATTTTTAAATTAAACACTAAAGTGACACGAGCAAAACTGATCAGAGTGGGACTATTTTCTCAGTAAACTGATCAGAGTGGGACTATTTTCTCAGTCACCTTTTGCCACCAAGCTCATGGCGACATTTCTCACGGAACACACGGGAACCTATCTTGATGGCAGCGTGGAGTCAAAACTCTAAATCTACAGTGGAAGTCCAGTGTTTTACTGTAAAAGGACTTAAAAGTTACCTTCAGAAAGTCGTGCAAGTGCTTCAGGACACCTATCCTGACTTCATCGAGGTCTTTTAAAAATCCATTAAAAATTGGGACCAGGTCTGCAGCTGTGAGCTGGTCTCCCAGGATGACGGCGAGCTCGTGGATGGAGAAGGCTAACGTTCTTCGAACCTTCCACTGCACGAGTGAAGACAACGGCATTAGTGAGCTGAACACAAAGTCCTGGTGCTTTAGCGTCCGGACAATACACGAAGGCTAATTTATATCTGAACAGTGTTATTAACCTCAAGTGAAATCAAAATAAGATAGTAATAATAGATACCCAGTTTAAAATGCTCACTTTCTATCAAAAACTGGCAGAATAACATCAAGTCCCTCAGAGTATGTATCATTCCCATTTTCACTGAGGAACGCTTGGCGAGCTCAGTGGAGGGGACCCGACTTCTCAGTGGTGTCCCCCTCCTGACTCCACACGGTCTACCCTGGATTAAAAACAGCCCTAAAACATATTCTTAAGGAACTGGCCATTAAAGAAATACAAGATTGGGGAAATCTCTTGAAGGCAGCCCTGGAAAAGAACCACTGAACAGGAATGCCCTATAGGCAACTTTATGTCAAAAACTTATTTCTCTTCATGTGATCTTAACTTAAAAATTTACTTTGTTATTTTGCTTAAAACTTTACTTGCTGAGAAGCTGGTTAGGACAAGGGGTTTATCCCCATTCCCAAACACCAGGACCTCTTCCTGAGATAGAACGCTGTGCCCACAGCAATGTGCCCCCAAGGAGGAGGACGGGGTGCTCGGAGGAGCCCCCGCCCCGCTCAGAGCCATCCCGTCACTGTCACCACAGCCACTAGAGGCCGGGGAACAAAGGCGGAGAACCGCTCAGACAGGGCCACCAGCCTCTGCTACTGTTTCTGCGGGAAGGGCCTCACTTTCTTAAGAATTAATCTGCACATACATTTCAGACTACAGCGCCAGCACCTCTGTGAGTTGGGGACATTGGCAGTTCAAATGGGAATCGGATTTTAGGGGTTTAGTCCAAAAGAAGGCGCGATGTGCGAGTGGAGGGAGAGCCTGGACCCGCAGGGAGACCCTCTGCACGCAGCCCCGCGCCCCGGCCCCCAGGTTTGGCCGGCGGCCCCGCACCTGCATGTCCGAGGCCAGCGTCTCGTAGGTCTCGCGCAGGCAGTGCCAGTTCTGGCGGCCAAGCGTCAGCGCCACGCCCGGCAGGCTGTAGGCACAGTGCTTGGCAATCTCGGTGTCCACGGTCTGTGCCCGCGAGGGGTCGGTCATGGACAGGTACTGGTCGAGCAGGGCCTGGGGCACCACGTCCTACACGAGACAGGGTGAGACTTTGTAGATTAGGTACGCTCATGTTAAATATCTGGATTTAATGCAGCATCTCATACAGCAGGAAAAACCTGTCTCCACGTCTCTAATAACTGAAAGACGAGAAAACACGCAAAGGGAAATACATGTATCAATGAATAAAAGTACCTCTAGGACAAAGACGACAAACAAGACCTTAAAACAGGAAACAGCTTAGACGACGATGAGAACTGTTGACTAAATTTACAAGACGCCAGAAACAAGAGCAGGTGGTTCAGTGCTGGCAGAGATTACAGAGTCTGGAGTGACCCAGAGACCCAGAGGAAACGGGCCTGCTCCTGCGCCGTCACCAGCCAGCATCTTAAAGCCAGCACCACCACCTCCAGAGGGGAGTTTTAGCAAGTATGGAATTGCTTGAAGTGTGGAAGCAATTGGAAACTTGAAGTGTGCACACCTCTAACAACCTGTATGGATGATCTTGGGTGATACAACTTGGCAAGGAGCTGTAAGATAAAGGCACAACTGCTGCCTTGGGTGAAAACCCAAGTGGGTGCTGGAGATAACTGTGAGGGAAGCTCAGTTCTGAACTTGGGAAACCTATTCTCTACTTTTAAAAATAAAGTGGAAATTCATGGAACCAATGAGACAGTCTGTATGTACTGGCTTGGAAAGCGTGCTTTAAAACACTGTGAATGTGGACTCCGTTTTTAATCAACAGAACAAACAAAAATCAAGGATTTGCCCCCTCTGGCCCAGGCACCATCATGATGCATGGGCTTCACCTGTAATGTCATTGCACACCTGCACACCCGCCACAGCCCTGCCCACATTGGGGGGGCAGGGGGGTTGTTGTGCTGGGGTTGGGGCGGAGGTGGATCTGTGTTCCTGTGCAAAAGAGCTCAAAGACACGATGTTTTTAAAACGAAAAGAAAAAAAGGCACCACCACACCCCAGCGGTCCCACACTTGAAGCCTCTGCCGCAGGTCACCCTGTGGCCGACGGCACCTCATGGCGGCTCTGGCCCTGTGTCCACGTTCTCCTCTCTGAAACCCAGCTCCACCTTATAAGCCACACAACCCAGGCATGAAGACCAGGCGTGAAAGCCTGTCTGTCTCTGAAAGACAAAGGTGCGCACACATGTGCTCATGTGCCCGCAGACACGCTCTAAGGAAACAGGAGGCGGGTGGCTGTGGTCACCCTGGGGGAAAGGGGTCATGGTGTGAGACCTCTGTCTCTGCTTGTCCTCCACTCCACTGCTTGAATCTTCTCATCAAAAATATGACACACAAGCACTCCTTTCCAAAACATTATCAGAAGGGCAAAATTCGGGGAGAAGTGGGTTGAAAAGCGGAGTGAAAGTAACATGTTTGGGGTCACTGACCTGGACTTTAGCTCTCCTTTCTTCATCGGGGCTGAAGCCACTGCTGGTGCCCGAGTCCGAGTCATTGTGAATGTAGTGGAGGGCAGAGTCCATGGTCTGCTGGGAGAAAAGTCACTTAGACAGCCACCCCTGTCAGGCAGCTCCCTGCTCTTACACCATCTAAACTGCTCACCTTTCATGACCTCCAAAAGACAGGAATGCATATAAAGTCTTCATGCTTTTCAACGTTTATAAACAGATGTAAGACCTCCTAAGAGTTCTCCTGCCTCAAGTCAAAACTTGCAGAATAGGCTACTTAAGGTTTAAAAATAAATTCCAGAAGAAATGTAATTGAAAAGCAAATTCAGAAGTAATTTTGAAAAGGCCCAAGTATCTAAAATTAGCAATCAATAAAAACAGTACTTAGACGTACTACAGTCGACTCTTCTACGGTATGTCATGTGCAGTTTTTCTTCTACTGTTTCTATTCCTGGCTATTTCTAATTTCACAAATATACCTTTTTTTCTTGTCACAGATGACACGGTAGCATGGGGAAAGCCAGTGCAGGACACAGGCTGGGGGCCAGCACAGCCCACACCCACTCCTGGCCTCAAGTCCCGATCTTCGCTCAACACCATGCTCGCTGCAGGGAGAGGCCGGTCAGAGACCCAGCGCCTCTCCAGAAAGACACGGGAGGAGTTCGTCACCCCAACAGAGAGCTCTGCCCCCTGCGGTGCCCTCACCTGGGCTGCGGTGGGCAGGTGGGGAGTACGGACCAACTGCTAACTCCAAGTACCAGCAGTGACCCTTGGGTGTCACAGAGATGGCACACGGTGACTTTATGAAGAAGGGGGGCACTAAGTGGCCGGGATGAGCCCCATGGCCACCCGCGAACATGTGCCCGCCCTGCAGCACCCTCACCTCCTCACTGATCAAAGGCCCTGCGGCGTCATGGTCGAGCCGGCAGCTGGGGAGCTCGTCCTGGGGGGCCCTCCGGGGGGCCTCGCCAGCCTCGTCACCGGCGTCCAGGCTGGAGGCGCGCAGGGCAGCAGCCAAGACGTCCACCTGTGCTGTGGGCGGAAGGACAGCTGTGAGCAGGGCCGCTGTGCGGGACTCCCCCTGCGCGGACGCTGTTATGGGCTCAACGAGGCGCAGTGTTCTGGGGACACTACCCTCGAGAAGCTGGAGAGACCACTACTGTGGTCAATCATTAGTTTTCCCAGGGAAGAAGTAGAAAACTAATACGCTTTCATGAGATTAAAGTGTTTACCCACTACTGTGCATTATTCTGCGTTAGTATGAGAAGAGGTGCTATCTAGTCAATTTCAAGGTCAGTGAACTATGTTTTGGGGACCATGAGCGGGACTGGCTTACTTACTAAGCCACCTTAGCAGGAGAGCAGTCACACAGACCCTGCCAACATAAAACACGGGAATTACAAAGACGTCTGTGGCAGTCACATTTAAACATCTCACATCTTACTCTGGTTTATTTATATTTTCCTCTAATATTTTTAAGTGAAATCGGTGACTTGCCCCAAACACAGGGATCCCAAACAAGCACTGTCTTGCTCTCGGGAAAGCAAAACAACAGATCACCAAGCAGCAGTGCTCAAGTCTGATACATAGCATTGTCTACAACTTTTGAGTTACATCTTCTGTATAAAAGTTGTTGAAAGCGAAGATAAGCATTCTTCCTCCTCTGCCCCTAACAAATGAGGAATTTAGCAAAAAAAAAAAAAAAAAAAAATTTTTGTTTAGCATTAATTCAAGTAATAATCCACTTGGATGCTCAAAACATAGGAATTTATAAAGTTTAACTGCAAATTTACTTAGTACAAAGATGAGAAAGCGGGCTCCTGCTCTACTTAAAGATGATTAAAAAGCAATCAGCATTTTTTAAGATAGCCTATTACCATGCTACAGCATTTATAAAATTTACTATAAAGTTTCCTGTGAGTTACTGGCAGCAGAGACACAGGAAATGTACAGGATGACGAGCTGACTGAACACATTACACTGAGGTGTCCAATTGTGAAAGCTTACTCGTGGACTGTATCCCCACTCTTCCAGGAATCTCAGCGGCTATCTTTACTAATCCTTTAGTCACTTCTGCTCCCCTTTTAGAATCCTCTGAGTTCCCACAAGGAAACCACAGCAGTAATAAAGGAGGCCAACTGTCCGGTCCATGCTCTGGACTGGGCAAGTGCTCTGTCCCCGGTAGACACGGCAGGGGGGGTCTGTGTCCCTGACCCCCGATGACCCTGTCCCAGGAAGCCTTTCACAGAGCATACCTCACACAGGCAGCCTGCTCCGCAGGGCGCTCTGTACACGCCTGCTAGTCAGCCAATTCTCTAACACCTAATAAACATTAATGGGAATATTGAATATGCTACTTTAAATGCTTTTTAAACAAATAAGCTAAAAGTAATCTGTGTAGTTTGCTTTTTGAAAAGAGCTATACGGACATATGAGTTTCATATGTGTGTTTCCCATCGTCAAACAGTGACTAACACTGTTTGACTTAAAATTTACAGCCTGTAATTGAGATTTTGGTACCAATACTATATTACGATTTATTTCTCTTAATTCAGCTCTTAAACCTGCTACAATTTAAATGCGTCATGCCATTCTTTCTGTCCGCAATGCTGATGTTTGATAACAGTTGTTCATCGACTAAATCATCCAGCATCCCTTACCCAGCACCTTGCATGTGCCACGTGAGTCTTCCAGACAGTGACCATATAGTGACAACAGACGCCAAAGCCCAACGAAGACAACTGCTGACTTCACCTCCACTGGTGAAATTTCCCAAGTTTAAATGTAACTAGATTTTGTGTGTTTAGAAGGACACTGAAGGTATGGCTCTGTCTGCTGCAGGGATCTGCTAACACTGGGCAAACTGACAGTTTACAAAGAACAGAGAAGCCCACAGAAGATCTGGAGACTTGCAGCTTGGGGATTTTTCAAAACTGCTTTCTGTTTTACGGTGACATTCCAGATTGCCCTGATGGTTAGCGTGGTCAGGAACCCTGATGATGCTCTGATGTCACCGGCGTCAGATGCCCACGCTCAGACCGTAAACCACTCCCAGTACACACCCCCTGAATGGGGCAGCCTGGGCCCTCTCCCCACACCCCTATTCCACCATGTGAGAGCAGCTTGCTATTTTTACAGTCACACACAGCGACCTTCAAGGCTGCCTTTCACAATGGCAGAACCCAGGTGACACATGTGTAACCCACTGGGAACAAGGGCTGAACTGGGGCACGAAAACGCCAGGGTGACCCTCACCCATGAGCACCGCATCCTGCTTCACAGGAAGACGGGCATCTCATCCCCGCTAACAGGTCACGGGCCTTCCTACACAGTCCTCCTTCTGTAAAACAAAGCACTGTCTATTGAGACCCAGGGCAGATGAGTAGAGGCAGGACTCGAGGTTTAACCCGTAGACCAGTGAGTGTGTGTGAACACATCAGAGCGATCTGTGAACCAGGACACTGGAACCTGCTACATTCAGACAATGACAAGGTCCTCTAAAATTTACTCCCTAAAATGCAGACCAATCATACTCAAGATAAGAATGCATGATGACAATGGTTGATGGCAATTTTTAAAGGGTAATCTTTCTGGCAGAAAAAAATCAGAAAGTAACATTTCATCAGAACAAAGAACCAACTCCCTCCCATACCTTTCACGTCGGGGTCGTCAATGTGTGGCTCCAGGTTTTCTATCATCTCCTCCAGCTCCTTCCTGGTGGCCATGGTGATGCTGGCGGAGCCGGGGGCGGGCACTTCGGGCTCCACATCCAGCCCCTGTGGGCCAGGCTCGCTCCCGGAGCCCTGCTGCAGCTCCACGTCCAGGTCTATCTCAGGGAGAGGAGTCCTCCAGAAGTGGAAGGAGTTGTACAGCTCCTGGTCCAAGGGAGCTGAGTCCTGTGCACCGGTGCCCGCCTCTGGCTGGGACGCTAACCCGCAGGGGCAGGGCTCTTGCTCCTCCTCACTGCCAGCCGCGTCTGGGGGAGGCTCCGGGGACAACCGGAGAGGTGAGGAGCTCTCCGCGGGAGCGCTCAGTTCACCCGGCGGCTGCCTCAGGGTTTCAGCACCTTCCGCCAGTGTCTCTTCCAGGTGGACGCTGGAATCGCCCCCAGTGGGCCTGGCCTCTATGTCCTCTGGAGCATCTGCACCCCTGATCTTTTCACTGCTTCATTTGGGAAAAAGAGAGTCAAAGTATCAAGATAATTCCTGAAGAAAACCAATAAAAGATACTACTTAAAGCTTTTAGAGTTAAAATTAAATATTAAAGATTTTTATTTTTAAAAATATTAACTTTAAACATTAAATACTAAAGATTACAAATTATCCATACAAATTCAGCAGTTTGTGTATATCACTGATGATGCTTCTTTTTCCATCAGGTGTTCTGTGTTCAGAGAAGCAAACATCAGTTAAGTCTAGATATTAAACTACCAGGTATCAGTTGAAGAAGGTAATTAAGAACTGTGATGATACAATACCATGCTAATTTCAATAATAAACTAAAAAGGAACAGTAGGAAGATAAATTCCCACAGGGCATTTTAAGCTAAATACATCTTTTAAATTATCTGATTTTTAGGATTGTTCCAGTGACATACTGACAAGCTGAGAATTAAAACCGCCTTGCCCACACTGAAAAGAAACAAACCCCTCCATGCAGCACTAGAAAAGATCCTTATTTACTATCTTACAAAATACATTCAAGTCCACTTAAGTGTAAATACAGTTAATTCTACTTCTTCTGCACTTTCAGCTCTACTCCCAGATGTTTCCCCCAAGTAGGAGTCATGACCTAATTGGTAAAGAGATGGTACAAGCCACTAAACGTAAAGCTCATTAGTCACTACATCCATCACTGGAGTTAAGTTTATCCCCTAAAGTTTATTTGACTCAATTACATTTAACAAATGTGTACTGAGCACCTACTAGGAGCCAGGAGGTGACATTGTACTGAGGATCTGTGTGTGAATGAGACTCAGGTCCTGCTCCTGAGGTTGTAATTAGAGGCAAAGAGCAACAGAGCAGGTGACCACCGGCAAAGCAGTGCATACAGAAGCATACCCATGATCATAGGAGGTGGGGATGGGAGGAAGGCTTCAGTGGAAACAACAGGAATTGTGTCTGAAGAACAACCAGTCAGCGTCTGCGAGGCTTGAGGGGAAGCGAGCTCAGACGCTTTCATAAAACAGAAATGCGAATGTGATGGCTGAGAGAGGAGACTCTGCCGTCTGCATGGGCCGAGTTGGGATCTACATGCAGTTCCGGGTGGTGACGCCCTGGGAGAGTGGTCAGACCCTGAGCCAGACCAGAGGGGACTCAGGAGGATGAGCGTGGGCTGGGCCTGCGTGTCCACACACCAGGCGTGCAGAGTAACCAAGAGTGCGGCATTCCTCTCGTACAAAAGGGTGCGTGCGGCGCAGGGAGAAAAGTCTGAAGAGATGAAGAACTGGAGATGCAGGAGGCTGATGGAATAGCTGGCAAAGCCACGTCTTTCTCGGGAGGACAGACGGGGGCTGAGAACACAGGCGGGCAGATGAGACAGGTGATGAGACACCTCTCTCTAAGAACCATGACAGGGAGGTGAGGATGGACACATGTCAGGTGAGTGTGTGGGGGAAAATTAAAGGTGCTCCCCTGAAACTCAGACCCTTGAATATACAGAATAAAAGACATTACACAGGAGGCTCCCCGGCCTGCACCCTGGCAGGTGACGGCACCACCTACGTGATACCCTGGCCACCGTGCGTGGTCTCGGGAGGTCACCTCTTCCCGGATTAGGTTTTGTCTTGTAGGAATGTTTACACTGTTTTCAGAAACGATTTTCTGAAAACAGCATGATTATTTTACAAAGCGGTTTTAGATACAGATACAAACATTTTAAAAAGGCATCTGAAAACAGACCACACAGTGACAGCATTTAAAATTCTGGTGCTTCTCCTTCGTTCTGATAAACCATAAACCAGGCCACGTGTACATGCAAGCTGTGTGAGCGCGAGTCTCGCCCTGCACGCACACTGCGGGCTCCACGTGCACACCCTGCTCGTAAGGCGAGGGGCTGGCTGTGAGGCCTACAGCACCTGGAGCTCCCCACCAGCCCTCCAAGCCAGTGCTCCCGTGTGTAACAAACGTCCTCCGTGTGCGTATGAATTGCATGACGTTTTTCCAACCATCTTCTCTATTAAAGATATTTTTTCTTTTGTTTTAAAAAATGATTGGGATAATTGGTAATATTTGAATGAAATCTCTAGATGACAGTATTGTATCTATTTTAACTTTTCAATTGTGGTAATGAGACTGTGGTTATGTGTTCACGTCTGTGTGTTTTGAGGAAATACAGAGTGAAATATTTAAGAAAGAATATCATGTCTAAAACTTATCTCAAAGAACTCAGAAAAATAATAAAGCAACTATGGTAAAATCTTAACATTTGAAGAAATCTAGAAGAAGGGTTTATGGGATTCTCTGTGCTATTTTACAGCTTTTTTGATATTATGCAAACTAAATTTTAAAAATCAAAGCAACAGAATGTTGCTTGGTGGGGGTGGGGAGCAAATGACTGAAACTTCAGACGTCATCTGTTATCTGAAGAACTTAATAAATTTCCATTTAAAATTCACAAACAGAACCCAATTCAAAGCCAATTAGTTTGGAAAACTATTCCAAGGGCCTGAAGCTCCTTTATCACTGCCCCATCTTGCATTAAAGTTAAATTTTAACATTCTCAGCAGGAAAAGCAGAGTCACCAGCCAAGTCACTCTATCTGCTAATGAAAAATTACTAATCTGTCCTGACTTCAAACTCCTGCTACAGTTTTCAAGAGAGAAAAACATCTTCCCTCACATGAAATTCTGCAAATTATTAAATTCTGTATGAATACCAGTTGACTCAAACTGTCAAAAATATAAATTCTCTAAATATGCTTTTTCCTGAAGCTGAGTAATAACCAGTGCACCATCAAGCTGCTGAAGATGGTCAGGATTCTGACCTTCCTAACAGTCTTGCAAACACTGCCATACATGCAAACGCCGTTCGGAGAAAGGAGGAGAGGGGTTGGCACAGTGAGCAGAGCACCCAGCTCCTCGGTGCCAGAGGGTCAGCCAGGAATGCGTCTCCACCAGCACCCACGTCCCCTCGGCATCTACACTGGCTGACAGTTAACATCCGTAGGGTCCAGGTGAGCCAAGACCCTGGCCTAGGAAAGTGACTGGGGAACCGCTGGTCCCAGAAGTGCATGGGCATGCGGGGCAACAGGAGACACGGAGTCCACGTGCTCACTTAATGGAGTCTCAACATCAGTGAAATACTTCCAGATTTACACCAATAACAATCAAGTTTACTTACACAAAGTTAGCTTTACACTAAAGGGACAAAGACTACCAAAAACGATTCAGTTACTTAAGGCTTTTGGGATAAAATCCATTACTTTCTTACATTAACTCATTTGAGATTTATCACGTGCTGAGCGCATGCCAGGGCTGGTGATGGTGTGAGAACACAAGATAAACCCAGGCTACTGTGCAGGGGACCTGCAGTCTGTGGATGTCGTGTGCGAGCACAGGATGAGGAGACAGGCCCACATCAGCGCTTGTTCTCCAGCGCTCAAGACAGGATGAAAACGCTCTGGGTTTCCTCCAAGACACTGAGGTCGTCCGTCCAGACAGCTCTCTGTTAAATGAGGTGTGGGCAGAAGAGGATGGCATCCCAGACAGGAAGAGGGAGACCCAAAAGGCAGCAGCATGTGCAGAGAGTAATGTGATATTAATACCTGGTTTAGCTAAATGGAAGACGGGGTGCTCATTTCAGATAACAGTGCAAATCTCAACACTTAACCACTCTGGAAGCACCTTTCTCAACACCTTCAAAGAAGCCCGATCCAGGGAGAGTGAGAGAGAAACCTGGCATTTTATAAAGTCAGGGGTTTATAATCAATACATGCTTCAAAGAGTAGTAAGTGATATTAAGTATCTCCAGGATCAGATGAAACAATACAAACGAAATAAACAGCAGTGGAAATACATTGCCAAAAACTTGTTTTGTAAGACATCTGCTTGAGAAATCTGAATTCTAGGAAACTCAGAGGACCCTGAGAACAAGAACCAAGTCCTGTGTATCTGGCTACAGTCACTGGTTCATAGTAGGTGTTCAATTAAGTTTTGCGAAATCAACCAATCAACCAACCTTAAAAAGCAAAACTAGACTTAAAGCAGCTCAACACGTATTTAAGAGTGGGCCATCCAGCTAATGGCTCTGAGATGAATAATACATGGAACTACATGACGGTTTACAATATCTTACAAAATTCTTTGCAGCCAGGAACTGCCTCCTCCCTCCACCAACGTCATTAACACAAGTCAACAAAGTCTAAAAATATAGCAGAAGTCCAATGCTACAATAGCACTGACCTGACACTAAGACAGACCTCATTACAATGGAAGGGGAGTTAAGGTTTGTAGCCAAAAGATAACTAACAGTCTTTAAACGGCTCTTCCAACAAGATCCTATAGAAGCAGTCCAGCAAAATCACCAGCCATGTTTGGCCACACCAATGTTTTTGTCAATAAAGTTTTATTGGAACACAGTTGAGCCCACACACCACGGACTGTCTGCAAAGACAAGGTGAGTAGTTCTGACAGAGACTTAAAGTATTTACTGCAGGTCTTTTACGGGAAGTCTACTCATCCTTGTCCTATACGATTCTCTGTAAATTTACATTATCATTTCCTAGACTTTTTCCAGATTCATAAATAAATAAAAGCTATGCAACAGTCTTTATACAATTAGTGCCACTAGCGAAAAGGTTGCTGATGTTAACACTGAAGAGTAGAAAACCCCCACCGCCCATCATCACTGAAAAACGTCCTGCAGCAATGGTTTTCAAAAGAAGTGACTTTCCTTGCTAGGAAGACAGCTTTAGGGTGATTTTTCTTCCTTCACAGAGAACAGTACCTTGGGTTTGTTTGACTATTTAGCAGGACAGGAGGAGAACGGGCAAAAAGGTAGAACAAGGCAGCAGAGAAGAAAGGAAGGAGTGCCAAGTCACAACATCAAGAGAGGAAATGCCACAGAACCAAGACCTACAGAAGAAAACGACCATTAGCATTGTGACAAGGGGGACGGGTGCCCAGGGAACTCGGCCCAAGGGCACACCTGTCAGAGTCTGTGTGTGTTTCCCGTGCACTAAGTTAAGTTAGGTCTGGGCTGTTTTCCCCCAAGGATATACTAAATCGTAAAAACTAAAACTCAATTTAAAATTAAATGCAAAAAAAAAAAAAAAACATTTTTAAGTAAAAATCAGAGGTGTCCTCTAAGCTTTAAAATTTGGTTGCCTTATTGTTGTCATTCAATCTCTAAGTCATGTCTGACTCTTTTCCATCCCATGGACTGCAGCATGCCAGGCTCTTCCCTGTCCTTCATCAACTCCCGGAGTTTGTCCAAACTCATGTCCATTGAGTTGGTGATGCCAGCCAACCGTCTCATCCTGTGTCCTCCCTTTCTCCTCCTGCCTTCAATCTTTCCCAGCATCAGGGTCTTTTCCAATCAGTCAGCTGTTTGCATCAGGTGGCCAAAGTACTGGAGTTTCAGCTTCAGCATCAGTTGTTTCAATGAATATTCAGGGTTGATTTCCTTTAAGATTGACTGGTTTGATCTCCTTGCTGTCCAAGGGACTCTCAAGAGTCTTCTCCAGCATGACCACTTGAAAGCATCAGTTCGGTGCTCAGCCTTCTTTAGGGTCCAACTCTCACATCCATACATGACTACTGGAAAAACCATAGCTCTGACTATATGGACCTTTGTCAGTAAAGTGGTGGTCTCTGCTTTTTAATATGCTGTCTAGATTTATCATAACTTCTGCTTCCAAGGAGCAAGCGTCTTTTAATTTCATGGCTGCAGTCACCGTTTGCAGTGATTTTAGAGCCCAAGAAAATAAAATCTGCCACTGTTTCCACTTTTTCCCTTTTATTTGCCATGAAGTGATGAGACCAGATGCCACGATCTTAGTTTTTTGTCTTATTAAATGCTCTTAAAAGTTGATATTTCAGTTAATAAGTACACCCGTGGTACGTGGTTTAGTGGCTAAGTCATGTCTGACTCATATGATCCCATGGACTGCAGCCTACCAGACTGCTTGTCTATGGGATTCTCCAGGCGAGAATACTGGAGTGGGTTGCCATTTCCTTCTCCAGAGAATCTTCCCAACCCAGGAATCAAACCCAGGTCTCCTGCATTGCAGGCAGATTCTTTACTGACTGAACTATAAGGGAAGCCCCAGTAAGTACACCAACTTAGAGCTTATCATTAAAATATTTCCCCCTCAATTGACAAATAATTATGATTACTGACATAGTCATTATTCTGCAGACAGAGAATTGAAGATCCAAAAGGAAATTGACTAAAGAGGAAAATAACGGTAAGAAACTGTATAGTAACATATACTCCTAAATTAGGTTTTACTCCTTGAAAAACCAAACCCTTTAAATTGTATAACCATTACTTTATATTCTTTGTTAAGTGTTAACAGATGGTTTACTAGGTAAATTAATTATTAAATAAACTTACTCAAAAATTATCGACTATCACGACAGCTTTCTATGTGCCCAGCACCGAGCTAGTTGTTACATGCATCTTCATCTTCTCATTTCAATACACAATTAACCAAAGAGATGCTTAACAGATGTGTTTAAAATAAGATTCTATAAAAAATAGTTACGAACTTTTATAATGAAGAGAAATAATAAACTCTCCAAAAAGAACATAATAAAAGTAGTGAAAATGAAAAAATTGCTCACAAGCAGTAAAACTTGAAAGCAAAGTTTTTAAAGATCTTACCTATTTTTGTCTTCTACTGATGTATCTTCTGAGCTTTTGTTTTCTTCTTTAAAATACTGGCCCGAGCTAGATGGATTAGCGAACGTAGATATGAAAGGTCCCAGAGACTGGAAAGCTGCTTGCCGAACCTACAGAGGGAAGAAAGGACATGTGCAGACCCTTAGTCTATCCTCAGCTAGGAGTTACAATTCCCCTTCAGTCATTTTCTCCTTTTTACTTTTAAGCTTTTTAATCTTGGCTTGAATATCCAAACTGTGAGGATGTGAATATGAGACCCTACAAAATATTTGCATGGAATAGAAATTTTGTCCTGTTTAAAAAAAACAAAAGTTAATATAGTAGTCCATTGTCTACTCCCAGAAGTATCAGCAGTAACATAACTGATAAATTATTTCTTAAATTATGGGATTAAAATCGTATTTTCTATAACATGCACTGTTTTACAAAAATGATAATTAAACAAAGCCCTACCCAACGTGAAGGATCACTGATCAAATTAATAAAGAGCGCTGACAGTTTAGTCCGTCGAATCTCCTGACACGTGGCACATGAAACGGCCATGAAGCACTCCGCGCAGGCCTTGCGGACGCCCCACACGTTGTCCGAGCAGAGCTGGAAAAACCTGGGCAGCTGGGCGAGAGGGGCCCCGATCGTTAGGCAGACACACGCGGGTTTCAGTTGTTACTTTTACTTCATTTCTCACTTTCCCAGCATTTAAAACATTAGCTTTACAAAATTTAGAAGACTCATTTAATATTAGCTATTAGTAGCTTTAAATAAATCACACCCAATTCATTCCACTACTGACTGTGGAAAAGCAAAGACACTCCTGACAAATACAGCTCGAGTTTGTACTTAATGACTCTGCATAATAGGTGGTTTCCAAAACTCTTCGAGCACATTAACTTGTACTTTAAGCCCTTACATCCCATGAACTAACCATTTAAAAATCACCTGCTGTAAATCTAATTGGTCACTAAAATACTCTAGGATTGCAATAAAATGAAAGATTCATTTGAATAAGTAAGAACTGATTTTATAATAATGGAATTAAAAAGGGATTGATGGTTCTTAACATCTGCACTTTTAACAAACTGTCCTTAAACACAACACAATACAAACACCCAGGTTACAGAAACTTAAACTCTCAAAGTCATACTATCTTTCTGGAACTATGTTAATACAATTTGGGGGCCACTGTATGTATTTCAAACTTCAGGTGCTGCTCTGTGAAGCACTGCTTTCTCCTTGGTTTCTGTCTGCAGGCCTTACCAACATCTCCTCAGTAGCTTGCTGGCCGACGACGCTGCAAATATCTCCAAAATTGGCGGCACACACCTGACAATGAAAGCATCATTGACATTTCAAAATATTACAGTGTTCTTTAAAAACAATCTTTTCAATTCCACAGATCATACAGTAGCCACGAGAAGAACCCCATATCCTACCACCGCCAGCACAGTACCTTTCGAACATGAAACATCCTGCAGTCACAGCACATCTCACAAAACCGAGGGAGGATCAAACGCTCCGTGATGTCCTTGCCAACCATGGGGGCCATTTTGCACATTATCTAAAATAAATGAGAGTGCAGACATACTGAATGCACCTTCACACCAAGACTTCTGCCAATTTATTAAAAGTATGTAACTTAAGGAAGTATAAAAAATGACATGATGTCCTTATACATCACAGAAAAATTCATCCTATTTGTCCAAGCTGAAGACAGAAAAACAGGTATTAACTACTACCAACAGAATCAGCCCAATGATTATTAAGGTACAATAAACCCAGAGAAAATCCTAAAAATTGCATTTTTACCTATAGTTTCAACCTTATTAATCATTTTGCCCAATAAAAGTAAAAAAAGAAAAGAACTACATTTCCCTGATAAGAGAATAAATGGTGATTGCTCAAAGGAAAGACTATCCATCCACAAGAAGGGTCTGGACGCAGGGCACCGTCACTGCTAAGGAAAGCCTGCACACAGCCAGCCCTCATTGTGCAAAGCACCCACTGTCTCTGAAACTCGCAAACGGGAAGACCACACACTTACTCTGCAACACCAGGGCTCCAGGAAGGCATGGACAGAGGTCTGAGATGCACAGGAATTGGATAACACCATTCCAGGCAAAGTGAGGACTGTTTGAAAACCAGCTCAATGCATTTGAATACCTTCCCCCCAGAGTTAAAATATAAGGAAACCTGACGGTCTGTCGTCATTATATATTACGTCCACCCCCGGCCCAGGCAAATACTAGGAGGACAGGCAACTGACTGGATAGAAAGGGGACTCTACCCATATGTGCATGACTGTCTACAGACCACACAGCGAGGAACCTACCAAGAAGCCACTGCAACAAACAAGTGAGCTTAAGGAGGTTTGCAGGACATAGGACAGAATGAAAAAAAAAAATGTATTTCTATAAATTATCAATGAACAACCGGAAATGTATAACATTCACAATAATGAAAAACAAACAAACATGAAATTTAACACAGTACATACATGATCTATTGAAAACTACCAAACAATGAGGAGATGAGGGAAAGACCTAAACAAATGGCGAGATCTCTGTGCCCACAGTCAGTCAGGCTGGCCCATCCCTATCAGACCCACGACCCTCAGAGTGGGGTGGGGGGGGGGCGCACACTGACACCCCCCATCCCCTAAAGCAGCATGGTTTCTTGACTCCAGACTGTTTCCAGGCATCTCCAAGCCCGAGCTAATGATGCAAAGATACACAGCATCACCAATCTGGCATAATTAAATTCTTAGGATGAATTATTCCCAAAACAAAACAACCGGGAAGATAGGGAATGCAAAACATAACGGAATAAACGCAAACCACTTGTGAGAGGAGCACACGCTTCTCACTAGCACTGGGTGTAGCCCTGTTATAATTACAATGTTTTACTATTCCACAATCACATCAAAAATTACAACACAGCAAGTTAAACTCTGCTCAATATAAACCAACAGTTACACCAAAATCGATTTCTTTTTTCTTGAGAAGTTTGTGAAATTAAAAAAAAAAAATCTATGATTTGGAACTTGACAGAGGTGATACAACACAATGAATGTACTAAATGCTTCTCAATTGTGAACTTTAACATGATTGATTTTATGTTATGTGAATTTCACTCCAATAAAAATGCAATTACTGGAAACTATCTAAATTCATTATTAACTGGTACCTAAGTATCTAAAAATAAAATAATGGAACTTCCAATGAAAGGCACTAGAGAGAAAATATAATTCGTCCTACAAAAGACCCAGAAGCACTATTAAATTATTTCTAGTGTAATTTTATTTCATATCAACACAAACGCCATTGTATTAGGTTTAAACAGCAAATTCTCACTACCTAAATAATTTAAATTAGTTTTCAGATGGATTGATCACTTTTCTATTTTAAGAATTCTTACTTTCTAAACTGAGGAACCACAGATGTGAATGATAAACTGAGGAAACACAGATGTGAATGACAACATACTACCCATGTAACTCAAGCCCAACTTGAGATGGCTCTCAAGTAATCAAACTATTTGCTAACCATGTCCAAAAACCAGAAAACTCACCATATTTGACTTTATTATGTGCATGACGACTTAATCTGTGTGTTTTTCTAGTAATTGTAACATATCATATATTCCTCCCTGCAAAGAGCATGCCATCAAGGACAGGAGCAACAGGCAGCATCACTCTCTTTTCTTACTGCGCACTCACAGTGCCTAGAAAAGTGCTCAACAGCAACTCAAGGAGCTCAAATGCGTCTTCATTCAATACAGCGTTTTTAAAAGGATCCTGGCTATCTTTGCCATCTTACTTTTTCCTTTTGATGAGATGAATTCACAGCTGATTCACTATTTTCTTGCCGTGCATCCTGGCCTCTCTGAGCCTAGCAAGGATCATCATCCCAGGAGCTCCACGCGGCACAAGCCCTCCAGGAAAGACACCTCTGCCCTCCGAAGCCTCTGTCCACTCCGAGCCCAGCATTTATGTTTCAAATTCCATGACCCGTGGCTACTCTGATACCCAACACGTACCCACCCTACCACAAGTAATATGGCATCGTGTCTAACGTCACCTCCTATGGTCACACACTAGTTCACCTCCCTGAACTGAAAAACTGAGCTCTACTTACGGCCACAGCCTCCGTCTTCACGTCATCGTTGCTGTCGGGGGCTGTCAGCTCCACGAGGACAGGGCACACCTTGGTCTCCACATCGACGCGCTCGATCAGCTCCTGCTCCAGCAGGGCTAGCAAAGCTGCCTGGCTCGTTTTTCTTACCTGGGAAAAAACAAACACATCAATGAGGCACACACACAGTATGATGAAACCCTAAGGCATGAAGTTCACAACTGTGGAGACTCCTCATCCAACCAAAGGTTCACAACTGGCACAACTTTGCAGACAAAAACTGGTGGCTGCTCTGCAAAGACAGAACTTGGCAGACTGTGTCGTAACAGATCAAGGGGAACAGAAAAGCCACTCCTGGAAAAGAGGTCTCCCTGTGACAAACTTCTGGGGGCCGCCCGGAAGGGTGGCAGATGAGCAGCAGCCACTGGCGCTGTCTGTTGCGGCACTAAGGCAATCTCCTAGGCTCTCCCCATCTTCTCTGAGATGTCATTTTGTCATTCTGAGAAACCAAATGACCAGGTCTAAGTGGAAGGAACACTCTAAGCAGACCACCAGATGGCACACATTTCTGTGGGAACGTGGACAGGGCCCTCCTACCTGGTTATTCTGATCTGCGAGATAGCGAACCACAATGGGCAGCAAGTACTTTGAAAAGGCGTACGGGATTGCTGGCCGGTTTTCTTGGCAGAACAAGGCAATGTGAGGCACCTGCTCCATCAGCTCTGCCCTCACGGTCGGCTCTGCGGGAACAACAGGAAGGTTGAGTGGATGTGTCCTCCCCGCACAGGGTTCTTGCCAGGCGGGCAGTCAGGAGGGCCCCCAGAAGAGCCCCAGACTCTCCTCCCGGCATTGTGAGTGCTCAGGGAACGCGCTCCGCTCTGTGATGCTCTTCACAGACACGGCAAGGTCACCCCCTCCCAGATTCTGTCTTCAGAGCCTGCCTGGAGCCTACGGTCACTCCCTGTGAGGACTTCCACCTGAGTTCAGGTCAACTGTATACGGCATCACCCACAAACTCTGCTCTCTCAGAGCCCCCAGACAGGCTATAAGGACTGGCTCCTCACCTGAATGCAGCCAGCGAGTGCAGAGTTTGTAGTCAGACTTAACTATGATGATAGAGGGTCAGCAAATGCTAAAGGACCGACAGATTAAAAATAACAAGAAAAAAAGGAAAAAAAATAAAAATAACAAGAAAAAAAATCTGAAAAGACCCAAGTGCATATGGCAAATTTAAATGTGACAGCATTTCAAAAAGACCAACTGTCCCCTGAGTAACGGTAAGAAAGCAAGCTGGTTATATGAGGAAAAAAGGTAAGACTCCTACACTGCTCTCTCAATATAAATTCTAGGTGAATCAGAGATCCAAATTAAAAAAAAAAAAAAGATCAAAAGCACTAAAAGACAAGATTTTAAGGGATTTTCCTGGTGGTCCAGAGATTAGGAGTACTCACTTCCACTGCAGAGGGGCACAGGTTCAATCCCTGATTGGGGAAATAAGATCTTGTAAGCTGTAGAGCAAGGTCAAAAAAAAAAGTTGAATCTTGAGGTGGGAAGCCCTTCAAGGCAAATAAAACCCCCAAACGAAGACCAGCTAATTTCACTTTACAAAGACTTCATTAGGGACAAAAGATGTATCTAACAGGAGTTCTGTATTTTGAACCATGTATAAATGTATAAAACATTTTGCTGACAAAGGTCCATATAGTCAAAGCTCTGGTTTTTCCAGTCGTCATGTATGGATGTGAGAGCTGGACTATAAAGAAAGCTGAGCGCTGAAAAATTGATGCTTTTGAACTGTGGTGTTGGAGAAGACTCTTGAGAGTCCCTTGGACTGCAAGGAGATCCAACCAGTCCATCCTAAAGGAAATCAGTCCTGAATATTCATTGGAAGGACTGAAGCTGAAACTCCAATACTCTGGACATCTGATGCAAAGAACTGACTAATTTGAAAAGACCCTGATGCTGGGAAAGATTGAGAGCAGGAGAAGGGGACGACAGAGGATGAGATGGTTGGATGGCATCACTGACTCAACAGACATGAGTTTGAGCAAGCTCTGGGAGATGGTAAAGGACAGGGAAGCCTGGTGTGCTGCAGTCCATGGGGTCACAAAGAGCCAGACACGACTGAGCAACTGAACATCAACAATAAAACATCTACTTAGACAAAAGAAAACTTAAAAAAAATAGGAGTCTGAGGTAGAGGAAACGTAACATTAAGAATATTAAGACCAAAACTTCCTGACATCTGACAGAGAGACTAGAACCCTCAAACTCAAGGAGGCTGAGATAGCGTGGCTCTGACAACCCTCTGACCCTGACACTGCTCCCAGACGACTGCTAACAGTCAGAGGAGCTGCCCAGTAGGCCTTCCTGCCAACCCAGCTTCTCCTCAAGTCAACGCTCTCGGCATTACTGTTTCAAATCACAAGCAGTGTGAACTCTCAGGCCCAAAACAGTATAAATGTTTACAATCTAGCCCTCAGCCCCCTCGCTTAAGCCTAGTTTTTCTAAACTGCAGGATGAGTAAACCCACTGTTGACCAAATGGGCCAGTGTCCTAAGTTCCCCAGACCCCTACACCTCTCCTTTCCTCTCCCCTCTGTACCATCAGACCCAGCTCAGATGCCACCAGCTGTTGGAAGCCAGCCCCAATCCTCCCTGTTACGGCTTACTCTTAGTACGTCAGCTGCACTCACTCAACTGTTAATTTAATGAAAGGAATTCTTATTCATCTTGGTAATGGCTCTAACATTCAATCTAGAACCTGGCATAGAGTATATACTGTTTACACGTATCCAAAGTATAAATGTCAGCAGAGATATTCAGCAGGAACTCAACAACTTGAGATACATTTTAGAACACATACAGGAGAAGGGAATGGCTAGCCACTCCAGTATTCTTGCCTGTGAAATTCCATGAACAGAGGAGCCTGGCGGGCTCTAGTCCATGGGGTTGCAAAGGGTCGGATACGACTGAGCAACTAACACTTTCACTTTCACATATTAAAAAATAGCAGTGCAGTTGGTAAACAAGCAGAAGAAATACAAATTCTGCCTTAAGAAATATTTAGGTCTCTACTAAGAAAGGAATAAATACAATGGAATGCAACAGTACCAAAATTTTAAGTTAAATTGTTTATCTCTGCCAAATCAAAAATAAACTTAAGTAAAAATAATGATGAAGCTAAGCTAAGTTGCTTCAGTCGTGTCCGACTCTGTGTGACCCCATAGACGTCTGGCAGCCCACCAGGCTCCACTGTCCCTAGGATTGTCCAGGCAAGAATACTGGAGTGGGTTGCCATTTCCTTCTCCAATGCATGAAAGAGAAAAGTGAAAGTGAAGTCGCTCAGTCGTGTCCGACTCTTAGCGACCCCATGGACTGCAGCCTACCAGGCTCCTCTGTGCATGGATTTTCCAGGCAAGAGTACTGGAGTGGGTGCCAGCGATGACACTCGCCTAAAACCACTTTGGAACAGGCATATACATGAGCAATTACACAGAACATCATAGGAGATAGTAATAGAATATTAGCGAGCTTACTAACTTTTTTTTCTACAGGAAAATGAAACTATCTAAGTAAGGCTAATGTGAACAGTAAACATATTCCCATAAAAAGAGACGCTCACCAAAAAATGAGCTCATCTAAAAATTAAAGGATGAGAACGCTAACATGCCAGAAAGTTTGACAGAAATGGAAAAATAACCCACTTCAATAAAGAGATCATGGATTTAAGAAAAAATTTTATTTCTGAATTGTTTCTAAAATCAAATATAGGAATATGCTCAAAGCAATATTAGGTTAAAATGGTATATTTTATGTATGTTTTGCCTCAGTGAAAAGTATTTTTTAAAAACGTAATAAACTGTATTCTAAGTCTCAAAACAAGTTTACCTTTTAAGCAGACTCTCCTCCTATCTGCACTTCAGAGACAAACAGCTTTAGTTTTACAATGAATAACATTTTTTAAGTAAGAATGCATTTTTTGACAAAAAAGTTTTACACCCCACTCCATCCCTTTTTACTTATTAAAAAAAGTTTACAATTTTTATTACAGTAATGAGTTATTCTGAATGTACATGATGCAAAACAATGTTCTTAGATTCTTCTGAAAAATTTCCAAAGTCAAACTAAATGTGCCTGGTATATAAAATGTCTGGATCTTAGTAACAGGTTTTTTATTTTCTTGTTACTCCTGGGTTAGATAATTTACTTAGGAAATATTTCCAAGAAACCTCATGTTACACTTAAGTTTTTCATTAGTTTTTAGAAACTTAAATTTGATAAAAGAAACCTTCCCCTGCGTAAACACACACCTGAGTCATCAGCTAATCTGCTGATTCTCTCCAGAACGGCAATGCACTCTCTTTCATCATCGCACACTTCCCTCAGCGTGTCCAGCAGACTCCGGGCCACCATCTGTCTGCACAGAAGAAGATTATACCATGGTCAGTGGCATCCAACAGTTAATATTCAAAATTTGAAAGCCAGAATCCATACAGATTTCAAAAGTTTTTCTTAACACATCTTATAAGTGACAATTTTCTAAGTGACAAATGCTGGTATGGATTTTATTTTAATTAAGATGAGACTGAACATTTATCAGAATGTTTCACCTTTATCAGACAAATTCCTAAGGTCACTGAAAATTTGTTTCAAGTAATTGTTAATACCTTCAATTATCATAGATAGGGGAAAAGTATCATTTTTTATATAAAATGTTATCTTTACATATTTGATTAAATAAGTTTCATACATATACACTCAGAAGATGCTAGAAAGACTTTCCAATTTCCCAGAGAAACTGGGAATTTCCCAGGTGGTCTGGGGGCTGCAGGTGGAGAAACAGTGCAACTGGGGAGAGAGAGCGCACGTCCCTGCCATGCCCCATGCCCCCGCCAGCTAGCACCTGGTCCACGGCAGGGACACACCGCCCCCTGCTGGAGGAATAACAGATTCCTCAGTAGCCACTTCACATGAACGGCAAAATGATGCTTAACAGCAAAAAAGTAGTGGGGTTTTTTGGTTGCTTTTTGCCAAAAAGCCAAGAAAGAGCGCGTTTTCTTACAGGACAGAGGAGTAACGAGTGTAAGGGCGGCCACAGCTGTGACCAGCAGTGAAGCTGGGTGACTCTCACTGCCCGTGGCAGTGACACCTGCTCTAAACTGGGTACTTCTGTGAACTGAAATTCGTGCAATAAAAGCCACCCTCCCGCCTCCCCCAGTGGAGAGCATGTGCACGTACCTGTTAAATACGTTCTCACTCGCAGCATACTTGTCCAGTCTCCCCAGCGGCGTCAGCATGTCATCTTGTGAGACAAAGTCCAGGGCTGAAGGTACAACAATCACATCAGACTCTGAGCTGCAGTCATCCACACCAACTATCAGAGACATGAGAACACTCCTCATACAACTGCGCACGGAGAGGCGCCCGGGCCTCCCAGGCAGCACAGGTCAGCCCGCCCCTCACTGCATCTGGAGGACAAACAGCCACAGGAGAAGCTGGGTCGGAGGCCACGGATGACGAGGGGCTTCCTCTCCTCCTTTGATGGGTGCGTTCTAACCGCCCCAAGAAGCACAGGGGTCAGAGGCTGCAGATGCTCAGTCGTGTGACCAACGAACAAGAGTGACCAGAAAGGAGTGATCCCACAGACCTGAGAACCCACACGTTCAACCAGATCACTGACAACGTGTAAATAAATGAAGTGTCAGACACCGACAGAGTTAATTCTGCCAGGCAGTCAGAGAACTCACACTACATAGAGAAGAACCAAGACTAGAACTACAGCATCCTTCTCATCAGGAAGAACACAAGCCGGAGACAGCAGAGCAGGTCTGAAGGGATTGAAAGCGGAAAAGCCAACCTACACCTCTAGACCTATTAAACAGAAATCATTCAGACATCTTTGAAATTCATGTCTCTTGAACATAAAGAGCCTCTTGATGAAAGTCAAAGAAGTGAAAAGGTTGGCTTAAAGCTCAAAATTCAGAAAACTAAGATCATGGCATCCGGTCCCATCACTTCATGGCAAATAGATGGGGAAACTGTGGAAACAGTGGCTGACTTTATTTTTCTGGGCTCCAAAATCACTGCAGATGGTGATTTTATGCTTACTCCTTGGAAGGAAAGTTATGACCAACCTACACAGCATATTAAAAAGCAGAGACATTACTTTGCCAACAAAGGTCCATCTAGTCAAGGCTATGGTTTTTCCAGTGGTCATGTATGGATGTGAGAGTTGGACTGAGAAGAAAGCTGAGTGCCGAAGAATTGATGCTTTTGAACTGTGGTGTTGGAGAAGACTCTTGAGAATCCCTTGGACTGCAAAGAGATCCAACCAGTCCATCCTAAAGGAGATCAGTCCTGGGTGTTCATTGGTAGGTCTGATGTTGAAGCTGAGACTCCAGTACTTTGGCCACCTGATGCAAAGAGCTGACTCATTTGAAAAGACCCTGATGCTGGGAAAGATTGAGGGCAGGAGGAGACGGGGACGACAGAGGATGAGATGGTTGGATGGCATTGCCGACTAAATGGACATGGGTTTGGGTGAACTCCAGGAGTTGGTGATGGACAGGGAGGCCTGGCGTGCTGTGGTTAATGGGTCGCAAAGAGTTGGACACGACTGAGTGACTGAACTGAACTGAACATAAAGGTGAAATAAAGACTTTTTCTGACATACAAAAGCTGACAGGCATCAGTATCAGCAAACTTACAAGAAATACTGGAAGTCCTTGAAGCAAAAAGAAAATTACACCAGATGGAAATCTGAACCACAAATGAATGAAGACTATCAGAAACGGTGAATATGTGGGCAAACACAAACGCCTCTTCTTCTTGGAAAAAAAAAACACACTCTTTAAAGATAATTGCTTAGGGAAAAACTATGCACTGTAAAATAAAGAGAAAAAATTTACTGTGAAGTTTATAATATGTGTAGAAGTAAAATATATGACTATATGTACTCAGTTGCTAAGTTGTGTCTGACTCTTTTGTGACCACATGGACTGTAGCCCACCAGGCTCCTCTGTCCACAGAATTTTCCAGGCAAGAATATTGGAGTGGGTTGCCATTTCCTCCTCCAGGGGATCGTCCTGACCCAGGGGCTGGACGCAGGTCTCCTGCATCTGCAGCACTGGCAGGCAGATTCTTTGCCACTGAGCCACCTGGGAAGCCCAAAACATGATTACAACAGCACAAAGGCAGAAAGAGAGTGAGGCATACTGTATACACACACATGAAGCCCGACGGGGATGAGTCAGAGATCACAAAGGCAGAAAGAGAGTGAGGCATACTGTATACACACACATGAAGCCCGACGGGGATGAGTCAGAGATCACAAAGGCAGAAAGAGAGTGAGGCATACTGTATACACACACATGAAGCCCGACGGGGATGAGTCAGAGGATCACAGTAATTATAAACTTTGCAGCAGCTATTAAACACCAAAAAACCCCACCTGAAACATACAGCAAGTAAGCCAATAAATGTCATTAAATGGAATCACAGAAAATACTCAGACGAAAAAGAGGATTAAAGGAAGAAAAAACACATGGGACAAACAGGAAACAGCAATATGAGAGGAAAATCAAACCATATCAGTAATCACAGTAAGTGCAAACACTCTAAACACCCCCAATTAAAAGGCAGACACTCAAACTGGACTGAAAATAACACAGAATCTTCTTACACACAGAAAGACTTTACCAGGTTATTCTGATCTACGAGTTACAGCAAAGTACCTCATGCGTTATGAATCAGTTGTAAAACCACCCAGACACTATCATTTGGCCTGTTTCCTCCTCTAGGATTGTTGGCTGGCATGACTTGGAAGGTGCCTTTATGCAGGCTCTAGAATTCTATGACTATGACCAAACTGTTTCATCAGTTGCACACCTGTCAATCTTAAAGATAAACATGAACATTGCAGGTTCTGGTCCCTAAAAAGGCAGGGGCTGTTGGGAAAAGTGCCAGAACTGTGATAGTCATGCATGGCTGTGTTTAGGACAAGCCTGGAGAGCTCACCCTAAAAGGCAGACCCCCCACATCTCATACTCAGACCCTGATTGTGCAGGTGTGGAGTGAGACTCAGAAGCGATCGTTTTTAATAAATACCCCCAACAGGCTTAAACACAGATTGTTGAACAACTATATTTGAGAAACACCAAGAGGGTAACAAACCATATTCTTCCTCCACTTGTATTTCTGCCTATCTTCACATCATGGTTGAGGATCGTCTCTACATGGAAGGGAGTGCTGTGCCCCAGCAGGGCGCTGGGGCAGACGTACGCTCCCCAGCGCTGCAGCCTCCTGCCAGCGCTGGTGGACGCCCCCTGCCTGAACATCCTCTCCAGGGTCAGGACTTCCTCATCAACTCCTGACTGGACTAAGTGGCTCTGGGTCTCCTCTTTATGGAGGCAGCAATGATCTAATTACTGTGGCTACAGACTGCATACTTCAGTCTTTACCTAGCCATCCTGCAAACGCCTGCGCGGGTGACAAGTAGGAGAAGCACACAGATAATCAATAAAGCTTTCACCACTAAAGAGAAATCCTACAGCATAAACGACGGTACAGTCAATAGCATCCTAGATAAAAAAGACAGAACACAGAGCGTGAACGCACCTATACTGCTACAGGACTGTGAATAGCTTATGCAAAGCAGTACGTTAATTTTAAATAGATTATGGTAGATTAAAGATGCCAATTACAATCCTTAGGAGCCCTGGCTCAGACAGTAAAGAGTCTGCCTCCAATGCAGGAAACCTGGGTTCAATCCCTGGGTCAGGAAGATCCCCTGGAGAAGGGAATGGCTACCCACTCCAGTATTCTTGCCTGGAGAATTCCAGGGACACAGGAGCTTAGTGGGCTATAGTCCACGGGGTTGCAAAGAGTCAGACACAACTGTGCGACTAATATTTCCAATTCCAATGTGAAACATGCAAGAAAGGATGGCTAGAAAGCCAACTGGGAATTAAAACAGAATACTAAAAAATACTGAGTTAATATCCCCAAAGAAACTCACAAAAGGAGCAAAAGAGAAAAAAAGACATGAAGAGAAATACACAATCAGATCAATAATTACATTACTTATAAATAGACTAAACATAAGTCAAAAGGTAGAGAATCACAAACTACTAACAAGGTAAAAACTACAGATGTTACTCAACTACAGTCTGTCTATCGGAAATGTATTTTTAAAGTCCAAATTTCAACCCATGGGTTGAAAAGAAAAGGATTAAGAAAAAAAGACATAAAACATGACACAGCACAAGAAAGCCAGAGTGGCCGTTTTAATCATCAGACAAAACAGACAAGGAGCATCTCAGGAGAGGAGAAGGATCTTTCATTGCCTGACCTGTGCTCCAAGGCTGCCCCTCCTTTCTGGATCACTTACTTGATTCTGGATTCTTGGACATTACACAGTAATAGCCCCTTACAGTGCTCACTGCTTTAAACATCCAACTTCCTCCACTGATGAAGTGAAAAAATCATGTTGGCTTTTAATGTCATTTGAAATTTCAAAATGACTGAAAAGCAATGAAAACAATGATCATTCTGAAATGGTTTTTCAAACTGTATCTATACTCCCCAAATCCCAAGGCTCCTCTTCCCCTGTAAACCCGTCCTGGGCAGCTGAAAGGGGACCAGCGTGGAAAGGAAAAATGATGACCTGAATGGTCAACATGAGGCAGAATTCCTACACTTGTGCGGGAAACCTTCATTTCTCAAAATTTAATATTTAATTATAAAATAAAGCTTCCATGAAGAAGCTAAATGATACAAGTGTCAACAAAAACTTGCGTTTCTTAGTGAATTCTAACAGAATTCCTTACGGGAAAAGAAACCTCGGATATGAACTGAAGCCCTATCCTTAAGCGTTAGTGCATCTTGCCTCAAGTCAGAGTCAACAGATCCTTCTAGTTCAAATCAGACCAGAATCAAATGTGTTACAGTGTAAACAAAGAGAACATCCAGGAATGGGGGGGCAAGAGAAAGAAGCGCTAAGACAAGGGCCTTCATCTTGTTACTTATAAAAGTGAATCGCTCCCCGTGTGTGAATCTAAGGGGCCACACAGCAGAGGTGGCCGTCGACACCCCTGCAGGTCAGGAAGGCTCCGTCTGCTCCGGCCCCACTCGGGCACCAGCAGAAACCCAAACCACAGGAACCAACACCCAACTTCCAGCCGTTTTTAAATTCAAGGAAAATGACGTCTTAAAACTTAAAAATTTTAAAGCTTGACCCATTTGAAATGTTAAAGATGATTAGTCCCTACATGGTTACAGCGAGAGTGATGTGACAAGGACAGAGGCTCTTAAAAGTTAAGACAAATCTGAGTCCAAATCTCAGGTCCTGCTCCTCGTGAACTCTGCCTGTGAACTTGTGCAGGTCATTCACAACTTGGCTGCATTTCCTCACACAAACACGTGTTTGTTGTCAAGACTTTCAGACACACAAAGATAACATCTATCATGCACCTAACACAGTGTCAAGCTGCTGCTGCTGCTAAGTTGCTTCAGTCGTGTCCGACTCTGTGCGACCCCATAGACAGAAGCCCACCAGGCTCCCCCATCCCTGGGATTCTCCAGGGAAGAACACTGGAGTGGGCTGCCATTTCCTTCTCCAATGCAGGAAAGTGAAGAGAGTCGTTCAGTCGTGTCCGACTCTCAGTGACCCCATGGACTACAGCCTACCAGGCTCCTCCGTCCATGGGATTTTCCAGGCAAGAGTACTAGAGTAGGGTGCCATTGCCTTCTCCGAGTGTCAAGCTAGGACATCAATATTCCCTCAAAGCTACAATTCACATGTTTCTGAGACAACCTCAGCATGGTTTCCCTGAGTTTTAAATGTCTTCACTCATCTCATTCAACCAGTAAGCAGGACGCTGTCTCCTGTTTACTTTGAGTGTCAGGCACTCAACAGAGAACACAGATACAAAACCTAAACAGAGTGTGTACACACAGAAGTGTCTATGAGCACAGGTGTGCACAGACACGGACAAAAACATGCTACAAAGAACACACACACAACGTCCTCCTCACTTTACACTGCTAGGTGTGCCCGGAGAACAAGTCCTGGGAGGACACGGGGCTGCCCCACAGGACAGAGGGTGGAAGAGTGGCCTAAGCCAAGAAGCCTGGGGACAGGGTGTCAAGGAAAACCAAGTCACATCAAGACAGATGAGAAGACCTTCAGGGCACAGGGTTCACACAGAAGTGAGGCGGGAGGAAGTGGAGGGGCCTGGATCAACCAGGCCTTCTACATTTCAAAGACTTTGCAAAATCTTCCTACCTGGCTGGAAAACCTGCCTATGAGATTTTCTAAGCAACAACATAGTTAAATTCAACCATTACCTCCTGTGAGCAGTGGGCATATTCAACTATATGAATAAGTGATTTAAATGTGATTTTAAATGATCAATTGTTAATTAAAACCATCTTTTTCATTTGGAAAGAAGCAAAGCTCAGGGTATTCTGAGAGCACCAGAGCCTGAAGACAAAGAAAATCCCTGCTGAAAGGCTGGCATTAGATGATTGGTTGGGGGCACTGTAGGCTGTTCACTGGAGTGGGCATCTTTGCCTAGCTGGGAGTCAGGAAGTTTTGTTGGTGATCATCAGGGGCTTTTGGCAACAGTTACAAAGAGGCTCAGCCAGCTTGAAGGTGACCTTGCTTCTGGGCTCTGATTCTGTGGCCTTGGGGCGAGGCCTCCCACCTGCGGCCTGGGGGCAGGACTCAACATCCCTCATCCCGACAGCCTCCTCTTTAGTTCTTAGATTCTCTGGGAGTACGTACTCCACCTTGAGTATTTCCCACCTTCCTAGACCATCCTTGCTTCTTTCACAACCTTTTGTGTAAGTGGTTTCTCTCCCCCTACTCTGTCCTCATACGGATGCTGTTCACACACACGCCTCTCCTCCCCTGGATAACCCGCAGCTTCAACCACACTCGCAATGCAGAGGACCCCAACGTTCTCCTGTTCTGATCCCCGTGTCCAGGGCTGTAGGTCCTTCAGGGTCTCCGCCTCCATGTCATGTGTTTTCTGAAAACCCAACTGTCCAAATTAGTCTTATACAAAACCAGCTTCTCCTGCAGACTCGCTAATGAACTTCCCCAGGAACCTGAGTTCTCAGGCATGAGGCCTGCAGGTGCTTTTCAAAGCCCCTTTCCTGCCCCCATTATCTAATCGGTCGCTAAGAACTGTGAATTCGACTTCTAAAAAGTCTTCTGTATTCCCATACCTCTCAGTTTCCAATACCCTAACCCAGAGGCTCTGATACCGTCTGCCTCGAACAGACTGAGGTATCTGAACCCCGTAAGGTGAAAGAGGGCTTCCCAGGTGGCACTAGTGGTAAAGAACCTGCCTGCCAATGCAGCAGACTTAAAAGACATGGGTTCGATCCCTGGGTCGGGAAGATTCTCTGGAGAAGGAAATGGCAACCCACTCCAGTATTCTTGCCTGGAGAATCCCACGGACAGAGAAGCCTGGCAGGCTACAGTCCACGTGGTCACAAAGAGTCGGACACTACTGAAGCGACTGAGCACACATACACGCGAGGTACATGAAGTTTTCCCGAGGAGCAAGGCAAGCAGGTAACTTTAAGGGCTATTCTAGACCTATTTCCAGGAATGCTCCATCACAGATATGCACCGAGGGTGTGGACCCACGGTGTTCCCATCCACAATCTCCCACCTCCCTGAGCTCAAGACTGCATGGCCCCCAAGCAAAAACCCTCCACTGCAACCCTCTGACACATGGATGAAAGCATTAAGATACCACCTCTCTGAAGGCTGCAATATCTACTTTCACAAGTCAGGTATTTGTTCCACAATCCTTTACTTTAAAAATAACTGAATGATTGATAGCTCATTAAAAATAATTTTCAGATTTTTGACATGTAAGTTGGAAGAAATTCAAGAAAATTAGTGGCACTACTAGCGAAACTCTTTCCATCCATTTATCTACATCAACAAAATTTCTCTGTGCTTACAGCTCTGAAAATCAAAAGTAAAACTTATGCTAAATATAGTTTCATTCAAGCAATAAATTATATTCACCCATGAATACATAAGTTATTTTTTAAAAGTTCCACTTTATTGAGACGCTTATTCAATAAAATTTTGTTTACCAAGTGTTTATTATAATTTGTAATACATTCTGGTGGATCAACTATTAATAACAAAAACAAAGTTTTAAAGATTTTTATGCCCACAGGAAATTAAAAATTTAAATTTTTCCTTATATCTTTGGTGCCAAAAAAATGTGACAGGGTAATAAAACTTTCAAGCATAAAAATATATTAAGGTAAAATTTTGTTAAGGAAATAGATCAAAGAACAATGGAAAATCCGCAATTTGAAGAGTTTATTCTTGGATTTTGAAAATGGCTAATAGTGTATGTAAGTGCTATATTATTTAAATTCCATTTTTAACAGTGATATGACAGTTTCATTTTGAAAATACCTTTAAACTTAAAAAATGTGAGTTTTCTAAATTATTTTTAGAAGATATCCAGTAGTTAAGTGTGAAGACCACTGCCCTCCACCATCACAATGCTCAACTGTCTACTCGTCTCCTCATTCTAACCAGGCTACCCGGCCTCCCCTCCCCCACCCACCTGGATGCACCCCACCCCCCACAGCCCACGCTGGGGGCTCTTTCCTGCAGGTGCCACAAGCTCTACCCTCCTGAGCTGCTCCTCATCTGCCCTCTTTTTCCTCATCGCAGTTGAAACTCACCTACTCACAGATACCATCCAGGAAGTACTTCCTACTCCTTCTGATAAAGATCTCTTCCTCCCATGAACTGCCCCCAGTCTTGGGGGCGCCAGTGCTTTTCTCCGCCAGCAGTTGCAGTGTTTCATTTCCTCTTTTTTCCTTTTGCCCTCCAAACCAAACACAGATAAAGTCCCAGAAGACAAAGCCTGTTTGCTAATCTTTTTGTTAACAAACAAACTCAGATAATGGAGTCTCATGCTCCTGAAGAATGCCTGTTCACTCAACTGTTCATGAGGAGGTGGTCCGGACACCCGTGAGGGGACAAGGGTCCTTTAAGAGCACTTTACCCCGCCCCCCCACACACATTCCCAACATCATTAGCCTATCAGCACCTCTGAGAAGCTTGGCACCTGAGACAGCTGATACCTGTATACACCCTAACTTTCTCCAAGCTTCATCAAACACATCCTTCTATCCCCACACAGCCTCTAGGAAGAGCTGCTAAAACAGGAAAAAGCCAATGGTCTGTTCCCCTTCCATCTTCCCCTTGATAATGCTAAGGCCACAATAAACTTGCCCAATTTTGTTGTTTCCCAAGTCCTTTATATCAGAAAATGGATATACAAGACAAACCATATATATAACAAGACAAACCATACAGATTTAATCATTTTTATAAGAGCTACCTTAACATTTGGGGTTTTACACATTTTAACAAATAGACAGAGAGGAAGGGGAAAATCTTCTGAAAAGCAGGAAGCTAGCGAGGAAACGTAACTGATTCAGGTGAGAGTCATCAACACACACTAATGCCAAGAGGTGTGTACAGCTTGCCTGGGAATGGAAAATCCCTGGAGTCAAATCACTGCCCTTACCAGCAACACAAGGAAAAGGAAAGAATCTTAAAGTAGAGAAAGCTGGCAGGCATCACATTTTAACTGAGAGCAGAGAACTGACATCGGGTGCCTTCTGAGACAAGCACTGGGAAAACCAGGGAATTACTTAACATAGCATCCCTGGAAGGGGAGGGAGGGAGGAAGAAGCAAGCAAAACCTGAATTAAATCATGAGGAAACAGAAAACCAAGTTGACTCCTCAAAACTCTCTATAATGAATGATAAAGGCTGAGAATTTTTTCCAAATTAAAGAGACAAGACAACTAATCGCAGCACAGGGGCCTGGAAGGCAAGACAGTTGCTGTAACTAGTATTATTGGACGACTGGTGAGATCCGACAATGAACTACATATTACATAACTGATCAGTGTCAAAGTTACTCTTTCTGAACTTGCTGTCAGAGGAGCCTGGCCTTGCTCTCAGGAGATACAGCCTAATGATTAGGTCTAGACATGGGTGAACTCTGTGAGCTGGTGATGGACAGGGAGGCCTGTCGTGCTGCGATTCATGGGGTTGCAAAGAGTCAGACACGACTGAACAACTGAACTGAACTGAGACAACTTCATCTTAAAAGATGCAACAAAGAAGGTTAAGTATATATTAAAGTTGTGTATCTAATTACAACTGTAGAGAGAAAAAGAAGAGCAAATTGCTCTTTTAACAATGCTGAATGGAGGTGAAGAGTTAAGGAATTAACTCAGTTAATTCCTCACTTAAAGGTGAGGAATTATCTGTGACATCTGTGCAACTTTTGTGTAAATCTGAAAGTTCTCAAAGTAACAAGTAATTGATTTAAAAATAAACCATTTCATTATTTTAGTGCAAGTTAGCTTTAGGCCTTATTCAGCTTGACCAGAAAAACCACGATTTATCTCAGCAAGTGTATACTGAAGTCCTACGGTGTGGTGGGTGCTCTGCGATGGGTGAAGAATTAAAGGCTCCAGATGTAGCTCCTTGAGCACCTGCTATATCCAGTTTCAATTTCTGACACTATAATGCTTATCAGAAATCTTTTCTTCGAATATTAAAGTTCTTAGAAATGATCTTTACTCCTAAGAATAAATCTGTCCTAGAGCATATTTAATTTAACAATTGAATTTAAGCTGGAATAATGTGCTAAAATCAATCCTGAATATTGACTGGAAGGAATGATGCTGAAGCTCCAATACTTTGGCCACATGATGTGAAGAGCCGATTCTCTGGAAAAGACCCTGTGCTGGGAAAGACTGAAGGCAGGAGGAGAAGGGGACAACAGAGGATGAAATGGTTGGATGGTATCACCGACTCAATGGACATGAGTTTGAGCAAGCTCCAGGAGATGGTGATGGACAGGGAAGCCTGGGGTGCTGCAGTCCGTGGGGTGGCAAAGAGTCGGACATGACTCAACGACAACACTGAGCTAAAGTTCAATCTATGAATATTTCAAAAAAACATTTCCCTAAGGTATGCACATAAAAGAGGCAGGGGCGTGTCTACCTGCTCTCCAATTAGGTACCAAAACCTCGCTGTCTGTGCAGCATCTGCAGGTCAGAGACGTGGCACTCGGAGGGCTCGCAGGGGTGGACTCGCATACGTTATAGATGGGGGTTTGTTCCTCCAGGAGCAAACGTGTCACCTGCAGTCGTGCTAACCCAATTACTCGATTAGTGATACTTTTTTTCTGTATGTAATCCAAATGCAAAAGTCGAGCTAATCCAGGGCCAGACTGCCACCAACCCCCAGAAATGAAGCGCTGAATCTACCTGAGTCTTGAAGTTTATTTCCACCAAAAACTAACTTGATAGATGTAAATGTAAAAATAATTTATATCAAATCTGACTCTGAATACAACTTCCAAGCTGTGTACAAATTTCAATATAAATCCAGCCACAAGAGTTTGGACTGATCGCTTTGATAACCAGACACATCAGATCACACAGCACTCTTCCCACCTCTGCTCCAACGACTGGCTCCCTTACACACGAGTGGGTTAAAATACAAAGAAAAAGGGTATACTGTGCCTCCAATATGCCCATGACAGACAGGTGCTACTTGGACAAAAATGATTTTACCCACCAAATACTTGGAACGTGCTATGACCTTCACATCCTCCAGAACCTTCAGGAGGGCAGACGACCTAAATTAGTGATAAATGAAGGGCAGTCACAGCTGGCAGGCAGGAAAGGTACAGTAATAAGGAGTAACACAATAATAAAGACTGTCGGGGTTTAGGAAGATGGGGGGTGGTGAATGGAGAGTAGCATGGAAATATATACACGAACACATGTAAAACAGATAGCCAGTGGGAATTTGCTATATGACTCAGGGCACTCAAACTGGTGCTCTGTGACAACTTAGTGGGGTGGGATGGGGCAGGAGGTGGGAAGGAGGTTCAAGAGGGAGGGGACATGTATACCCATGCCTGATCCATGTTGATGTATAGCAGAAACCAAGACAATATTTTAATTATCCTTCCACTGAAAATAAAGAAAAGAAAAAAAGGCATTTGGTGATTGAAAGCAAGATACAACTGCCCTGTGACAAAGAAAAAAAAAAAAAAGACTGTCGGCCAGCTGTAGATGGGCCCTAACACTGTCAAGGCAGG
The DNA here is from genome assembly GCF_003369695.1 of Bos indicus x Bos taurus. Lineage (NCBI taxonomy): Eukaryota > Metazoa > Chordata > Mammalia > Artiodactyla > Bovidae > Bos > Bos indicus x Bos taurus. The sequence continues at coordinate 41,857,453 of NC_040099.1, forward strand.
TGACTGAGCAAATCACTTAACTGTTCAGATGAGCCTCATCAGGTGCCACTTCCATGGTTAATAATTTGTGGGGCTACACACCTCACAGGTGGAGTGTCAGCAAGGTTACACCACAATGCCCAACACACAATACGACAATACGTGGTGATTTTAAAAATGAACAAAATCCAGAAATTTCTCCCACCTCCCTTCTGCAGCAAGTTAAAGAGCTATGTCAGTGTTATGAGGCAGCTTGGATGGGAGGGGAGTTTGGGGGAGAATGGACATGTGTATGGCTGAGCCCCTTTGCTATGTACCAGAAACTATCACAACATTGCTCATCAGCTCTACGTTAAAAAAAAAAAATTAAACAGCTATGTTAGATGATATTTAGGAAAAGAACTTTTAAAACCTACAAGGTCTGAATTGTAGCTGAAGCTCCAATACTCTGGCCACCTGATGTGAAGAGCTGACTCACTGGAAAAGACCCTGATGCTGGGAAAGATTGCGGGTAGGAGGAGAAGGGGGCGACAGAAGATGAGATGGTTGGATGGCATCATGGACTCAATGGACATGAATCTGAGCAAACTCCGGGAGACAGTGAAGGACAGGGGAGCCTGGCGCGCAGCAGTCCATGGGGTCGCAAAGAGTGGGACGCGACTTATCGACTGAAAGACAACAAAGTCTGCCTCCACACCATCTCTATCTGCAAGAGCTTGGGTCTACACTTTTTCATGCTTGACATGAAAAGAATGAACACACAATCTGCCCTCTAGCTCCTGGTTTCTATAACCCTGGAACCACTGGCTCAGGAGACACACAGCACAACTCACGTCCATGTGATCCTCTGAATGATACTGCAAACCAATTTAAAACATGAAGTTTTACAATATTCTTGTTACCATTGAGGCTGACCCCAAACAGCGAAATGTGCTTATTAGCAAGATAAAAACAAGCAAACAAGCAAGTAGTCAGTATTTAGATGAAAGTGAATTTAGTAGTTATACAGATGAGCTTTATTACAGTAGAACATGCAAAGAAAATGTCTTAAGAATTTAACCACTTAAACTTTCATAAATTATCACACCTCACTGCACCCTTAGATGTCATTCTGTCCACAGATTAGAACATCAGACTTGTGAAAGATTTACAGTTATAATAAATGACACCTGGGATGACCTTAAAGCACTCTACTGCCTCCCCCACAAAAGTTCAGGTGTTAGAGGGTGGATAAGTGAAAGCTGAGTGGTGGGTTTATGATGGTTCATTTGCTTTTGTGTATTTTTTAAATATCCCGTTAAAAATATTAACATACTTACTTTAAAAAAATGCAATTCATCATATTAAAAGACTACAGAAAAAATCATAAATGCAGAACAAGCATCTGAAAAAATCCAACATTCAATTCTAATTTCCAAAAAAGTCTCAGGAGACTCAGGGGACTTTCTCAACCTGATAAAGGGCATTTGTGAAAAAATAATACATTGAACATCAAGATTCAAAACTTCCGCTCTTCAAAACACACTGTTAGGACAATGAAAGGAAAATCAAAGAATGGGAAATAGCATTTGCAAATCGCGTATCTGAGAAAGGATCTGTCTGGAATATACAAAGAACTCTCAAAACTTAGAAAACAAATAACCCAATAAATAAACGAGCAAAAGATCTGAACAGACACTTCACCAAAAAAGACAGATGCTGAAAGTGCCATGAAAAAAATGAGCACTATCAGACTTGACAGAGATGCAAATTCAAACTGCAAAGAAGTACCAGCGAGGGTGCGGGGCACCTGGGTTCTCCCACACACCGGGGCTGAGGGGAGTGGTGAGGAGACTGCACAGCCGCTCTAGAAAATGGGCTGGCAGCTTTTTATAAAGTTCAGCAGCCAAACCACCCCCAGGTACATACCCGAGAGAAGGAACGGGTATGTCCACAGAGAGACTTGCTCCTGAGTGCTCAGAGCAGCGTGGCGGAGCCAGCCCAAAGCCCAGCAACATTGTGAAGACAGAACACAGCTGAGGAAAGCAGGTGCCCGCTCCAGACGGTATGGACAGTGATACAGCGGGTGAAGGTCCCCGGCTGCAGCTGGAGTCGGCTCTGAGCTTTACGATGCCCGGTACTTCTTACCCTACATTCAACTCTAAGCACAGCATGATAAATGCTCAAAGACTACCCACACTGGTACCAATCAGGCAGGAAAACGAGTCTGCCCCTAGGTCTGGGGAGAAGGGGTCTAAAAAGACCAACTCAGGAGGGGAGGACTGTGGGGAGGTGGCCTGGGGGCCTGTGCTCAAGTCCCCTCTTACAGGCTCCAGGGAGCGCGGGCCTTTCCACCACCTTCCCCAAGGTGCAAGGATGTGTCACCTGCTCTTCTCTCAAAACATTAAAACAGCTGTATGTTCAGATGCAACTTCAAAGCCCAACAACCCCCCAATTCAAGGGTAGGAACTGCCCACCGTATCCTGTAGCTGACAGCAAACATTCTCCGTCATCAGGAGAGAGAAATCCGAAATTCCAAAATATAAGGCACATGTCGTGAAGTAACGACAGTTCAATAAACAAATACAACACCTTTGTTTGGATGAGAGGAAGAAACAAGGCACATGCAGAAGAACAAACAGAAATCCCCACGTTCAGCTGTCTGGGTCCCCTAATCCTGCAGCCACCAGCCCAAGAGGCCGACACGACACGCGTAGTTACAGAAGACAAAGATGACTCTCCCAAGAGGACTCTTTCTTTGAGAAATTCCACAAGCGGGATCATGATGCAAGGCATCATTAACTGATTCCATACGCGCATGGGTGCCACTAACCCCATGTTTAAGCCCCTTTTCTAGGACACCAACTGTATTATCTCCAAATAGAGACTTCTCCTGTCCAGTCTTGTTGGTAGCAGTCGAAACATGCTACAACTCTCATGACTCACTCTCCCAAATCCCCATTTAACAACTCTTCTAAACATTACGGTTTTCAAGGACGCCTTCCTTGGGGTTTGCGACCCACTGGCCGGCCACCTGGGAACACACACTCGGAACTTCCCCAGGCGGTGTGACTCCCAAGAAGCTCATCAATCCCAGTCTCCCTAAGTAGCCGTGGGCACAGAGGCTCCGAAAGGAGTGAGGCAGGGTAGTTACACCCCGTCAGCCCTGGTTCGATCACTAACTGCTTCAAACCGGAAAAACAGCATTGGGGAACAGGATTCCAAAACTTCAACAGGAAAAAGTCATGCTATGGCATATTCCAGAACACAGCTCCAAGGCCCATCCAAGGCGCGCTAGTCATAGCTGAGAGAAAGTAACACGAAGACTAGATTAGCTGTATTATGCATGAGCCTCATTCGAATCACCCCTCCCTACCAGGTTAAATTAAACCTTAGGCAGCATGCTACATGTACCTTCGAGGGTATTATTCTAAGTACAGGTTCAAACAAACTGCCTATACTAGCTGGGGCTGCTCGATGGTGCAAACTCAGGAATCTAAAGGAAAAATGGTCTTTAATATAAAAATACTCTAAATATTAGAATCAGGAGATTTGGCTTAAATTCTGGCTGGTACTTAGAGGAGTTTTGTCCCCTGAGAGAATCATTAAGTTTCTATGCATATCAGTTAACTTATTTATTAGTATCAGAACACCAGAGTCTACAAGTCCCATCGATTCTAGGAAGAACTCATGTACGAGAGCAACTGGAAACCACTAACCTGATGTCATCTTTCTTTTAGAATAATATTCTTCAACATATTACTTGAACCAAAATTTAAATTTTAATCAAACTCCTTCAGTGAAATTATTTTTACAAACACTAACTCATCAAATCCTACTGTATCTGAAGTCCCATCTCACCTACCCTAGAAATCCAGCAACTTAACTGTACACCAGGATTGCGTCTGTGAAGAACTGATGACAGAAACTTAAAATCTCCTCCTCCGAGAGTCTATCAGTAACTCCACACTGGTACCCATCATCCCAGGAACACAAAGGGTTCACCCAGCTTGGAAGTCGCTCTGCTTTCTCTTTGAAATTCAAAGTGCGTCTCATCAGACGGTTAAGTACTGGAAGTATCACTTTTAAGCAAACTGAGTTTTTCAATGGGCTATTCTCCTAAACTTAATAGTACCGTACAAAGATGTTATTTATTTACCGCTGATAAGGAGTCTGCCTGCAATGCAGGAGATTCTGGTTCGATCCCTGGATTGGAAAGATCCCCTGGAGAAAGAACTGGCAACCCACTCCAGTATTCTTGCCTGGAAAATACCACGGACAGAGGAGCCTTGGCGAGCCAGAGTTCATGGCATTGCCAAGGGTCACATACAACTAACAGACTCCACTTCTCTCTCTTCTCTATGACCCTTTGAGGTGTACATACAAGGCACCCTTTTTCACACATTAGGGTTTTTTCCCCTCCGAGAGTATCAGTTAAGTCCATCTCTGACCAACCCTTTCCTATTCTACTCACGTTTCTACTGATTCTACACAGAGACTAGAGGCTTAAAATGAAACAAATCAATGAACGGCCTGAGACTCTCATCTCAGGATCCGGTGATGGCCCCTTTTCAAGATCTGGATCTCACCTGGGGCCTCCCCCGGGCTCCCCAGCGGCTCATTACTTGTACAACAGCACTGACTCTCTTCTGTCTTAGTCTTAGAAAGGCCACCAACAATCTGGAGCTCAAGCAGCTGACTCAGCCCTTGGTGCAGCTGAAGGGGCAAGCCCCAAGACAGCCTCCGCCAGCACTGCCCAGGGCAGAAGACCTAGCTCGGAGACATAGTCCAACTGTGCAGGCAGCCCAACCTCCACCTCCTCCACCCCAACATCGCTGGTCCACTGCCTTGTCCAGGACATGCCCAGCCTCTCCATTTCCTCCCCAGCCATCTCACCCTGGACCAAGGCCCCAAGGCTGGCTTCCCCTCTCACCGCCCCCCTCCCTTCACAACAGACCCTGAGGGGTCCTTTAACTGGCCATAGGTAGGTTCCAAAATGGCTTGTTCCTGAATATTCTGGGTAAAGGCATCACCTGTAGAAACTGCAGCCACTAAGAAAAATAAGCAATTATTCCAGCAAAGACTTCCACCAAACTATAAATATGCAAACAAGCTACCTGTACCTTCTAAGGTCGAACATTTTATCCTAAATTGAAACACACTCGACAGCACTGTAAATCAACTGTTCTTCAATAAAACACACACAGAGGGAACAAACAGGATCTTAAAAAAGTTAAGAGCACCAGCAGCACCTGTAAATATGTAAATTCTGTGGCGTAATGTTCAACATCAGTATCCCCTCCCTGCACTTTCTTTCCAGCTTCCCTTATAACACCACCACCACATCGTAGTCACTATTTACCAGGTATTATTCTAAGTGTTTTGTGTGAATTAATTTATGAAAGGCTCTAACAGCTCTCTAAGGTAGCTAACGTTTTTTACACCTATTTACAAATGACCACATTTGGCACTGAGAAGTTCAAGTGAGTTGCAGTCTGCTCAAACTGAGGACGCCAAGGCTGGAACTAAGCAGTCCTGCTCCTAAGCCCAGTGTGTCCACGACTGTATTGGGATGCCCGGACACCTCACTGTCACACTTACATCATCAAAGCTGCCTGGGAACCGCTAGAGGGGCACGGAGGGTGACCGCCCCTGCTGCTCTACCCTCAGCAGTCTGGAGAGTCCTAAAGAAATCAGGCCGAGTTCCATACTGGTGGGCTGCCCCTTCCAGACCGTGCTCCTTAAGGGTGAAGGAGAAAACTGCAGCTCATCTCATAGGCTTTGATTGCCCAGGGCAGCCAAGTGACAGTAAATGAATGAGACAGTCCTCGACACCTGCTGCAGAGGGGCGTCTTCCACCGAGAAAAAGCCTTGGACCTAAACACACGCCTGAGAAGGCCCCGCATGGGGACAGTCCTTAGTCAACTCTCCAACGCTAACCCTGCAGGAGCCCCAGAGCTGCGGTAACCGACACCTGAAACTTATCAGCAGGTGCGCGCGTCCTAGCGGACAGCACGAAAGGAGATGGAAGAGCCGGCCTTCACTACATGAGCACCGCTGCCTACAGGGAGCCTTTTTACTGAAGAAAAAAAAAAAAAGCACGTAAACCCAGACTGCACCAAACACGAGTTTACGTATGGTTCATTCACTTTAGAAATATTTTTTTCTAAAAGCTCCTTATAAAGAGTCAATTTCCCTCACGTCACTCAAAACACCCAGTAATTTAAAAACTGAGCTTAATTTGGGCAAGGAAACCACATTAGACAACGCTAGGGATCAGCTCCCGGCACCTACAGGAGCGACGCCCAGATACAGCCCCCGGGGGACCCCCGAGGCGGTCCGGACCACCTCACGGTTCCCGGAACCCCCACGTCCCCGTAAGCCGCCCCCGCCGGAGCCGCCTCCCAGCTCCCTTCCGACTCCGGAGCAGAGCATGCGAGCGGGACGCCTCCTTCCCGACGCTCCTCCGGGAACAATGTCAAACTTTTTGTTTTTCCTGAAGCACAAGATTCCTCCACTCGGAAACTTCACGGTCCCCAGGAAGCCAGGCGTGGAGGCGCGGGAAGGCCCGGCCGAGCCGCCAGCCTTTGCACCGAAGAAAGGCGGTCGATGCTTGCGGGCCTGTCCCGCCTGGGCCGCCCCTTCCGCCTCCGCGGCCCCGGGCCCCCCGGACCCCGCAGCCCGGGCTCCGGACCCGGGCCGGCGGCCTCGGCAGGGCTCCGGGCGGCGGGCGGCGCCCCAACCCCTGACTGCCGCGGCCCCGGCTCCACCGACCAGCCGCCGCGTTCCCGCTTCCGCCGCCGCGGCTCCGCCCGAACGGCAGCCCCGAGCCGCCGAGGCCTGGGCTCCCCGCCGCCCGCGCCCTGCCTCCCGCCCGCCCGGCCGGCACTCACATCCGTCCGCGTCCTCCGGCAGGTCCTCCTGCAGCAGCGACAGGTCTGCGCCGAGGGAGACAAGAAAGGCCGTGAGCCCGCCGCCCGCCGCCCCGCGCCCTCGCGTCCCCGCCCGCCGCCCGCCGCGGGGCCCGTACCCGCCATCTTGCGGCGCCCCCTCCTCCGCCGTCGCCCGGGGACCCGGGGCTCCAGGGGCGGCGCGCGCGGCGGCCGGTGGACGCGCGCGGGGGGCGGTGCCGCGGGGACGCGCGGGGCGGGCCGAGGGCGGCGGGCCGGGGGCGGCTCCGGACGCCGGGCGGACCCGGCCCGCCCCGCCCACCTGCGCGCCGCTCCGCCTCCCGCCTCGCTCGCTCCGCCCGCCGGCGCGCTCTCGGCTCGGCCGGCCCCTTGGTGAGCCGAGTCCGAGGCGCGGCTGCTACTGTCGCCATAGCCGGGGCTCCGCGCCGTGTGCCGGGCTCGCCGGGCGGGGCCTCCCGCGCGCTTTGTTGGGTCACTGGCGCCGCCCGTCGGCCCGCGGGCCCCGGTCCCGGCACCTGCCCGCCCGTCTGCTCGGCCGCGCGCCGGGGCCACCTCCGGGCGTGAAGCGCCGCCTCCGCGCCGGCCGCCGGGTGCGGCGAACAAAGCCGCGGGGACGGCCCGCTCCCGCGCTGACCCCGGCCCGGCGGTGGGCGTGCGGCCCGGTTGCAGGAGGACCAACGAACCTCGCCCCCGGGATCGTTGGGACTAAGGAAGAACGACAGGAACCGAGCACCGAGTACTGGGCATCCCGCAGGTGCCGGGGAACGGCGCCTCGCCTTAGCTTTTGTCTGTAAATAATTTGAATAATTGTGGTAGCACTCGAGGCGCTGGGCTGAAATTTGCAGCACGCGTTCTGTTACTTTCCACAAGTGCTCAGGGATGCACGCAACCGCCCAGTATGGAGTTGGGGCCCAGCCCCAGTTCCCTGGCCCACTGGCCTCTGTCCAGGACTCAAGCCCACCTCCCGGTCCCCCAAGGCCTCCAGGATGGTCATGTCCTGAATGACCATTACACAGGGACGTGTGTAAGTGATGCCACTTTGGGGGGTCTGGCCTCGGGGGAGGAGACGGAATTCCAAATGGTCTGCACGATGATCTTAACCAAGGACAGTGTATTACATTTAATGCCGTGAAAGAGTCAGAGCCTCTGAAATACGTAATTCTGGATAATAAAATGGGTCCCACGTAGCTATTCAAAATACTTCTCTCTCAGATGTTACAGGTTGCAATGAGGATTTCATGAAGTCAAAGTCGCTCAGTCCTGACCCGACTCTTTGCAACCCCATGGACTGTAGCCTGCCAGGGTCCTCTGTCCATGGAAATCTCCAGGCCAGAATACTGGAGTGGGTTCCTCCTTCTCTTCTCCAGGGGATCTTCCCAACCCAGGAATCAAACCCAGGTCTCCTGCATTGCAGGCGGATTCTTTACGGATTCTTTACCGTCTGAACCACTGGGGAAGCATGCATTCCATAGTATGTATTATTAATGTTTTCTGAGAGTGAGAAAAACTGGAATAGCATCTCTAACTCTAGTGTCTAGTTTTCTAGTGTGTCTAGTTTAACAAAATAATTAAAACTAAAAGCCAAATGGCCACCATCTAGTTCTCTCCTTCCTTGCAGAACACTCTTATGTGAATTCAGCTGATACTCACTCTCAAAATGACAAGGAGTTAGAAATTCACAACTGTCACTTGACTCAGTCCATGAGAGCTTTGCCCTGCTAATGCTACCACTTTAGTAATCCTGGGTGGAAAGGGGAGGGCAGGGCACTGGGGTCTTTCCACTAGCTTGGGGTTTCCCTGCAGCAGCACAGAATCTAATGCCAGCTAGGCTTTGGCCCCCAGTCACACATGGAGGTAAAGGGGACCATCTAGGTGATCCACCCAGTAGAGTAAGACTCAGTGATGGTGATAAAACAGATGTTATGTTACAAATACTTTGGCCACCTGATGCAAAGAGCCGACTCATTGGAAGACACCCTGATGCTGGGAAGGATTGAGGGCAGGAGGAGAAGGGGTTGACAGGATGAGATGGTTGGATGGCATCACTGACGCAATGGACATGATTTTGAGCAAACTCCGAGAGAGAGAGTGAAGGACAGAGGAGCCTGGCGTGCTGCAGTCCATGTCAGCAAAGAGTCGGACTCGACTGAGCAAGTGAACAACACCCAAATGCTAGCCTGGGATATATAGGTCTACTAAACCTCTGCCTTGGGTAAGCAAGGCTGCACAGTGAGTTTTATCTCACTCCCCCTGGGAAGGCAGCCAAGGAGGAGGGGCTGTGTAACTGTATCCATATTGTTCAGGAGCTGTGCATTTGATCATCGTCTTACCTGCATCCCACTTTACGGCAGGTCCCTGGAGGCAGCTCAGTGCTTAGACATTTCAGTGAGGACGTTCTTACTCATGGGTTAGCACAAGCATGTTTTTTACATGTGATTTTTCTCTCACTCTCTAGTCTTGCTCAAAGATACAGTAAATGGTTTTTACACCAGTATTTGTAAAGGGTGCTGTGCTTCCTCCTCATAGTAAATGACATTTAAAGAACAGTCACTGTTGTGCTATGGCCTTACCCAAACTGCACTTACAGGGTAGTCGGTGGAGGCCGAGCTGTGTGCCTGGAGGTCAGAGCACAACCCAGAGTCTGCGTCCTTCACCTGCTCTGCCCCTAAAATCTGCAAAACAGGGGGAATTCACATGTTACTGCTTTCAAAAGTATTATCCAATCATGGCTACTAAGGCCTGGATTTTTCAGAAGAACTCCTCCAAATGATAGTGAAGATGTTATGAGTAGCCAAGGAGCCTTGGAAATTGATAAACTTGGCTCTTGGAACAACTTAATAAGTATGTTTATTATTGCAGACATAAGTATCATGGGAAAATATTGCTAATAAAAAACCTACCTGACATTGCTTGCTATGTCATTTATTAATTTTTGAATTGGTAATTGAACGGTTTACTTTTTCTTCAGGATGGTCCTTCCTAAAAAGGAAAGTATGTAAAAGGCAGATCTTTTAGTTATTGTTTTGAATAATAATAAATGAATCAATCAGATAACGGAGACATGCTTTTACAATAAAAATGGTTTTTAAATAAAATTTTTAACCTTTATTTTCATTCATCTCTTTTTTTTTTTTTTAAGCCAGGTTTATATAATGCTCAAAATTCTCCAAGCCAGGCTTCAGCAATGCGTGAACCGTGAACTTCCTGATGTTCAAGCTGTTTTAGAAAAGGCAGAGGAACCAGAGATCAAATTGCCAACATCCACTGGATCATGGAAAAAGCAAGAGAGTTCCAGAAAAACATCTATTTCTGCTTTATTGACTATGCCAAAGCCTTTGACTGTGTGGATCACAATAAACTGTGGAAAATTCTGAAAGAGATGGAAATACCAGACCACCTGATCTGCCTCTTGAGAAATCTGTATGCAGGTCAGGAAGCAACAGTTAGGACCGGACATGGAACAACAGACTGGTTCCAAATAGGAAAAGGAGTACATCAAGGCTGTATATTGTCACCTTGCTTATTTAACTTCTATGCAGAGTACATCATGAGAAACGCTGGGCTGCAAGAAGCACAAGCTGGAATCAAGATTGCCAGGACAAATATCAATAACCTCAGATATGCAGATGACACCACCCTTATGGCTGAAAGTGAAGAGGAACTCAAAAGCCTCTTGATGAAAGTGAAAGTGGAGAGTGAAAAAGTTGGCTTAAAACTCAACATTCAGAAAACGAAGATCATGGCATCCGGTCCCATCACTTCATGGGAAATAGATGGGGAAACAGTGGAAACAGTGTCAGACTTTATTTTTTGGGGCTCCAAAATCACTGCAGATGGTGATTGCAGCCGTGAAATTAAAAGACACTCCTTGGAAGGAAAGTTATGACCAACCTAGACAGCATATTCAAAAGTAGAAACGTTACTTTGCCAACAAAGGTCCGTCTAGTCAAGGCTATGGTTTTTCCTGTGGTCATGTATGGATGTGAGAGTTGGACTGTGAAGAAGGCTGAGCACCGAAGAATTGATGCTTTTGAACTGCGGCGTTGGAGAAGACTTTTGAGAGTCTCTTGGACTGCAAGGAGATCCAACCAGTCCATTCTGAAGGAGATCAGCCCTGGGATTTCTTTGGCAGGAATGATGCTAAAGCTGAAACTCCAGTACTTTGGCCACGTCATGCGAAGAGTTGACTCATTGGAAAAGACTCTGATGCTTGGAGGGATTGGGGGCAGGAGGAGAAGGGGACGACAGAGGATGAGATGGCTGGATGGCATCACTGACTCGATGGACGTGAGCCTGGGTGAACTCCGGGAGTTGGTGTTGGACAGGGAGTCCTGGCGTGCTGCGATTCATGGGGTCGCAAAGAGTCGGACACGACTGAGTGACTGAACTGAACTGAACTGATTCTTCAAAAACTATTTGAAGAACAAATATTTTCCTTTTTTTTTTTTTTGATTAATTTCTAATCTCTTACCCAAAGCCTCCTATACATATTTTGGCAAATTGTATAAAGATAAGTGTTTGTGTGAAGTTTCTGTTATCTTTCTTTTCTATGCTTAAGTCCCATTTAAGCTCTGTGTCAAGATGAAATTCAAAATTGTGAGTTCTTAGTTTTTCCTAGAGCTTTCATAGTTTGGTTTTGTTTTTAAAAGACACTGGTCTCTTTTTATTCACATTTTTTCACACCACCTTAGGAAAAGAAAGAATAAAGAAGAGAGGGAGGAAACAGCTACAAAACTGAGCCAGAGTTCTCTCTACTCAGGCTGTCCTTTCTCTGTCTATAGGGGTCCGAGGCTGCCCTGAGATGCACAGAACTTCAGCTCTGTCCACGGTCACCAGGCCGCAGGTTTCCCAGCCTAGGGTTGTTCTGAGCAGAACAGTGCAACCTGGAACCACCACTGTAACCAAGTAGAAAGGAAAGTAAAACCTGTTTCTCATCCACCATGTTAAGAACGCCATTTCTTTCACCACACTCCAGATGAACAAAACCAAAAGGATTCTGCATCAAGGAATTCTGTAGTTATTCCAGTCAAGGAATGGCACCTGTCCAGTTTGTTCCACACGTTAATTTCATTAGGAAAGCTAAGGTGTGAAATAGCCAACATTAATGGCAGTATTGGTTTTCTTTATGCCTTTCTCTCAAAATGCACAAAGCACCAGTGGCAGTCAAGCTCAAAGCAACGTGGAAGAGCCTGTCCTTGGTGTCTGGTGGAGTACGTGCTTGAGGAAATGTTTATTATTCTGAATCTGGATGGATGAGTCACGTTGAAGCAGGAAAAAACCATAAGCAAACCACATACTCAAACCCAGATAAGCTCAGTGATTAAACTATGTCTTGATTCTAAAGTCTTTCTCATACTATGGCTGCCCCCTGGTTCTGTGATTCAGAGGAAAGAGTTTCCATTCCAATTTGACTTCTGTGTAACTGTAACAAAATTCCTCTGTTCCTGGTCACTGGTTCATTTATTTGATTGAAAAATAAATATATATATATTGGCACCATACACAAGAGAAGACTCTACACATGGACATCACCAGATGGTCGACACCGAAATCAGACTGATCATATTCTTTGCAGCCAATGATGAAGAAGCTCTATATAGTCAGCAAAAACAAGACCGGGAGCTGACTGTGCCTTGGATTATGAACTCCTTATTGCCAAATTCAGACTGAAATTATGAAGAAAGTGGAGAAAACAACTAGACCCCTCAGGTATGACCTAAATCAAATCCCTTATGACTATTCAGTGGAAGTGAGAAATAGATTTAAGGGACTAGATCTGATAGATAGAGTGCCTGATGAACTATGGATAGAGGTACGTGACATTATACAGGAGACAAGGATCAAGACCATCCCCAAGAAAAAGAAATGCAAAAAAGCAAAATGGCTGTCTGAGGAGGCCTTACAAATAGTTGAGAGAAGAAGGGAAGTGAAAAGCAAAGGCAAAAAGGAAAGATACACCCATTTGAATGCAGAGTTCCAAAGAATATCAAGGAGAGATAAGAAAGCCTTCCTCAGCGATCAATGCAAAGAAATAGAGGAAAACAACAGAATGGGAAAGACTAGAGATCTCTTCAAGAAAATTAGAGATACCAAGGGAACATTTCATGCAAAGATGGGCTCAGTAAAGGACAGATATGGTAGGGACCTAACAGAAGCAGAAGATATTAAGAAGAGGTGGCAAGAATACACAGAAGAACTGTACAAAAAAGATCTTCACGACCTAGATAATCACGATGGTGTGATCACTGACCTAGAGCCAGACATCCTGGAATGTGAAGTCAAGTGGGCCTTAGGAAGCGTCACTACAAACAAAGCTAGTGGAGGTGATGGAATTCCAGTTGAGCTATTTCAAATCCTGAAGATGATGCTGTGAAAGGGCTGCATTCAATATGCCAGCAAATTTGGAAAACTCATCTGTGGCCACAGGCCTGGAAAAGGTCAATTTTCATTCCAGTTCCAAAGAAAGGCAATGCCAAAGAATGCTCAAACTATTGCACAATTGCACTCATCTCACACGCTAGTAAAATAATGCTTAAAATTCTCCAAGCTGGGCTTCAGCAACACGTGAATTGTGAAATTCCAGATGTTCAAGCTGGTTTTAGAAAAGGCAGGGGAACCAGAGATCAAATTGCCAACATCTGCTGGATCATTGAAAAAGCAAGAGAGTTCCAGAAAAACATCTATTTCTGCTTTATTGACTATGCCAAAGCCTTTGACTGTGTGGATCACAATAAACTGTGGAAAATTCTGAAAGAGATGGGAATACCAGACCACCTGATCTGCCTCTTGAGAAATCTGTATGCAGGTCAGGAAGCAACAGTTAGAACTGGACATGAAGAACAGACTGGTTCCAAATAGGAAAAGGAGTACGTCAAGGCTGTATATTTTCACCCTGCTTGTTTAACTTATATGCAGAGTACATCATGAGAAACCCTGGGCTGGAGGAAGCACAAGCTGGAATCAAGATTGCTGGAAGAAATATCAATAACCTCAGATATGCAGATGACACCACCCTTATGGCAGAAAGTGAAGAAGAACTAGAGCCTCTTGATGAAAGTGAAAGAGGAGAGTGAAAAAGTTGGCTTACAGCTCAGCATTCAGAAAACGAAGATCATGGCATCCGGTCCCATGCCAGAGGTCATGGCAAAGAGATAGGGAAACAGTGGAAACAGTGGCTGACTTTATTTTTCTGGGCTCCAAGATTGCTGCAGATGGTGATTGCAGCCATGATATTAAAAGACGCTTACTCCTTGGAAGGAAAGTTATGACCAACCTAGACAGCATATTCAAAAGCAGAGACATTACTTTGCCAACAAAGGTCCATCTAGTCAAGGCTATGGTTTTTCCAGTAGTCATGTATGGATATGAGAGTTGGACTGTGAAGAAAGCTGAGCACTGAAGAATTGATGCTTTTGAACTGCGGTGTTGGAGAAGACTCTTGAGAGTCCCTTGGACTGCAAGGAGATCCAACCAGTCCATCCTAAAGGAGATCAGTCCTGGGTGTTCACTGGAAGGACTGAATTTGAAGCTGAAACTCCAATACTTTGGCCACCTGATGCGAAGAGCTGACTCATTTGAAAAGACCATGATGCTGGGAAAGGTTGAGGGCAGGAGGAGAAGGGGCTGACAGAGGATGAGATGGTTGGATGTCACCGCCGACTCGATGGACATGGGTTTGGGTAGACTCCGGGAGTTGGTGATGGACAAGGCGGCCTGGTGTGCTACGGTTCATGGGGTTGCAAAGAGTCAGACACGACTTAGCAACTGAACAGAGAGAGAAGTGAAGTTACTCAGTTGTGTCCAACTCTGCGACCCCATGAATTGTAGCCTGTAAGGTTCCTCTGTAAATGGGATTTACGAGGCACGAATACTGGAGTGAGTTACCATTTCCTTCTCCAGAGGATCTTCCCAACCCAGGGACTGAACCCAGGTCTCCTGCATTGCAGGCAGACTCCTTACTGGCTGAGCCAGGAGGGAAGTCCACTGGCGCCATAACACAATGCAAATCATACAAAAGTTAGCTACTCCACTTTTTAACTTTTTATTTTGAAATAATTACAGATTCATAGGAAGTTGCAAAAAATGTACAGGATGGTCCTGTGTACCCTTTACCCAGCTTCCCCCAATGGTAATAAGTACATCTTAAAACATTCTTGAGATGTATGTACTAGGTTATTATGCTAAGTGCTTCTTAGATTTAACCCTCAAAACAACTCTATGACGTAGGTATTGATATTTACCTATTTTACATTTTATTTATTTATTTTTCCTATTTTACATTTTAAAAATCAAAGCTCAAAGAGGTTAAAATTTTATGAAAGTCAGATAGAAAATAGCAGAGTTGGAATTCAAATGTTGGAATCTTAATTCTAAATGATGCTAATAGGATCTGTATGTCATCATGTTCATGACTTTTCCGTCAAATTTGTCTCTCAGCCAGCTTCTCTGGCCGAGAAAGAGAAGGAAAAGGAAAGCCTCGGGAAAGCCTCTGTCGTTTCACATGTACAGTCTTGGGATCATCTTAACTCCAGTTGGGTCATCTCTCTGTCCCCTGCGGATTTTGACCACTGAAACATTTTAGGAGTCACTCTTTCCCTTTGTTCTCACCTAACACCCTAACCAAGGGATAAGCTGCTTGAAAACCATACTAGCAACTTCCTAACTAGCCTTTTACGATTTCTTCTGGCCAAGGATGCAAAAAATTATCTTTTGTATGTAATCTTTTGCTTGTATCAGTTCTGTGCCTTAGTAGTGAGCCTCCACCAGATGTCCCATGTTTCATTAGAGGCTGGGCTTCTCTGGTGATTCAGCTGGTAAAGAATCCGCCTGCAATGCAGGAGACCTGGGTTTGATCCCTGGGTTGGGAAGACTGCCTAGAGAAGGGACCAGCTACCCTCTCTAGTATTCTGGCCTGGAGAATTCTGGGTGGCAAGGAGTTGGACACAACTGAACGACTTTCACTCACCATCTTTTCACTTTTTTTTTTGGCCCTGCCCTTCAGCTTGAAGGATCTTAGTTTTCCCACCAGGGATGGAACCTGTGCCCTGTGCAGTGGGTCCACGTGTGTGGATGCCTGATAACAGTGGTGATCTAAGGTAGTAAGAGAAAGACAAAAGCAGAACAGCAGAGCTGGGAGCCGTGTTTCCACGTATTGGTAATATTCCATTTCTTAGACTGCATGGAGGTTGCCTGTGCATGAATGCTTTGTGATCATTTTTCATGCTGTGTCTTATGATTTGGGCCATTTTTTTCTGGATGCATGTTTTACTTTTAAGCTTACTAAGCACACTGAACTCTTCAGAACCGTAAACTTAAAAATGGTTAAGATGGTAAATTTAACGTTATATATCTTCCCCTTACACACAATTTTTTAAAATGTTATTAAAGAATTTGCCTCTTCCTGAGAAATTTGGGTCACAAAATCTAACCCAGCACCTAAGAATTTTAAATATTCTCAGTTTTTCTCTGTATCATCTTTAGGCAGAAATGAAGTAGTGGAGGGGAGGGAAAGAAAGGAAGGAAACGGGGAGGAAGTGGGGAAGAGGCGGGGAGGAGGAGGAAAACTAGGAAGAAGGGGGGCGAGGGCGGGTAAAGTGAAAGAGGAAGCTTATACCTGATGTAATTTGATTATTCTTGCTACTTTTGATTTTGAAGCCGTGTTTCCCAGGCAGGTGAGAGGCACCGCGTGCGCCCCTAGTTTCTCCCCTCCCCTCCAGACCCTCAGCCGCCCGTTAGGATGCTCAGCCCCCGCCCCCGCCCCCGCTTCCCCGCTCCTCCCCCACAAGCCCTTCGGGTGAGAGTCCGCGAGCCTTGAACTGGAGAGAGAAAGAGGCGCGCGCCTCTACCCTGAGGCCGGGGCTCCGCGTCCTGGGTCGGTGGAGGTGGATCGGTCGCTTCACCCCTTTCCGATGTGGCTCCCAGGTTTGCGAAGTGCAAGTGGTAACCGTGCAAGTGCCTTTCCCGCGGGCTATTGTGAGGGTCTCAGCAGTGAATCCCAGTAAAGCGCGGAGACCTCGTCTACACGTGGTGAGACGCACAGAGAGCCTCCGGGTCCCCGTCGCCGCCGTCGGGGGCACCGAGGGTACCCAGGGGAGCGCCAGGGCTTCCTTTCTGCAGATGTCACTGCGCGTACGCAATCGGAAAGGACGCTTAGCCCCCCAATTTAACGCAGCTCGGGACAGCACAGCTCTCACTTCTATCTTTCTGCCGGTTTAGACATAAATGAAGCGTATCTTGGGGAGGTCATGGCGTCTGACTCCAGCCTTGGTGCTGCTTAACTTAAGCTTGCTTGCAGCGGGGGGGGGGGGGGGGGGGGGGGGGGGGGGCGGGGTTGGGGGGGTTGGGGGGGGTTGGGCAACCCTCGCTGCTCCTACGTCATTTCCGGCATCCCCGAGCTGCGCTGCTCAGTGACCACGTGTGCACCTCCAATCGGGTGTGACGTTGTCAATAATGGGAATAACGGTGACCTGGTTTTGTTATTATTATCAGAAGATGCCGTTTCAAATATAATTAAGCAGTCTAAACATGGAGGAAAATCTCCTTATATGCTTCTTCTGTTGAAATTATGTCAAATAGCTCTTAATGCATACGTTTATAACTGCCAGAGTCAGTGCTGCAATGTTAATAAATATTGTGAAAGCTGTTATTTAATAAAGACTGTTTTAGGTAGTTAATTTGAGAAAGAACATCATATATTTTTGAAGCCAACAAATTTTTATAAACATTTGATTACTAATACAGGGTAGTAGTGATGATACAGCGATTCCAAACTTTTCAGAGTTTCGTTGGTGTCCGACTCTTTGCGACCCCATGGACTGCAGGAGGCCAGGCTTCCCTGACCATCACCAACTCCAGAAGCTTGCTCAAACTCATGTCTATGGAGTCAGTGAGGCCATCCAACCATCTTATCCTCTGTCATCCCCTTTTCCTGCCTTCAATCTGCCCCAGCATCAGGTCTTTTCCAATGAGTCAGTTCTTTGCATCAGGTGGCTAGAGTATTGGAGTTTCAGCTTCAGCATCAGTCCTTCCAGTGAATATTCAGGACTGATTTCCTTTAGGATTGGCTGGTTGGATCTCC
Organism: Bos indicus x Bos taurus; assembly: GCF_003369695.1. Classification (NCBI taxonomy): domain Eukaryota; kingdom Metazoa; phylum Chordata; class Mammalia; order Artiodactyla; family Bovidae; genus Bos; species Bos indicus x Bos taurus. Next base: position 41,875,399 of record NC_040099.1, read on the forward strand.
TTGCAGTCCAAGGGACTCTCAAGAGTCTTCTCCAACACCACAGTTCAAAAGCATCAATTCTTCAGCGCTCAGCTTTCCTTATAGACCAACTCTCACATCCATACATGACTACTGGAAATAGCTTTGATTAGACGGACCTTTGTTGGCAAAGTAATGTCTCTGCTTTTTAATATGCTGTCTAGGTTTGTAATAGCTTTTCTTTCAAGGAGCAAGCGTCTTTTCATTTCATGGCTGCGTGAAATTGTTTCTTCTTAAATAAACTTAAAAATAGATGCTACAAGACTCTTCCAAGAATTCTTGGAAGTATTCCAACAATTCCTTATAGATTTAAGCCTATAGAAACTACACATTAAAACAAAAAGCCTATCAAAATATTCGCTATGGTGTGCCAGCCATTTTTTTGTAATTGAAAATATAAGGTAGTTTTAAGATTTTCCTAGGTAGTCAATACCTTCAAGCAAATATGTCACTGAAAACCATTTTCCTGAAATAATTCTGTTATGCACAAAGATTGGATTTCCTACGTGGCGCAGTGGTAAAGAATCTGTCTGCCAGTGTAGAAGACGCAGGTTCAGTCCCTGGATCGGAAAGATTCCTTGGAGTGGGAAATGGCAACCCACTCTAGTATTCTTGCCTGGAGAATCCCACGGCTGAGTGACTGAGCACAGGCACGCATGCACAAAGAGTAGTGCTGTCTCATAAATGTGCTGCAGAGTGACTATGAAAGTGACTTTGCAGATGACGACACTGACAAGTTTTGTTTCTACACTGAAATGTCAAACTTTAAAATACAGGTTACTAAAATATTTAAGGATAAAACTATAATCCTAATTAAATTTCTTATAACATGTCATTTATTTTTGTATTTCAGAAACTCAATCTGTGATGGTGATATTCATCTTCTGGCATTAGGGCTTCTCTGTTGGCTCAGACATAAAAGAATCTGCCTGCAATGCAGGAGATCTGGGTTCAGTCCCTGGGTCGGGAAGAGCCTCTGGAGAAGGGAATGGCTACCCACTCCAGTATTATTCTTGCCTGGAGAATTCCATGGACAGAGGAGCCTGGTGGGCTGTAGTCCATGGGATTGCAAGTAGTCGGACATGACTGAACAATTAACATTTGAGTGAAGTTGGAGTTCCCCTACCTTTGGTTAAATGTTGTTTTTAAGATTTGGTCATTAGGTATTTGACCATGATATATATTCAGGAGATTGTTCAAATGTACACACACACACCACGTTTATTCATAATGTACATTTGAACAATCTCCTGAGTATATATCATGGTCAAATACCTATGGGAGCTGATTTAAGGAGAGTGAAATTCACCGAGGGCCTGGTTCTCTGTCTGTTTATAGGTTTGCCTCCAGGGAAAGCTAGTTTGGCAGGATGAAGAGATTCCTTATCAGCATATTTTGGTTAATCTGTGATCACTGACCGAAGTAAAAACCTGTTGTGACAAATGTATTCAAACGACACAGCTGACATTTGTCTGCAGGTCTGGCCACGCAGTAAAAGGGTTCCTGGCTGTGTTTCTGTGTCCTGTCCTCTCATCTGCCAGCCACGCTACTGCATCTGTCTTGAACCAGAGGACCAGCACCAGGAGGTGTGAGCGATTTCTGTATCGTAGTTATTTAAATTGTTTTGTTGACTAAGTTTAGTTCAGTCGCTCAGTCATGTCCAACTCTTTGTGACCCCATGGACTGCAGCAGGCCAGGCTTCCCTGTCCATCACCAATTCCAGAAGCTTGCTCAAACTCATGTGCATGGAGTCAGTGATGCCATCCAACCATCTCATCCTCTGTCATCCCCTTCTCCTGCCTTCAGTCTTTCCCAGCATCAGGGGTCTTTTGCAATGAGTCAGTTCTTTGAATCAGGTGGCCAAAGTATTGGAGGTACAGCTTCAGCATCAGTCCTTCAGCAGCATTTTGTCCCTCTTTGTTGACTAAAGAGATGATTATTTAAGGACATTAGCTATTTTGACAAGTATCATATTGAGTAGAGTACACAACTGACATGTTTGGGTTTACAGGAATTCTCGCTCAGGTTAGGGAGCCCTGCTGCCTGCTGAGTGCCTTTTGTGGTTCTTAAGTCAGTGGCCTTGCCCTGTAACTTCTAAGAATCCCCTGGAGGGCTGGTCAAAGCTCAGAGTACTCTGCTCCACCCCAGAGTTTCTGAGTCAGTAGGTCTGTGGTGGGGCCTGAGGATGTGCATTTCTGACACCTGCCGACACTGCTGGTCTAGAGGCCACACTTAGAGGACCCATGACACACAGAAAGCTTGTGGTGAAAGTGTGGACTCATCTCACAAGTTTGCATTAAAAGCCGTGGCTTCTTTACAGATTTTCAAACTTCCTCTGCTGAGCACATACTACTGTGCAGTGAAAAAGTTTAAACATAGGAGGGGCACCTTGAGATTTTCACAACTTCATGTCATAAGAATGTATGCTTGTTTCCATAGGAGACACCTTTGAGTTCAAGAAAAGGGACCAACAAACCGTAAGGCCCATGAACTGAATCCTTTCAGACCCAGCTCTGCAGCCCTGGGACGAGAAAGGCTGGGAGAGGCTGCAGGTCTAGATCAGAACCAAGGGTCCAAGTCCTTCTTCCCTATCTCACAGCAGGGTTTATACCCTTATGTTAAGAACAGAAAAGTATAAACAACAAGGACCTACTGTATTGCACAGTATGTTGCTATACTCAATGTCCTATGATACACCATAATGGAAAAGAATAGGAAACAGAACACATATATATTTACAACTGAATCACTTTGCTGTACAGTAGAAACTAACACAACATTGTAAGCCAACCATACTTGAATAAAATAAATTTTTTAAAAAAGAATGCAGATGAAAAATACAGCAAATGAAAGATGCATAATTAACCCTTCTCAAAAAGCATCTTTAAAAAATAAAAAGCATCTGTACCTGTGGGGATGCTGAGGTGATATCTAGGATTTGGCCTTTCTCACCTCCCCTGCAAGGCAGGGGAGAAGCAGATAAATCTGCTTTTTCAAATTAAAGAACAATGCTATTGCTCTTTCTGGTAAGATTCATATATGAGACATAGTGTCTGAATCGAATCCATCAATCATGGGACATAATCTCAAGTCAAAGGAGAAGAAAATTCCCTAGAAGATCCCCAATGTTACTGGTCTCACCCTGGATTAAAAGCCTTCCTTTGAGTCCTACACATCAAGGAATGGGGCTGAGCTACTTGCTGTTTAAATACCACAGGCAACCTGCTGTGACCATATATAATCAACACACGAAACTTGGGCTTGAAAGAACAGCGGGGCCCTAACCCTATCTGCCACCTGTCAGCTTTGTTGTTGTTCAGTCGCCCAGTCGTGTCTGACTCTGCGACCCCATGGACTGCAGCATGCCAGGCCTGTCTGTCCCACACCATTTCCCGAAGTTGGCCCAAGTTTATGTCCACTGAATCAGTGTTGCCATCCAGCCATCTCATCCTCTGACCCCCTCTTCTCCTTCTGCCATCAATCTTTCCCAGCGTCAGGGACTTGTCAGCTGTGTGACCTTAATTCACCTGTTGGTTAACTGAGAAAACATGTCATTATTAAGGACTTACAATGGCAACCCACTCCAGTACTCTTGCCAGGAAAATCCCATGGACGGAGGGGCCTGGTAGGCTGCAGTCCATGAGGTAACTAAGAGTCGGACACGACTGAGTGACTTCACTTTCACTTTTCACTTTCATGCATTGGAGAAGGAAATGGCAACCCACTCCAGTGTTCTTGCCTGGAGAATCCCAGGGACAGTGGAGCCTGGTGGGCTGCTGTCTATGGGGTCGCACAGAGTTGGACACGACTGAAGCTACTTAGCAGCAGCAGCAGCAGCATTAAGGACTTGTATCTGCCAGGCACATCGTTTACAAAAGGTACTTAACAAGCTTTCTTTGTGAAATAAGGATCATGATGCCCCTGCTGTCCGGGACCAAGTTCTGGAAACCTCCAGGGTCTCTGGATCCATGTGCTCTTCTCCCTATGCCCCCTGATGAAGAGCCACCCCATGACTGTGACCTCCCGCAGCGTGGCCCTCTGCTTTAGGTGTTTGGGGAGCCCAGTGAGATACAAAGCTGTGAAAGCATCTGGGAATGGCTTCCCCGGGTACCAGACATCAGCTCACAAAGCCACTTGAAAGAACTTCCTGCATGAAACACACCCCAGCAGTGTTGGGCAGGGCATCCTGTCCTCCGTGGTTGGCCGCAGGCATGATTACAAAAGGAAGGCCTTCCTGCAGTCCCCACAAAGCCCCTGATGAACTAACTACCTCACACTTTGGGGGCACTCTACTGTTTACTGACTCAAACTCAGCGCCCTCAGATCTAACACTTTCAGGCAGCTATTGTCCAAAGGAATTTGCAACTGTTTTTAAAGAAGGTACATATTAGTTTTCTCTCCTGTGGCCTAGTCTCCCCCAATATTTGAAACAAGCAAAAATGTCTCTTGAGTTAAGCATGGAATGAACATTTTCCATCTCATGCTGACTCAGTCTTTAGAAGTAAAATTACAATTTATTTCCATAGAAAAGAAAATATTGATAGAGGTACAATTAAGGAGGTGCTTCCCAGGTGGTGCTAGTGGTAAAGAACCTGCCTACCAATGCTGGAGACATAAGAGACACAGGTTTGTACCCTGAGTTGGGAAGATCCCCTGGAGGAGGGCATGGCAACCCACTCTAATATTCTTGCCTAGAGAATCCCAGTGACAGAGGAGCCCGGTGGCTACAGTCCTTAGGGTTGCACAGAGTCGGACACAACTGAAGCGACTCAACACACACATACAATTAAGGAGAAAGAGGTGAAAGGTAAAGTCCTTAAACTCCAGAAATCCTATCTTTTTAGTAAATTCTTTTGCAAATAGCGGTCAATTCAGCTGATTGGTCAATTCACCTTATAATAGAGCCAGACCACAAGTATATCCCTACCTGGGGTCTGTGGATTCAAATCTGCAGCCACAAGGGCTCCTTCATCCCAGGCAGCTAGCTGTCTGTCACTGCTTCCTCTGGGAATGTCTGGGAAAAGTCTGGCTGGCAGACTAGTAGCACTTAGTTTGTATTCTCATAAGTGGAGCCTCATTCGTGTATTATACAAAGTGATGAGGATCTGAGTGGTTTTCAGTCAATAGGTGACCTAGCAGAAGGTAGAAACCCTTCTGATGTGAACCTGCATGAGCACTGGACATGCCAGAGTCACCCAACGCCTTCACTAAGAATGTATTTCCTGGTTTCTCCACTTCCCTAAAAGTCACTGACAAAGCTAAATGTCTCATTAGTGTGGGTAACACCTTTCTGTAGAAAAATCAGGGTGACATAATAGAACAAGAAGGTGTTTAACCTAAATATCAAATATTAACATCTAACTTCTAGATTACTGGAAATACAGGGAATGAAGGAGCAGGTTACCCAGCCTCTGGAGAAAGCTGAATTCTAGAAAGCGGAAGATTTAAATGGGGCAGCAGTTCATACCAACGGCTGAATGTCATGGTTAAGAGCAGGGAGATGAATACTGTTCTAGATTAAAGCGAATTTAAAAAAATTTTTTGAGCAACCAAATGTAAGGTTCAGTTAAGTTCAGTTCAGTCGCTCAGTCATGTCCGACTCTTTGCGACCCCATGAATCGCAGCATGCCAGGCCTCCCTGTCCATCACCAATTCCCGGAGTTCACTCAAACTCACATCCATCGAGTCCGTGATGCCATCCAGCCATCTCATCCTCTGTGGTCCCCTTCTCCTCTTGCCCCCAATCCCTCCCAGCATCAGGGTCTTTTCCAATGAGTCAACTCTTCGCATGAGGTGGCCAAAGTACTGGAGTTTCAGCTTTAGCATCATTCCTGCCAAAGAAATCCCAGGGCTGATCTCCTTGGGAATGGACTGGTTGGATCTCCTTGCAGTCCAAGGGACTCTCAAGAGTCTTCTCCAACACCACAGCTCAAAAGCATCAATTCTTCAGCGCTCAGCTTTCTTTATAGTCTCTCACATCCATACATGACCACTGGAAAACACCATAGCCTTGACTAGACGGACCTTTGTTGGCAAAGTAATGTCTCTGCTTTTCAATATGCTATCTAGGTTGGTCATAACTTTCCTTCCTAGGAGTAAGAGTCTTTTAATTTCATGGCTGCAGTCACCATCTGCAGTGTAGGTATGACCTCAGTTGGAGTTTGGTTTGAATAAATCAGCTGTCAAAGACAATTTGGTGCAATTGTAGAAATTTGATTATAGGTTGAGTATTAGTGGGTCAGAGGAGAATTATTGCTAATTAGGTTTGGTGTAAGAATGCTGCTACAGTCAAGTAAGAAAAACTTCTTAAAAAAAAAATCTTTGGCTGAACTGTGTGGCATATGGGATCTTAGTTCCCCAACCAGGGATTGAACCCATGCCCCCTGCATTGAAAGTATGGAGTCTTAACCACTGGACTGCTGGGAAAGTCCCCAAAAGTCCTTATTTTTCAGAAGTACATTCTAGGTATCTGAAGGTGAAATGACACGTCTATAAAAAAGAAAACTTTCCTACAAAAAAGAAAAAGACGCAGCAAGCGTATTGAATTGTTTTTAGTCGCCCAGTCGTGTCCAACTCTTTGCGACCCCATGGACTACAGCATGGACCCCATAGACTGGCTTCCCTGTCCCTCACCATCTTCCAAAGTTAGCCCAAGTTCACATCCATTGCATTGGTGATCCCATCCAGCCATCTCATCCTCTGACACCCTCTTCTCCTTCTGTCCTTAATCTTTCCCAGCATCAGGGACTTTTCCAATGAGTCAGCTGTTCACATCAGGTGACCAAAACGTATTGAATATTAATTGTTAAATCTAGGTAATGTGTAGATTGCATTATATTCTTCTCTGCACTTTTCTGATGTTAGAAATTTTCTCAAAAGGTTAAAAACATACTAGATTTCATATTTTGTTTAGTTTCCTAGCTTTCTGATACATTAGCCATATAAGCCTACACAAGTTATTTAAATTCTCTGAGCCTCTGGTCCCTCATTAGAAAATTGGTGATAAAGAGAAATTCACAGTTGCATGAAGATTTAATTGTACGTATGTAAAAATGCTCCATAAATGGGCAAAGCTCACAAATTTTACTCCTTCTTTTTTATGCACTTGGCTTTTTAAAGTCTTGAAATAAACTCCGGATTGCAAAGGACTCAGCATCTCTCAAAGTGATGCAGGTGCTTGCATTAACCAGGTTCTCTAGAGAAAGAGAACCAATAGGACCATCCTGAAGGAGATCAGCCCTGGGATTTCTTTGGAAGGAATGATGCTAAAGCTGAAACTCCAGTACTTTGGCCACCTCATGCTAAGAGTTGACTCATTGGAAAAGACTCTGATGCTGAGAGGGATTGGGGGCAGGAGGAGAAGGGGACAACAGAGTATGAGATGGCTGGATGGCATCACTGACTCGATGGACATGAGTCTGAGTGAACTCCGGGAGTTGGTGATGGACAGGGAGGACTGGCGTGCTGTGATTCATGGGGTCGCAAAGAGTCGGACATGACTGAGCGACTGATCTGATCTGATCTGATCTGATCATTCATTGATCGGTCAGTCAATCTACCTGTCTATCTATTTACCCATCCATCCATCCATCTATCTATCTATCCTTCTATCTATCTATGGAGACCAAGAGAAATCAAAAGAAAAACAAAGAGAGAGACAGAGGAAGAGAGAGATTTTACGGAATTGGCTGCTATGGAGCCAGCAAGCCCACATCTGCAGGGCTGGCAGGCTGCACTGCAGTAGGAGATGGTCCTGCAGGTGGAAAGCCATGACTAGCAGTATCCCCTCGTCTCTGCAAGACCTCAGTTTTTGTTCTGAAAAGGCCTTCAACTAGTTGGATGAGCCCCAACCACATTTTGGAGAGTCATTTACTCTACTCCACCTACTGATTTAAACATCAACCTTGCCTAAAAAATACCTCCACAGCAACATCTATAATAATGTTTGACTAAATATCTGGGTACGGGGGCCTAACTAGGTTGACACATAAAATTAACCATTGCCATGTTTCAAAAACAATTGATTAAAGAGATAGCTAGTGTTTTGCTCTGTACAATTCTGTGCAGTTGCCTAAAATTGGCCTACTGTTGTGCCATTCTGAGTCATTCAATGTTGTACCTTTCCAACCTGCAAGAAATATTTAGGGGTTAAAAAAATACACCTAAATTTAATTGTCACCTTTCCTGTAAATTCCCTTGTGGCTCAGCTGGTAAAGAATCTGCCTGCAATGTAGGAGACCTAGGTTCAATCCCTGGGTTGGAAAGATCCCCTAGAGAAGGGAAAGGCCATCCACTCCAGTATTCTGGCCTGGAGAATTCCATGGACTCTATAGTCCATGGGGTCGCAAAGAGTCAGACACGACTGAGCAACTTTCACTTTCGCTTCCTGTAGCTTCTTATCTAAAATTTATCCTTAAACAGAACATAGTAAATTCCTTGTTTTCCAATATGAGAATGTAAGACCCATGAGAACAAGGGTCCTTCTGTCCCCATACTGTTGTAACCGTGGTAACTGTAGCCTTGGTAACAAGGGCAGTGCCTGACAGAGGAAGTGCTCTCCACAGACTATAATGAAGGAATCCATGATGAGAGGACTAAGCAGGTATCAGAAGAGCAGTTAGTAAAGTGTGATCAGGATATTGCATGGATAGCTTCTAGGATCAAATTTGGCTGCAGTCCACATGCATAGAAGAAATTCCATTTCAGTTTAATCTGAAACATTTTACTGCTTGCCCAGACATTGGAGACCAGGGGTTATTGAGGTAGCAATTGTTAAGTAAAATATGAAGATCCCATTCAAGTATGTTCTGCATGGAATCTTTCACATGGATGGAATGACATGCCAATCATTGATATAATCTAACTGTCTTCAGTGAGAATTCTCAGAGCTAGCCCTTGGACTTTCTAGTGGGCAACTGTAGAGGGTGTGGAGCTGACTTTCCCAAAATAGCTCCCTGTCATCTCAGGGCATAGAATTCCTGAAGGGCCACCATTTGGGGCATATTCCTTAAATCTTGAGAGGGTTTAACTTTCTAGCATGCTCAATCAAGATGCAAATGCTTCACTAGGATAATATGTGAAAACTGTCAAGTTAGTCCTTCAGCAGGGATCCACTCAGTCTATTAATTGACTCAGCAGTTAGTAGATGTCTCACATTTGTTTCCTTAGTGATGACTTTTCTCAGTTTTGGCAATTCAGAAATATCCATAATCAATTCTGCCCTTGTAGCTGTTGAGTTGTGTTGTTCCTCTCTCAGTTGTGTCTGACTCTTTGTGACTCCATGGACTCTAGCCCACCCTCTGTCCATGGGATTTGCCAGGCAAGAATACTGGAATGGGTCGCCATTCCCTTCTCCAGAGGATCTTCCCGAGCCGGGGATCAAACCCATGCCTCCTGCGTCTTCTGTCTTGACAAGTTGATTCCTTACCGTCTGAGCCACCAGGGAAGCCTGTTGTAACTGTAGAGGAATCGAATTCCATGGAAGCCACAGAGTTTGTGTTTAGTGTCTCTCTTTTCCTTTACACAATTGGTTAGATGCACATTAGAAATAGTCTAATTGTTTCCACTTTCATGAAGAGGAAGGGCAGTGTTCCGGGCTCCCGCTCAGGGAGGGTTCTGGCCTGTGGAATGCCGTCGGATGACTCTCCGCTGACGTGTCTGTGGTGGTTGCCAGGGTGTCGCCCATATGTTTAAACACTTATATAAAAATGACCTAAGGGATGAAGAATGAGCAGCAGCACTTCAGCATTTGAAATCATTTCCATAAACCTATTAGATTTCTCTTTCATCAATCCTTCCAAAGTCAAAAACCATACATTGTACAGAAATCTACTTTTTCACTGAGTTACAACATATACTGCTGCTGCTAAGTCATGTCAGTCGTGTCCGACTCTGTGGGACCCCAGAGATGGCAGCCCACCAGGCTCCTCTGTCCCTGGGATTCTCCAGGCAAGAACACTGGAGTGGGTTGCTATTTCCTTCTCCAATGCATGAAAGTGAAAAGTGAAAATGAAGTCGCTCAGTCGTGTCTGACTCTCAGTGACCCCATGGACTGCAGCCTACCAGGCTCCTCCGTCCATGGGATTTTCCAGGCAAGAGTACTGGAGTGGGGTGCCGTCGCCTTCTCCGGATATGACACTAGGAAGTATCATTTCAAATATAAGTGTCATTTTAAAAATAAATAAGCCGCAAACCTGTAGGAAAAATTTAATGTTTTCCAATTGGATGTGAAGGTCTATTATGAATGTCTCTGTCTCATAATATCCATCATTTAAGTTACAACCTCAAGCTGACATACAAGTTGCATTTTGACTAGAAAAACTCCTCTTTGGTTCCCTTTCTTGGGCAAAATTTTACCATATTACACTACTTTTCAAAATCACTCAAGATATAAATGGTTTACCAGTCATATTCTCTGAGAAGAGAATTTCATGCCCTATTTCTATTTTTTGGTAACAGAGACACTAGGAGTTGATAGAAAGAGCACGTTATCTCTGCTGCAACCAGCAGCAGCACAACGTCACGTTTTCTGGGACAGCTCCTGATCGCACAGCTCCTGGAATCATGATGAAAATTAAGTGGAACAAAGTGTCCAAGTTCTCAGCCAAAGGTCTGGCATATTTCACACTCACATCTCTGTTTCTCTTGCTTATCCTAAAGGATCTGAAGTTCTTATATGGAAGACCTGAAAATGCTTATATAGACGGGGATCTGTACGAAGCAGGCAAAATTCTGCTATTACAGGTCATGTACTTTTTGTGTGTTTGTATTTTATATTAAATCTATCAAAACATTTTCTATGAAGAGATTGAAATCCTTTCCCTTCTTCTTCTAAGAAGGCCAACCTCTTCCAAGAAAGTATCCATCCAATATTGTCACATTAATGTCACATATGTATGTATTGTTGCCTTTTTGTCAAAGTAAAGAACATATCACATGCTACAAGTTCAAAGGTGCATCTGTAAAGCAAATGTGCTTGTAATCGGTATGACAAACATTATTTGTAGGCAGAAACTTGGGGGAAATGATACCTTTTAGACATCTAATAAATCACTCGCAGAATTATGTATCCGTACGTTGACAGGTCAGCACACTTCTCTTTAAAAATTTAAAACCATCTTCGAGTAGAAGGACAGACTTCCCTGTTACTACTGATACTCACACAAAGCCACACGAATTGAAGGAAAATCTCTCACCTTTTGCAGCCTCCTTCTCACACTTCCTCTTATACTAAAGGTTTGCTGCGGCTCTGTTCTGATGGACATACGTGTGTGCACGCTCAGTCAGTTAGTCGTGTCCAACTCTTTGCGACCCCATGGACTATAGCCCATGAGGCTCCTCTGTCCATGGAATTTTCCAGGCAAGAACACTGGAGCAGGTTGCCATTTCCTACTCCAGGGGGTCTTCCTGACCCAGGGATTGAACTCTAGTCTCTTGCATCTCCTGCATTGGCAGGCAGATTCTTTATCATTGATCCACCTGGGAAACCCATCTGACAGATGTATAATCTCTTAAAAACGTATTCTGTGCTTTTTAACGGTTCATTTCACGGAATAAAGATTTGAAACTTTACTGGATAACATGGTGTTGCCTCTCATTATAAAGATTCTGAGTTATCAGCTCCCTTTCTCCACAAATGACTGTTGTCCCCTACTGACCACCCCTTTACCCCTGCTTCCAAAATTCAGGCCCAACAGTGTCGGAACTAACTTGTTGGTAGTCACCTGGGTAACATCAAAATGTCCATCTTTTAGAATGCCCCCCAAAATGGAAGATCCCAATATGAGATTCCCTTAAATAACAGATTAAAAAAAATTAGGCAAGATACCACCATCTCAATTTCTGTAAAATAAAACCCAGACATTATCAAAGATGATAGACTGGCACCAAAACCAAGTCATTCATGTCAAAAGGAGAGAATACTGACTCTGGCCCCTTTAGAACAGGTGCTGCTATGCGGCATTCGCAGTTGTCCTTCCTGGTTTGTCCTCTGTTATATTTTGCCTTTGACTTTATGCCTCTTCATCTTGTTTAAAACCTGCTTGATAATAGTTCTCTGCACAACTGTATCCGTGTTTGCTGAAGACTTTGCAAAAGTCCACTGGGCATGGGCACCACGGACAAATGAGTTGTTGAGTATCTCATTTATTCCCTCCAGCCAGGAGAACCTAAATGCTTGGTAGGAAGTGTGCTCCAGGGAAGTCCAGGCAGTGCAGAAGGTCATGAGGTGGCCATGTGTAGCTGTCCGGTGAAATCTCAAAGTGTAGGGCAAGTAATAGGGATGAGTGACATAGTTGCTCTCCCGTCTCTCATCAGAAAGTCAAATGTAAATCGACTCAGAATTGGCAGTGAGCAGAAGGTGGGCCAGAGAAGGCACTGGCGACCCACTCCAGTACTCTTGCCTGGAAACTCCCATGGATGGAGGATCCTGGTAGGCTGCAGTCCACGGGGTCACTAAGAGTCAGACACGACTGAGTGACTTCACTTTCACTTTTCACTTTCACGCATTGGAGGAGGAAATGGCAACCCACTCCAGTGTTCTTGCCTGGAGAATCCCAGGGATGGCGGAGCCTGGTGGGCTGCCATCTATGGGGTTACACAGAGTCGGACACGACTGAAGTGACTTAGCAGCAGCAGAAAGTGGGCTGGAGAAGCTGAGGGGGATGCTGGAAATGAGGGGGACATCCCCGCAGCCCCTCAGCCCCCTCATAGCTCCCACAAATGGTGACTTGCATGAATGCAAAGGAAAGAAATATACTTGTGGTTGTCCACCACTTTTTGGTACCCTGGAGCCAGCCAGGATCCTTCCAGGTTACACTCAATAAAGAAATACCCAAGGCTGGGTGTCACAGGATGTGCAATCCCACTGTGGACTGTGGATAAGAACGAGGAGAAAATTATTTGCTGAACATCTTCTGCGACCCAGACCCAGTGCTCAACGCGTGGTGTTCACAATGTGTGGAAATGCCACCTCCAAGGACAGAAAGTTGATGAGAAAGTTGAACCTTAGAGAGAGTAAGTAGCCTGCCCAATTTTGTAGCATTGATAAGAGTCAGCAGGAAGGGTCTCACCGAGATCTGTCTGATTATGAAGTCTTTACCAGCTTTAATCTTGAGGAGCATGGCTAGGGTAACGGAAAAGGCAGAAGACCTCAAATGCACAGAGTCTAGGTGGAGCTCCAGTTCCCTCACCCGTCATTCTCCCTTCTCCCTCTCCAGCAGGTACAGTGTTGAATCAAGACCTCCAGCTGCCCGCCATGTTGCCTAGGCCTGACTCTCCTTCTCTATAAACAGGTGACTGGACAACGGCACTGACCCAGGAGTAGGCCTACCGGGGTGGCGTCCACACCCAGCCCTGCTTTGCTCCTGACCTGCGGTGCACTTAGTTCTCTCTGCATATAGACTCAGTGTTTTCTGTCCTGATTTGACTTTACAGAGACCCTCCCGTGGGTCACCAATTGTAGTTCTGGCGATACTGTTCAATACAGTCCGAACTGGGTAGTCGTTTTCCTAGCTGTTGTTCTTAACAAAATATGGAATGTCTCTCTTCTTCAACAAGTGCCATTTCATTTCACACCGCTTTAAAGCGAGCGAATGTGCTGGCAACGGCTTACAGACACAGTGTGCAGCCCTGTGATGGGGAGGCCTGTGGGGCTGTATCTCGGCTTTATAACTATTCCTGAACACACCTGTCCTTGTGCAAACTGTACTAGGAGGGGCCTCAGGCCAGAACACCCTGTGATGTGTGCGGTTGTTAACAGGCAGGGAAAGGAAATTACTTCCGCCAACTCCCCACCAGGCCTGTGGGGATAAAAACTCCAGGGATCCACCCCCCTCAAGAAGTACAATTGGTACAAAAGTACTGCTTCCTCATAAGAAAAGTTTCTGATCTAAGTCCAGGACATGCAGCAGCATAAGTGCTCTTTTGCTTTTCAGTTTCCTGACATTTGATTTTATTTAATTTTTTCACTCTTGATTTTGTTTTGAAAGTTAAAGAAGTTACTCTTTGAATACTACTCAGCCATAAAAAAGAACGAAATAATGCCATTTGCAGCAACATGGATGCAATTAGAGATGATCAAACTAAGTGAAGTAAGTTAGAAAGTAAAAGACAAATACCACATGGCATCGCTTATATATGGAATCTAAAATTTGTGTCAACAAATGAACTTATTCATGAAACAGAAAGAGACCCACAGACATAGAGAACAGACTGGTGTGGCCAAGGTGGGAGGGAGGGTGGGGCAGGGATGGATTGGGGATTTGGGATTAGCAGATGCAAACTATTACATACAGGATGGATGAACAACAAGGTCCTCTTGTGCAGCACGGGGAACTGTATTCAATATCTAAGATAAATAATAATGGAAAAAGAATATGAAAAAGAATATATATATGTAAAATTGAATCACTTTGCTATACAGCAGAAATTAAGACAACATTGTAAATCATTTATATTTCAATTTTAAAAAATTTACTAGAACCACACAGAGAAAAAAAGAAAAAAAATTACTTTTTTATTTTCAGCAGTTCAAGGTGCCTCAGGGCAACCTTGCTCCTGATAGTGAAGATGTTTAATAGAATGGGGACACTCTCGGTCCTGCCAGTCAGTCTCAAATCTCTGGCAGCTCATTTTTCCTGCCAGAGATTGGATGACCACTCCATCAAGGCACCTTAGAGTAGGTGCGATTCCACAGACTCTAAGGTACCTCTGCCTGAAGCGTAATCGTTCAGACAACCAATATTCACTCAGCTCTGCACAGGCCCCAGTGCTCAACACTGTGGAGGATGCAAAAAACCAGGGTCGTGATTCCTTCCTAAAGAAGCTTAGGGATTTCCTTGGTTATTAAGTGGCTAAGACTCTGTGCTCCCAATGCAGGGGGCCCAGGTTCCATCCCTGGTCAGAGCATTAGATCCCACATGAAACAACTAAGATGCAGCGTGGCCAAATTAATTAATTAATATTAAAAAAAAAAGAAGCTTAACTTCTTTTGGGGAGAGGAAGTAAACAAAACAAAAGCCTTCATAGGGCATGTGTGTGCTTAGCTGCTCAGTCCTGTCCAACTCTTTGCGACCCCCATGAACTCAGCCCACCAGGCTCCTCTGTCCATGGGGATTCTCCATGCAAGAATTCTGGAGTCGGTTGCCATGCCCTCCTCCAGGGGATCTTCCCAACCCAGGGATCGAACCCAGGTCTCCCACATTGCAGGTGGATTCTTTACCAACTGAGCCACCAGGGAAGCCCAAGAATACTGGAGTGGGTATCCTCTCTCTTCTCCAGTGGATCTTCCTGACCCAGGAATTGAATTGGGGTCTCCTGCATTGCAAGAGGATTCTTTACCAGCTGAGCCATCAGGGAAGCCCCTTCATAGGACATATATCATATAATTAACTCCTGGAGAGAGATTAGAAATTCAGAAGAGAGATGGACCCCTGACAAATTTCATTCACTAGATCACAAATTCATTCAGTCACTCTGCCAATGAGGATTTATGGACTTGTGTTTAGGCGCTGAGGGAATTTCAAGATGAATAAGAAAAGGCCCTTCCCACTGGACTTGCAGTAAAGTAGACAAGCTGAGTCATGTTCACAAATAACTATAATTCAAATGAGAAGGTATTATAGTAAGTGCCGCAAGAGACGAAGAGATAAACATGTTGGAATTTCAGATCGCAAAGGGACGGGAGCTTGGAGCCAGTCCAGGGAGGCTCACAAAGCAGATACTCAGACTGAGCCCTGCAGCAGGGGAGGGTCTGCACATGTGCAGGGGGCTACAATCACTTGCGGCAGTGGTGCCCAGATGGCATCATCTTACGTTGGCCATTGGTATTTGGAGCATATTTTGTATGGGAACGATATTCTATCTGGTCTTGGTTTCCCCGGCCTGTCCTCAAAGCTCATTTAATTCACAGTGTACGTGAGGAATATTGTCCACATATTCTTTCAACTACACATAGATACTATGTCAGGATTCCTATGGGAAAATTCCAGCTATGCAAATATCTGCAGCCAGGCACACACTTCCCGCTGCCCCACTGTGGGGTCCCCTTTCAGCATCGCCCCCAGACCCCTCAGGCCTCCAGCCGACAAAGGAGGACCACAAAGGTGTCTGGGAACGGGGAGGTTTGCAAGGAAGGTTCCTGGTCATGGAGCCTGGAGCTTACATAACTCCCAAGGGTTCTATTTAGAAAAATGAAAAATAACTTAGAAATCACTGACTTTTACCAATTTTATGAAAACATAAGTCTGTGTAAAGGGCCCCTCCTGGGACCTGGAGAGTCCTGGCAATGAGAGACCATGAATTCGAAGCTTCATTAACTTTCTGGAAAATTGAACCCTGAGATTTGAAAAGCTTAAGGGTGAGGACTCTGTTTACTCTCTATGCATCAACCGAATTGTGGTGAAGTGCTCTGTCCTGGGGGGGAAGGGACCAGGGTTCCAGCAGCCACCGCACTTGCTGGCCGTGAAGTAGAGGGTAGAGGTGGTGAGGGAAGGAAGGTGGGGTAGGGGAGGCCTGGTGCGGTCCATCAGAGCATGGGTGTGGGAGCCAGACCGACCAGGGCTGGTATTCCGGGGTGTTCCAGAGTCGACCCTGGCAGGCAGCTCAACCTCTCCTGAGGTTGCTCATTTGTAAAACGGGGGGGAATCGTCATTGTCTTGTGTAATGGTGCCAACTTCAGAGGAAGGTTTCAACGAAACGTTTAAAGTACCTAGCCCACGTGGTCCAGCAGTTAGGACTCCGTGCTTTCAGAGCTGATAATGAGAGTTCAATCTTTGGTCGGGAAACTAAGATACCACAAGCCAAATGGCATAGCCAAAAAAAAAAGTATTAAAAATAAATAAATAAATAAAATACCTAATCAATGCCTGGTTTTCCACAAGTGTTTAACCACACAGAGAGATGAGTGGTCTGGAAATTATGATGCTATCTATTTCAAATAACTGCAAAAACTCACTTTCCTGCCTGTAGCTCGAGTTCACTTGCTTCTACCCTGGAATGAAGAAGGGACTGCAAGAGATGTGGCCAGACCTGGCCGGACTCCAGAACCTCCTGGAGACAAGGGACACACTCACGAGTCCTTTGTGAATGGTAAGACCAGGACGCCTGGCAATCTGTGTTGATCGGAGCCTGGCTGTCAGAGACGCTCCCCTGATGTCCCAGCCGCTGGCCAATTACAGCGCTTCCAAAGCAAAGGAAAGCCAGACAGCTGGGAGGGACCGGAGAAGCAGGCTGGGTGAGGGGGCTGAAACACGGGCGCTGGGGTATTTTTATTTAAAACTGGCCAGGTAGAAGCCTCACCTTTTACAGACAACACTGAAACATTTAGAGATGAAGTGATAGGTCCTCGGCGACTTCCTTCACCCGGGGGGAAATAGTTGAGGGTGCAGATAAAATGGGCATGTCTCTTCTTTTGTATAGGTTTGACATGTGTCATAGTAAAAAGATTAGAAATGACCCGATAAATAAAATCACTTATGCTGTAACTGGGCTAACGTCCGCATGCGTCCTGCACTGTACCCTCACCTCTCCCCCAGCCTGCCAGCGAGGCTCCCCTGATCCTCCCACGTGTCCTGCCCAGCCCGGCCTCTGCATCCCTGGAATGGGACAGGCTCTTCCCCACGGTGGGAGGTGGGGCGTGGGTGTGCGAGAGAGGCTTTGTGGAGGAGGTGGGTGGTCCCCACTGGGCGCTGCAAGTCTGCGGTCTTCGTGTTCCTCCTCGCTGGGCTCAGCCTCGAGTTCAGGACACCTGTGTGCTCTGCTTCCCGGGCCCAACACCTGCTTGGGCAGCTGCCTCCGTGAGTTCTCCAGGAGCCACACATGTCGACCATCCTGACTTCTCTCTTGTATTTGGAACATGGTGCTTGAGCTCAACCCAGTTTCATTCTTGGGGCTTCTTTCCCCATTTTTCTCTCCGTTTGGGCCCCTGACCCTGTCTCTGTGATCAACTGGTGCTCTCAACTCAGAGTGACAACAAAAGATGGAATAATTGCCTTTATTCAACCCAAGAGAATGTACATTTCATTTCCCAGGATTTTTATTAAGGAATTTTAAATTTAATATTTATGTTGCTTTAAATGGATCAATTTCAGCCACCCTAATGATATCACTATAGCAAACCTCTGAAGCATTAGAATACACACCATCTACTCGTTTCCTACTACTGCTGGTACAAGTTGCCACATGAATGGCTTCAACAAAATGCATTTCTTCTCTCACAGTTCTGGAGGCCAGAAGCCTGAGGAGGGTCTTTCTGAGTCAGAATTGAGGTGGCAGCAGGGGCATGCTGCTTCAGAGGCTCTGGGGGAATCTGTTTCCTGACCTGCCCAGCTCTTAGGGCCTCTTGCGCTTGCTGGCTCCTGGCCCCTTCCTCCATGGTCAAAGCTGGCAGGGTAGCACCTTCAAGAATTTCTCTGACTCTGACCCTTCCACCTCCCTCTTCCCCTCCAAACGACTCTGGGCTTATGTTGGGTCCAGCTGCAAAATCCAGAATACCCTCTTTAAGGCCAGCAGATTAGCCACCTTAGTTCCACCTGTAACATTCATCCTCCCCTTGCCTCAAAACGACATAGACACAGCTTCCAAGGCTTACTGTGTGGACATCTTTGGGGGAGGGTGCTTTATTCCACCCACCACACACCAGTGTTATTTAGTTGCTAAGTTGTGTCCCAACTCTTTGAAATCCCATGGACTATAGCCCACCAGGCTTCTCTGTCCGTGGGATTTCCCAGGTAAGAATACTGGAGCATGTTGCTATTTCCTTCTCCAGGGGATCTTGCTGATCCAGGAATCAAACTCATCTCCTGTGCCGCAGGCTGGAAGCCCAAATGAAAACTGCACAGATGACCAAGGTGCCCTTCAGTTACATTTGTCCAAACAAACCAGTGACTGGACTTTCCTGGCGATCCAGCGATTAAGAACCTGCCTTCCAATGTAGGGGACATGGGTTCAACCCCTGGTCCAGGAACATCCTAGATACCTCGAGGCAACTAAGCCAGTGCGCCACAACTACTGAGTCCACACGCCCCAGAGCCCCGTGCTCTGCAGTAAGAGGAGCCCCTGCTCACCAGAACTAGAGAAAACTCGCATACAGCGACAAAGACCCAAAATAGCCAAAAATAAGTACATAAATATATACTTTATATATATATATATATATATATATATATATATATACAAATGGTGGTTGAACATCTCACGTCCCACACCATCCATCTCCACCTCAGCCTTTCCAGGTTTCCAGAAAGGGTACCCAGTGATTTTGTGTGAACTCCTGATCTTACAAAACGGCCTCCTGGCTGACAGTACCTGACCTACACCCGTCATCTACTGCTGTCTCAGCACCATCCTGCTCTCCTCACAGCCCCAGGATCCCAGCGAAGCTGCACTAGGGCACAACCTCAGGGTCCCACAGTCCTGTGCTGTGCTGGGAGTGGGAGACCCTCTGGCAGAGAAGAGAATCCTAAAGCTGGAGCGGAACCAGCTTCTATTTTTCCAGCTTGTTTTATAGATGAGGAAAACAAGGCCTCAGGATGTTAGGTGACTTTAGAAAGACGTATAGAAAGTGGTGTTGGGGTTCAGAACCAGAAGTAGATCTTGAGGGGTAAACAGAGCCTACCTCAGTTTCTTCCCAAATCACCACTCGTCACATCTATAATTCTTTTAGAGGAATACTTGCTTTAGATTTACAGACATACAGAACAGATTTATGGTTGCCAAGGGGCAGGTGGGAGGTGGGGAGGGATGGATTGGGAGGTTGGGATTCGCAGATACAAACTATAATATATAGGATGGATAAACAACAAGGTCCTACTGTGTAGCACAGGGAACTGTATTCAATGTGATAAACCACAGTGGGAAAGAATATTTTTTTTTAGATGTATATATACATATATATGTATATATATTCATATATACACGTATAACTGAATCACTGTATATACATATAGGAGAAATTAACACAACATGGCAAATCAACTGTACTTCAATTTAAAAACAGAGAATATTTGTTTTTAACAAGAAGGTCAATGTCACTTACAAGTTATGAGACCAGAGCCCCATGATAGTAGAAGAATGAAAGCCCTTTGTTCCGAAAGAGATAACATGTGGAAACACTGAGGAAAAGTAACAGTGAAGACAACGGTTAAGCCTAATTCAGAATACACTCCTTTTACACGCTCAGGCCAAGCCTAGGGAGGTGGCACCTCCTCTTAGGAGTTGTCCCAGATGTGACAGTGGGCCCAAAAGGGGTGTAGCCCTCCCCCCAAGGTGGTGGATGCATGAGGCCGGCTGCACCCAGCCCTGGTAGTCCAGCCTGCTGGCCCAGGGGAGCAGGGACTCACAGGCTGTTCGAGTCCTGCCCACGCCTTTGCTCGTACTATCTATGCTCCCTGACTCATTCACTCATTCGTTGGTTCTCAGTAGGGGTACCTGCTCTGAGAGCCAGTGCAGCAGGGATTGGAGAGAAAGAAAAGGTGAAGAATTTCCCGGAGCCCAACCTCCAGGTATGTAGTTCACAGAATTAAACTTTCATACCCCCAAGCTCTGCCACACCCCACAGAGGGAACACAGCCTTGGAAATACCGCAGTTGATGGTGTCTAAGCACTCAGAAGGTCCTCCCATGGGAAAAGTACAGAAACAGGGCAGCACTTGGCCAGGAGCCCTAGAGAGGCCAGGGGTATAGCCCGGTCAGAGGTAGGCACCATGGTCAAGTCTTCAGAGCAAAGCGAGCATCCATCATGCTGCTTGGGGCCAGCTCCTTTACCTTAAAAACAATTGTCATTGCTCAATGGACCACGTGCAGTCAGTTCATGTCTGTCTTTCTAGTGAGTATCTCTTACTTCTCAGGTGAGCAATCAGTACATATATATTGATGCCTGGGAGGAATGTGGAGGGTGCGTGTGTGCGCTAAGTTGCTTCCGTTGTGTCTGACTGTGCGACCCTATGGAATGTAGTCCACCAGGTTCCTCTGTCCATGGGATCCTCCAGGCAAGGATACTGGAGTGGGTGGCCTTGCCCTCCCCTAGGGGATCTTCCCAACCCAGGGATTGAACTTGTGTCTCTTACATCTCCTGCATTAGCATGCGGATTCTTTACCACTATCACCACCTGGGAAACCCCCAGTGGAGGGTGATTCCTTATTCAACAATTTTATTTGTAAATAAACCCAGATCTTAACAAAAGGGAAACAATGATATGCTTTCTCTGGGTCGCTGTTGAAGGGACAGTTGATATTACAACTCTTCTCTGTACATCGTGTGTTTAACTGTGAGGCATTCTCCTCATCAGGGGGCTGGCAGTTTAATTCAACAGTCTTCTGTTGGTTCCCTGTAATCAGACATCTGAGTAAGTCTGTAAAGAGAAATGTCTCCTACATAGAGGATATTGAGATGATTTCTTTAAGTGTGTAGAAGTGATGTTTAGTCAAACAGTGAATCATTTTGTGTGTTAAATAATGCAAAATGAATTCTGACAAATACGTGTCAGATTAAAAAAAGATGTAGGTGATTTAATTCAGTTTTACATCATTTAACTTTGCTATTCTAATTCATCACAACATAGAATGAGCTTTTATGAGAGGGACTGATTGATCACCATTACTTTTCTTCCTATTTTCTTTTCTTTTTTATAATACTCCTGAAATAGGGCTGAAGAGTTATTTTTAAAAATAGCTCTTTGTACTTGCCAGATCAACAGCAAAATCATTTAGAATTTTAAATAAAGTACTTTTGAGGGTCCTTAAAAACCTCACCATGGAGACCAGAGAGTGAACGGTTACCATGGAGATGTGTGTGAGTCCGCAGTGCCCGAGTTATGATCGCCCACAGTCAGATGCGAATGTGAATCGGAAATCGCATGTAAAGCATTTTCAGTTCCTCACTGCACGCCTGGTGACAAATGAAATGAATATGAAACAGACTTCAGTGCCCTAGAACTGTGCTCACCCTTTGTATAGGAAGAGGAAATTTTGGCATCCCTACTTCACCCAAACTCCTGACTCAGTTTGGAGAGAAGGCTGAGCAATCATGTCTTAAACAAGCTTCTCCAGAGACTTTGAGAACCAGCCCAGCATGAGAATCTCACAAACCAGAGTTTCTGGGCAGTTAGTCATCAGGTATGGGTTGGCTGTGGTTAAATAAAGAGTTTTTGCTGATCTTTCAGGGATTTACTTTGATGTTAAAAGTTAATTGCAGCTAATTAAAATTTGTAAAAACCTAGTTCTTTCTTAAGTATTGACATCCAATTCATATACGTTACTGTATTTACTAATTTGGCGCATTTTAGCCATCATTTTCAGAGGAGCTTTTACAATTTAAATTCCCTTCATTATGATTGTAGTAAACTTGATTTTTAAAAATATATCTAAAACTTTAATGCAACAAAACTGTCTCAAATTCTTAAATAGCTAATTAAAATGTTAAACTAAACAGATAATCTCTTCAGTATTCTAATAGTGTAAAAGCACAGTGAGATTTCAGCCAAATTATCACAAAGAAAAGTTATATATTTTAAATCTGAATCACTATGCTAACTTCTCTGACTCTAATAATCCAATTATTAAACACTTCAAAAATGTAAATCCTGAGATTCGGTAACACAAAAATACATTTATTAGACTCTCTGGGTTTGATCTTCTTAAACATTTTTAGACTTAATGAAGGGCAGGGCAACCCACTTCAGTATTCTTGCCTGGAGAATTCCATGGACAGAGAAGCCTGGTGGGCTACAGTCCATAGGGTCCAAAGAGTCGGACACGACTGAGCCAATAACACTTTCACTTTCTAAATCTTCTCAGGGAGAACATTTCCTCCTTGCTTATGAAGGAGAGGTTCTGGAAGGGATGTTGCTGGAAAGGTTGTGCTAAACGTGAGTTTTCATCACTACGTGAGTGCTGGGGTTCAGGGTTTTCATCTGGAGCTCTCAGATGGCAGGTGTGACAATCACCACTGCTGGAGACGGTGACCACTGTGGGTCACCCCCTACTAGTGCGGCTGCATGTCTCAGCTGCTGGCCTGGGCATCAGAGGGTCGGGTTGGGGGTTGTGACATGGTCTGTAACGTGCTCTTCCTGCTGAATCCTGCCTGGGAACTGAGATGGGGAAAGTATGAAAAGGGGAGGAAGGGAAGTGGACACTAGAGGTCTCACCTGGTCAGTGGATCTTCTAGGAGCAGATAATCCAAAGGGTTTCCCTGTAGGGAGAATGGCAGATAGTTTCCAAATAACTGGGGTCTGAGAAGTAGGTCCCCACCTGGATTTGGTGGAAGAGGCTCATAGTGTATGTGTCCACCTAGTAGTAATCTGTACTAGTTAGTACAAAGCCTAGGTTGCTGTAACAAAGAGCCCTGCATTGGCCGGTTCACTGAACAGCCCTGTGGAAAATGCGCCAGAATGACAGGGAAGCTGTGCTCCTCATGATGGTTCTGTGACCCAGGTACCTACATGCTGTTGCTTCATTGTTCCCCAGGGCTTCCTAACCGAGGTCCTCAGATCCCCAAAGAGTCCATGGAGAGAGTTCAGAGGCTCCATAAACTTGGCTTGGGAAAAAAATTACATCTCTATTTTATATTTAACATTTGCTAGTAAAGTCATGCTCAAAATTCTCCAAGCCAGGCTTCAGCAATATGTGAACCGTGAACTTCCTGATGTTCAAGTTGGTTTTAGAAAAGGCAGAGGAACCAGAGATCAAATTGCCAACATCCGCTGGATCATGGAAAAAGCAAGAGAGTTCCAGAAAAACATCTATTTCTGCTTTATTGACTATGCCAAAGCCTTTGACTGTGTGGATCACAAGAAACTGTGGAAAATTCTGAAAGAGATGGGAATACCAGACCACCTGACCTGCCTCTTGAGAAATCTGTATGCAGGTCAGGAAGCAACAGTTAGAACTGGACATGGAACAACAGACTGGTTCCAAATAGGAAAAGGAGTACTTCAAGGCTGTATATTGTCACACTGCTTATTTAACTTATATGCAGAGTACATCATGAGAAACGCTGGACTGGAAGAAACACAAGCTGGAATCAAGATTGCCAGGACAAATATCAATAACCTCAGATATGCAGATGACACCACCCTTATGGCTGAAAGTGAAGAGGAACTCAAAAGCCTCTTGATGAAAGTGAAAGTGGAGAGTGAAAAAGTTGGCTTAAAGCTCAACATTCAGAAAACAAAGATCATGGCATCCGGTCCCATCACTTCATGGGAAATAGATGGGGAAACAGTGGAAACAGTGTCAGACTTTATTTTTGGGGGCTCCAAAATCACTGCAGACGGTGACTGCAGCCATGAAATTAAAAGACACTTACTCCTTGGAAGGAAAGTTATGTCCAACCTAGATAGCATATTCAAAAGCAGAGACATTACTTTGCCAACAAAGGTTCGTCTAGTCAAGGCTATGGTTTTTCCTGTGGTCATGTATGGATGTGAGAGTTGGACTGTGAAGAAAGCTGAGCACTGAAGAATTGATGCTTTTGAACTGTGGTGTTGGAGAAGACTCTTGAGAGTCCCTTGGACTGCAAGGAGATCCAACCAGTGCATTCTGAAGGAGATCAGCCCTGGGATTTCTTTGGCAGGAATGATGCTAAAGCTGAAACTCCAGTACTTTGGCCACCTCATGCGAAGAGTTGACTCATTGGAAAAGACCCTGATGCTGGGAGGATTGGGGGCAAGAGGAGAAGGGGACGACAGAGGATGAGATGGCTGGATGGCATCACTGACTCGATGGACGTGAGTCTGAGTGAACTCCGGGAGTTGGTGATGGACAGGGAGGCCTGGTGTTCATGGGGTCGCAAAGAGTCGGACACGACTGAGCGACCGATCTGATCTGATCAGTTATGAACATAGGCAACAAACCTTGGAACTATTAGCCATAGTACTTGTAAATTCATCTCCTGTGAATTCGTCATTGTCTTAATAATTTATATTCATCATTACCTTGAAATTATGGACATGAATTTGAGCAAACTCCAGGAGATGGTGAAGGACAAGGAAGCCTAGACTGCTGCAGTCCACAGGGCTGCAGAGTCGGACATGATCTATCGAATGAACCACAACAACAGCAGTGGTAATGATTAAAACTGCTGCTACCTATTAGATAGCTCACTAACGCATATATATTACTATATCACAGATTAGTCTTTAAAACATAGATAATATTTTAAGTATATTTCAAAGCAATTTATTTATGATTTCAATAACTTTACTTTCTACTTACATGTGAAATCTACTTTTTCACTGAGTTACAACATATACACAGTGTCTTAAATACACACAAGTGCTAAGTGTCTTGGCTAGCTGAAATTATACATTTTAATGGTATCAAAGTGTAGAACTTCATCACCTAAGAACCTAAAAACCCTTTGGTCTTTCCCAGTTCTCTTTTGGTGATGCTCTTGCAAAAGTAACTATTATTCAGACTACTGTTACCACTAATTAGTGTTATTTGTTCTTGACATTTAAATGAAATCATATAGTATGTGCACTTTTTTTTAAAGGACAATTTTTTAGAACAGTTTTAGGTTTACAACAAAACTGAGAGAAAGGCCCAGAGAACCGCACACCCCTGTTCCCACATGTATAGCCTCCACCCTTATCAGCACCACTCTCCAGAGTGCTCCTTCTTTTTTAAACCAACACGGGGGTTTTCCAGGTGGCTCAGCAGTAAAGACTCTACGTCCCAGTGCAGGAGACACAGGAGACATGTGTTCAATCCCTGCATCAGGAAGATTCCCTGGAGTAGGAAATGGAGATCCATTCCAGTATTTTTGCGTGGAGAATTCTATGGACAGAGGAGCCCAGTGGGCTTCAGTCCGTGGGGTCACAAAGAGTCAGACATGATTGAGCACGCACACATGCAGGAACCTACATGGACACATCATAATCACCCTAAGTCCATAGTTTACCTTAGTGTTCACTCTTGGTGTTGTACATTCTGTGAATTTGGACAAATAAGCACAAGCTGGAATCAAGATTGCCGGGAGAAATATCAATGACCTCAGATATGCAGATGACACCATCCTTATGGCAGAAAGTGAAGAGGAACTCAAAAGCCTCTTGATGAAGGTGAAAGAGGAGAGTGAAAAAGTTGGCTTAAAACTCAACATTCAGAAAATGAAGATCATGGCATCTGGTCCCATCAGTTCATGGGAAATAGATGGGGAAACAGTGGAAACAGTGTCAGACTTTATGTTTTTGGGCTCCAAAATCACTGCAGATGGTGACTGCAGCCATGAAATTAAAAGACACTTACTCCTTGGAAGGAAAGTTATGACCAACCTAGGTAGCACATTCAAAAGCAGAGACATTACTTTGCCAACAAAGGTCCATCTAGTCAAGGCTATGGTTTTCCCTGTGGTCATGTACGGATGTGAGAGTTGGACTGTGAAGAAGGCTGAGCGCCGAAGAATTGATGCTTTTGAACTGTGGTGTTGGAGAAGACTCTTGAGAGTCCCTTGGACTGCAAGGAGATGCAACCAGTCCATTCTGAAGGAGATCAGCCCTGGGATTTCTTTGGAAGGAATGATGCTAAAGCTGAAACTCCAGTATTTTGGCCACCTCATGTGAAGAGTTGACTCATTGGAAAAGACTCTGATGCTAGGAAGGATTTGGAGCAAGAGGTGAAGGGGACATCAGAGGATGAGATGGCTGGATGGCATCACTGACTCGATGGATGTGAGTCTGAGTGAACTCTGGGAGTTGGTGATGGACAGGGAGGCCTGGCGTGCTGCGATTCATGGGGTCGCAAAGAGTCAGACACGACTGAGTGACTGAACTGAACTGAATGGATAAGGATATATCTACCATTATAGTACTGACTGCCCTAAGAATCCTCTGTGCTCTGCCTTTTTCTCTCTCCCTCTGCCATCTGAATATTTTTTTATTAAGATATAACTAACATATCATATTAGCTTCATGTGTACAAGGTAATGATCTGATATTTATGTGTGTTGTGAAATAGTCACCACAATACATATAATTAACATCTGGACACTTTCGTGTTGGCTTCTTTCACACAACATAAGGTCTGTGGGGTTCATCCATGCTTTTGTCTATGTCAGCAATCCACTCCCTTTCCTGCTGTGTAGTATTTCATTTTATGAATAGAAACAATTTCTCTATTCTCCTGTTGGTGGACATATGAGTTCGTTCTTATTTTTGACTGTTAGACGTAAAGCTATATCTAAATGTTTTTTAGACTATTGGACATAAAGCTATGTCTAATAGTCAAAAGCATTCTTATATATATCTTTGCAAACATATGCACTCATTTCTCTTGGGTGGGATTGCTGGGTCGCAAGGTGATCACATGTGTGGTTGTTGTAGATTCTGCTGAACTATTTTCAGACTGGTTGAATGAGATTATGCTCTCATTAGGAAGCAATGTTTAAGTGATCTAATTGTTCCACATTCTCACAGATATTAGGGATTATCAGTGTTTCAAACTTCAGTCACTCTGCCTGCCTGATAAGTCGCGTCACTTGTGTCCTGCTCTTTACAACCCCATGGACTGTTGCCCACCAGGCTCTTCTGTCCATGGGATTCTCCAGGTAAGAATACTGGAGTAGGTTGCCATTCCCTTCTCCAGGGGCTCTTCCTAACCCAAGGATCAAACCTGAGTCTCCTGAATTGCAGACAGATTCTTTACTGTCTGAGCCACCAGGGAAGCCCATACAGTCAATGTTTTATGGTGTATTTTATTTCATGCACTTACACCTGTCTTTCTGAGAAGGGATCCACAGGTATGACCAGACTCTCAGATGGTTTCATGGTGTAAAGGGTTTCAAATGCCTGGTGAAAGCTAGGCGATTTGATTTTCTAACTCGAGGGAAGGGCAAGAAGCAGAAGTTCAGGATAAGCAACTTCCTTTCGAAAATGAGGAGGAAGTTGCTCATGGCTTTGTCTCTTAGTCACTTGGTCACTCCCAGCCTCAGCAGTGTCTGGGAAACATAGTCTCTGGTGGAGCAGCCCCATGCTGGGGCTAAGCTCTACCAATATGGAAGATGGGTGTGTGGCAAAGGTAGCAATGTGTGCTCAGTCGCGTCCATCTCTAAGACCTCCTGGACTGTAGCCCACCAGGCTTCTCTGTCCGAGGAATTCTCCAGGCAAGAATACTGGAGTGTGTTGCCATTTCCTACTCCAGGGGATCTTCCTGATCCAGGGATTGAACCCGAGTCTCCTGCACTGGCAGGCAGATTCTTTACCACTGAGCCAAATGTGGAAGAAGAGATGATTAATTATTGGCAGTCTCCCCCAGGATTGACCGTCCTGGTGATTTTTCTGTGGAGTGGACTTTCAGCATAAACGGACCTGCACCCTGGGGTGGGGACCTGCTGAGTCACCTAGCTGCCCTATCCTACTTTTCAGGGACATATTGGGGTTTGGGGCACTGGTTTCAGGCCCTCATGCTGAGCTTGCTCCCAGGCAAACAGATAGGGGGATGAGGTCCATAAGGCCCTCCAGCAGTGGATGTATAAGACATGCTGTTTCAGATGTGTCAGTAAGTAAGAGCATGACCCAAGGGGGAGTGAAGCAACTTTCTTAGAGAGAACGCTGAGGGTGTTGGTGTGATGGTGGCCTGAGTCACGCCTTCCTTAAGTACAGGACATACCTGGCACTTCACTCTTCAACAGGATTGCCAAAAATATGCTGAAACTTTTCCAGAAAGTTGTCATAGTGTTTCAACCAAGGTCTCTTGGGTCATCCCTGAGTGTGGCTTGTACCCACTATCCGACTGATTACAGCAGCCACTGAAGGACATCTGTGGGCCTTGGGGTCGGCTGCCCTGTTTCTTCACTCTACACAGGACAGCAGCTACAGAGGAGAACAGAGATGAGGTGGGAGCAAGTGCCAACGTGTCCGTTGAGGGGGTGCAGAGGCGGCATCCAAATGAGGTGGCTGGATGACTCAGGAGTTAGGGAGGGATACTCCGGCCTGGCTCCTCCCAGTGCCAAAGTGGTGGATGAGCTTCTGCCATGTAACTCGAGGTCAGAGCAGAACCAGTCGTCTTTCTAGAGTGAACTCACACACGTCAGCGCTGGTCGACATGGAGATTTGGGTCCATATGGAAACCAAAGAGGACAATGACAGGATGAAGTCTTGCAGTGATATGTATGTGTGTGTTGTGTATGTATAGTGTGTGTACCAGGAAACAAGCAAAGCAAAGCAAAAAGTCAAACTATCTGGGATGCGGAGAGCCACGCCAAATCCCTTGCACCCCTTCCCTATCTCATCTTGGGCTCCTGTGTGTGTGTGTGTGTGTGTGTGTGTGTGTTAGTCACTCAGTCATGTCCGACACTTTGTGACCCCATGGACTGTAGCCCGCCAGGCTTCTCTGTCCATGGAATTCTCCAGATAAGAATACTGGAATATTGGGTTGCCATTTCCTTCTCCAGGGGATTTTCCCGACCCAGGGATTGACCTGGATCTCCTGAATTGCAGGCAGATTATTTACCATATGAGCCAACAAGGAATATCTTCCCCCTATTTGGCCGGCAGCAGAGCCAGGTAGAGATGAGAATAGCTTTGATTTACAACTCGAGGAGAGGGCTGGGAAAATTTGTGAGATGCCAGAGAAGGTTTGGGATCTGCTAACATCTGGTGTGGGGTAGATGGTGCTGCTAAGAAATGGAGGAGGCAGGAATTTTGAGAGAAGGAAAGGAATTTAAAAGATGAATGGCATTGAGGGAGGAAAAAGTGGTGCTTGGGGAAGAGAGTGTGTTTACCTGATAAACATCTATCAGAGGAGTCTGGACAGAGAGCCTGGGTTTCCAGCAGGACACAAAGGGACACGTCAATGAGGACAGGCCCCCAAAGGCCGCACTGTGGGGTTTGCGTGTGGGTGACCTGGAGCGGCTGGAGTCGTGTGTGATGTGTGTGAAGGCACTGGACGTCTATCCGCCCGCTGCCCCAGCCTGGGAACACCGGCGACGTGGTCTGTGGGCCACACAGGTGTGTACGCTTCATAAGGGGGCTTTGTGGAGAGCCGTACTTTCTGACTATTACGGCTCCTCAATGGGTTACAGGGGTGTTTAGATGGCACCTAAGCTTTGAACCTGTGAATTCCATCCAGACCTGTCCAGAAATTCTATTTGGGGGAAAGTTATAAATAGCATTCTCATGAACTCTTATGAAGAAAAAACACACAAGTAAAAACATACCCACAGGCTAAGGCTGAGCAGACAGACCTGAATAAAAAGTTCTTAGTTGGCACAAAATACACTGGGATCTTTTGAACTAAAGCTCACGCCTGCTTGGCAGAACATGAATGCTGAGTGTGTACCAAATAGGCATATTATCCACACTTGGCAGCAGACAAACCAAGTGTGCTTCCTGGACGATACAGTTCTGATCTTAACACTCTTCTTTCCTCATTTATAATATCTGGTTTAATGAAGAGGGTAATGGGGAATATTTTCTTGGCAATTTGACAATAAACATGGACATCTGTATTGAATATAAAGCTCCATTTGTTGGAACTCTGCTCAACCTTATGTGCCAGCCTAAATGGGAGGAGGGTTTCGGGGAGAATGGATACAAGTATATGTATGGCTGAGTTCCTTCGCTGTTCGCCTGAAACTGTCACAACATTGTTAATCAGCCAGACCCCAATACAAAATGCTTTTGGTGTTAAAAAAATAAAATAAAATTCCATTTTGTGTTTGGGGGCAGAGTGACTAGTTCATTAAAGTGTGGGTGAAATTTCTTGTGGGTGAAGCTCAGGGTTGAGGACCAATCTTTTTCTTAAATGTGGGCATGCTCTGGGCTGTGCTGAGCAGGGGCAGAAGGGGGAAGTTTGCCAAAACTCTTCACGGACTAGGCTTGAAAACCCAGGCACAGGGAGGAAATTGTTGATAGCGTCGGAAATCCTTCTCAAGGGGTTTTTCATCAGCAGGCTCCTTACAGCTGCAGAATATGGTGAGACACAGCCTCCATTTAAAATATAACAGAGGGGAGTGTGGGGTTTTTGACCAGGAGCCGCCTGTTCTCCTTGCTAGCCTTACAATAAACCTTTCTCTGCTCAAATATATATATATATATATTATATACACACACATACATATATATGTATATATATGGGTGTGTGTATAATATATATAATATAATATATATATGCATAGGACTTCTCAGGTGGCGCTAGTGGAAAAGAATCTGCCTGTCAATGCAGGAGATGTAAGAGATGCAATTTTGATCCCTGGGTTGGGAAGAGCCCCTGAAGTAGGAAATGGCAACCCATTCCAGTACTCTTACATGGAAAATTCCATGGACAGAGGAGCCTGGTGGGCTGCAGTCCAAGGAGTCACAAAGAGTCAGACACGACTAAGCATCTGAGCACATACACGTATGTGTGCGTGTGTGTGTGAGTATGTGTGTAAATCAGAGGCTTGAGACTTCCCTGGTGGTCCACTGGCTAAGACTCCAAGCTAGCAATGCAGGGGGCCAAGGTTCGACCTCTGGTCAGGGAACTAGATCCCATGTGCACGCCTAAGCGTTCACTGCATGCTGCAACAAAGACTGAAGATTCTGCGTGCGGCAACTAAACCCTGGTGCAGCCAAATACATAAATATTACAAAAAAATTAAGTTGGGACATAAAAGGAAAGGCATTTTTTCATGCCTCCGTGATGGGTTGTGTCTCAAAATAAATAATTTGATGGAGAAGGATCAGAGTTAATGATTGTGGAGGAAAGACAGAATTAGAAAATTGCTATGCGTCTCCTCTAATAAAGCAGTCATAGATGCAGGCAAAGACGAATGGCCTGTGAAGCCAGCAGGTGAACAGCTGACGAGTAACATTCAGCTGGATCATCCAGCTGGCCACATCTGAACCACTGATCAATCTTGATGTGACCAAAAGTGAGGCAAGGAGACCTGAGTGCTCTTCTTCTTGAGACACAGTAGGAAATGCACAGCCCCACCTTTCATGTATTTTTGCTCCCAACCAAACTGAACCTGAGTATCAGTGAACTTCTGGATCTAAGCATCCATTTACAGGAAATATGGGGTGTAGTAAATGAACAAAAAGGCTTCAATCAACCAAAATTACATTGTGAGAAATTCTATAATAAAACTGTCCCAATATCTTCAACAAATAAATGGCACATCAAAAAAAGAGAATAAAGGAAATTGTTAAAGACTAAAGGAGCCTTGAGACTTATCAATCAAATGCACTGTCTGGACCTAGTCTGAATCCTGATTTGAACAAACTGTGAAAAGACATTTGTAAGACAAGTGGGGAAATTTAAATGCTGACTCTGTATTTGATAATATTAAAGCATCTTTTTTTTTTAAAAAAAATGAATAGATAATAAATATATTACGGTTCCTATGCAATATTGTTCTTTACAGCATTGGACTTGACTTCCATCACCAGTCACATCCACAACTGGGCGTTGTTTTTGCTTTGGCTCTCTCTCTTCATTCTTTCTGGAATTATTTCTCCACTCCTCTCCAGTAGCATATTGGGCGCCTACCAACCTGGGGAGTTCATCTTTCAATGTCATATCTTTTTGCCTTTTCATACTGTTCATGGGGTTCTCAAGGCAAGAATACTGAAGTGGTTTGCCATTCCCTTCTCCAAAGGATCAAGTTTTGTCAGAACTCTCCACCATGACCCGTCCGTCTTGGGTGGCCCTTCATGGCATGGCTCATAGTTTCATTGAGTTAGACAAGGCTGTGGTCCATGTGATCAGTTTGATTAGTTTTCTGTGACTGTGGTTTTCATTCTGTCTGTTCTCTGACTGATAAGGATAAGAAGCTTATGGAAGCTTCCTGATGGCAGAGACTGACTATGGGGGAAACTGGGTCTTGTTCTGATGGGTGTGGTCAGATCAGATCAGATCAGATCAGTTGCTCAGTTGTGTCCGACTCTTTGCGACCCCATGAACCGCAGCACGCCAGGCCTCCCTGTCCATCGCCAGCTCCTGGAGTTCACTCAGACTCATGTCCATCGAGTCAGTGATGCCATCCAGCCATCTCATCCTCTGTCGTCCCCTTCTCCTCCTGCCCCCAATCCTCCCAGCATCAGAGTCTTTTCCAATGAGTCAACTCTTCGCATGAGGTGGCCAAAGTACTGGAGTTTCAGCTTTAGCATCATTCCTGGCAAAGAAATCCCAGGGCTGATCTCCTTGAGAATGGACTGGTTGGATCTCCTTGCAGTCCAAGAGACTCTCAAAAGTCTTCTCCAACGCCGCAGTTCAAAAGCATCAATTCTTCAGTGCTTAGCCTTCTTCACAGTCCAACTATCACATCCATACATGACCACAGGAAAAACCATAGCCTTGACTAGACGAACCTTTATTGGCAAAGTAATGTCTCTGCTTTTGAATATGCTATCTAGGTTGGACATAACTTTCCTTCCAAGGAGTAAGTGTCTTTTAATTTCACGGCTGCAGTCACCATCTGCAGTGATTTTGGAGCCCAGAAAAATAAAGTCTGACACTGTTTCCACTGTTTCCCCATCTATTTTCCATGAAGTGATGGGACCAGATGTCATGATCTTTGTTTTCTGAATGTTGAGCTTTAAGCCAACTTTTTCACTCTCCACTTTCACTTTCATCAAGAGGCTTTTGAGTTCCTCTTCACTTTCTGCCATAAGGGTGGTGTCATCTGCATATCTGAGGTTATTGATATTTCTCCCGGCAATCTTGATTCCAGCTTGTGTTTCTTCCAGTCCAGAGTTTCTCATGATGTACTCTGCATATAAGTTAAATAAGCAGGGTTGACAATATACAGCCTTGACGTACTCCTTTTCCTATTTGGAACCAGTCTGTTGTTCCATGTCCAGTTCTAACTGTTGCTTCCTGACCTGCATACAGATTTCTCAAGAGGCAGATCAGGTGGTCTGGTATTCCCATCTCTTTCAGAATTTTCCACAGTTTCTTGTGATCCACACAGTCAAAGGCTTTGGCATAGTCAATAAAGCAGAAATAGATGTTTTTCTGGAACTCTCTTGCTTTTTCCATGATCCAGCAGATGTTAGCAATTTGATCTCTGGTTCCTCTTCCTTTTCTAAAACCAGCTTGAACATCAGGAAATTCACGGTTCACAATAGCTGAAGCCTGGCTTGGAGAATTTTGAGCATTACTTTACTAGCGTGAGAAATGAGTGCAATTGTGTGATAGTTTGAGCATTCTTTGGCATTGCCTTTTTTGGGATTGGAATGAAAACTGACCTTTTCCAGTCCTGTGGCTACTGCTGAGTTTTCCAAATTTGCTGGCATATTGAGTGCAGCACTTTGTTCAGTAAATCTTTAATCCAATTTTCTGTTGAGGTATGGGGCTGTATTCCCTTCCTGTTGTTAGGTCCATGAATCTGGTCCATGCTGTTAGATCCATGAACCTAGAATGTTAGGTCCATGAATCAAGGTAAATTGTAAGTGGTCAAACAGGAGATGGCAAGAGTAAACATCAACATTTTAGAAATCAGTGAAGTAAAATGGACTGAAATGATCAAATTTAATTCAGATGACCATTATATCTACTACTGTGGGCAAGAATCCCTTAGAAGAAATGGAGTAGCCCTCATAGTCAACAAAAGAGTCTGAAATGCAGTACTTGGGTGCAGCCTCAAAAATTACAGAATAATCTCTGTTCATTTCCAAGGCAAAACATTCAATATCACAGTAATCCAAGTCTATGCCCCAACCAGTAATGCTCAAGAAGCTGAAGCTGAACGGTTCTATGAACACCTACAAGACCTTCTAGAACTGACACCAAAAAAAGATGTCCTTTTCATTATCAGAGATCGGATCAGATCAGTCGATCAGTCATGTCCGACTCTTTGGGACCCCATGAATCACAGCACGCCAGGCCTCCCTGTCCATCACCAGCTCCTGGAGTTCACTCAGACTCACGTCCATCGAGTCAGTGATGCCATCCAGCCATCTCATCCTCTGTCGTCCCCTTCTCCTCCTGCCCCCAATCCCTCCCAGCATCAGGGTCTCTTCCAATGAGTCAACTCTTCGCATGAGGTGGCCAAAGTACTGGAGTTTCAGCTTTAGCATCATTCCTTCCAAAGAAATCCCAGGGCTGATCTCCTTCAGAATGGACTGGTTGGATCTCCTTGCAGTCCAAGGGACTCTCAAGAGTCTTCTCCAACACCACAGTTCAAAAGCATCAATTCTTCGGTGTTCAGCCTTCTTCACAGTCCAACTCTCACATCCATACATGACCACAGGAAAAACCATAGCCTTGACTAGACGAACCTTTGTTGACAAAGTAATGTCTCTGCTTTTGAATATGCTATCTAGGTTGGACATAACTTTCCTTCCAAGGAGTAAGTGTCTTTTAATTTCATGGCTGTAGTCACCATCTGCAGTGATTTTGGAGCCCAGAAAAATAAAGTCTGACACTGTTTCCACTGTTTCCCCATCTATTTCCCATGAAGTGATGGGACCGGATGTCATGATCTTCGTTTTCTGAATGTTGAGCTTTAAGCCAACTTTTTCACTCTCCTCTTTCACCTTCATCAAGAGGCTTTTGAGTTCCTCTTCACTTTCTGCCATAAGGGTGGTGTCATCTGCATATCTGAGGTTATTGATATTTCTCCTGGCAATCTTGATTCCAGCTTGTGTTTCTTCCAGTCCAGCGTTTCTCATGATGTACTCTGCATATAAGTTAAATAAGCAGGGTTGACAATATACAGCCTTGACGTACTCCTTTTCCTATTTGGAACCAGTCTGTTGTTCCATGTCCAGTTCTAACTGTTGCTTCCTGACCTGCATGCAAATTTCTCAAGAGGCAGATCAGGTGGTCTGGTATTCCCATCTCTTTCAGAATTTTCCACAGTTTATTGTGATCCACACAGTCAAAGGCTTTGGCATAGTCAATAAAGCAGAAATAGATGTTTATAGGGGACTGGAAAGCAAAAGTAGGAACTCAAGAGATACCTGGAGTAATAGGCAAATTTGGCCCTGGAGTACAGAATGAATCAGGGCAAAGGCTAATAGAGTTTGACCAAGAGAACACACTGGTCATAGCAAACACCCTTTTTCAACAACTCAAGAGAAGACTCTACTCATGGACATCATCAGATGGTCAGTACCAAAATCTGATTATACTCTTTGCAGCCAAAGATGAAGAAGCTCTATACGGTCAGAAAAAACAAGACTGGGAGCTGACTGTGGCTCAGATCATGAACTCCTTATTGCCAAATTCAGACTTAAATTGAAGAAAGTGGGGAAAACCACTACCATTCAGGCATGACCTAAATCAAATCCCTTACGATTATACAGTGGAAATGACAAACAGATTCAAGGGATTAGATCTGATGGACAGAGTGCCTGACGAACTATGGATGGAGATTCATGACATTGTACAGGAGGCAGTGATCAAGACCATCCTCAAGAAAAAGAAAAGCAAAAAGGGAAAACGGTTGTCTGAGGAGGCCTTACAAATAGCTGAGAAAAGAAGAGAAGATAAAGGCAAAGGAGAAAAGGAAAGATATAACCATTTGAATGCAATGCTCCAAAGAATAGCAAGGAGAGATAAGAAAGCCTTCCTCAGTGATCAATGCAAATAAATAGAAGAAAACAATAAAATGGGAAAGACCAGAGATCTCTTCAAGAAAATTAGTGATACCAAAGGAACATTTCATGCGAAGATGGGCATGATAAAGGACAGAAATGGTATGGAACTAACAGAAACAGAAGATATTTTAAAAAGTTGGCAAGAATACACAGAAGAACTATACAAAAAAGATCTTCATGACCCAGATAACCACGATGGTGTGATTACTCACATTGAGCCAGACATCCTGGAATGCAGTCAAGTGGGCTTTAGGAAACATCACTACAAACAAAGCTAGTGGAGGTGATGGAATTCCAGTTGAGCTATTTCAAATCCTAAAAGATGATGCTGTGAAAGTGCTGCGTTCGATTTGCCAGCAAATTTGGAAAACTCAGCAGTGGCCACAAGACTGGAAAAGGTCAGTTTTCATTCCAACCCCAAAGAAAGGCAATGCCAAAGAATGTTCAAACTATTGCACAATTGCACTCATCTCACATGCTAGTAAAGTAATGCTCAAAATTCTCCAAGCCAGGCTTCAGCAATAAGTGACCATGAACTTCCAGATGTTCAAGGTGGATTTGGAAAAGGCAGAGGGACCAGAGATTAAATTGCCAACATCCATTGGATCATAGAAAAAGCAAGAGAGTCCCAGAAAAACATCTACTTCTGCTTTATTGACTACGCCAAAGCCTTTGACTGTGTAGATCACAACAAACTGGGGAAATTTCTTCAAGAGATGGGGATACCAGACCACCGTACCTGCCTCCTGAGAAATTTGTATGCAGGTCAGGAAGCAATAGTTAGAACTGGACATGGAACAACAGACTGGTTCCAAATAGGAAAAGGATTACGTCAAAGCTGTATACTGTCACGCTGCTTATTTAACTTCTATGCAGAGCATATCATACGAAATGCTGGGCTGAATGAAGCACAAGCTGGAATCAAGATTTCTCGGTGAAATATCAATAACTTCAGATATGCAGATGACACTACCCTTAAGGCAGAAAGTGAAGAAGAACTAAAAGGCCTCTTGATGAAAGTAAAAGAAGAAAGTGAAAAAGTTGGTTTAAAACTCAACATTCAGAAAACTAATATCATGGCATCTGGTTCCATCACTTCATGGCAAATAGATGAGGAAACAATGGGAACAGTGAGAGACTTTATTTTCTTGGATTCCAAAATCACTGCAGATAGTGACTGCAGCCATGAAATTAAAAGATGCTTGCTCCTTGGAAGAAAAGCTATGACCAACCTGGACAGCATGTTAAAAAGCAGAGACATTGCTTTGCCAGCAAAGGTCCATCTCATCAAAGTTATGGTTTTTCCAGTAGTCATGTATGGATGTGAGAATTGGAGTATAAAGAAAGCTGAGTGCTGAAGAATCGATGCTTTTGAACTGTGGTGTTGGAGAAGACTCTTGAGTGTCCTTTGGACTGCCAGGAGATCAAACCAGTCTATCCTAAAGGAAATCAGTCCTGAATTTTCACTGGAAGAACTGATCCTGAAGCTGAAACTCCAATACTTTGGCCACCTGATTGGAACAACTGACTCATTGGAAAAGACCCTGATGCTGGTAAAAATTGAAGGCAGGAGGAGAAGGGGACGACAGAGGATGAGATGGGTGGATGGCATCGCTGACTCAATGGACATGAGTTTGAGCAAGCTCCGGGAGTTGGTTTTGGACAGGGAAGCCTGGTGTTCTGCTGTCCATGGGGTCGTAAAGAGTTGAACACGACTGAGTGACTGAACTGAACTGAAATGAAATTATGGTTATGTTGAGAAGCAAGAAGATGAAGAAGAAGAATTTTTATCTTTTAAAAGTACATCCAAATTATTTCTGGTGAAATGTTATGTTGAGTTGGGGGAGATGCATGGGAGGCATATAGATTAAATAAGACTGTTCAGGGACAGGGGGCACTGGTTTGATCCCTGATTGGGATCCACAAATTAATATCCACAAGTCTTGTGGTGTGGCCAAAAAGTTGTGCAATTATTTATAATTATTAAAGCCGGGTGACAGGAAGTCATTTTATTCTGGATGTAAAATCAACTTTGGTGGATGTTTGAATATTTTCATGAAAAAAATGACATTGGGAAAACTGAGTAACATACCTCACATCCTATACGCAGATAAATAAACCTGAGTTATAAACACTGAAACAAAAAAGCAATCATGGAAGGATTGTTTTCAAGGTCTCAAAATGTGGCAGGGTTTTCTAAGAATGATCACCTTTCTGTTGGAGTTTTCCTGTGACTGTGTTCCTTTGGTTCCTATTTTATTAATGCTTTGGCCCTATTACAAATGGCATCTGATGGTTTCCTTTTCTGTGCTGTTTTGTCAGGTTTTCATATTAGGCTCAGGATACCTTCCTACAACAAATTGTGGCCTTTTCCATCTTTTCCAAAGTTTGGGATTAAAGTTTTTATTTTAGAGATAGTTCTCCAAAAGTTTTTTTCCCCAGCAGTATCCAGTGATCCATTGAGTGTTTTTCCCCCCTCTTTCTCTTTTAGCATCAACGTTAACCAATGAGTTTTTACATATTCATGTTTCAATCTTTTCTTCTAGTTGTTTCTTGTGTCCTGAGACATTAACCTTGAAGTCTCTGATGGCATCCTTGCTTCCTGAAATAAGATCTTTGAGGCTCATCTTGTACTTTTACTGCCCTGGACCTGTAAACAGCCATTTTTCCATGAAATCCTGGTTCCTTTTAGTGGGAAATGGGTTTTAGAGACCACACAGTGGATGCCAGGTGCACTTATGTTACTGTGTTGTCATTGCTTCAGGCCTTCTTAGCTTAGAGCTAGGAAAAGAATATTAATTTTTTTAAAGAAAAATGCATTATGAGTTCATACTTCTTTTTCAATTTAAATTAAATATCTCATGGACTTAACTTCTTGATTTTATATTTGTATCTTTTCCCTCTTATGTTGAATAGTTTGGATCCTAATAAAATGAACACAATTACTTTATGTAGATATATACATATATATATATTATATGTGTGTGTACAGTGGTTGCTTAATAATATGTCAACATGGCTAAACAGAACCATGTTTTCCAGAATTCCCTTCCTAAGAGATTTCTGTTTGGGGTCAGCATGAGTGAACTTTGTGAGAGGTTCTGAAGCAGCTGTGCTCACCCTGAAAGCCAGTGTAGGCTGTCGGAGCTCCAGGGCATCTTATGGATCTGCCACTCACCTGTTGGAGTGGGTATCATCTCAGTGCAGCGTCCTCCTCTCCTGGAGGATCTTGTTTTCCGGCTTCTCCAAATTCTGGGCCAGGTGTGAGAAGACAGTAGGGGGACGTCCCTTATGCCTCCTATCTCAAATGCATCTTTCCTTCTGTCTATGATCCTATGACTTCAGGCTTAATGAAAGTGTAGAATCAGGAGCCAGATGAGACTGGTTGGCCAGCTTCCCAGCTGTGCAAGTTCAAAGCTTTGTATAGAGTCCTTCATTCTATGTCATTTCTAGGGGTTCTGCTTCTTCCATTGATTTCTGACTGGTACATATATGTACACACATGTATGTATGTATGTATACATGACTGTATATACATAAATATACACACATGCATATGTGTATTTATGCATATAGATAACAATATAGTTTAATCTTTCTTTGTGGTTTTTTCTATAGCGAACATTATGTATTGGATAAAACATCTCTGCTCCATTGAAATACCACTTGTTTCTTACACCAAATTTTCACATTTCTTTGAGTCTGGTCTGGACTTCGTCATATTCTAGCCCACTGAGGTCTCTATTCACGTGTCAGTTTTACACAGTTTTAATTGCTGTAGATTTCTCTCTCTCTCTCTCTCTCTATATATATATATATATTCTGTTTCTTTATTATTGTATGTATTTAAAATTTTATTTTTTTGGCCATGCTTTGGGCATGTGGAATATTAGTTAGCTGACCAGAGATTGAACCCAGGCCCTGTGCAGTGGAATCGCAGAATCTTAAACAGTGGACCACCAGGGAAGTCCCTGCTGTAGGTTTCCAATATTTTTTAATATCTGACATGTCCCCTCCTCTTGTATTATTTTTTTATATACCACATTTCTCTTATTCATTATTATTTATCCTTCCTATGGAATTTAGAATCAGTTAGTTAACTTTTAAATAATACTGCTAATATTTGTATTGGTTATATCTGTTTTGATTATTTTTGTTTTCTTAGAAAATTATTCCACACACATTAAAATTTTTTTCACACAAATCTCACATGTTAACTATGGTTAGAGTCCCTTATTCTTTCCTAATGAAATGATGTTGAATCACTGCTTCTTTTTTTGTGTACATCTGTCCACAAATTCTTTCTTTCAAAGTTTTGGATTTGTCTATCAAATGTATTATCTTACATTTTAATTTGTTCCTTTTTACTTTTGACTTTATGATTTTTTTCCCTTTGCCTTCCTTAGAGAAAAAGAAATTAGAAGGAAAAGTGATTGTGTATGAGAAATATCTGTTTTCAATATAAAGGGGAAGTGTTTCTCCCATTCCTTCACGAATAACATTTAATGCTTGCTATGTTCGAAGTTAGATACTAGACAAGAAGAAAACAAAAGTACCCTTTTTTCTAGGGAATAGAAATCGCTTCAGCATATAAATCCTATCAGATTCACAGGAAAGCTTTTCTGGAAATTCTAAACCTGAACCGGCAGGCCCTGCCTCTTCTCTGGCTCCATTTATCATCACCTGGATGGCTTCCCCAGGTAGGTCCTCTCTATCTTTAATGGAATAACAGAGTACTTAGAATTGAAGTTACTAATTTACATACGTTGGCTTGAAAGGCCTGGGTCATTGCTCTTGCTCTCTCAGTGGCTT
Source organism: Bos indicus x Bos taurus (assembly GCF_003369695.1). Lineage (NCBI taxonomy): Eukaryota > Metazoa > Chordata > Mammalia > Artiodactyla > Bovidae > Bos > Bos indicus x Bos taurus. Next base: position 41,916,749 of record NC_040099.1, read on the forward strand.
CTTTAGACCTGCACCACCTCTGAAGCCATGCCCTTATGTGCTAAGAGGCTTTACAGTCAAAGGGCCATTAGTTTTCTAGCAACCAAGATAAGGCAAGTAGACACTAACAATAGGAACATCTCAGCCAAATGGCACACTCTTGCCTCTATGTACCTACTACTTTGGCATATACTTCCTCAAACAATTCAACCATTTCTCTTATGTGTAGCAAATGGATGTCAACCAGAAATAAAACTCCCTACCTGAGAAGTTCTTAAGGCAGTAAAAGATGCTCCTTTTGTCTCTGTTTCCATAGCACAGGAGGTGCCTTTTCACGGCTCCACGTGAGTACAGTGGACATACAAGGGCCTGTTCTTTTAGAGTCACCACCAACAAATGTCAGAGGTTAGAAAATGCCCATAGGTTGGTCCAAGCCCTTTGCAAACGCAGAGTCAGTGGACCGTCTGAGGACACGGCAAGCTCAGGGAAGAGGGTGGTCCAGTCCCGGGTCCCTCTGCCTCTGCTCTTCCTATGGTCTCTCATTTCCTCCTCTGAAAGACCAGGGCTATCAGAGTGCCTGTAGACACTGTTATGTGAGTATTAAGGGTTGACACATACAAAACGCTTAGTACAGTAACTGGTGTAGCACAGTTAGTAAGTGTAGGCTCAGATTTTGAAAACGTAACAGATTCCTGCATACCTGGAATCTTTAGCACTTTAACGGTCACGGTGTCCCCAGGTTCCTAGGATTAGATGGGAAAGAAAATAGAGCAGTCTTGGATTACAGAATTTTAGGTACTTTTTATTTCAAAGAACAAGAGATATATCATTTGTTCTTTTCCTTTTTTAAAATTTATTTTTAACTGGAGGATAATTGCTTTACAATATTGTGTTGATTTCTGCCATACATCAACATGAATCAGCCATAGGTATGCATGTGTCCCCTCCTTCTTGAACCTCCCTCCCACCTCCCACCCCATCTCATCTCTCTAGGTAGTCACAGAACACCCGATTTGAGCTCTCTGTGTCATACAGTACATTTCCATTATCTAATTTTACATATGGTAGTTTATATGTCTCAAACTTCTGAAACCAGTGGGTGGCTGCAGCATTTCCACCTAAGCAATGTTTATAGGTAGCAGTTGGCTGAAATCAGAGAGTATCTCGTACTTAACCCACAGTTGTCACTTAGCTATCATATCTCCTAGTACATCATGAAAATGGCATAGGTTTAATTTTTACAGTATTTTATAATAATTATATTTCAATATAATATTGAGAAAAGGTTCAATTTTTCCATGCAAAAAATATCATGCTGTGGATTCACCACTGGGGAGATGCTGTGTAGAGGACAGGGCACTGTGAGCCCACCTCAGCTCCTGTCTGTTTCCTCCACTGACCTTAGTTCCCGGACCAGGGATTGAACTCATGCCCTCAGCAGTAATGAGACAGAGCAGGACCATATGGTGCTTGCCCCACGCCACCCGCCCTCATGTCCTCTGCCTGCCTTTCGCCTGTGGAAAACTTTAGTCAAAGAATAAGTTTCATCAGAGAAGTGAGAAACGCTGAAACAAAGGAAAACAGCCTAAGGAGACTAATAATAATGTAGTCATTAAGCATAGTCAAAGACCTTTAGTTCTTTCTCAAGAGCTAAAGATAATATTCTGAGCCATATCCTGTGAGCTGTCTTATAGATACCAAAGCACCAGGTGGAGAAGATAAATACATGATGACCAGACTGTACCCAGGACTTGAGCTGCCACAATTCTGAGAATTGGCCACAAAGAAATGGGAACAAGGGCACTCCGGAACTGAAGATTAACTGTACCTACAACAACCAAGATAATGCTAGTCAGACCACTGATGACCAGTTTGAAGATGACTGTTAGAGATGACTACTGTTTCTGCATGTAACCACCCCTATTTTGTCTATAAAAGCTCTCATCCCCTGTTTGTCTGGGGGGAGTCGGCCTTGGGACAGATGTCCACCATCCTCCCCTGCCAGTTGCCTGCATCTGAAATAAAGCAAGCTTTCCTTTCCACCAATCTGACCTGTTTACTGGCTTTTGAGTGGCACACAGCTGGACTCGCCCACACATACCTTTTGGTAACAGTAAGAGTACCAAGTTCTAACCACTGGACTGCCAGGGCATCCCCTGTTGTTTCTCTCAAAACAATTCGAAGCAGCAAACTTATTCTAAACCAAAGCTTTAAGTAAATTACTCCCTGGTCCATTATTTTTTCTTCTCACAACATTTGGTCAATGAGAGAATTTCAGTGTCAAAGTGATGGATTTTTTACCTGAGGGACCTACTGTGACCTTTCAGTATCCATCTGGCAGAGAGTGCCTGAAAGCCCCAATTGGACCAAGGATAACTGGCATTTCTTCTTTAATGGTAACAGATAAGGCCAAGGTGTAATGAAAACACTTGGGGAAAATGGATTCCATCTGAAAACAGGACTGTTGGATGCCAGAAAAGGAGGCAGGTCCTCTCCTGACATGATGGAAAGTGGAAGAGTGGCCTGGGGGCATTGGAAGTCACTTTCAGCTCCCAACTTCTCTTTGAAACTGCCTACCCAGCATGGCTCAGCATGCTGCTGCTTGAAAAGCCTCTTTTTCCACTTAAATGAAACTCCCAAAGAGATTTCAATGGATGCATAGCCTGATTGGACATGGCCTGTGCCTCCATGTTTGCACTGGATGAATAACTCAACTCAGTAGTTCATATCTGGGTGAGAGGGGGTGGAGTGGGCAGTAGACTTGGCAGATACACCCCCAAATAGGAAATCAACTGCTGTGTCTCCCAGGAATTCTACGCACAGAATACTTCTGTGCTGTCCACGCTGCTTCAATTCAGACACCCTGGTCACCAAATGTGTGGGGTGTTCTTCCCATACCAAGCAATTCCCTGGCACCCCTGAAACTCCAATACTTTGGGCCCCTGATGTGAAGAACCTAAGTATTGGAAAAGACCCTAATACTGGGAAAGATTGAAGGCAGGAGGAGAAGGGGACACAAGAGGATGAGATAGTTGGATGGCATCACCGACTCAATGGACACGAGTTTGAGCAGACTCTAGGAGATGGTGAAGGACAGGGAAGCCTGGCATGCTGCAGTCCATGGGGTCTCAAAGAGTTGGACACGACTGAGTGACTGAACAACAACAGCAACAAACTGATGTCCCACAGTTTACTCAACTCTGATGCTTATTCACCAGTAGAGAGCACTAGATTCTGGAGGCGAAGGGTTCACGAGGCTGCCTCCATGTCTGATGACAGTCTCAAGTCCAGGAGGTCGCCTGTGCTTCCAACCGTCTCCTCGGGTTTGTTTCTCTCCTTAGGAAGCTCTCCCTTGCCTGGTGCTCAGTCCTATGAGCCCCCCACCCTGTTCTCCATAACCCAGGGAACCCACCAGGCTTTGCCTGTGTTCCCTGCTCTGCACCACAACCCGGAAGCTCTTGGTTTCCACCGGATGGGGCAATCATAGCGCTCACCTCACTTCTTTCTCATCTCTTAGGGGCTCACTGTCCTTTGTTGCCTATATCTAGGGTCTGAAAATATTTTTTAAAATCCAGTTTCATTTTCTGGGGAGGTGATGTTTCAGGCAGGTACATAAATCTGGTCCCTGTTACTTTATCTTGGCCAGGAGCAGAAATCTACAACTCCCTTGTTACTTTCTATATTCCTTTCTGAATCCAGTAAGTGAAACCCTATTAGATCTACATGCTACTAAGAAAATAAAAAAGCATACAGAGTAAGGTTCTTTTATGTATAAATAAGAAAAGCATCTGGACGCACACATTTTTTAAAGACTTTAAAAATTAAATGCAGTGACTTCACTGATGGTCCAGTGGCGAAAACTCCATGCTCCTAATGCAAGAGCCCTGCATTCGATCCCTGATAAGGGAACTAGATCTAATATACTGCAAGTAAAGATCCCACATGTTGCAACTAAGACCTGGCACAGCCAAAGAAATAAAGTTTTTTTAAAATTCCTATAAAAAATATATCAAATGCAAATAGCTTCTCTGGATGAATTCTAACCTCTGGCAGTAGGTTGTTCTTTGTGGAAATATCTCCAAAGCCAACGACAGAAAAAGGATATATAGTGATCACTTAGAACATTCAAGAAAAATATGCAAAACTCCCCCAAATTTCCTCTTCATTTGTGGTGTGATCTCTCTCTCTGCTTCTCCTTCCTTTCCTCTGTCTAAAATTGCAGTATCTGAAACTGGCTTTAGAGTAAAAAGGAAGACTCATTGAATTGTTTATGTTAGTAGCTTAAAATTTGGTTTTACTTTAAAAGGAACTCTTTACATAAAATAATAATATGAAAAAATAACATTATCAGTATTTCAAAATGTTCCTATTTCAAAACCCAAACAAACACCTTTGAAAACTCTACTTTTCTAGTTCTGTTTTTTACCAGACATGGAAAACATTGAAACCAAACCAATCCCTCAGAAATGTGTTCCTAACCACAACTCCATGTAGGCAGACAAACAGAATTGATGTCAGTTCCTGGAAAAGTCAGACTTGGGAGCCACATTAACTATTTCACCTCTTCTGCTCCTCATTCCTGTCTGCTCCTATTCAGAGAGAGTGATGGCCAGTCAGACATATCCCTTCTCTTCCTGCCTCTATTCTGGTTGTGCTTCTGGGTTCTGGAACATCTGCCTTGGATTTCTAGGATGGCTTTTGCTGGCCCCTGGCTCCTTTGTAAGAAACCACCACACTTGCTTCCAAAGCGTGCATGCTCCCTAGATTTAGTAGTGTCTGATTGTTTGCGACTCCATGGGCTGTAAACTCCCAGGCTTCTCTATGCATGGAATTCTCCAGGCAAGATACTGGAGTGGGTTGCCATTTCCTCCTCCAGGGGATCTTCCTGACCCAGAAATCAAACCCACGTCTCTTCTGTCTCCTGCACTGACAGGCAGAGTCTTTATCACCAGCGCCACCTGGGAAGCCCCTTCCAAAGTGTACCGTTTTGCATTCCCACCAGCAGTGAAGGAGGGTTCCTGTTGTTCTACATCCTCACCAGCATTTGTTTTGATATTGTTTTGAATTTAGCTGTTCTGATAGGTGTGCAGTGGTATCTTGTTTTAATTTGCAGTTTCCCAGTAATATACGACATTGAGAATCTTTTCATATGTCTGTTTGTCATCTGTGTCTCTTATTTGGTGAGGCATCTGTTCAGGTCTTTTACTCATTTTTAAATTGGGTTCTTCTTCTTCTTTTTTTTTTTTTACTGTTGAGTGTTAAGAATTCTTTGTACATACCACATTTGTTTTTGTTCACCATCGTGTACTAGTGCCTACTGAGTGACTGAAGAAGTGAGTGCAAAATGGCAGATAATTCAAGCTGTGGCTAAAGATTAGTTATTGAAATAAAAAGTGAAAGAGTGAGTTGAGAAGAGAATATTAGGACCAAGGCTGTGAGGATTTCTCTCATTTAAATGCTGGATAGAAGAAACTCTCCAAATGGATGTTTGGAACATAAAGCAACTCGACCTCATTAACCATTAGAAATGCAGATTATAACCGCGATGAAATAGTATGACACACCCACCAGAATGGTTGCAATTCTTGGAAAGGATGGAATTACCAAGTCTGAGCATCTGGAATGCTCATACTCTGAGGGAACTGTAAATTCATACAAACAACTTGGAAAACCAGTGGCATCAATTAACGCTGAATGTAGGGGGGTGGGAGGGAGGCTCACGAGGGAGGGAATATATGTATACTTACGACTGATTCTTGTTGTTGTGCATTGGAGACTAACACAACATTGTAAAGCAATTACACTCCAATTAAAACTAAATTAAAATTGTATTTAACTATTTAAAATATATGATTAAAATAACAAATATTTAATACTGGGTAGAAAAAAAAGCTGAATGTATTTACATTTTGTCACCTAGCAATCCCATGATTAGTTATATAGCCAACTGACTGATGTATAGAACTTCATGATTCTATTTATAAAACATTCAAAACCAGGCAAAATGAATCTGTTGCATTAAAAGCCAGGATAGTCATTATTTCTAGAGAAAGGTACTAACTTGCAGGGGGAGGGTCAAGGTGAAGATGAGTCTAAGCTCCAGGCATTTCCTGATCTGGGAGTTGGTTATGTGAGTGTGTTCAGTTCATGATGATTCATCAAGCTATTCATTTTATGGTTTGTGAGCTTGTGTTTATACATTAATTAAAAATGTATTTAAAAAGAAAAAGATAAGTCTGTTTGGAATCCTCCAAAAGGAAGTCATTATGCTTTTTTCTGTCCCCTCAGTGCCTGAAAAACTGTGAATCTATGAGCCATTATAAGAGCAAAGGAATTTGTTTGTAAAAACTTGTCAACTGTTTTTAGTGTTGATGCTTCAACTTAGAACCTAATACTATTGTCAAGAAGAGACTTACTTGATGGTCATGGAATGATAAAAATATCTGGGAAGTTGTCTAGGATATTTTGGAGAAGGAAATGACACCCCACTCCAGTATTCTTGCCTGGAGAATTCCATGGACAGAGGAGCCTGGCGGTCTACATACAGTCCATGGGGTCACAAAGAGTCTGACAGTACTGAATGACTATCACTATGATATTTAATGCGTCAGGAGAGAAAACACGTGGGCCTCCAAACTGCGTTCTGCTATCGGTTCTTATCAACATAAACTTCTTTAGCCAAGACAGTTGTAACACATAAATGAAATGATTTATTGCCAGGATGCTTGCTCTGGTGTTTGTAAATCCACTGTTGATGAATAGCAGAGTCACGAGGAGCTCTCAGCTGAGCTTTAGGAAATTGCTGAGAAGTGCTTCGACAGTTCCCACCTCTGAAACAGGGTTGAGCATGGAAGGTCGTCCACAGGGCTGGGTGGATTCTCAGCTCTCCTGCTTCCTGGAGAGAGGTGATTGTTAGTGCCTTGAATTGAGGTGACTGGGGTGAAACAATCAAATTCTAGCAGAACAAAAGTATGCCAGAATTCTGACCAGAAGAAATGGTTTGTGCCCTCATCCTGACACTGGCTATGTGACTGTGGGTCCTCTCTGCACCCTGGGGTCCTCATCTATAACCTGGGGGTGATTCACCAGCTCCCTGGGTGGGATGATGGCCTCACAGATGTGAAAGTATTTAGCATGTGGTGTTCAATAAACATCCTCCTTGTTCCTTTCATAACTGAGAAATGAGGGGAAAAAACACGTGTTATACAGACATAGAGAAGAGACTTGTGGTTGCCAAGGGGGAGGGGATGGGAGAGTGAAGGATGGGGAGTTTGGGATAGCAGACGCAAACTAGTATATACAGAATGAATAAATAACAAGGTTCTACTGTATAGCATGGGGAACTATAGTCAGTATCCTGTGGTTAAACCATAATGGAAAGAATATTTTAAAAAGAATATCTATATGTTTATATATATGTGAAAAGAGAAGTGAAAAGCAATGGAGAAAAGGAAAGATATACCCATTTGAATTCAGAGTTCCAAAGAATAGCAAGGAGAGATAAGAAAGCCTTCCTCAGTGATCAACGCAAAGAAATAGAGGAAAACAATAGAATGGGAAAGAGTAGAGATATCTTCAAAAAAGTAGAGATACCAAGGGAACATTTCATGCAAAGATGGGCTCAGTAAAGGACAGATATGGTAGGGACCTAACAGAAGCAGAAGATATTAAGATGAGGTGGCAAGAATACACAGAAGAACTGTACAAAGAAGATCTTAGTGACCCAGATAATCATGATGGTGTGATCACTCACCTAGAGCCAGACATCCTGGAGTGTGAAGTCAAGTGGGCCTTAGAAAGCATCACTACAAACAAAGCTAGTGGAGGTGATGGAATTCCAGTTGATCTATCTCAAATCCTAAAAGATGATGCCATGAAAGTGCTGCGTTCAACACGCCAGCAAATTTGGAAAGCTCAGAAGTGGCCACATGATTGGAAAAGGTCAATTTTCATTCCAACCCCAAAGAAAGGCAATGCTAAAAATGTTCAAACTACCACACAACTGTACTCATCTTACCTGCTACAAAGTAATGCTCAAAATTCTCCAAGCCAGGCTTCAACAGTACATGAACTATGAACTTCCAGATGTTCAAGCTGGATTTAGAAAAAGCAAAGGAACCAGAGATCAAATTTGCTACCATCCGCTGGATCATTGAAAAAGCAAGAGAGTTCCAGAAAAACATCTACTTCTGCTTTATGCCAAAGCCTTTGATTGTGTAGATCACAACAAATTGTGGAAAATTTTTTAAGAGATGGGAATACCAGAGCAGCTGACCTGTATGTAGGTCAGGAAGCAACAGTTAGAACTGGACATGGAACAACAGACTGGTTCCAAATAGGGAAAGAAGTACATCAAGGTTGTATATTGTCACCGTATTTATTTAACTTATATGCAGAGTACATCATGAGAAATGCTGGACTGGATGAAGCACAAGCTGGAATTAAGATTGCTCGGTGAAATATCAATAACCTTAGATATGCAGATGACACCACCCTTATGGCAGAAAGTGAAAAAGAACTAAAGAGCCTCTTGATGAAAGTAAAAGAGGAAAGTGAAAAGGTTGGCTTAAAACTCAACATTCAGAAAACAAAGATCATGGCATCTGGTCCCATCACTTCATGGCAAATAGATGGGGAAACAGTGAGAGACTTTATTTTTTTGGGTTCCAAAATCACTGCAGATGGTGACTGCAGCCATGAAATTAAAAGACGCTTACTCCTTGGAAGAAAAGTTATGACCAACCTAAACAGCATATTAAAAAGCAGAGACATTACTTTGCCAACAAAGATCCATCTAGTCAAAGCTATGGTTTTTCCAGTAGTCATGTATGGATGTGAGAGTTGGACTATAAAGAAAGCTGAGTTCCAAAGAACTGATGCTTTTGAACTGTGGTGTTGCAGGAGACTCTTGAGAGTCCCTTGGACAGCAAGGAGATCCAACGAGTCCATCCTAAAGGAAATCAGTCCTGAATGTTCATTGGAAGGTCTGATGTTGAAGCTGAAAGTCCAATACTTTGGCCACCTGATGCAAAGAACTGACTTATTTGAAATGACCCTGATACTGGGAAAGATTGAAGGCAGGAGGAGAAGGGGACAACAGAGGATGAGATGGTTGGATGGCATCACCGACTCAATGGACACGAGTTTGAGTAAACTTCGGGAGTTGGTGATGGACAGGGAGGCCTGGTGTGCTGCAGTCCACAGCGTCTCAAAGAGTCAGACACAACTGAGCGACTGAACTGAACTGATATGTGTATAACTGAGTCACTTTGTTCTACAGCAGAGATTGGCACAACATTGTAAGTCAACTATACTTCATTAAAAAAAAACACATGTGTTGTAATCTATATATTTTTCAGTAAACATACACTTTTTGTTAGTAGAGTTGTTGAATATATAACTTATCCAACAACGTAATCTCCTGAAAAGTGCTTCAACCAAGAGGACCTTGGTTCATGTCCTTCTTGCCATTTGTTAAATACATGATCTTAAATAAGATACTTCCAGGGCTTCCTAGGTGGCATTAGTGGTAAAGAACCCACCTGCCAATGCAAGAGATGCAGGAGACACAGGTTCAATCCCTGGGGGTTTGATCCCTGGGTTGGGAAGATCTCCTGGAGAATGGAACAGCAACCTACTCCAGTATTCTTGTCTGGTGAATTCTGTGGACAGTGGAGCCTGTTGGGTTGCAGTCCTGTGGGTTGCAAAAGAGTCAGATACAACTGAGCATCTGAGTGCACAAGTTACTTAGAGCATCTGTAATTTATTTTTTTTCCTTACAAAACAACAAAATGTTACTAGTTTCCCTACAGGCTATTGTGAGGGTGAAGAGTGATGTGCAGACTAGTCAGGGGTGTTTGTTTGCAAGTGAAGCCCCTCACCTCACCTCAACCACAACAGGGGGTGTACTGGCTCTTGCTGCCAAATTCAGGCCAAGGCAGAGGTGACCTGGTCTTGCTGTAACTGCTACTGTGGACCCATGTTGGCAGTTCTATTTTTCTGCAACAGACACCATTAAAGAGGCCCAAGGTAGACTCTCCAGGCTTAAAACCAACATTATCAATGCTGGGACATCCCTGGTGGTCCAGTGGCTGAGACTCCACGCTCCCAGGGCAGAAGGCCCAGGTTCCTTCCCTGGTCAGGGAGCTAGAGCCCACGTATTGCAGCTAAGAGTTCTCAGCCACAGTTAAGACCTGGCGCAGCCAAATGACTATTAATGAGTGAATAATTAAATATTAAAAAAATAATAAATGCTGTCTCCTTTGAGAGTTTCCCAGTCACCTGCCCATGCTCCCTCAAGGTAAAGTCTGTGACCCTTGGCCATTTCCCTTTCTTCCCCGTGGATGTTGGTGGGGTCATCACAGCTCTTCCCCACCTCTCTGAAATGGGGGGAATTGAAGCAATCTTGAGCTTTCTTGGACCGACTTGGACGTGTCAATTCTTTCTCTCCTAAGGGTGAGTTCTTTTCCAGCAGACGCGTTGCTGGCAGACTAAAATAAGGGGTGCCTTTAGGGGGGTCTTAGTGTTGGGGATTGACTTTAACCCCAGTGCACTTTAGTCATGCTCTCCTCCTTATGCATATAAATGCAAATCAAACTGTTCATTTTTCTTTATGCATATGAGAAATAGTATCATACATTTGTATTTTACATATTTATGTTTTATATTGTTTATAAATGTATAGTGAATAGTTTTTCTACAGGTTCATTGAAATCCTTATTAACTGTTACTATTCCTTGAAGTATAGCACAGTATTTAAAAGCACATGCTTTGATCTAGGAAAAAAATGTGACTTTCAATCATGGTTTCATCACTGACTGCTGGTCTTGAATACGTTAGGTTAACCTCTGTTTCAGGCTTGGTTTCCCTATGGAATTATCTCATATGCAGCATTAATAACCATAATTTATGCTGAGACATCTGATGCATATATGCTTGCCTATTATTTTTATTATTTATTTGTATGTTTATTCAGACCAGGACTGTAGTCTTCCAAAGAAATGGATGCCTCAGATTCCTATAAAAAACTAACAACATATATATAAAAGAATAAAGCAAAATGTATCTCTCAATTCAGATTATCACAGCAAAGTACAATAGGTGGGGGACTTAAACAACAGAAATTAATTTTCTCCTAGTTTTGGAAGTTAGTCGGATCAGGGTTCAGCCAATTCCGATTTTGGTGAGGGCTCCCTTCCTGGCTTGCAGATGTCACCTTCTTGCTGCCTTTCCTCCATGTGTGCACAGAGAGAGTGAGCAGAAAACAATCTGATGTCTCTTCTTATGAGGACACTAATCCTATCAGATCAGGGCCCCATCCTATGAATTCATTTGATCTTAATTACCTCCAGGGGAAAAAAATTACTCTTCCCTGCTGGCTCAGGCAATGGCACTCCACTCAGTACTCTTGCCTAGAAAATCCCATGGACGGAGGAGCCTGGTAGGCTGCAGTCCATGGGGTCGCGAAGAGTCGGACACGACTGAGCGACTTCACTTTCACTTCTCACTTCCATGCATTGGAGAAGGAAACGGCAACCCACTCCAGTGATCTTGCCTGGAGAATCCCAGGGACGGGGGAGCCTGGTGGGCTGCCGTCTATGGGGTTGCACAGAGTCGGACACGACTGAAACAACTTAGCAGCAGCAGCAGCAGCTGGCTCAGTGGTAAAAAATCTTCCTCCACTGCAGGAAACCAGGGTTTGATCTCTGGATTGGGAAGATCCCCTAGAGAAGAGAATGGCAACCTACTCCAGTATTCTTGCCTGGAGAATCCCATGGACAGAGGAGACTGGCAGGCTACAGTCCATGGGGTCACAAAGAGTTGGACATGACTGAGGGACTAACACTTTCACTTTTCACCTCCAGAAAAGCCGCATTTCCAAATACAGTTACACTGAAATAGTGACCTCAAAGGAAAAGGCAGTCTATTATCGCAGGGTGAAAATTTTTAAGCTGGCTACCTTCGTCTGTGTGAACACACACATTGCTCTCGTGCACTGTGGACAAATGAAAATGGTGGCAGCTGGTGTGGCCCCTGGACAGGTGATGGGGGCCTCCTGGTGAGGAATTGCATCAGCAACATTCTGGCTGGGCAGCTCTGCTTCCAGGCTCCAGGAGAGAGAGGAGGAAGTGACACCCTTCCTCTGGAACCTACCCCACTGGACAACTCGCAGAGTATGAGTCTTATTAGAGGAGCTGAAAGTGGCGCTCAGGGCTCCCACTCTGCTTCCGTGCTTCTGAATGCAGCACATCAGAATTTAGCCAATTCAGTTTTTCCCCTTGGATGAGGTAAGATATGAATCCAGAAAGAAATAAGCTGGGAACCTACCTTTCCTCCACTTTCCTCCGCTTGTGACATCTGAAGGCTGTCGTGTTTTCCTCAGTCATCTCTAGATCTAACACACCCATCTTTCAAACATCCTTCTTACGCTGTGGGTTGGTTACTTGATGTTTTTCACTTTTAAGTTTTCTTTATACAGCACTGAGAAGGTATTCACCCCATCTGTAATTTCTCTAAGTCTAGACTTTGAGATCACCCGATGCCGAGAGCCAGCGTGAGGAACTCCGCCCGTGGCAAAGGTCATGAGGAAGGAGGCTCGGCATACGCAAAGTCAGGATTGAGCCTCAGGAGTGCCCCTGGATATTCTCGAGCATCTACCCCCAAAACCAGAGTCTGCCTACTTTACTGCTTTGTGTTTTCACCTCTGACTTTATGGGGGCTGTCCTCCACCACCATCTTGCTCTCTCTGAAAAGGAGTTAACTTACAGCTCCAGTTAATAAAGTTCTTGGGCATAATAGGAGTATTTAAATTCAAACCCCTCAGATGGCTGTCTAACTTGCCTGACAAGTTTACCTGGACTCTTACAGCTATGCATACGATTGTTTACAGTTTCCTAACCACGAGAGACAGGTGAAGCTTAAGATATTCAAATAGCTTAGAGCCTCTTGGAGAGTTAGAAGCTGTCAGAATAAAACTAATAAGATTTCATTGATGAGTGCTTGCTGCCAAGTTTCCACATCCCCTGTATTATATCCTTGAATATGTATTAATTAATATAGTTGATATGTAGAAAAGATATGTAGTGGCCTTGGTGTTAGCAACTTTAGACCCTTAAGGTAATAAATTCTTTCCTTTGTTGTAAACCCACTGCACCTCTGCCCTATAGGAATGCAACTTTATCTAACACCTTCGGAGGATGGCGCCAAACTTTAAAATAATTACTCTTAGAGAAAATAAGTCTTATGGTTGACAAACCTTTGTCAGAGTCATAAAATGTTAATAGGCCTTCTGGCCAGAAGATGATGTAAATCACCTAAACCATTTGTATATGATAAATTTGCAAAAAAGAAACCCTGGTTTCCATAAAGATCAAAGACTGCTGACTTTGCATGATTTCACATCCCCTATTATCCTCTATGTGCAACTTAGGGTATAAAAGCCCCTGTTGAAAATAAAGCTATGGGCCTTGCTCACCGAAGCTTGGTCTCCCCATGTCATTCTTTCTTTCACATTCTGGCTGAATACCCATCTGGAGCGCGGAGGTCCTCTGTGACCACTTATTTGCCTGGGCTTCTAAGACCCACTCGAGAAGGTGCCTAAGGTGGGGCACCTTCCGCTATTTGAGAGGGTGCCTGCGGTGGTCAGAGCTAACCTGATGTCATGGGTTATATTGATTTTCCACGTAAACCAAGTTATTCAGCCTCTTTTCTCTGCTGAATTTTCCTACTGAGCTATCCTCATTCTATTACTCTTTATATCTTTGATTAATATTTAATTACAGCTATTGTATCCAGTTTGCCAAAGCCGTCTCCCCTTCGAATTCCCTGGATCAGCCGGGGCTGGACCCCGGCAACTCGAACTGTTTCTACAGCTCTAGTTAGTGCTTGTTTGTGTGTGTTGTGTGAGTGTTTGTGCGGTAGTGCACATTCGTGCTAAGTCACTTCAGTTGTGTTAGACTCTTTATGACCCCATGGACTGTAGCCCGCTGTGCTTCTCTGTCCATGGGGATTCTCCAGGCAAGAATACTGGAGTGGGTTGTCATGCCCTCCTCCAGGGGGTCTTCCCAAACCAGCAATTGAACCCACATCTCTTACGTCTCCTGCATTGGCAGGGGGGCTCTTTACCACTAGTGCCACCTGTGAAGCGCACATGTATGTTAAAATCATGAGGCTGAAATGTAGGTTTGCTTTCCTTGAAAATGTTTCACATCATGCGTGTTGGAGACCATCATCTGCTCAGCAGTGGGGTTTCTGTATTTTCCAGCTTTCTCTTTCCTAGCTGAGCTCTCTAATCTCTGGCTCCTGAACTCTGCAGAAGTCAGGTGCTCCTGGCTGTCCCAGCATGATGCTACCAGACGCCCCTCTGACGGAGCTTCTCCTGATCCCAGTGTCTTTACAGGCAAAGGTCCTCAGACAGAGCAGTTAAATGAGGATATCTTATATCTGATAATAGACTTGCAAACAACAAGGAAAATAAAAACTAAAAAATCCAAACATCACCAGTATTACTACTCTCATTCATAAAATAAAGGGTATTTTGATATCCACAGAGTACAAAAGTCATAGTCTTGGGATAACTCGGGAGCCATGATTTCAGCTGTGACATTGATTGAGGCTACGAGAAAGTGCCACACCTGCATTTGGAAGCTCATGTCCAGAACCTCAGCCAGAGGCAACCTTCAGTATCTCCCTGGACAACGTACTTCTTGGGGTTTAGATGAAATACATGACTCAGGTGACGTCTAGTAATGGAGGCACAGCTATGACACAGTGTAAAAAGTGGGAAATCCTCTCAAAAAGGAAGAATGATGTCCAACGGGAGATGAGAGGACAGAGAAAGTAGAAAGGCTCAGGGTGCAGCCTAAGAAAGAGACTTTAAGAAGTAATGCAGTTGAGACCAAAGTTTCTCAAATTTCAGTGTACATCAGCATCACTCACAGGGCTTGTTGAAACACAGAATCTGGGCTCTGATTCAGTGATTTGGGGAGGGGCTTGAGAACTTGCATTTAGGACGATTTTCCAGGTGATTCTGCTGCTGGTCTGAGAGCAGAGCATTAGAGATGCAGAGATTGGGGCTTAGGCAGAGGTGTAGAACTAAGAAAGCAGA
This sequence comes from Bos indicus x Bos taurus, assembly GCF_003369695.1. Lineage (NCBI taxonomy): Eukaryota > Metazoa > Chordata > Mammalia > Artiodactyla > Bovidae > Bos > Bos indicus x Bos taurus. Next base: position 41,931,834 of record NC_040099.1, read on the forward strand.
GTGGGTTGGTGCAGGTAAGATGGGCAGCGGGATTCTGCAGAAGAGCAAATGCCATGTGGAAGAGCTTGGACTTCTCCTGGACAGGCAATGCAGAGCCATGCAAGATTTCTGAGCCAAAGAGTACAATTTAAAACAGAAACGCATGAACAGGAATGAAATGCTGACACAGGCTACGACAGGGACAGACTTTGAAAACATTATGTACGCTCAGTGAGAGAAGCCGGTCACCAAAGACCACATATCCTATGATTCCGTTTATGTGAAATATCCAGAGTCAGCAAGTCCATGGAGACAGAAAGCAGATTAGTGGGTACTAGGGGCTGGGGAGAGGAGGGAGTGAGGAATGACTGCTTAATGGGAATGAGGTTTCCCTTTTGAGGTGAGGAAAGTGTTCTGGCATTAGATCCTGGTGACAGTCATAACACTCTGAATGCGCTAAATGTCACCAATGGTAAGTTTTATGTTATGTGCACATTTATCATGATTAAAAAAAAACACCCAGTGTCATGTTTCTTACAAAATTAGATTATATCACAATGACTCTGGATATAATTCTAACAGTTAAAATATGTACATTTGTATATATAGAATAGTTATAAGCATTTCTTTTCTCAGCTATTTGTAAGGCCTCCTCAGACAACCATTGTCCCTTTTTGCATTTCTTTTTCTTGGGGATGGTCTTGATCACTGCCTCCTGTACAATGTCACGAACCTCTGTCCTTAGATCTTCAGACACTCTGTCTATCAGATCTAATCCCTTTAGAATTTATTTACTTTGAATCTATTTGTTACTTCCATTGTATAATCAATCATAAAGGATTTGACTTAGGTCATACCTGAATGGTCTAGTGGTTTTCCCCTACTTTCTTCAATTTAAGTCTGAATTTGGCAATAAGGAGTTCATGATCTGAGCCACAGTCAGCTCCCGGTCTTGTTTTTGCTGACTGTATAGAGTTTCTCCATCTTTGACTGCAAAGAATATAATCAATCTGATTTTGGTATTGACCATCTGGTGATGTCCATGTGTAGAGTCTTCTTTTGTGTTGTTGGAAGAGGGTGTTTGCTATGACCAGTGTGTTCTCTTGGTGAAACTCTGTTAGCTTTTGCCCTGCTTCATTACTCGAAGGCCAAACTTGCCTGTTACTCCAGGTATCTCTTGACTTCCGTCTTTTGCATTCCAGTCCCCTATAATGAAAAGGACATCCTTTTTTTGGGTGTTAGTTCTAGACAGTCTTGTAGGTCTTCATAAAACCGTTCAACTTCAGCTTCTTCAGCATTACTGGTCGGGACATAGACTTGGATTACCATGATATTGAATGGTTTGCCATAGAAATGAACAGAGATCATTCTGTCATTTTTGAGGCTGCACCCAAGTACTGCATTTTGGACTCTTTTGTTGACTATGAGGGCTACTCTATTTCTTCTAGGGGATTCTTGCCCACAGTAGTAGATATAATGGTCATCTGAGTTAAACTCACCCATTCTAGTCCATTTTAATTCACTGATTCCTAAAATGTCGATGTTCACTCTTGCCATCTCCTGTTTGACCACTTCCAATTTACCTTGATTCATGGATCTAATACTCCAGGTTCCTATGAAATATTGTTATTTACGGCATCAGGCTTTGCTTCCATCACCAGTCACATCCACAACGGGGAGTGTTTTCGCTTTGGCTCCCTCCGTCTCTTCATTCACTCTGGAGTTATTTCTCCACTCTTCTCCAGTAGCGTATCGGGTACCTACCGACCTGGGGAGTTCATCTTTCAGTGTCATATCTTTTTGTCTTTTCATACTGTTCATGGGGTTCTCGAGGCAAGAATACAGAAGAGGTTTGCCATTCCCTTATCCAGTGGACCACATTTTGTGTAGAACTCTCCACCATGACCTGTCCATCTTGGGTGGTCCTACATGGCGTGGCTCATAGTTTCATTGAGTTAGACAAGGCTGTGGTCCATGTGATCAGTTTGATTAGTTTTCTGTGACTGTGGTTTTCATTCTGTCTGCCTTCTGACTGATGAGGATAAGAAGCTTACGGAAGCTTCCTGATTGAAGAGACTGACTGGGGCGGGGGTGGGGGGTGGGTGGGAAACTGGGCCTTGTTCTGATGGGCAGGGTCATGCTCAGTAAATCCTTAATCCAATTTTCTGTTGAAGTGTGGGGCTGTGTTCCCTCCCTGTCGTTTGACCTGAGATCAAACTATGGTGGAGGTAATGAAGATAATGGTGACCTTCTTCAAAAGGAAAACTAAAGAGCCTCTTGATGAAAGTGAAGGAGGAGAGCAAAAAAGTTGGCTTAAAACTCAACATTCAAAAAACTAACATCATGGCATCTGGTTCCATCACTTCATGGCAAATAGATGGGGAAACAATGGAAACAATGAGAGACTTTATTTTGGGGGTCTCCAAAATTACTGCAGATAGTGACTACAGTCATGAAATTAAAAGACCCTTGCTCCTTGGAAGAAAAGCTGTGACCAACCTAGATAGCATATTAAAAAACAGAGACATTACTTGGCCAACAAAGGTCTGTCTAGTCAAAGCTATGGTTTTTCCACTACTCATGTATGGAAGTGAGAGTTGGACCATAAAGAAAGCTGAGCACTGAAGAACTGATGCTTTTGAACTGTGATGTTGGAGAAGACTCTTGAGAGTCCCTTGGACTGCAAGGAGATCCAGTCAGTTAATCTTCAAGGAAATCAGTCCTGAATATTCACTGAAAGAACTGATCCCGAAGCTGAAACTCCAATACTTTGGCCACCTGATGCGAAGAACTGACTCATTGGAAAAGACCCTGATGCTGGGAAAGATCGAAGGCAGGAGGAGAAGGGGATGACAGCGGATGAGATGGTTGGATGGCATCACCAACTCGATGGACAGGAGTTTGAGCAAGCTCCAGGAGTTGGTGATGGAGAGGGAAGGCTGGCATGCTGCACTCCATGGGGTCACAAAGAGTCGGACATTACTGAGCAACTGAACTGAACTGAACTGATAAGCATTTCAGGATTCAGATCAGATCAGATCAGTCGCTCAGTCGTGTCCGACTCTTTGCAACCCCATGAATCGCAGCACGCCAGGCCTCCCTGTCCATCACCAACTCCCGGAGTTCACTCAGACTCATGTCCATCGAGTCAGTGATGCCATCCAGCCATTTCATCCTCTGTCGTCCCCTTCTCCTCCTGCTCCCAATCCCTCCCAGCATCAGGGTCTTTTCCAATGAGTCAACTCTTCACATGAGGTGGCCAAAGTACTGGACTTTCAGCTTTAGCATCATTCCTTCCAAAGAAATCCCAGGGCTGATCTCCTTTAGAATGGACTGGTTGGATCTCCTTGCAGTCCAAGGGACTCTCAAGAGTCTTCTCCAACTCCACAGTTCAAAAGCATCAGTTCTTCAGTGCTCAGCTTTCTTTATGGTCCAACTCTCACATCCATACATGAGTACTGGAAAAACCATAGCCTTAACTACATGAACCTTTGTTGGCAAAGTAATGTCTCTGCTTTTGAATATGCTGTCTAGGTTGGACATAACTTTCCTTCCAAGGAGTAAGTGTCTTTTAATTTCATGGCTTCAGTCACCATCTGTAGTGATTTTGGAGCCCAGAAAAATAAAGTCTGACACTGTTTCCACTGTTTCCCCATCTATTTCCCATGAAGTGATGGGACCAGATGCCATGATCTTCGTTTTCTGAATGTTGAGCTTTAAGCCAACTTTTCACTCTCCACTTTCACTTTCATCAAAAGGCTTTTTAGTTCCTCTTTACTTTCTGCCATAAGGGTGGTGTCATCTGCATATCTGAGGTTATTGTTATTTCTCCCGGCAATCTTGATTCCAGCTTGTGTTTCTTTCAGCCCAGCGTTTCTTATGATGTACTCTGCATATAAGTTAAATAAACAGGGTGACAATATACAGCCTTGACGTACTCCTTTTCCTATTCGAAACCAGTCTGTTGTTCCATGTCCAGTTCTAACTGTTGCTTCCTGACCTGCATACAGATTTCTCAAGAGGCAGATCAGGTGGTCTGGTATTTCCATCTCTTTCAGAATTTTCCACAGTTTATTGTGATCCACACAGTCAAAGGCTTTGGCATAGTCAAGAAAGCAGAAATAGATGTTTTTCTGGAACTCTCTTGCTTTTTCCATGATCCAGCAGATGTTAGCAATTTGATCTCTGGTTCCTCTTCCTTTTCTAAAACCAGCTTGAACATCAGGAAGTTCACGGTTCACGCATTGCTGAAGCCTGGCTTGGAGAATTTTGAGCATGACTTTACTAGCATGTGAGATGAGTGCAATTGTGCAGTAGTTGGAGCATTCTTTGGCATTGCCTTTCTTTGGGATTGGAATGAAAACTGACCTTTTCCAGTCCTGTGGCCACTGCTGAGTTTTCCAAATTTGCTGGCATATTAAGTGCAGCACTTTCACAGCAGCATCTTTCAGGATTTGGAATAGCTCAACTGGAATTCTATCACCACCACTAGCTTTGTTCGTAGTGATGCTTTCTAAGGCCCACTTGACTTCACATTCCAGGATGTGTGGCTCTAGGTCAGTGATCACACCATCGTGATTATCTGGGTCATGAAGATCTTTTTTGTACAGTTCTTCTGTGTATTCTTGCCATCTCTTCTTAATATCTTCTGCTTCCGTTAGGTCCATACCATTTCTGTCCTTTATTGAGCCTGTCTTTGCATGAAATGTTCCTTTGGTATCTCTGATTTTCTTGAAGAGATCTCTAGTCTTTCCCATTCTATTGTTTTCCTCTATTTCTTTGCATTGATCGCTGAAGAAGGCTTTCTTATTTCTTCTTGCTATTCTTTGGAACTCTGCATTCAGATGCTTATATCTTTCCTTTTCTCCTTTGCTTTTCACTTCTCTTCTTTTCACAGCTATTTGTAAGGCCTCCCCAGACAGCCATTTTGCTTTTTTGCATTTCTTTTCCATGGGGATGGTCTTGATCCCTGTCTCCTGTACAATGTCACGAACCTCAGTCCATAGTTCATCAGGCACTCTATCTATCAGATCTAGGCCCTTAAATCTATTTCTCACTTCCACTGTATAATCATAAGGGATTTGATTTAGGTCATACCTGAATGGTCTAGTGGTTTTCCCTACTTTCTTCAATTTAAGTCTGAATTTGGCAATAAGAAGTTCATGGTCTGAGCCACAGTCAGCTCCTGGTCTTGTTTTTGCTGACTGTATAGAGCTTCTCCATCTTTGGCTGTGAAGAATATAATCAGTCTGATTTCGGTGTTGACCATCTGGTGATGTCCATGTATAGTCTTCTCTTGTGTTGTTGGAAGAGGGTGTTTGTTATGACCAGTGCATTTTCTTGGCAAAACTCTATTAGTCTTTGCCCTGCTTCATTCCGTATTCCAAGGCCAAATTTGCCTGTTACTCTAGGTGTTTCTTGACTTCCTACTTTTGCATTCCAGTCCCCTATAATGAAAAGGACATCTTTTTTGGATGTTAGTTCTAAAAGATCTTGTAGGTCTTCATAGAACCATTCCACTTCAGCTTCTTCAGCATTACTGGTTGGGGCATAGACTTGGATTACTGTGATATTGAATGGTTTGCCTTGGAAACAAACAGAGATCATTCTGTCATTTTTGAGATTGCATCCAAGTACTGCATTTTGGACTCTTTTGTTGACCATGATGGCTACTCCATTTCTTCTGAGGGATTCCTGCCCGCAGTAGTAGATATAATGGTCATCTGAGTTAAGTTCACCCATTCCAGTCCATTTCAGTTTGCTGATTCCTAGAATGTCGACATTCACTCTTGCCATCTCTTGTTTGACCACTTCCAATTTGCCTTGATTCATGGACCTGACATTCCAGGTTCCTATGCAAATTGCTCTTTACAGCATCGGACCTTGCTTTTATCACCAGTCACACCCACAGCTGGGTATTCTTTTTGCTTTGGCTCCATCCCTTCATTCTTTCTGGAGTTATTTCTCCACTGATCTCCAATAGCATATTGGGTCCCTACTGACCTGGGGAGTTCCTCTTTCAGTATCCTATCATTTTGCCTTTTTATACTGTTCATGGGGTTCTCAAGGCAAGAATACTGAAGTGGTTTGCCATTCCCTTCTCCAGTGGACCACATTCTGTCTGATCTCTCCACCATGACCCACACATCTTAGGTTGCCCCACGGGCATGGCTTAGTTTCATTGAGTTAGACAAGGCTGTGGTCCTAGTGTGATTAGATTGACTAGTTTTCTGTGAGTATGGTTTCAATGTGTCTGCCCTCTGATGCCCTCTTGCAACACCTACCGTCTTACTTGGGTTTCTCTTACCTTGGGTGTGGGGTATCTCTTCAAGGCTGCTCCAGCAAAGTGCAGCCATTGCTCCTTACCTTGGATGAGGGGTATCTCCTCACCGCTGCTCTTCCTGACCTTCAACGTGGGATAGCTCCTCTAGGCCCTCCTGCGCCCGCGCAGCCACAGCTCCTTGGATGTGGGGTTGGTCCTCCTGGCCACCACCCCTGGCCTCGGGCGTGGGGTTGCAGTTTTATATATAGAAAAAAGATCAGAAATAATTATGTGAGCATGTGGGTGTATTTTGGATGATGAATGTAATGTGATTCCCCTCGTGTTAAAGTTTAAAATTTTTTTCAATAAATATGCAGATGCGTGTATTTGTACACACTCAGTCCTGTCTGATTCTTTACTACCCCATGGGCTGTAGCCCACCAGGGTCCACTGTCCATGGGATTCTCCAGGCAAGAATACTGGATTGGGTTGCCATTTCCTCCTCCAGTGGATCTTCCTGACCCAGTGGTCAAACTCGAGTCACTTTCATCTCCTGCATTGACAGGCAGATTCTTTAGCACTGAGTCACCTGGGAAGCCCTAATATGCAGATCAGTTTAGTTCAGTCAGTCATGTCTGACTCTTTGCAACCCCATGGACTGCAGCATGCCAGGCTTCCCTGTCCTTCACCAACTCCTGGAGCTTGCTCAAACTCATGTCCATTGAGTAAGTGTTGCCATCCAACCATCTCATCCTCTGTCGTCCCCTTCTCCTCCTGCCTTTGGTCTTTCCCAGCATCAGGATCTTTTCCTAATGAGTCAGTTCTTTGTATCTGGTGGCCAAAGTATTGGAGCTTCAGCTTCAGCATCAGTTGTTCCAATGAATATTCAGGACTGATTTCCTTTAGGATTGACTGGTTTGATCTCTTTGCTATCAAAGGGGCTCTCAAGAGTCTTCTCCAACATCACAGTTCAAAAACATCAATTCTTCAGCACTCAGCTTTCTTTATAGTCCAACTTTCACATCCATACGTGACTATTGGAAAAACCATAGCTTTGATTAGATGGACCTTTGTTGGCAAAGTAATGTCTTTGCTTTTTAATATGCTGTCTAGTTTGGTCATAGCTTTTCTTCTGAAATTAAAAGGAGCAAGCATCTTTTAATTTCATGGCTGTGTTCATCATCTGCAGTGGTTTTGGAGCCCAAGAAAACTAAGTCTGTTACTGTCTGTTGTTTCCCCATCTATTTGCCATGAAATGATGGACTGGATGCCATGACATTAATTTTCTGAATGTTGAGTTTTAAGTCAGCTTTTTACTCTCCTCTTTCACTTTCATCAAGAGGCTCTTTAGTTCCTCTTCACTTTCTGCCATAAGGGTGGTGTCATCTGTGTATTGAAGGTTACTGATATTTCTCACGGCAATCTTGATTTCAGCTTGTGCTTCATCCAATCTGGCGTACTGTGTGATGTACTCTGCATATAAGTTAAATAAGCAAGGTGACAGTATACAGCCTTGATGTGCTCCTTTCCCAATTTGAAACCAGTCCATTGTTCCATGTCTGGTTCTAACTGTTGCTTCTTGACCTGCATACAGATTTCTCAGGAGGCAGGTAAGATGGGCTGGTATTCCTATCTCCTGAAGAATTTTCCACAGTTTATTGTGATCCACACACTCAAAGGCTTTAGCATAGTCAATGAAGCAGAAGTCGATGTTCTTCTGGAATTCTCTTGCTTTTCCTATGATCCAAAGGGTGTTGGCAATTTGATCTCTGGTTCCACTGCCTTTTCTAAATCCACCTTGAACATCTGAAAGTTCTCCATTCATGTACTCTTGAAACCTAGCTTGGAGAATTTTGAGCCTTACTTTGCTAGTGTGTGAGATGAGTGCAATTGTTCATTAGTTTGAATATTCTTTGGCATTGCCTTACTTTGGGATTGGAATGATAACTGACCTTTTCCAGTCCTGTGGCCACTGCTGAGTTTTCCAAATTTGCTGGGATATTGAGTGCAGCACTTCCACAGTGTCATCTTTCAGGATTTGAAATAGCTTAGCTGGAATTCCATCACCTCCTCTAGTTTTGTTCATAGTGATGCTTTCTAAGGCCCACTTGACTTCACACTCAAGGATATCTGGCTCTAGGTGAGTGGTCACACCATCCTGGTTATCTGGGTCATGAAGAACTTTTTGTATAGTTCTTCTGTGTATTCTTGCCACCTCTTTTTAATATCGTCTGCTATTTTTAGGTCCATATCAGTTCTGTTCTTTATTGTGCCCATTTTTACATGAAATGTTCCCTTGGTATCTCTAATTTTCTTGAAGAGATCTCTTGTCTTCCCCATTCAATTGTTTTCTTCTATTTCTTTGCACTGGTCACTTAGGAAGGCTTTCTTATCTCTCCTTGCTATTCTTTGAAACTCTGCATTCAGATGGATATATCTTTCCTTTTCTCCTTTGCCTTTGGCTTCTCTTCTTTTCTCAGCTATTTGGAAGGCCTCCTCAGACAACCATTCTTCTTCTTGGGGATAGTATTCTTATATAATTGAAACTTAAAGAAGGAGAAACAGGAGAGTACCAACTCCAGTGTAATTCCACCAAGAATAACTCAGAGGCTGGGGGGAAGGGGTTGAGCCTGTGCTTTGGGGCGGGTCTGGGTCTCAGATGTGAGACTCTGGAGGGCACAAGAGTGAGGAAACGGGCCATTTTGAGCAGAAGTGATGATCATCCACCACCAACCCCCAAGAGTACACACCACAGTTTCCCCAGAGACCTCCTCCAGGATATCCAGCCTCCCTCTGGTACTTCTCTTTGGGTGTTTTCCTCACTGAGGTGTCAGCATGTCCTAGGATTTCATTCATTCATCCATTCATTACTCAGCCAGTATTTACTGAGCACCAACTGTGTGCCCCGGTGCTTCATCCATGGAGTCATGGTGCAAGCGCGCAGCTGCGTCAATCCAACCAGCAGGGCTGGGTCAGCACACCAGAGTTTTTCAGGGTTTCTCTCTTTCATTTTCTAAAAACAGATTTTTTTCTCCTTCTGGTCTGTGCTCCAGCCCCCTCTCTCAGTTCCCTTGGGTGGGGAAGAAGTGTTTTTGCCTCTTTTTGTTTTCACTTCTCTGGATGATGCCCGGAGTCAGGCTGGACACTGCAGGCAGGACAGGTTCCAGAGTGGCAGTCATCTATGAAGTGGTGTTGTCTATGAAGTCTCCCCAAGCAGTGACTCCTCTTCCTGGGTCCACACCCCACACAGGAGCCTGGCTGGTTTACTCTGAGTGACTCTTCAGCTTTGATCCACCTCTGCTTCTGCACCAGCCCTTTCTCTCCAGTTATGACACTTCCTGGCCTCTGGCTTCAACCTCATAGGCCACGTCTTTTCTGCTCTGGGCCCGGATCTGTTATCTCCCATTTAATTTTTCTGTCATTATTGCCCTCTCCTCATAACACTGATGTGGCCCAAATGGACATGCATATTCATGGGTTCTCACACTCTGGTATGGCCTTAGAGGTTCAGGAAACAGTCTATTTCTTCAAAGGATCAAAGCCAGAGGTAAGTCTGGACTGTGGCCTCCTGATGCCGGAGCCTCCTTGGTGACTTTCTGTATCTCTAGCTCCTGGCCTTGTGTCTGGCACACCATGGGTGCCTGGTTTCAGTTCAGTTCAGTCGCTCAGTCGTGTCCGACTCTTTGCAACCCCATGAATCGCAGCACGCCAGGCTTCCCTGTCCATCACCAACTCCTGGAGTTCACTCAGATTCACGTCCATCGAGTCAGTGATGCCATCCAGCCATCTCATCCTCTGTCGTCCCCTTCTCCTCTTGCCCCAAATCCCTCCCAGCATCAGAGTCTTTTCCAATGAGTCAACTCTTCGCATGAAGTGGCCAAAGTACTGGAGTTTCAGCTTTAGCATCATTCCTTCCAAAGAAATCCCAGGGCTGATCTCCTTTAGAATGGACTGGTTGGATCTCCTTGCAGTCCAAGGGACTCTCAAGAGTCTTCTCCAACACCACAGTTCAAAAGCATCAATTCTTCGGCGCTCAGCCTTCTTTACAGTCCAACTCTCACATCCATACATGACCACAGGAAAAACCATAGCCTTGACTAGACGAATCTTTGTTGGCAAAGTAATGTCTCTGCTTTTGAATATGCTATCTAGGTTGGTCATAACTTTCCTTCCAAGGAGTAAGCGTCTTTTAATTTCATGGCTGCAATCACCATCTGCAGTGATTTTGGAGCCCAGAAAAATAGTCTGACACTGTTTCCACTGTTTCCCTATCTATTTCCCATGAAGTGATGGGACCGGATGCCATGATCTTCATTGGGTGCCTAGTTTACACCTGGGGAAACAGAGTCAAGACCAGTATCTATGTACATGGGTGGCAGACTCAGGGCAAAGAAAAAAATCAATGAAATGTTGTATTAATTGTTGTTGTTCAGTCACTCAGTTGTGTCTGACCCCATGGACTGCAGCACACCAGGCCTCCCTGTCCTTCACTATCTTCCAGAGTTTCCTCAGACTCACGTCCATTGAGTTGATGATGCCGTCCAACCATCTCATCCTTTGTTCCCGCCTTCTCCTTCTGCCCTCAATCTTTCCCAGCATCAGGGTCCTTTCCAATGAGTTGGCTCTTTGCATCAGGTGGCCAAGTATTGGAGCTTCAGCATCAGCCCTTCCAATGAATGTTCAGGGTTGATTTCCTTTAGGATTGACTGGTTTGATCTCCTTGCTGTCTGAGGAGAAACAGAATCAATAAGATGTATAAATACAGAAAGATTTACTGTAAGGAATCTGTAGGGTTGGCCAGCAGGCTGGAGACTTGGGGTGGAATTACAGTTCAAGTCTGAAGACTGTCTGCTGGCAGAATTTCTTCTTCTTCGAGGAGATCAGTCTTTCTCTATTAAGCTCTTCAGCTGACCAGATGAGTTCTGCTCACATAATGGAGGGTTATCTACTTCATGCACAGCCTACTAATTGAAATGGTCATCTCATCTAAAAATACCTTCACAGAAACACTGAGAATCATTTTAAATTTTATTTTTATTTAAATGTTATTTAAATTTAATTATTTTTAAATATTATTTAAATTTATTTTTAATTTATTTTTAAGGTAACATTGATTTATAGCATTATATAAGTTTAATGTGTACAACATTATATTTTCTACTTCTGTGTACAACTGTAGCATGCTCACCACTAGAATGATGTTTGACCAAGCACCTGGGTACCATGACCATGGCCTTGCCAAGTTGACACAGATAATTAACCATCTTGAATATTATTGTTGGGTTTACTGTTTGCTCTTTAGGTAAGAGCCCTAGGGCAGTAAGAATAACATGTGAAGTGGAAAATGTTGTGTTTCATAGACATGATCTCATTTGTTCTCCTTGGGAGGGACTTCCCAGTCTTGCAGAGAATTCTGACATTCCACGTGCGGTCCTAGTCCCCTCGGCACTTCCAGTCGACACTCAATGGCAGCAAGTTTGTAAGCATGCTGACAGCACCCCCTCTCTCATCTTTGCAGCTGATTCTTTTTATTTACTTATTTTGGCAGCACTTCACAGTGTGTGGGATCCTAGTTCCCTGACCAGGGTCGAAGTGCGCCCACCTGCAGTGCCCACCTAAGGTGGAGTCTTAACCAACAGACAGCCAGGGAAGTCCCTGCAGCTAACTCTTGATTCTCTGTGTCAGTCCAGGTATTTTCCTTCCTGCTCTGCTCGTCATGTTTACCCACACACCCCTGCCAATGCCTCAAACTAAAAACCAAGTACACCTGAATGCAAGATGTGGTAGTTAAGTCACTAAGTCACGTCCGACTCTTTGCAATCCCATGGACTGTAGCCCACCAGGCTCCTCTCTCCATGGAATTCTCCAGGCAAGAGTACTGGAGTGGGTTGCCATTCCCTCCTCCAGGTATCTTTCCAAGCCAAAGGCTGAACCTGGGTCTCCTGTATCACAGGGAAATGCTTTACCATCTGAGCCACCAGAGAAGCCTGCAGTAGCTAAAGTGCTCACTGAATAGCCTGTCTGGGCTGGAATCCCAGGCTGGCCGCATGGGCACAGCTTCACAGAGACTATCTGCCTCCGTCGCGAGGACAATAGCACCTTCTAGGCAGGAGGAAGTGAGGTGCTGGGCAGGGTTGCACCTGGTACCTAGCTGGCAGTCGACACTCAGTAAGTGTTCGTGCTCATTGTTAAGGGTCATTCTCCCTTCCAGACTTCCACGTTCAAAGGGGAGAATCTCACTAGTGACCCTGACCTAATCTTTCAGGTCCCGTTTCCACCCCTCCTATCCCTCTATATAAAAATGTCATATTTTTAGCAGAGAGCTTTCAGATTTTTTATCCTTATCCCCCACCAGAATCCAAAAATAAGCTTGATGAGAGTATAAATTTGCTTATGGAGAGTAACAGAGAGAATAAACAAATATTGCTTCAGAGAAACAATGTGTGACACCCCTGTGACAGAATGACTGTGAGAATACATACATGTGTATGTCCCAGGTCACTCAGTCATGTCTGACTCTTTGCGACCCTGTGGACTATAGCCTGCCAGGCTCCTCTGTCCATGGGATTCTCCAGGCAAGAATACTGGAGTGGGTTACCATGCCCTCCTCCAGGGGATCTTCCCCATCGAGGGACTGAACCCCCATCTCTGCACCTTCTTCATGGCAGGTGGGTTCTTTACCGCTGAGCCACCAGGGAAGCCTGGTGAAGGTATATAAACATACATAAAGAAAAACCATGTAAAGACACGCACACACACATAAAGAATGTGTGACTCCAAAGGTCAAACAGTGGAGTCCAGCCAGTGTGAATGGGCACTGCTCCTTCTGCCCCACTCACCGCAGCATGGAGTTTTAGGTTTTATGATTTGCTAGTTTGATAAGTGGAAAATGATTTCTTGATGCTTTAATCTGTATTTTTCCTCACTTCCAAAGTTGAATACTTTCTTCATATATTCGTTTCCAACTTGTGAATTGCCTGATCATGCCTGTTCATTTTTTTAAAAGACTTTTTTTTTAAGAGCAGTTTTTGGTTCATAGCAAAGTTGAGAGGAAAATACAGAGATTTCCCATATGCCCTCTACACTGACACATGCACAGCTTCCCCCTTATAGACACCCCTCAGCAGAGGGTACACTTGTTACAATTGATAGCCTACACTAACACATGATAATCATTCAAAGTCTGTCATTTATATTTTACTCTTTGTGCTGTTCATTCTAGGGGTTTGGATAAATGTATGACATGTATCCATCATTACAGTTTCATGCAGAGTATTTTCACTGTCCTAAAATTCCTCTGTGCTCTGCCTGTTCATCCCTGCCCCCCTGACCTCCAGTAATCTTTTACTGTCTCCATAGCTTTACCTTTTCCAGAATGTCATAATCACCCAAATATATAGCCTTTTCAGATTGGCTTCTTTCACTTAGTAATATGCACTGAAATTAGCTCCATGTCTTTCATGGTTTGATAGCTCATCCCATTTTAGTTTTGAATACTATTCCATTGCCTGGATGGACCACAGTTTATTTATCCATTTGCCTTCTGAAGAACATCTTGGTTGCTTACAAGTTTTGGCAATTATGAACAAAGCTGCTGTAAATAGCTGTGTACAGATTTTTGGGGGTGAATATGTTTTCAACTCCTTTGAGTAAATATCAACGAGCATGATAATGGACTGAATGCTAAGAGTATGTTTAACTTTATAAGAAGCTGTCAAACTGCCTTCCAAAGTGGCTGCACCATTTTGCATTCAGCGATGCAATGACATTCTAGTTGCTCCACATCCTTGTCAGCATTCGGTATTGTCACTGTCCGGGATTTTGGCTATGCTGACAGGTATGCAGTAGCTGCTGCTGCTAAGTCGCTTCAGTCGTGTCTGACTCTGTGTGACCCCATAGACGGCAGCCCACCAGGCTTCCCCGTCCCTGGGATTCTCCAGGCAAGAACACTGGAGTGGGTTGTTATTTCCTTCTTCAGTGTATGGAAGTGAAAAGTGAAAGTGAAGTCGCTCAGTCGTGTCTGACTCTAGCGACCCCATGGACTGCAGCCCACCAGGCTCTTCCATCCATGGGATTTTCCAGGCAAGAGTACTGGAGTGGGGTGCCCTTGCCTTCTCCATGCAGTAGCAGTACCGCACAATCCACCAGTCACGCTCCTTAGTGTGAGTTGCAACAACCTGGCGTGACTTAACTGTTTAACACGCAGAGCCAATTCTTGCATCATCTTATACTCATGGAAACTTATTTACTGCAGCTCTCTTTCTAAATCTACCTCACATATACATTTTATGTATTGCCTAAGTGATATATACCACTGCACACTGTTAAAGATAACCAAGTAAAGATATCCGTTTGCTTAATCATTCCCAAATGTAAAGAGATTTCAGTTGTTTCACCCCTTTAACATCATGATGTATGCAGCTGTCCTCTTCCATCTCAGCAGAGATGTCTTTTTGTTTTTCAAATGTATCTGTTTTTTTGTGTGCATGTCTGCTTGTGCACAGCCAGGCTTCTATTTGCTCACTTTTCTGTGTGTTTTTCTACATTATTGTCTGAAAGAGGATTTGCTGGATCAAGCAACATGGTCAGTTTTATGACTGTTATTAACTAGATTAAAAAAAAGAATGGGGCAATTTTTCCTGTCCCTTGGTAAACTTTTACTAAATAATATTTGTTGGTGAATTACTCATTTCTTTTAGAAGAAATCCCCACCCAGAACCTTCTGAGGTGAGGTCCAGGGTGAGTATTCAGGTCAGCCTTCCTGTTATGTGGACACACCAGTCCTGGGGTCTCCCAGATCTCCAGACCCACCAAACAGGAGTCTCATTTGAATTACATGAAAGGCCAGAGACTCTGCAGGGAAAAGTCCTACATAGACTGAGGTGAAAAGATTAATTTCTAATCACCTTTCTTTTCTGTGGCATAGCCCCATTTCCCCTGCCCCCAATCTAGTCATTTTCACACCCTGGTGACACAGAGGTGACCCCAGCTTCATCTATAGGTACCTCTCATACAGATAGATAATTCCATTATAAGTTTAGACCCTGACCAGTTGTAAAAGGGATTTAGTAGCTAATTATGTTTGTCACCAGCAAAGTCCATTAACAATAACCAGGAAATAAAAATAGAATCTGAGTGATGAAATAAAGCCTGACCTTGTTTCTGTGCTGAGTCTAGTTCCCTGGCTCCCAGGGCACTGTGTGCAGAAGCCTGGAGCTGGACACCTCAGACTGGGGTTCCTGGCACAAAATGGTGGTGACGACCCCTCAGCTCAGGGACCTGTGCAGAAGCTCCGCCCCCAACTCTGAGTTGCCATGGCGGGCCCTGTGCAAAGATGCTGCATCCAGCACTGCCATCTGGAGCAAGGGCAGCAGCTGTGAGATGCCTGAGAGAACCCCGCCCCCTTCCCCCAAAGCAGCCCAGCCCTGCTGTTGGCAGAGCGGGTGTTCTGGAGCATGACCTCCCATCTCTCCATGTTTTGATTGAAGAGTCAAGCTTTCCTTTGCTTCTGAACTGAACCTGGCTTCAGTTCTACTGGCTCCACGGACACTGGGCAGGACCCTCACGGGGGACAGGAGGGCAAGTGAGCTGCTGAGTCAATGCTAGAGAGCCGTGAGTAGAGCACGTGCAAGCCCAGGCAGAGACCTCTCTGGGAGGTGGCTGCTGAGCACATCTCTGGAGGTTAATGGGTTCTGCCAGCAGGCAGAGAAGAGGCTGGTTTTGGCGCAGCGTTATCACAAGATACGCTTAAGAGTTAAATTGCATCTTGTAAGTGCCACCGAGGACTTCACAGCAGTGAAAAGCATAAATTCAAATTAGCCCAATGACCTTTTGGTTTACAAAGATTTCACAGGAAACTTTTGCCTATTCCATCTTTTAAAAATTTGATAAGCCCTCAGTTACATACCATTGGATTTTTATCTCTGCTTAAGTTACATCAGAACCTCTTCGCATTTGCAGAGAATTCCAGAGGAGTCAGGCTGGGCCCTTCTGACTGTCATCCTAGAGTATGATAAACACATTCCTAGGGAACATTATACCTTTAACAAGTGGAGACCTACCCTGGACAGACACTCCCCAAATGCGTCTGGGAGCAGCCACTGTCTCTCCTGCCTGGGAGAGCCTGGTGCATCACTTTGGGGTGATCCCTGGGACCAGGGTTTCCTCGAGGCCAGTTCTTAAGCCCTCAAGGATGACTTGGCCCAGGAGAGGGTATAAATCCATGATGGTGGTCCACAAAGTGTTGGCACTTTGTGAAGAGCTCGCCTGGTCAGAATGAGACATGAGTGAGGAGATTTTAATGGGGTGAGTGTGGGGAGAATAAAACAGATGGGTGATTCTCAGGGGGAAAGCCCGGATCAGAGACTGCTAGGGGGGAACTAAGAAACCACACAAGCATGGCAGACACGGAGGCCAGCGCAGAAGTGAGAGGAATGGGAGGAATGAAAGAAAAACAGGGCATCGGATGAGAAATTCTGCCAGCCCACTTGTCTGGGGTGGTCCTGCCCTTAGGGACCTATTGCAGTGTTAATGGAAACACCTCCCACCCTGGTTTAGCTAACTTTCAGGAAGTGAGAACTGGGTTGGTTGACTTTGGGGAAGTGAGAAGCAAGGCCAAAGGGAAGCAGTAGGACATGGAGATTCAAGTTGTTCTGCCAGGGATGTGAGGTGGCCTTGCCAGAGCTGCTTGACCATGGTCGCTCTGCGGCTGTGTGGCACTTGTCCTCTGCTCAGGGATCTGAAGACAGGAGGCCCAGTGCCCAGTGCCCAGTGTTGGGAAACTCGTGGGCAGGCCTCTTTTCATCCTGTCCTTGCTTTAGATACTAAACCAAGGACAGGTATCGATACAATAATCTCCATGCTGAATAAGACCTATATTTCATCCATGGCTACTTTTTAAACAATTTAGTCCTGATTTATGTGAATGGGTGATCCTCCAAGCCTGCCCAAGCCAGGGGAAGCTACTGCCCTGGAGGATTCACTGCCAACGGTCAGGGCTTTTATTTGAGAGAAGGGCACTATTTTGACTCTGGCCTTTTAGAATTTCTCTCTGGAGGTCGTGATTGGACGTTCCCACAGCATGGGGTCACCTGGGTGGTGGGTAGCTTCAACGTGGCATCAATAGGAGCAAAACCCAGATAATCAAGGTGGGGCGGTGGTTCACTGGAGAACTGCAAGGTCAGGACAGAGGCCTGAGAGTTTGGTTAGGGGATAAAGTTTAAAGAAAGTTGTTTCCAATCTGAAATGCCACACCTAACTCAAGTACCAATGTCCAAAAGGCTGACATTTCTGTAGTGGATGAGGTGTGCGCTCCACCGTGGAGACAAGCCCGCAGACCCCCAAGCCCGCCTCCGAAGGATGCAAAAAGTCCACCGAGCCGCCTGTTTCTAGCCGGGGCTCTGAGGCCGGGGGTCTGACCCCAGGCCGCAGCATTTTCTGTACCCTGCATAGCAGCTTCCTGCCTACAATGCGCTTCCCCTTTCAGACGCGGACCAGCCTGCTTTGGGGGTAGGAATAGGCCTTTGCCTCTAGAATCACTTCCGATGACATATGGAAAAGCGAACGTGGGGCTGAGACAGGCAAGCGACCTGGGTGTGCACTGAAGCACCCTCCCCACCGCACGAGGAACAGCGGGAGAGGCGGGCTGCATGATCAGACCCTCCTTTCGTCCGACTGCCTCTGTCCAGTGCGCTTAGACTTCAAAGTGCTCCCAGCAGATCCCGGGTGGACAACATCCCCTTTACCGAGGGGGATGCAGTGTCCAGTCGTGGGCCCCCGCCTCCGCGGGCCGGACCGGTCCTGCCTTCACCCCGTGGCCTGGGAGCGGGAGGCCGGGGGTAGGGTGAGCTCTGCTGAGCCGGGTCCGAGGCCGGGCTGGCCGGAAGGAGGAGGCCCGGTGCCAGGACGCCAGTGGCACGCGGGCGGGGGCCCGGGGGCTGACGCCGTCAGGGGCGGTCCTGGGAGCCGGCCGGCGAGGTTCCCCGCACCCCCGGGAGGAGCCGGCGGCGGCCACGTGACCCTCGGCGCGGCCAGAGGCCCAGAAATAGCAGCTGCCGTGGATCCGCCCGCGGGCGGCGCAAGGGGAGGCGGGGACCGCAGGAGCCGGCTGGCGGGGCGCGGAGCGTGGCGGCCCCGGAGGATGCGGAGCCCCTGCCTGGCCCGGCCCCGAGCTCATGATGGCCATCCGAGAGCTCAAAGTGTGTCTTCTCGGGGTGAGTCCTGCGCCCCTGGGGCCGCGCGCCCCACCCCCCCCCCCCACTCCCAGCGCTCTCTTAGTCACCCTCCTCCCTGCGCCCTCCTCGTCCCCGCTTCCCCGCGCCCCCTTTTCTTCAACTTCCCCGCCCCGCCCCCTAACCAGCCCCCCGGCCCCGACGTCTGTGCGCCCCCCGTGTCCCCTGCGCGCACCCCCCTGGCCGGCCCGCTCTCTGTCCCGGCCCCGCCGGTCCGGTCCGAGCCTCTCTCGGGTGCTTCCTGGCTCGTCCCCTCGCCGCGCCGGGTTCCCGGAGCCCTCGTCCTCTCGGGCCGCGCCGGGCCGGGGACCCCTGCGCGGTGACACCAGGCCAGGACCCCGCCTCCGTGGGCTTTCTCCTTCGCCTTTAATAATTTCCTTCCGGCGGAAACTTTAAGTTACTCAGCCAAGGCGCGGAATCCTTTTGCCTCCTGGGGG
The DNA here is from genome assembly GCF_003369695.1 of Bos indicus x Bos taurus. Classification (NCBI taxonomy): domain Eukaryota; kingdom Metazoa; phylum Chordata; class Mammalia; order Artiodactyla; family Bovidae; genus Bos; species Bos indicus x Bos taurus. Next base: position 41,950,742 of record NC_040099.1, read on the forward strand.
CAATTAGTTTATTTACTTTTTTTAAAAAGAAAACAGAGCTCAACTCGGGGTGAAAAAATGCGCGAGGGGACGACCTGGCGGGAACGTAGAGGGAGAACGCACCGTAGAAAACTTTTCGTGCTGCGGATCAGGGCAGGACGACAGAGTCCTCCCCTGTCCCCACTTCCCCTCCCGAAGCGGGTCCTTCTGAGCCCAAAGAAACGTGGAAGAAGCCGGAAACAAAGACAGACACAAACTCCCCAGTGGTGCGGACCTGCCCCCTGGGAGTGCTTAGGGAATTCAGCTGGCGTTTTGGATCGCTCGCTCTTGGGTACCCACACCACATTCCGGAATTGCTTCTTTGGGAAGAGCTGGTTTTCAGCCCTGGTTTTAGCAGCTTTTGGCACAGACGGCTAGTGTTCAGCCCTTGGCAGTTCTGGTCTCCCAAGAAAACAGTTTCCGAAAAAAGCAGCAAAGGTTGGACCGGTTCTGTTTATATCAAAGCAGTGCTAACTGGTCTGTCAAGAGGGTTGTGCAGAAGCAGATAAAGAAGGAATGGTTCTAGCTTAGGGCCGGATTGCCCCACACCCTGAGGCTGGGAAAGATTAAGGGCAGGAGGAGAAGGGGGCAACAGAGGATGAGATGGTTGGATGGCATCACTGACTCAATGGATATGAGTTTGAGCAAATTCCAGATGGTGAAGGACAGGGAAGCCTGGCGTACCGCAGTCCATGGGTCACAAAGAGTGGGACACGACTGAGTGACTGAACAGCAACAACAAGGGGCTGTCTGGACTCCCTGGAGGCCCTCCTGGAACCTGGGGAGGTCTGGCCTCACTGTCCTTTGCTAAAGCCCTGTTTACACTAGGTTGTCCTGTTGGCCTTGGTCTCCTGATTCATCCAGGGGGGTCAGGCAGAGGCCCTCCCTCCTCTGTGCCTGCCCCCATGTTGGGCCATGGCCTGGATCTGGTGGATGCTGTCCTGGCCTCCCTCTGTTGACCTTTGTCACAGTTGCAGGGGTAGGTGTCACCGCCAGGCTCTCTAACATAAGCCAGATACAAATTCCAGGAATTGCGTGTTTTCCTCCTGAGGAGTCATTTCAGCCTCCAGAAAGCGCTTCAAAGACTCAGAAGGTCGGGTCCCCGGGAAGCAAGAGGCAACTTTGACGTGTGTTATGTGTGTCAAGATTGGCCTTGTGAATAAATAAAATCAGAAATGATATGCTTGTCCCAGCACATGAATTATGTTCAATTTTTCTGCTTATAGATAAGTCTGTTTCCTTCTACAATCAGGTAGAAGAGCTCTGATCCAAAGCAGCAAGCCTGGGTTCTTATGCTGTCCTGCTCACTGGCTGTGCAGTTCTGGAAAAGTATCTTGATCACGGTGTCTGTGAAATGGACGTAATAACATCTTCCCGTTTAAGGCAGAGGACTAGAGCAGACGATCTCCTAAGATACACAGTGCCATTTCTTGCTACCCTGTGACTCCAGGATGATAATTAGCGAGGCTGGGAGATGAGAAAGCTGGGGGAAGCCCTTGCACTTCTTTTTGCCTTATCTCTAAGGATGGAATGCACTTGTTCAGTGACTTCCTGGAGACAATGCCTCTCCTTGTGTGCTGGTCCTTTGCAGAGTCCCAGAGGTAGGAGGCTGGGCTTGAAAGAAAAGAACAGCCCCACAGCAGTTCAGGAAGATAAATCTGAGCAGATGAAGACTTTGAAGTTTCAATCCCATCACCCTGTATCTGTGGTCTTCTTTTTTTGAGGGGCTCTAGGTTTTGTTCTTGTTCAGATCAGAAGCCATTTCTTTGAAATCTCGGAAAGGGCCATTGCTCTTATTATCACACCAAATAATGTGTCTTAAGTCCCCCGGTTTGGCTGGTCCCATCCTGTGTGTGTGATAGCTAGGTTCTCAGCTGCTCCTGAAGCAGGGCGATGCTCTGGGTGAGATAGCACTGTTGGTGATGGTAGTTTAGTCGCTAAGTCATGTCTGGCTCTTTTGTGACCCCATGGACTGTAGCCCACCAGGCTTCTCTGTCCATGGGATTGTGTAGGCAAGAATACTGGAGTGGGTTGCCATTTCCTCCTCCAGGGGATCTTCCCCTACCCAGGGATTGAACCCAAGTCTCCTGAATTGTAGGCAGATTCTTTTATCACTGAGCCACTAGGGAAGCCCTGAGATCGAACTGGGTGTGGCCAAAGCCAATCTAACTGCTGGTTTGCTCTCTTGGCAGATCCACAGGAGAGAGAATCCTGTGGATCCGCCCCTGGAAAAGAGATTCGGTGCCAAGCTCACAGTCCTCTCAGAATTTTAACAGGAGCCCTGGTTCCTCTGTTCTTTGTATGGGAGGCCTGTCTTTTGTGGATGAAGTGTTGCATATAGTCAACACTCAGCTTCCTATTTCAGCCACTTCCACACCTTCCTGAAATCTCAGGCCCTTGCAGCCACGCCCGCTGCCAGCATCACTGTCTGTCAGCCCAGTTGAGCAGGTGATGGGAGTGGGACCGTTTAGCCTTGCTGGCTCACCCGAGAGGCTGAGGGGCTGGTCCTTTAGTGCCTGGTGATCATCCCTGGCACTCGGTGATCACTGGGAGACCTGCTTCCCATTTAAGGCCGTGGTTGTGCTCAGCTCGGGTGGTGCAGGCGTACCCCCCTCTGAGCTAAAGGTCCCCATGTGGATGAAGATTCCTGACCCGAGGGTAACTTGCAGCAGGTGGCAGCAGGGTGTGCCAGGTGGCATGCACCTGTGCTTTTCAAAGCCCTGCTGTTAGGCCCTGGGGTTCAGAACCCTGATCTCACTTCTCTCAGTGCGTGCTCCAATGTGGAACCACAGCCATCTGTGGAGCATTCCCCAGATGCTTTGTGCTCGTGGAAAAATGAAGGACCGAGAGCGTGGGGTTTATTTAGGCTACCTGTTACAAATTCTTGGCTCTTGTTGTTTCCATGGGAGGACTTGGTCATACATATTTCTCCCATGCCTTCGTGAGTGCCCTTCCCTGGGATTACCCCGGATGCCTTGGGATCGAGCTGGGCAGCAGACTGTCCGAGTTGGACTCTTAGGACCCATGAATCTCACTCTTGCCAATTAAAGTGCCAATCTTCCCGCTTTGTGAATCTCAGTTAGTATTATGAAACACATAGCTAAAAAACAACTCCATTAAAAACAGCAAAGTATGTTTAAAAAAAAAAAGTAACAAAAACAATATTGAGGCAGCAGCTGTTCCAACCCCAAAAGTGGAAAGCGTCCCAGTTTGCGTTTTTAACACACATCACCACGTGGCAAAAAGCAGGAGGAGGGAGAGAGAGAGAAAGAGAAGGGGAAGGAGGGGTAGGGCCAGGGGAGGGGGAGAGGCGCTTTCTTTTCTTTTATTATTTCCTCTGGGTGTGTGCACTTAAAAACTGCTTCCGAATGGAATCCCAAAGAGATTTATATCTGGATTTTGGTTGTCTTGACGACAGTTTAGAGATTTCTGCCACTTCTTCCACAGGCATCAGGGGCCTGGTTAGGCCTCTCCTGTGGCCTCTGTTCAAAGAGCAGGCAAGTCCCTGGGATTCGCTGTGACATCTGGGCAGTGAGGACTTCACCAGAGAGGGCTGAGGGGTCCCCGGGGGCACCAGGACCTACGAGGCTGCTCACAAGAAGCAGATCAGCCTGACCTGTGGACCCTGGCCTGGCTGCTCTGGGTCAGGGTGAGCACCCCTTACTGACAGTATTCTGTAAGGTGATGTGAACGTGTGGGGTCCTCTCGGAAAGAACACATGCATAGCATGGGGAGGAGCCGCCCAGGCAACCATCAGCGTTGTCTAAGTCTGAGGTTCTGTTGGTGGTGCTGGTGCTAAGCTGTTCAGTCATGTCTGACTCTTTGCGAACCCCATGGACTGTAGCCTGACAGGCTCCTCTGTCCATGGAATTCTCCAGGCAAGAATACTGGAGTGGGTTGCCATTCCCTTCTTCAGGGGATCTTCCAGACCAGGGATCAAACCCGGGTCTCCGGCATTACCGGCAGATTCTTTACCATCTGAGCCGCCAGGGAAACCTACACGTTAAGGCACCAGGACGTGAGGAGATTTGAGCTCAGGCGTTAGAAAAGGTCTTCAAGTTCACTTGTGTCCAACAGGTTAGACTAATGTCTAACTTACTCTACTTCCTTTTGTCTGAGTTTGTATAATTTGTCACATGTATTAGAAATTGGAATAGGCTTTCCTTCCCTCGGGCTTCCCTGGTGGCTCAGCTGGTTAAGAATCCGTCTACAGTGCCAGAGACCTGGGTTTGATCCCTGGGTTGGGAAGATCCCCTGGAGAAAGGAACAGCTACCTACTCCAGTATTCTGGCCTGGAGAATTCCATGGACTATATAGTCCATGGGGTCTCAGAGAGTCAGACACAACTGAGCGACTTTTACTCATTTTCCTTCCCTCAGTTATCCACTGATTATCAACAGCTTCTCTCGTGCCGGGAGCTGAGGGTGGCGGCAGGTGGACAGCACAACCACGAAAGTTGCTCAGTTGTGTCCGACCCTTTGAGACCCCATGGACTGTATAGTCAGGGATTGCGTGTTACCTTTGGTTCTCAGCTCTTTCATCTGAGACAGTCCCTCTCTTTTTTTTTACCACCATGACATTGGCACCTCTGAAGCATCCAGGCCAATGGTCATGTACAAAGCCCTGGGATCTCAATGTTTCTGTTTTGTTTCCTCGTTGCTTCTTCTGGGTTCAGATGGGAAGACTGTGTAGGTGGTGTTGAATGGTCTTATTTTTTTCTGTATAATGTGGGGAACATCTTTCTCTTTTAGCTCTATGGCTCTCACTCAGTGAACACTCCTGGTTTCTCTGACTGTGCAGTGGTGTGTCTGAACAGAACAAAGGGCCTTGCCCTTGTGGGTCTGGCGCTCTAGCAGGGACTGAAGGTGTAGACTGAAACCTACTGGGGGTGAGTGAGAAGCCGAGCTCACCCGCCCACCCACCCCGTTCTCCTCTCGGGGCTCCGGGCCCGGTCTTTTTCCATGAGCAATGACCACCTCTTAACAGACCAGATGATTTATTTTCCCCACTTGAGTGCTAAAGCTGCTGAGAGTCGCGGGTGTCCTGAGGAGTTTGTTGGCAGAAATACAGAAAAGTGGGATTTAACATCAGGGGCCCCTGGAGAGCTTTTCCCCGCAGAACCTCCAGGAGTCTTTTCTGATCAGTTTCCTTGCTTCTGAGGCCCAGCCTTCTCCTGTTCTCTGGAGGTCACTACTGCGCCTTCTGCTTACTCCAGCTCTAACCCAGAATGCAGCCTGGGCCACTTTCAGTCTCCATGGAGGCATCTGGATGACTCGGGCTGGTAGAATCCAGGGGAGGTCACGTCCCTCCTACTTTCTTTCCTTTGAGCAAGATCTGGGGAGCTGGATCCCTTTGTATCAACAGTCTGTGTTGTTCTAGAAGAAACAGACACCTGAGTTTTCCAGAATAACTTCCTTTCTGCTCTCATGGAGTCAGTAGTCTAATGAGGACATGCAGATGAGATGCCTGGTCCTGAAAAGTGCCTCTTCACCAGCCAGCCCTGGAAGGGGAGGAGAAAGAAGGGTAGGGGAGGGAATGGGGAGGAGAAGATAAAAGGAAAGAAGTATGAGTGAGGGAGTAAGAGGATGCAGACCTAGGCTTGCACGGGCGCGCACGCACGCGCACACACACACACACACACACACACACACACACACAGTGTCACATAACATTTGCCCTCTGCTGGCAAGAGAAGAGAGCAAAGCCTTTCTTGTTCTCCTCCCTCCCTTTCTTATCAAATAATTGGCCAGGGCATTTACATTTATAGCGAGCTTAATTAAGAAAGTCTTTCTTTGTGTGTTTTTGAAGAACATCTCATAGCATCAAAGCTTAATACTTCACAGACCCCTTTCATTTTAGGAGCTAAGATACTTTCTAAACTTTTTCATAACAAACTTCTGAAAAGCTACTTTTTTTTTTTTATTGTCTGAGTTCGTCTTCATTGAATTTTGAATCTGATGATGAGGTTGGGGAGGGATTAGGGGTGAGATGGCAGAGACGGGGTCCTCACCAGGATGACGCCTTCAACCTTGTCTCTTTATTAGGACATGGAACTGTACTGCCTCGCCCGGGTCTTGTTGCCTCTGGTGCGATGGAAATCCCGGGGCTGTGAAGACAGCATCCTGCCTGCCCTCCTTCATCTCACGGACACCTCCTGGTGGTTCTTCTCTCCCTGTCTTTTATGTTCAGATGACACCTTCATTTTATGATCAGCATCCAGCCCACTGTCCTGCTCCCTGGTTTTCTCTGTGCTTTTCAGCCCCACAGGCTTCCATTGTTGTGTTTCCTTATTCTCTTCTCTTGGGTGAATCTCAGTCTGTCCTTTAAAGAGACACCAGGGCTGGGCTCTTAGAGGAAAATGTTTCTGACTCTGCTTTCCAACCCTCTGAGCAGGGTGGTGTGCTGAGTCCCAGCGAGGGAACTTTCCTTCCGCTGCCAGTATAGACCAGAAACCCAGCCAGCTCACCCTGTGGGGAGTAACACAGGCATTTCATGAGGCTTCTTGTTTTAGTTTTTAAAAAGGGATCTGTAAAAGTAAACGGGGATTTCACTAATGGGAAGAGTGCTGTGGGGATGAAAAGAGACCCTTACGGGTGTGTGCGTGTAGGCAGGTATGAGGACTTGCCACAGAGCTGGGGTGCTGAGGGAAGCTCTGTCCCTGGGTTTCCAGCCCAACAGGGTCCTTGGGCTGATAGAACTGGAAGGGGGAGGTGAAGTAACAGCACCAGGTGACCCCTGGGGTGTCACATGACGTCATGTCACATGACGCTCAATTGCCAGGTAAGGGAGTGGAGCTTGTAGGGCCTTAAAAGGGCCCCAGAAGCACAGCCCAGAGAGTATTTTTTTAAAGAAAGACATCGCTTTAAAAAGATGGAGTGTATTATTTCTAGATCTCCATCTCAGGTTAGGTTAATCTTGGTAAGATAACTAGTAGAATCTTTTTTCAATAAGAGTAGAAAGATTTTTGAAACTCTTGCTAAAGTTATAATTTATTATTTGAACATGTTGCTGCTATTGATGTGAATTGCATGATTGTGCATTTTACTCCCGTCAGCTCTGTGCTTCCAGTTTGTTAATGATAATTATTGTGTCACAACTAACCACGTGCACACCCTTAGTCTTGCTTGTGAGCAGTGTAGTTACAGATGCTCTGCTGGTGTCTTCTCTGTATGTCCTTGACTTCTTCCTTATTAAAATTATCCATGGATAGAAGAAAAACAGTAATTATAAACTTACAAGCACCATAATAATTTTCAGTTGCCCTCAGCCCTGATCACAACAGCGACATCAGTAACATTTGAGGAAGATTGAACACAGGCCTGGAATTGAAGCCAAAACTTACTCTGTTCTTTCTCAGGCAAGAAAGTGCTTTGAGAGAGTAGCGTTGAAATAAACACATTACCCTGTGTAAAATAGCTAGCTAACGGGAAGTTGTTGTATAACACAGGGAGCTCAGCCTGGTGCTCTGTGACAACCTAGAAGGGTGGGATGGGGTGGGAGGTAGGAGGGAGGTTCAAGAGGGAGGGGACACGTGTAAACCTGTGGCTGACTCATGTTGTATGGCAGAAATGAACACAACATTGTAAAGCAATTGTCCTCCAATTCAAAATAAATTTAAAAATTAAAAAAAAAAAGAAAAGAAAAAAGAAAGCACTTCAGAATGCCTTGGATGAAGAGGGATGTCTTGAAATTACTCTAGTTTATGAGTATTTCTGTAACCAGGACAGCTGACATGTACCAAGGGTAACTCATGCCAGACACTGTGCTGAGTGTTTTGGCTTTCCGTTGCTTTGTGACAGACCGCCCCAAACTTAGTGCTTAAAACAACAATTTATTGTTCCTCCTCACTGACTGCTCTGGGGGCTGACTGGGCTCAGACGGGCAGTCCTTGCTCAGATGGTGGCCGGGGCTGGAACTGAAGCTGTAGTGGCTTGGGCTGGGCTGGCTGCACCCGCGGGGTGACCAGACATCTGTCTTCACGTGGCTTCTGCACGCCGTCACGTGGGCTTCCTCACAGTGTGGAGTCTCGGGGCAGTCAGACTGCCTCCACAGTGGCTGGCCGTCTCCAGAGCAGGAGTTGTGTTGTGAACTCAAGTTTTCATACATGACATATAGTGAGTCCAAACGAACTGAAACGTCAGAGTTTGCAGCAGAGAAGGGTATTGCAGAACGAGCAAGGGGAACGAACAGCTCACGCTCAGAAAGTCTCAACTCCTCAGTGGTCTGGGGGGAATAGTTTTATAGGAAAATCTGGGGTAAGGGCAGGAAGCAGGTTGTGTTCCAGGCATCTTGTGCTCAGCCTGAAGTTAGAATCCTCCACCTGGGTGACAGGATTTTGAGCATGACCTTGCTAGCATGTGAAGTGAGCAGTAGTTTGAACATTCTCTGGCAATGCTTTGGCCACCTGATGCGAAGAGCCAACTCATTGGAAAAGACCCTGATTCTGGGAAAGATAGAAGGACATCGAAGCCTGGCGTGTTGTGGTCCATGGGGTCGCAAAGAGTTGGACACAACTGAGCAACTGAAAAACAACAACAGCCTGGTTAAGGGCCTTAGTTCCTGCAGAAGAGCACAGAGATATTTGCTGTGCGTCCCTTGAGGAGGAACCAGGACCCTGCCCAAGCTGCACTACGATTTCCTGGGTGCTTTCCCTTTGTTTCTGCATCTCCTCCCTTCCACAATTAGAAACTGCTTGAGTCTGCCCTTTGGAACTTGGGGAAGGTCTAGGAGGCCGAAGCCTTTTTCCTACAAACAAGAAACGGGGGACAAAGAAAGGCTTTTGTGCCCACGAGGGCCCCACAGGGTCCTGCTCGGTCTCTGTTCCATGAGCTTTGGGTGGATGCTAACAGGCTCCTTGCTCATAGATCACAGAATGTCATTTCTGTCACATTTCACTGATCGAGTCAGACGGCCAGCCCAGAAGCAAAGGGAGAATTAGACTCCAACTCTTTTTCAGTCTGTTGGACTGCACGAGCATTTCACCCACATCTTGCATTAAAGGAAACTGAAGCTCGGGGCCAGGTAACAGCACAAAGACTCCCAGCTGATAATAATAATAATAAGTGAGCTTTCAAGGATTACAACCAGCTCCGCATGACCCTGGAACCAGCGACACAGCCTTTGCTGGGCTGCAGACTTTCTCAGTCACAAATTACTAGTTCAGATTGGCATGTGGCACAGTAGCATGGGGTCACAAAAAGAAAGAAATAAAATAATTCATCAAATTGAACCAGGTTTGAAGTACTTCCCTGGATAAGAAAGTGAAAGTGTTAGTTATTCAGTTGGGTCCGACTCTGGGCGACCCCATGGAGTGAGTATCCTCCCTGAAAGAAAAGGCAAATAGCCTCAGTGTCAGGGTTCTGGCCAGGGTTGGGGAGGTGAGATGATCGGCCTGAATTAGCCGTGAAGACGTGAAGCGGTGTCTGCAAGGAGGCCGGGACACATGCAGGACACACCGTGCTTGGGACAGTGACGCCGGCCCACCCTGGGTTCACTTAGCGCCTCGCAGGGGCAAACAACTGAATGCAGAGTTGTTCCATTCAGTCTTTGGTCAGCCCTGTGTGGCAGCCCCTGCCTGTGTTTTGTGGTATGAGATGAGCTTTGGTAGGTCCCAGGCATCCCGGACGTCATAGGGCTGTGTGTGCAGAGGGACCTTGGGCTCAGCTTTATCCGTTGCCCTTTTCCCAGTTTGTTTTCAGGAAGCCCTGGATTCCAGGCCTTTTTTTCCTTCACTCCCTCAGGGGATACGTGTTGAGTGCTATAATTGTTTCAGAAAGAGTTGGTTCGCAAACTGTGATCAACCTGCTGGATGGTGGAGCTGTAGGCATTAGGAGTTTCTAGGGCTACAGTTCAACTGTCTTCACAGCTAGATGGGCCTCCTGCCAGCTGAACACAGTGGACTCTGGGTCACCCTCAGGTCGGCAGACGTGGCTTGCTCTCGCTTTGTCACGTCCTAGCTCGATTCCCCTGGGAGACCACATAGCTACTGGGGTCCAGATTCCCGCTTTGTAAAATGCTGGCAGTTTGCACAGACAACCCCTCTGACCCGGCCTGGCGTGTCATGTTGAAAAGTTCTCTTACCTCTGCTTCCAAAAACCATTTTACACCCTGATAATCTTGAGGCTTAAGAGAGTCTAAGTAGATTCTTTGCACAAGAGGATCTCCAATTAAGTTTTATTTAATCTGCTTAGCCATGGGATCTGGCAAGGCATAGGTGATAAGTAATAGCTTTTGATTTACTGTGTGATATTGTAGAACTTCATTCTTTTCATGAATTTGACCCAATTTGTAACATACTCTTTAATTAAAAAAAAATAAATTTGACATTAACACTGAATAAGTTTAAGGTGCGAGCTCAGTCGCTCTGTTGAGTCCAACCCTTTGCGACCCCATGGACTAGCCCACCAGGCTCCTCTGTCCATGGGATTTTCCAGGCAAGAATACTAGAGTGGGTTGCCATTTCCTCTTCCAGGGAATCTTCCTGACCCAGGGATTGAACCTGAGTCTTCTGCGTCTCCTGCCTTAGCAGGTAAATTCTTTACCACTGAGTTTAAGGTTAGGTGTGTGTACACTTATGTGTTATAATATGATTGCTGATGTAGTCATATTTGTCACATTGCATAATTGTAGTACAATTTTTGTCTATATTCATCATACTGTGCCCTAAATCTCAATGGCTTATTCACTACTTGTTACAACTTTGTGCCCTTAACAATAGCAGTCTTACCCCTTCTCCCTGGCTGAAGCCCCATCCCCTGGTTACCACCATTTTACTGTCTGTTTCTTATAGGTTTAACTTTTTCAGATTTAACATATAAGTGGTAGCACCCAGTACTGGTCTTTCTCTGACTTATCTCACATAGCATCATGTGTTCAAGGTCCATCCATGTGGTCACAGATGAGAGGATGTCTTCCTTCCTCAAGGCTGAATAATACTCTCTTTTCTGTTTGTACTACATCCTTTTCATCCATTCATTCTTTGATGGGCATTTGGATTGTTTCCATATCTGGGCTCTTGTGAATAATATTGTGGTTAACATGGGGTACAGATATTTCGTTGAAATCCTGTGTTCATTTCCTTCGGATATAAGCCCAGAAATGGAATTACTAGATCATATGTTAAATCTATTTTTAATTTTTTGAGGAACCTCAATATTATTTCCCATAGTGTTAGACCAATTTACATTCCCACCACAGAGCACAAGGGTTCCCTTTTCACTACATTTTCACTACAACCTGTTGTCTCTTATCTTTTTGGTCATGGCCATTCTAACAGGTGTAAGGTGATATCTCATGGTGATGTAACTTATTCTTTACATTTTTGTACTAAAGTGTAAGGTTCTTGCAAAAAAGCTCATAGATCTTATAGTGCACAATGGATTTTGACAAATTAAACTGACCTATGTAAATGTCCAGATCTAAGAGTAGAATATTCCTGGGAATTCCCTGGAGGCCTAATGGCTAGGATTCTGTGCTTCCATTGCCAGGAACCCAGGTTCAATCCATGATCAGGGAACTAAGGCCTCACAAGCTATGAGGCATAGCCAAAAAAAAAAATTAAAAACCAGAATATTCCCAGTAAGTGTTTATGAATGATTTTCTGCACCTTTACCAACACTGAATATCATCAAAACTTTTTATCTTTGCTGATATTATCGATAAAAGTTGATAACTTGTTCTAATTTTATTTTTTTAATTATGGATGACTTTGAGCATCTTTTTATGTTTATTGACTAGCTCTATTTCTTGTTACCTACACATTCACATCATTTACCTAATTTTTATTGGGTTATTTTTCTTACTGACTTTTGAGACACTTTGTATATTAAAAAACCAAACCCTTTGTCATTTGTATTACACAAGCCTTTCTTCAATTTGTTGCTCTCTAGTTTACTTTTTTTTTTACTGAATTAAAAATCGTATTAATATTTTAAACTCTTTGTTTAGTCAAATATATCAGTATTTTCCTTTATAGTTTTGGTGTTTATGTCTTGCTTAGAAAGTGCTTCCATATTCTAATATTGTAAAATTTTAACCTATATTTTAATTTTCCTTTTGTTCATTCATAGTGTTTTACATTTTTTTAATTAAAAAATATTTTTTTATCATGTGAAATTTATTTTGGTACAAAGAGTCAGGTTGGGATTCACATTTTTTCTTCTTTACTCCAAATGTCTAGGTAGTTGTTTTAATGCTGTTTGTTGATTAATTCATCATTAGTCACTTGTCTGATATGTTATTTTTTGTCATAAATGAAGTCCCTGTATGTATTTGGGTCTGTTTATGGACTCTGTATTGTTCTACTAAAAAATGCACTGATTTCTGAATCTATCAGATACAGGAAAATTTAGAAATCGTGTGAAGGAACCTGCTTTCGGGTACTGAATGGTGCATGGGTCTTGGACATCCAGGGCTGTAAGTACGATCTAGGTGATTGGTTTGCTCACGGAACGAATATTAATATTAATGAGCACAAGCTTTCCTAGGTGCTGAGTGTATTGCGAGTTTTGTTCATCTGTGCCAATGTTCATCTTACCGAGAATGATAATCTGGGACATTGCATATATGGAATTCATTCAGTGGTTAGTGGAATATGCTTTAATGAGTGAAAAATTTGAGAGGAGCTAAAAGGAAAGAGTGATGTAGTAAGCTGAGCCTTAGCTGGGTGGTACCCATCTCTGAAGTGCGATGGCTTCTGTGTTTTGACCAGTTTTAGAAAAATACGTAGGCGAAATGATGAGTTAACAGTTTCCACCATCTACAGCCCTGGGATATTTTCCATGCTGTGTTTCTTTATTTTTCCCCCTTCAGTATGAGTGGGATTACTTCTACTGGAGTTAGTCCAGAAAGTGCTGTGTCAGTGGGAAAGTGAGTGATACATTGAGCTTAATGTGTAGGATCCTTCATCTCCCACAAATAGAGCAGGGCTGGAGCCCTTCTTGTGACAGGCTGAAGCTTTCTGATACCTGTGGTGATGGACTGTAGGGCATACTCTCTGGTCAGTGAAACAATGACCCCGCATCACAGCGGGTCCAGCACTGCTTATTGCCGGTCAGGAGGGGCAGAGGCTACTTTCAGAAGGACACTCTTCAGTATCAAGTGTGAATCCAGAGGCACAGGTTCTTCTTCTTTCTAAGTCTGATTCTTCCTCTCTGCCAGGAGTCCCAACCTGAACCCGAAGTGTCATCCCATTCTCCTGGGCTCCCATCATTTCCAGGAGTCGCCCAAGAGAGGTATGGACACAGTTCCTGGGACCATGGGCTGCCACCTGCCTCCCAGCTGGCAACCTCTGCTCCTGCTCTGGGGGCGGATCCACATCTCCTGGGTGCTGTGTCCCAGCCTCTCTGCCACCGGCCCCTCCTCTGTCTTTAGACTCATCTTCCCCACCATGAGCCCTCATACGTGAATCCACGCACATGACTGGTGAAATCTCATGGGTGTGAAATGGTCTCATTGCCCTCTGATGGACAGAACTCCCTTTGACTGGAATGTTAATACTTCTGTTGCCTGTAATCCTCACATATCATGGTATGGTAGCCTTCCTTGGGTTACTTTCCAGGTCACATGTAGGGTGGGCAGGATTCTCAGAGCCCCTGCAAAGTGCCTGAGGAAAGAGCTGCTTCTACCTGAGAACTAAACTGAGTTTCATCTGGAGTTGGGTGTGGCTCCCAGTTGGAGTTGTAGAAGCCAAAGAATTACCCGGAACGAATGTGGTCGGTGTTTGTGTGTTATTTTAGGAAATTCCTTAGAGTCTTAATTTTGGAGGGAAGCAGATCCTGCCTCTGAATAAACTCAAGGAGGCTGAGTACCTCTCGGGCAGCGCAGCTATGGGCAGGTGACCTAGTTTGAACAGCCTGAGGTCTGCGCCCCAGACCTGGCCTGGGAGCAAGGCGACAGTGGGGAGCTGTGCCTGCAGACTCATGGTTGGCCTGGGGTTGAGGCATGATTTCGGCTGTGACCACGGCTCTCCAGTTTCCTGAGAATCCCATGAGTAACCCATGCGGCTCACCACGTCCCGCAGTGGTGCTCTTCTGGTCCTGAAGTCTTAACAGAGCTCACACCTCACGGTGCCGGGTGATGGAACGGTGGTCTTACATCAGCAGCATGTGCTGGGCATCTTGCTTGTGATCTTATTCTCACAAAATCTATTTCTTCTTTTGAAAAGGGGCACTTTTCCTCACTCTTTGCCATCTTGATGTAGAGAGTAAACAGCATCTTCTTTGCCATTAAGACGTGTAATTTTGAGTCTGGACTTTGGATCTTGAACCCAGAGCTGAAGCTGTGGAAGCTGGCTGCCTATTGTTGTCACCGATCTGTCTCCCTGTCGTGTCCGCAGAGGGACACAACTGGCCCGGGGCCTCCCCATAGGCGGTGCCCTGTGATGCTGGAGGCAGCGGAGCCTTTCCTGTGACAGAGAGGGAGTTCCTGCTTGTTCATTCATAGTCAGAGCTGAAATTTGTTCATTTATAAATTTCTTGACAACTTAGAATAAGAAAATAGTGGCATTCAACCTGGGAGTTCTTGGTAAATATTTACTGATTGTGTTAGCATGATATTGGGTGCCCAAAGGCAATTCGGCAAATGTTAATAATTAATTAGACTTACCAAAGGCAAAAGAAGTCTCCAGTGGGTCACGCTTTCAGTTTCTAAAAAGCCTTCAGACTCCAGTAGTGATAAATTTGCTTGAAATATTGTATAATCTGTGTTAGAATACACAAATGTATATTAAAAGCAGAGTACTGTTTTATGTGAATTTCCAAGCTTTCCCCTAAGACTAAAAGGTAGTGCTTTGAAATATTGGATGAGAAGAACCAGAGGTCATTATTTTTGTTTTTAAATCTGTTTGGTCTTCACTTTACTCTTTCAAGTGTCTATTAAAATGTATCACCTGTTTGCACTTATGAATGTTTTATATGCCAGTTGTAAAAATGGATCAATGGATTTATGTGTCTAGAAGATCAGTTAATTGGTTTTGAATGGTGTGCCAAGGTGACACAGTCAGTTTTATGATTTCCATAGACGATGGATTTTGCTCCCGTGACGAGGTCAAGCACATAAAAATTCCAATCAAATGCCATAAAAAGCACAGTTCCGTATGCCAGTCTGATTCTGCAGGAGTCTTATTGTGGCAGGGCTGGCAATTCCATCTGTCCCAGCTGAAGGTCAGCCCCAGTCCTGTCTCTGTAGCAGATGATCACACACACAGCTTCCTGATGCACATAATATAGTGAAAATACATGGATAATATGGATTTACATTATAGGTCATTTAAATCTGAAAGCGTATTTATTTTGATTGCAGTCGAGGCTGAGTGGGAGGTGGAGTGTAGCTGCTGTAATTCAGCAGGGCAGGGGCGGTGTTGGTCTGTCTTGGTGATAGTCTGTTTTCTCTCTCCTGCTTGGTGTCCCAGGGGGAGCGGGTAAATACTGCTGTTAATTACGTGCCTTTCCTAATGGGCAGATGTCTGTCATCCCTGACTGCAGCTCTTGATCAAAAATGGAGTAGCCAACGCGAATAGCTTGTGTTTATTATTCTGGTCATGGAAGACAGCAGGTGTCACAGCAGATCAATCTTAGATTGGTAATAGGTCATTGAGAAGGCAGAAAATGGCAGGCTAGGACAAATTGACCCATACCTGTCATATAGTCTCAGGGAACGACGGTAGATTATGCGTGCTGCAGCTGAAATATATAGCTTAAGGCATCTAAGTCAGGGTCAGGGGGTTCCAGCAGATACCCCACCCCCTTCTGCTTCTTTCAAGGGCCTCTGTTACTGAATGGTCTTAAAAAGAGTTTTGTCTGCCCTAATGGTAACCAACAAGACAGGATTACCAACGACTTGGTCTTGGCAGGCACGCTGGCTGTCATGGCACCCTGCTGGGCCTTATGCGTGGAAGTGGATGCAACTGCTGAAGAAGGGCCAGAGCTGCCCTGTGGGGCAGAGAGCGCAACCCAGGTCAGATGATGTCCTGCCAGCCCCGGGTGGTGGAAAACTGGGTCTGGGCAGACAGAACATCTGCCCAATAGCTAAATGTGGGTAAGGGGCATTTTCCAAAGAAGGGCGTAGTCTAGAAAGAATATGGGTTTAAAGAAATGGGGTACTGTCATACTTGTATATAGATAAATAAGTAAAGCTTATCAATTTAGATTTGGAAATTGTGAGATTTCAGACACAGGGCCAGAATGAATCTACCTTATAAATGAGTGAGGAATAAGCAGATGATGAGGTCCAACAAGCTCTAAGGATAATTCTCAGTTTGTTTAGAGGGATGTGTGGGTTTTTAAATTCTTTAATGCACTGTGTTGATGAGGATACAGGCTGAGACCCCAAAGTCCAGGGACTTAGGCAGGAGAGAAATCATCTTTTTCTTCTTGGTCAGCTCTGGTAGCTGATTCAGGACTGCTCTGATGGATTTGGGGGTCAATTTATTGCCTCTGCTTCTATCCCGTTTGCTGGAACCTAGTCTCCTGACCACCTCGACAGCAGGGGTGACCTGCTAAATCTCAGGGCTCTTTTTCTAATGGATGAACGGCAGCAATGATCCTCTCCCATATGCCCCTTTCATGTCCTAACAAGGTCACTGCCGGCATATAAAATTTGAAGACAGCGGGTTTATTACTTGACCGGATCTTTGACATGAGCCATTTCTCAGACTCTGGATTCTAAGGAGAGAGAAACAAGCTTTAAGCTGGTTTGTGGAGCTTCCTCAGCTCAGATCCCTCACTTGTATAATGTTGGTAACAGTGTCTGTCCCAGCGAGTAACAGTTACGCAGCACAGGTAACATGAGACCATGGGGGCCCCTACCTGTCATGTGATAACTTCTAAATAGAAGGAAGTTCTTCCTCTCCAGGAGGACTGGTAAAGGTCATCTACTTCCCTGATGCTTCTGGAAAAACAAGTTGATTTGCTCAGAAGTTACCTTAGTTTGCCTTATTGCACCAGGATTACACCATGTTACTGTAAAAGTGTTTTTACTTCTCCAAATGCAAATTTTAAAATTCTGTGATGGGCTAACAGCGTTCACCCAGAGGCAACTCATACCATCCAGACACATCTGGCCCCATTGCACCAGTGCTAGAAAGAAGGGACAATAGAGCAGGTGTCTGGGGCATGAGGCATGCCCCGTGAGCTAGTCCCCGAGGCAGAGTGGATCTTCTCCACCTGGCCTGTAGCCCGGGTCCCTGGCTCTCAAGCCCATTCCTGTCAGGCGAGCTGCTGGTCCTGGGCAGGCCCCTGGCAGGTGCTGCTTTTGGGCAGGTATGATTCCTGCTGGGGAATCTTGTGCTGGAAATGTGAGATGGCCAGTGGCACCCTGGGACATGGCAGCTCCAGATTTGGGGGGACATTGCTAAGTGATGTATCACAGGGACTGAAGTCCTGAGGTTGGAATTGATGAGGCTTTAGTGGGAGGACCCGCCATTTGGGAAGCCACGTTCTTTCCCATCACTGCCCCTCCCCAGCCGGGGTCCCACGTGTGGGCTCCCAAAGCAGCTCCCCTAGTGCTTTGCTGGCTTCCCTGGGCTGTGTGAGGGGGTGTTGCGGAGCACGGACTTTAGGCGTGAGCTTCAGTAGTTGCAGCTCCTGGGCTCTAGACCACAGGCTCAGAGTTTCGGTGCACGGGCTTAGTTGCTCCACCGTTTGTGCGATCTTCCCAGATCAAGAATGGAACCCATGTCTCCCATGTTGGCAGGTGGATTCTTTACCACTGAGCCACCAGGGAAGCCCCTGAATTAATTGTTCACTTTAAAATGATTAATTTTGTGTTATGAAAATTGCACCTCAACAAAAACTACAAGTGTAGACTACTTCCACATGTGATATGGTTTAAACGTGAGCAGTTAGGAGGCAGAGGGTTTAGGTCCCAATATTAACATTTTGCCATCAGAGACACACGACACATGGGGCGTCAGCGATGGAGCTGGCTTCCAGCAGGGTTCCTGTAAGTCCGCCTTTGTTTTGCTCACTCTGATTAGCACAATCACAATGAAGCGCATCCCATAGAGGCCAGAATCTGTGACTCGGGTGATGGCCCTTTAAAATTTGGATAATACAAATGAGTGTGGGGAAAACTTGTTAGTGGAAAAAATTACGTTTATACAGAGAAGCTTAAAGAAGGAAACAGAATGTGCATGCTGATTCCTCTACGTAGGATCACATCTGTTCCTACTTAAAAATAGACCCAAGGAATCCTTTGTGTAGAATTACAAAGTTCAAAGGCTACAAAAAGGTACGTCATTCCCAATCTTTGTTGTTGTTCAGTCGCTTGATCTTGTCTGACTCTCTGCGACCCCATGGACTACAGCACACCAGGCTTCCCTGTCCTTCTCTAACTCTTGGAATTTGCTTCCAATCTTGGATGGCTACTGTTAATGTATCTGTGTGATTTTTTTTTTTTAAGGATGTGTTTCAGGCTTGTGCTCACACACCCAGATATTTTTTTTAAAATAAAGAAGTCATTACAGACCTGAAAACGGATTTTTTCAATCTATAGATCTTGGAACGCTTTCCATACATAGCAGCTCATGCAGGTAGGCTTCATTGTTTTAAATGGCTGCATAATCACCACGATGACAGTTAGCCAGCACAGTTCTCATTGCTGTGGATGTATTATCTTGTTTAATCTTTGCCACAGTCCTACTTGGCGGGCCCTGCTACTGCTCCTGTTTCAGAGGAAGGAACAGAAGCACAGAGAACTAGTAAGAAAATTAAATCTCGTGTGTCAGACCCCAAACACACACTCTGACTGCTCCCAAATTCTGCTCCCCTGCACAGTTAGTTCGTGGGTGGGCTGGGGGCTATCATGAGTTCCGGTTTCCCTACAGGCCACCTCCTGACTGTTATTTTCCATTCTTCCTTTGTCACAGCATCTCCTAGGATGTACGCCCCATGTGTCTCACACTCTGGGTTGTGATCTCTTGGGGTTTGTTTCCTTGGAGTTCTCTTCATGTTTTCCTCCAGTTAAAAGAGACAGGGAACAACTCAGAAGAGCAAAACAATTATGATTAAGGTTTACAAAGTTATTCCCGAATAGTTATCAGATTTGGATCTTCTAGCCCAGAAAAGAGAGCATGCATAATTTCTTTTGCACACAGGAAGAAATCTCAGAGACTCCTCTCCTGTAGGGGAGGCAGGTCCTGGGTGTCCCCCTGGGATGCCATCTGGTTGAGAACCACTCTGAGATTTTCTGGGTGGCCCTGTCTGCCCTGCCACGTGGTGAGTGGACTCCAGGGTATACAGTGGGGCTGAGGAAGCCCCCACCCCGGGTGCCAGGGCCCTTGCTGTTTATTTCTTCCTTGTCTTGGCACTGGGTCATCTCCCATGCTGAGCTCTAGATTGAACAGTAGCTGGTAACCCAGCCCATGGATCAGAGGGTAGGACGCTGGTACTTGGTGACTTCATGGCATTATCAGATTCGGATGTTACAGAGAACAGATGTGCACTGATGCTTCACCTTTTTTAGAGAAGCTAATAGACACCTGGGACTTCCCAAGTGGCGCAGTGGTCATGAATCTGCCTGCCAATGCAGAAGACTCAGGAGATGTGGTTTGATCCCTGGGTTGGGAACATCCCATGGAGGAGGGCATGGAAACTCATTCCAGTATTCTTGCCTGGAGAATCCCATGGACAGAGGAGCCTGGCGAGCTACAGTCCATGGGGTCACAAAGAGTTGGCCATGACTGAGCAACTGAGCGTGCAGGCAAATGGACAGTGCAGTGATGCTGGCCAGCCTTGTGGCTACTGTTTTGAGACGCATGAACATAGAGCTGGTTTGGATCTAGAGTCCAGATCAAACGTCATAGAAAACTCAAGTTCCAAAGTGTTTTCCTTCAGTCAGCAGAACGGCAGAATGCTGCCGCTATCTACTTGTCCTGGCTGACTCCGTGTTCCTGGTCGCCAGATACAGTTTGCAGCTTAGATGCATTTAGCAGAAAAGGATTCTGTCTTGTAAAAACACAGGCTTGACGTGCGCCGGCTCTCGGGAAGCTCAGTTAAATATTCTAATCCTTTTCTGGGATAGAGGCAGGCACACAAACAGGATCGTGTCACAGATTTACTTGTGTGTATCTATACACACAGTCAGACCTTGGGCAAGTCTCTTTTGTGCTAGATTGGGTAAGGCACCAGATTCGTGGGTAGGAAAGCAAAGTTTGAATTGAGCTGCTTGGGTCATGTGGTCAGGTCACGGTGGAACAGAAATTTGTGCTCTCAGGTTAGAGAAAGTCTTTAGTTCCATCCCTGACCCCTCAAGCTGTCCAAACCACCGAGTGAAGAAACACTTCCTTTGGTTCGTCTGACCAAATTATTATCTAGCAACTTCTGGCCTGGTTGCCTCAATCAAACTGCAATCTTCCTGCCTGCTTGAGAGAGAGTCCGGTGGGGGAGGCGGGGGCAGTGTGAATGGGTCCCCAGAGTCAGAGCCTGAGTGGACAGAAGGGTCCAAGTTGAAACCTGAATGGTGAGCTCACCCCTGGAACAAGTCATCGTCTTTCCCAGATCATTGCTTTTTCTTCCTTGTTTTGTTTTTTTAATAAAGTCAATCAGTTGTATTTTTGTAAAACTAGAATGTAGAAATGGACATTCTCGTCTTGTCACTTGGTTTCTGAGTGCATGTGTAGCAATGCCTTTAAGCCATGACCGTGACCTGAGATGCAGATGAAATATGCCCGAGGTTCGTGAGTGGCTGAGGGGGTGCCCCGGCTGGCGGCAGCCAGACTTTACTGCTGGCCAGGCCCAGACATCAGGTGACATTTTCCAGCCTCCTGTTTGATGGGAGAGCAGCACAGAACGTTATGGTTTGGTTGTAACTGCCTGCAAAAAGCAGTAGGTGTGATGATGTGATGGCCTAGTCCAGGGGCGGGAGGAGTGGGCCTGGAGGTGGGGGGAAGTGACCGGGGTCAGCAGTAAAAGCCTTACAGATGCTTCCTCCTGGGGGTCCAGCTTCGGAAGGGCAGCCTTCTGCTGTGCTTCCTGTGGCCGGTGGGGCAGGTTCCAGTGTGCCCTGTGCTAAGTCACTTCAGCCACATCCGACTCTTTGTGACCCCATGGACTATAGGCCGCCAGGCTCCTCTGTCCATGGGATTTCCCAGGCAAGAATACTGTAGTGGATTGCCATTCCCTTCTCCAGCGGATCTTGCCAAGCCAGGGTTGAACCTGAGTCTCTTGGGTCTCCTGCATCGTCAGGCAGGATCTTTGCCACCAGTGCCACCTGTAGCTTCCTGTGGCCGTCAGGGGCCTTGCACGTGCCCTGAGACCCAGTTAAAAAAGAAGAAAGATACAGAGTGTCCCGCAGAACCCAGAGCAGGAATGTAGCTGGGCCTCAGGAAGGTATCAGAACCGTCTTTGGGCCACTTGGCTTAACTTCTGTCCACACAGCGGCTTCTGCTTCCCAGCCCAGAGAGTTGAAAGGTGGCTGCCTCCAGCCTCCCATCCACACGGTGTGGTTCTAGCCTCCGGGGGCTTTGTCTCTGTTTCCCGGTCTCTATGTGTCAAGGAGGTGGGAGGGCACACGGAGATTGAGTCCTTCCCCCCAGTGCTGGACTGTATTGATTGTAAATCTGTCTGTGACACCGACAAGGCTATTTGGTTGAACAAAGATGTGAAATCTGGGAGCTGGGGCAGTTACAGCTTATGCCAGTCTCGGCATCCAGGGATTTCTGTATTTGGTGGCATAGTATTGAGAAGATCCTAGTAGGTCATTCTTTTAAAAATTTCTACTCCTGGTTATGTCCTACAGGCTGTCTAATACTTAGTATAGTTTTGCATGTGTGCAGTTTGTAAATAGATACACACCTATCAGAGGATCTACACCTCATTGTCTGCAGTCAGGGATGTGCAGGCAAAGCAGCCTGAGACTCATCCTTTATGGGATGTTCACAGTGCATGGAAGGTGTTGACCCCCAGCGTCTCTGGGAATATTCTCTTCTGGAAATATTCAGTGATTCATACAAGGGACAGTTCCTATCTTGGGAAGCATAAACTATGTATTTTCTTTCTTGACCCTAAAATAAACTTCTTAAAGAGTTGTATGTCCATGAATCTTGATTTATCTACAAGGACGACTTCACGTTGTTGGTACGTGAAGTTCACACACGTTGATCCCCTCCTATCAGCGTGAAGAGGTGGGGGTTCTCCTGGTAGCCCTGATGCAGGCAGCCTTGTGTTTCCTGGTCAAATTTCTTAAACTGAATGTGCTAGTTTAGCATTTATTCCTAAAGAACATAAATGGAAAGTGAGGGGGGCAGTATTAAATAATCTCCCTCCCAATTGGAAATTCACTGCTGCCTTTCCTGTGTATTTTGTAAAGTCTGTGAAATGCTTGCAGAAGTGCTGGATGACTGAGGGACCGAGCCGAGAGAAAGTCAAGCCAGCGTGATGATTATGGGAATGGCTCTCCTTACACTCTGCAGACTCAGCCCCCACCTTCTGATGCTCAGCTCCCCGCAAATACATCTCCTCCCTTCTGTGACGTCCCCTCCTGAATCTAGCGTGGGCATCAAGTCTGAGAGGAATCCAGTTGACCCTCAGACGTATAGGACAATTCCTCACCTGTCATGGGTCAAAAACTATCACCGTTTATGGGGAACAGTGACAGTCAGGAAGGTAGGCGAGTTGTGAGCAGAGGCTGGCGTCTCGGCTCATCAGTACTTCCCAGATATGTTGACTGTTTGCTTCTGGCCAACGAGGGAGCGTGTGTAAGTGCTGCAATCTAGTGTCGTGACTAAGGATCACAGCAGCTAACTTTCTGCATCACGTAGGAGCTCGGCTTGGGGTCAGCAAAGTGTTGAGTGTTAACTCAGGCCAGTGAGTGGTCTGAGAACAGCAGCTGTCAGGCTTGTCAGGGTCGGGATATAGGAAGGATTCCATCTGCCCGCCCTGCAGCGCTGAGCATGAGCGCCTGCTGAGTCTCTGGGTAGAGTCTTAGCTCTGACACGATAGACTGGCCACTGTCATCTGTGAAAACACCTGGCATATAGTAGATGCTCAGTAAAAATGCAGCAGGTGTGTGCAGTCTCTTAAACACCTCTGTTTCCTGGTTTGGTTTCCTTCCAGTCCTCTTAAAGTTCTCCCCGTGCTGGGTCTTCTTGATTCCACTGCCCTCAGGACGAAGCCCAGGCTCCAGGGGCTGGAGGGAGGAGGGCCATGCCTCCTTACCCTAGTCCAAGAGCCCTTGGGGTCCACGGCTGCGCTTCCCACTTGAAGGACAAATTCATGGTGTGGCGGTACCAGCTGATCTAGGGATAGCAGAGCGCCCTGGATGGTCACCGAGAGCTGTGGCTCCGATGTTTCTGTTTCCAGGAGCCCCAGGCTGGGGGCGGGCAACCTGGTGAGAAAGGGGGACCAAGTCTCAGTGTTAAAACCTAACATGGGGGCTGACATCTGTCACTTTCACCATTTTTCTACTTTTTAAGAGCAAGTTGTTAGGTCTAGGCCACATGCCTGTGCTAAGTCGGTTCAGTTGTATCAGACTCTTTGCAACCCCATGGACTGTAACCCACCAGGGTCCTCTGTCCATGGGATTCTCCAGGCAAGAATACTGAAGTGGGTTGCCATGCCCTCCTCCAGGGGATCTTCCTGACCCAGGGATCGAACCAGCGTCTCTTACGACTCCCAATGGCAGGCAGGGTCTTTACTGCTGTGCTACCTGGGAAACCCCCTAGCCTACACACAGGGGACCACATACCAGGTGTCAGGAGTCACTGGGAACCATATTAGAAGCTGCAATTATGATCATTCTGTGTCCTTATTTGCTAAACCTGAAACTTGGGAGGAGTGAATATTGGGTGTTTTGTAAGAACATTATAGAACAATAAAATCCCGCGTCGGTACAGGGAGCCCATGCAGGCTGGTGGGCTCCCCGCTGGGAACAGGGGGCCATTTGTCTGGAGAACCTGGCTTGCCCAGTCGCCACCCCACACGTGCGCTGCTTGAGCGGAAAGAAAGGTGACAGAAGAGCTGGTGGTTCCTCTGGAAAGAAGTGAGATTAAGTAAAACACAAGATTAGACAAATTTTTAAACAGTTAAGGTCACACTTTGTAAGACTCAGACACACGGCAGTGTCTGCTTGGCTGCACAGAGTCTGTGCATCGGGACGAAGGGTTCTCTGAAAAAGCTGAGAAGCAGCGGGGCTGCTATGTCGGAAGTGGAGGGTGATGGGACTCGCCGTTCTTCCCCTTTTAAGAAGCATCTTCCTTGTTCTTTTCCTTCTTTAACTTGTCGGAGGAGTGAGGCAGTGATAGGAGGAGACAGGGCAATTCGACTGAAAACTTTTCCACAAACAATAGAAACCAAACTAGAATCTAGACAATGTACTTTAAACTAGAAGATTCTGGATGATGCCACGAAAATCCAGTGTGCTGCAACTGAGTCCTAGCACAGCCAAATACATAAATAAAATAAATATTAAAATAATAATATATGCATGTTTATTATGTTCAAGGAAATAAAAGTTATGATTTCAGACTTTGGCATGCCATCGAAAACTGTACTGTGAAAATTTTATGGTGGAAAAAATGCAATAACTGATATCAGAAAATCAATAAATGGGTTTATCATCATGTTCAATACATCTTTAAAAAGAACTAGAAGATAGGTCAGAATAATTCCAAACTGAAACTCAGACAAATAAAAGATGGAAAATAAAGAAAAGACGATAAAGACGTACATGGTACGGTGAAAAAGTATAGTACAAGCACAGCGGAGTCACAGAAGGAGAGAAGAGAGACGACAGCAGAAACAAAGCTTCAGGAGATGATAGTGGACATTTCTCCATAGAAAATGCCTGGCTGGGTGCTGGGAGCTTTTATGGGCTCAGCTTTTGTCATCATCGCTGTGAATGTTTAGTCCACTTCTGCTCCGAAGAAGGGTTGGGATTATTAGCAATATGCCTGGAGTCCAAATGCAGGAGTCCCCCAAGGCGGGCAACAGAGGATGAGATGGTTGAATAACATCACCAACTCCATGGATATGAATTTGAGCAAACTCCGGGAGATGGTGAAGGACAGGGAAGCCTGACGTGCTGCAGTCCGTGGGATCGCAAAGAGTCGGACACGACTTAGCAACAGAACATCAAATGTTCCCCAAAGATCTCTTCACTCCTGGAGTGTTCTGCTTGGACTGCAGGCCTGAGAGTCTGGTTGGTACTGGCTGAAATCCCAAGTTTGAAAGTAGAATAAAGTTTCCTATGGAAATAATATTATAAATGGATGTTGGGGCCTTCATTGTAGAGAGCTATAGTGCAGGCCCAAGCTTGGGAAAGAATCATGATTTATTTAAAGCATTATGTCAACAGAAAGATGCATGCCTGAGTTTTAAAAGTTTGGAACCCAGCCATCAGCCGTCCTATTGGCGTCTTGGGGTGGCCTGTGCAGTCTTGGTCGCCCTGGCACTGACACCCTGTCTGATTCCTTTGAAAGTTTAGGTCTGATGTGTAAGTGACCTAGGGGCTTCCCAGGTGGTGCTAGTTATAAAGAACTTGCCTGCCAGCACAGGAGAAGGAAGAGACCCCGATTCGATCCCCGGGTTGGGAAAATCCCCCAGAGGAGGGCATGGCAACCACTCCAGTATTCTTGCCTGCAGTATCCCACGGACAGAGGAACCCGGGTGGCTACAGTCCATGGGGTCTCACAGAGTCAGACACAACTGAAGCAGGTTAGCACACAACGCAGCACAACCTATTAGGGAAAAGACTCTGACCAAGAATAGATATGGATACAGATGTACGTGTGTGTGTGTGTGACTGAGTCACTGTGCTGTACACCTGAGACTAACGATGAATGACATTTTAAATCAACTATGCTCAATTAATAAAAGAAAAGAATTGGTTTTATGCTGGTGGCTCCTTGGTAGCTGACAGGACGTCCCCCTCCCATTGGGGCAAGACCTAGCAGATGTGTCTTTAGGAAGAATGACTCTCTTATGGGTGGTGAACCTGGAAAGCAGTAGTAAAGGCCCTCCTCATGGGTCTAAGAAGTGGACTTCCTTAAGAAGACATTTACATCTGTCGGGGAGTTGATTTACCTGGTGAGAGCCTGTAGGGTTTTCACGGGACTCGGAAAACTGTGCTCTGACCCTCCAGCCTGCTGTGTGACCCTCAGGGAAGCCACACAGCCTCCTTTCCTGCAGACTCGGGGCTGGATGGGCTGTAACAACGTCCTGTCATTTCAGGAAGCGGAGCCAGCTTCCTTCCAAGGGCGTCGAGTCCCCCGGAAGTCACGGGGCCGAGGAGAAGGGGTGAGCAGCCTGTGCCTCCCAGCCCTCCTGTTGTTCCTCGGATGCCTTTATCCACCCAGGAGTTGCTGCTTCAGAGCTTTGCAATTTCCTGTGGGACAGGCATGATCCGGGGCGTTTTCCTCCTGCCTCTGTGTGTGTGTGTGACTGTCTGAAAGAGGTCCTGTAGGAAAAGGAAGTCACCCAGCTCAGTGATTCATGACAACTGCCCTGCATCCTGCTCTGCCATCATCTGCCATCCGCGGGCAGGGCCTTCCCCTGGTGGCCGGCAGGGGAATGGCAGGCCCGGGAGCAGGCAATCCCCAAGTTGTCACAAAACCTCTGAGCCCACAAGATGATTTTGTCGTCGTTCAGTCACTCAGTTGTGTTCGACTCTTTGGGATTCCATGGACTGCAGCACTCCAGGGTTTCCTGTCCTTCACTATCTCCCGGAGTTTGCTCGAACTCATGTCCGTTGAGTTGGTGATGCCATCCAACCATCTTGCCCTCTGTTGTCCCCTTCTCCTCCTGCCTTCAGTCTTTCCCAGCATCAGGGTCTTTTCTAACGAGTCAGCTCTTGGCAGCTGAAACCCTTGGGCAGAGCAAGTAAATGGGCTCCGAAACATGCCCCCTGGAGCAGAGTCCTGCCCATGAGAATGCCCCCTCGGGCCAGAGCCCTGGATGCCAGCCATTCCCTTAGAGGACAAGGGCTCTGCTGCTGGGGGGAGGCTATCAAGGGGCCATTGTCCCAGCTGGGTACGGGGGAGGCCCGGGTGCAGCCCAGTTCTTCCTGTCCAGAGTCGCTGGGGCTGCGAGGACTGCAGGGTGGTAGGGGTCTGCTCTTTCACAAGGACTTTAAGCTCAGCTCAGATGGGAAGGACGGGGCTGTGGTTTGGGGACACTGAGAAGCGTTAGCTGAGTCCTTCCTGGGGATGCAGCTGGAAATAGCAGTCGCATCGATCTGGAGTCCAAGGAGCTGGCGTTTCCTTTCTGTCGTCACCTCTTTGAACTCTGCACATCGACCCAGGGCTGCAAAGATGTAGCGTCTAGTGCGGCTTTTTCCCGGGGCTTAGAGCCAGTGCAGGCCACATGCTCTGGGAAGTGACACCTTCTGGACAATGACCTTCTGATGAGGATCCCAAGCCCGAGGCCCTCCCGCCCCGGGTTTGCTAGGATTGTCCTGAGTGCGGGAGCGAGAGGGCACGCCCATAATTCAGATGCCAGTGGTGTTTCAAATCTCATTTCATGTTTCAGTGTCTGGAGAAAAACACCTTTCTCTGAGCTTCAGCATTTTCTCCTTGATCTGCGGGCTTTTAACGTGAAGCTTTGAAGAGAAGCTCATCACTGTCTTTTCCTTCTTGGGCTAGGTGTGTCTCTTTCCCCTCTCACTTCTCTGTCTCGAGGGTCTGCAGTCCTCCCCTAGCAGATTCGCGTGCTGGATCTCCTCGCCGTGCGGCCACTCTCAAAGGGCAGCGGGGGCAGGAGCTTTGTTCTCCTTTGTCCTGCTTCCTGGGCAATCTCTGGACTTCACCTTGCCAACTCTCCCTTTGAAGTTTCCATTTTTGTCATCATGTTTTTAGTATCTGAGGGTCCGTCTTACTTTCTGAATGATCTTCTAAAAATGCATCCTCTACTTTTCTGTGGGTGTAGATCTCCGGTATTTCTTAGATGAGTATTTCTTTTTAAAAGATTGAAATACATCCCCAGGGACTTCCCTGGTGGTCCAGTGGTTAGGGGTGCATGCTTCCAATGCAGGGGGCATGGGTTTGATCCCTGGGCAGGGAACTAAAACCCCGGCATGCTGCGTGGCTTGGCCAAAAGAAAAAAATAAATAAAAGGAGAATGTTTAAAAAAATAAAATGCCTCCCCAAAGCTCTGTTTGCACACAGGGGCTGGTGGGTGGGGGCACACGTGGCCTCTAGTTGGGGGACTCCACGTGTTCATAGCTGGGTCTGCAAGTGGGGAGACACACTTGCCTCTTCCATCTGGGCTTCAACAGGGTGGGGCAGGGTTGGGTGAGTAGCTCCCCCGGCCCCAACCCAAGCTGTGTGCAGGGTCGTGAGCCAGCCTGTTTCTGACACAGGTTTTCTGGAGTCAGCCTCCAGCATCCTCCAGCATCCTCCCAGAACATCCCTCCCCTGATCCCGTGTCTGGGGCGCCTAGGTGTGATTCTCTGCGGTCTTGCCTCTGGTTCCGATATTCTGATTCTAGCACTGCCTCCAGCTCTTGGTACCTGCAGGGAATGTGGGTGGGACTGACTTGCTCCCCCTGCTGCAGGCCCTTAGGCTCCGGCTCCTTCTTTCACAGTGACCCCACCCTCCCTCCCCCAACTGTTCCTCTTTGTCCTCACTTGTCTGATGGTTGTCTCTTCTCCCATCTCTTTGACCTTGTGAATGTGTTTTTTTTTTATTCCTTAAACCATTTGACAAGGGATTTGGAAAGGACTGGAGGAAAATGCACGTGGGACTTCCCAGGTGGCACTAGTGGTAAAGAACCCGCCTGCCAATGCAGGAGACTAAGAAACGCAGGTTCGATTCCTGAGTCTGGATGATCCCCTGGAGGAAGAAATAGCAACCACTCCAGTATTCTTGCCTGGACCTGACTGTAGCCTGGCTGGCTACAGTCAGGTCGCAAAGAGTCAGACACGACTGAGCAACTTTGCATGCACACACAGAGAAAAATGCATGTGTCTGTTTCCAGTGAGTGAGTGGACCCCTTTCCTAACAGCTTTATAGAATTATTTAACAGAGAAAGAGCTGTACAATTGAGCAAAACTGGAGGTTCTTATGCAGCCATCAGATTCTAGAGAGAAAATGATAAACATGCAATAATTAGAATTTATCGTTCTTACAGGATGATACCTAGAAAAATAGGTTACGTCTTTTTAGAGTGCTAAAGGTTTGAATAAAATCAGTTTCTACCAAAACAAAGTGATATGTTGCCATACTTCTTAGATCCCTCCCCAAATTTCCAAGTTTCTGGAAGCACATGTATTGAAACATGGCAGTTCTAGGTTAATTATTGTGTATAGATGGCACATGTTTCTGAAATTTACTTTTAGCTTACTTCTTTTATGGAGGCAATACAACTTCATTGTCAAAATTTCTGGTATGAAATAGAAGAAAATGTCCCACTTCCCCCCAGCTGGAAGTAAGCTCCTCTGTGCTGGGTTCTGTTTATACTGGGTCAGAATCCGCCCCCATGGTCTTCATGGCTGTATTCTCGTCCTCTTCCAGGACACTGGAGTGGGGAAGTCCAGCATCGTGTGTCGATTTGTCCAGGATCACTTTGACCACAACATCAGCCCGACCATTGGGTAAGTTCTCATCTGTTCTTCCGATCCACCTTTCTTCCTTTCTAAGTACCCAGAGAGGTCACAGTGTCTGAGCCTTCCGGGGTGTTCATCCCGGCCAGGGAGACTCAGTCCCGACTGTGAAGACTTGGACACAACTCAGGGACTTGGGCGGTGTGTCCAGTCTTCCTGTCCCTGCAGTCCCCTCCACCCTGCGCCAGCCGCCCTCACTGCTGCCTTGGGTTGTTTCCTTGATCTCCGAGTGCGTTATTCTGCAGATCACGCCGACTTTATTTCCAGATGGAAGTCGAGATCTGGGACGATCTGGGACGAAGGTCTTGCTTGAACCTGCCTGCCAGGAAACCTGGGAATGCGTCCACTCACAGCAGAACCGTCTGCACGGCTCGTGGGCAGATTGATTTTCCTTTCCTGGCTTAATCCAGTGTCGGCTTCTCTGTTCCGATGCTTGGGAGGGGGAAGGGAGGACTGCCCTCCTACCCCCTGCCCTGCCCAGACCCCCAGACCCCAGCCTTGGGACGTGAGAGCACTTTTGTTCGCTTTCTCCTTGCTTCGGATGCCTTTACCAGATGTGCTTCTGCTGTGCTGTTTTGCAGGTGGTTAATTTTTCACCATCTTAGTACTTGGCCCAGTGTGTTTTTCTCCACAAAGACAGCATGCTCTCTGCAGAGAACAAGGTTTGGTTTTCCTCAGCAGGGAAACAACGAGTGTATCAATTTGGGGAACTGGGTAGGATGGATGAGGACAGGGCAACGGCCTCCATCAGCCTTGAGTGGAGAAGATTCACGGCAGGGCACACGGCAAGCTTCTGACTCACAGCCATCGAGTCCACTGGGAGTCCACCACCTCCCACGGTGATCACTGCCTTGGGAAAGACCTCAGGCTCTGAAAGGGCATTGTTTCTGCACCAAAAATTCATCCTTGTCACCCGATGACTCATGAGAAACCCTGACTGCTATTCAAGCAGATTGTCGGCATCATGAACAGACGTGTGCACCTCTCTTTCTAGTTTGACCTTTACAAGGACATCATGTTTCTTCTCTGCCAGATTCTGCTTCCCGCAGGTAGTGAAGCCAGTTCAGCATTGCTCACCCCCATTGCTCGGGAAGCAAAGACGCCTGAGAGTCTGAAGTTGAAAGCTAGCAAGGAGGCTGGGAAAAAAAAACAAAAACCCAACCAAAAGAGCAATGGTTGTCAGTCTTCATTTCAAACAGTAATCGTCTTTCTCCTAGTGGCAGGAAATCAGGAACAGAGAGAGGTGTCTGCACATATAGGTATGTGTGTGTGTGTGCATGTTCAGCCATGTCCAACTCTTTGCGACCTCATGGACTGTAGCCCGCCAGGCTCCTCTGTCCATGGGATTCTCCAGGCAAGAATCCTGGAGTGTGTTGCCATGCCCTCCTCCAGGGGATCTTCCTGACTCAGGGATCAAACCCCCATCTCTAGCATCTCCTGCATTAGCAGGCAGATTCTTTACCAGTTGAGCCACCAGGGAAGCCCCACATATAGGTGAATACATGCATATCTATGGTATGATATGCATTGCTACTTTCACTAGAGCTGTTCCTCGTGGGCTCACTGTATACCAACGGGGACTTCACAGCTGTCATTTCCTCATTTGACCCTGAAGCAGCCCATAGATCACGCAGGGTGGATTTAGGGCCTATTTCACAGATGAGCAAACAGGGACTGTGACCCTCATCCCCCGGGGTGGCCATGAGGCTCTGTCTTCTCTCCTGACTGTGCCATCAGATTCTTTCTTGACCAGGGTCAAGGCCATTTCAGGTCTCAGGCTTACCTCCGTCTTATCTGTAAAGTGAAAAGCGTAGTCTGGGTATATTTTTTTCCCCTAGCTCATAAAAGTTTAAGATTTTAAAGGCATGAACTTAGTTTTCTAAACCTGAGAACTTTTTGTGAGCAGAGTTGCTGTGTTATTTATCCCATTGCCTAGAATATATTGAAGAATGAATGAAAATCTGATTTGTTGTTTAGTTGCTAAGTGACTTGTTTAGTTGGTAAGTGACTTGTTGTTTAGTCGCTAGGTCATGTCTGATTTTCTGCGACCCCATGGACTGTAGCCTGCCAGGCTCCTCTATCCTTGGGATTTCCCAGGCAAGAATATTGGAGTGGGTTGCCAATTCTTTCTCCAGGAGATCTTCCTGACCCAGGATTGAACTTGCATCTGCTGCATTGGCAGGCAGATTCTTTTCTACTTTACCACCGAGCCACCTGAGAAAATCTGACTTACATCAATGTAAAAACAAAAATAAGCATCAAGACAAAATGTTGATATCGCTGTCTACGTACAATTTTAAAAAGCATTTTTGGAAACTGTTCCATAAGCCAAGTTAAAGGGTGAAGGTTAAACTGGAAAAAAAAATTTTTTTTAATACACTGTTACAAAAAGTTGGTATAAAATAGTCAAAAAGGACATAAGAAGCGGGATGACCATCCCCGCTAAAAAGTAGGCAAAGGTCATGAACTAAAGATTCACAAAAGGAAAACAACTGAAGAGAAAATACTAAAATGATGTCAGACTTATGACAACCATGACACATACCAGAAATGAAATACCATTTCCTGTGTGTCATCCTGGAGCAGATTCGAGAGGCTCTTGTTTGCGGAAAAAATCATCTCATACATTTCAGCGGGTGTAGATCTAGGTACAAGCTACCATTTGGTGAGCATAGCAATGTGGAGAATATATGCTTCTAAGAAGTCCAAAGAATAGTTGTACAAGGACACAAAGATTCAGGTTCAAGGATATTCATTTAACCATTGTCATAATAGTGAAAAATAGGGGACCATGACATGGTGTGTAATATGCAGTCACCAGGTAATGATGCTGATCTGTAGGCACAGAAATAGAAAGATGTCCACGATATATCAAGTGCAGGAGATATAAAATCTGTGTACCATCGACTTGGGGGATAAAAGTTGTGTCAACACCATTTGGAAGGCAGTATCAACTTATTAGCAGTGATTATGACTGGGTAGTGAAATTACAACTGATTTTATGTTCCTCCTTTATATTCATTAAAAAAATTTTTTAATGAAGTACTAATTTTTAATAAAGTACTAATATTGCTTTTATAATGAGAAAAGTCATCAAGAGATTTTGATTTTTGGAGTGTATTTGCTCTGACGAATAAGCTGGGACGTACAGTTTAAGAACTCTTAAAGAAATGAAATGTCATGCGGCAGATGTGATTTTGATCATGTTAGGTTATATCACTTAGAAAAATGCTTAGAATTTCCATCTAGTGCAATTGCGTGTTAATAATAATCTGACTATTCACCGTGGTGTTCAGTACATTGTGGGGACAGTCATGGGACCTACAGGGACGAATATCTTCCTCCCTGGAACTTCTGTGGTCTGCCCTTAGTCTCAGGGAAGAGTAGAAATTGAGGAAATCTTACCAGGCTGAGCACTGAGTGGTGGCAGGGCTGGCTCTTGCTGGACTGTGAGGGCCCTTGGGGTCCGTGAGAGTGAGGGAAGACATCCTGATGCTTACCCCTGCAAACTCCAGTCTGCATCCTGAGAAGAACAAGAGGAGGACACCTTTATTGTCCCTAGAAAGTAAATTTGGTTCAGTGATCATATCTGACATATAGTCTAAATTTTCATTTTGCCAATTTCATTTGTTCTCAAAACTTTGGAGTACTTTTCCCACTAATCCAGGGTCCAGTCAAGTTCCATACAGTGCATTTGGTGGGTTTGTCTCTTTCCTCTCTCTTAATCTAGATTCTAAAACAACCCCCCACACCCCACCCCCGGTCTTTGGTTTTGTTCACTTTTCAGGACATTGACTTGCTCCAAGCATTTGGGCCCATCATCTGTTAGAATGTTGCCTATTCCAGATTTACTGGATTGCATCCTCACGATTAAATTCACACTAAACATTTTTTGGCAGGAACTCTGCACAGGTGAACAGGTGATGCGTGTACTGACCACACCACGTCAGGAGGCTCCTTGTGCCTGCTTCTCGCACAGTCAGAGGCTTGTGTTGTTTAATGAATGGGAAACTTTATCACACAGGAAAAAAAAAAAAACTAAGGCTACTCAACATTCCTTGTGTTAGACTTTTACATCTTTTCTGAGCACTGAGAAAAAGCTTAAGAGGAACTATGCAAAAAAAAAGTATCAAGTGTTTCATTATCTACTGAGAGTTTCAAATCCTCCCTTTTTCATGGAGAAAACAAGTATTTGTTCATCTACCCATCTTTATCCCTGCATTTGCACAAGCAGGATGAGGGTGAGACACAGTATTCTAAAGGTTGCTGTCAGTGCTGGGGTCAAAGAGCAGGGAGTATGCACCACTGTTTACACCTCTGCAAGGCCCACACTCTCATGTGCCCGGATACAGCTGCTGTTTTCACTCTTAATTGTGGTGATGATACATTTTTAAAATCTTAAGTTTTTTTTTCCCTGATTTCAAGCATCTAATGTCTTAGGACTGTTGAAGATAAGTGTTTTGAAACACAGTGTTCTGAATACACTTTTTGCCTCCCCCCGCCCAAGTCCCTTGTTGGACTAACAGAAGAGGCGGGATTTCTTCTTTGGGGTGACAGGTCCCCTTTCCTCTCCATGGACCCTAGAGGAGAGCCTATGGGGTCCTGCCAAGGCCCCGCCATCACCTGTTGGAAACAGAGTCTTCGTGAAGGTCGCGGGGGTGATCGGTAATGTGCCAATGTTGCTTCTCTTTTTCAGGGCGTCTTTTATGACCAAAACTGTGCCTTGTGGAAATGAACTTCACAAGTTCCTCATCTGGGACACTGCTGGTCAGGAACGGGTAAGGACACGCTGCTGCTGGCTTCCTGGGGAAACGCTGCCAAACAGCACTGGTTTCTTTGTATCTGGCAAGACTTGGTGACTAGTGATAGAAACCCAGCTTCAAATGAGTTAAGCACAAAAGGAAACACGCTCTTTAGGCATGAGGAACGGGAAGGGGCTGAATCCCATCCCTGCCAATGTGCCCGTCAAAGCTGCACGACTCTATTCCATTTTCTTTGCTTGCTGACCTTGAAATTGACTTCTTTTTAGGCTGACCCCCTGGCTCAGCAACCCCAAAAATAGAGCAGCTCTTCCCAGGCAGGAGGCTCCTCCTCTACCTGGTCTGAGCTGTGTGCTCAGGGGATGTGGCGCCCCTGCTGGCGGGGCCAGGGAGTGCACTTGCCCCAGGAGGTGGCTGTGCTGAGTTCCACCCGAGCTCCATGGCCTGGGAGCTGGACAGGCTTTGTTTCCTGAAGTCTGGGTTCCCATCCTGGGAAACGAGGGAATGGGTCCTGGGTTACCAGGAATAATGGATGATGGCTGTCTTATTCCTGTTGTTGTTCAGAGCCTAAGTTGTGTCCAGCTCTTTGTGATCCCCCCTGCACTGCAGCATTCCAGGCTTCCCTGTCCTTCACTATCTCCTCGCATCTCTTATTCCTAATTCTTTTTAGTTCCTGAAAATGTTTATGGAGAAGATAACTCCAGAAGCTCCATCTCTAGATTTTAAAAGGTGAAACAATAGATACCCACAGACTGTCTCGAGCAGGGGAGCAGGGAATGTAATAACTAGGGCATATGTTATCAGAGTTGAGAGGAGTGGCCTTGATGGGTGAACACAGGGCTCACCAGTACCTTCTCTTAACCAATCAAAACTGGCCCCAGAGCTGGTTATCGCAGAGTAAGACAGGTTGAACCTGCCCTGGTCTGTTCCCAGCTCAGATGTTGCCGTCTCTTCCCACCCCACTTAGAATGTTAGCACTTCCTCACTCCCCACCCCAGCTCGCTCCCTTTTGCTCCACAGCCCTTGCTATGTGTGTTCAGGTGCTCAGGTGTGTCCCCTGGACACAACTTTGCGACCCCATAGACTCCTCTGTCAGTCTCCTCTGTCCATGGGATTTCCCAGACAAGCATCCTGAAGTGGGTTGCCATTTCCTTCTCCAGAGGATCTTCCCAATCCAGGGACTGAACCCATGCCTCCTGCATTGGGAGGCGAGTTCTTTAACCACTGCGCTACCAGGGAAGCCCACAGCCTTCACCAACCTCTAATATGCCCCTCAGTTCGCTCGTCGATTCTGTCAACCGTCTGCCTCTCACAGGAGAATCCAGGACTCAGGATAATCCATCATTTTCATTATCAGCTCCTCACACACCAAGTGTGTGTTTATACGAATTTCATTTTCTATAAATCCCCTCTTAAAATGAACATTCCAGTGTTTGTAGATGAAGCTGTCTCAGAGGTTTCCTTTCCTTTAATGAGGACGAATCTTCTGGCCTCAAATGCTACCCTTGTTAGAACATCTGCTACTTCGCTGTGGAATCGAGAACTCAGATTAGCACACAGGAAGCTGCTACCTGGGGCCCCTTTCTCTCTGACCATGGGCCATACCCACTCCCAAAATTAGGGGGCTGGAGTCCAAGGGAAGTGATAGTGTAGGGGTCTCTTCTCTATGTCCCTGTGTGTTCTCTGTAGCGATCAGCTAGATTTCTGTTTTTGGAGTTGGGGGTTGTTCCTTAAGCAAAGAGGTTTTCTTCTTCCCCATGTTACTTTTGCTCATGAAATAGTTGCTTATGCAGCTGCTTTTTAAAAACTAATTTTATTTACTTGTCTCTGGCTGTGCGGTGTTCCTTGCTGCGCGCAGGGGCTTTTCTCTAGTTGCAGTGAGCAGGGGCACTCTCTAGTTGTGGCGCAGTGGCATCTTATTGCAGTGGCTTCTTGCTGCAGCTCCTAGGCTCTGGAGCACAGGCTCTGTAGTTATGGCCCACAGGCTTAGTTGCTCTGCGGCATGTGGGATCTTCCCGGACCAGGGATCGTAGCTGTGTCTCCTGCGTTGGCAGGCAGATTCTTTACCACTGAGCCACCAGGGAAGCCCCTGCAGCAGCTCTTCCAGAGTGTCGTAAGTCTGTTTTACACGGAGAGGCAGCATTGCGGCTCTTTCTGGCGCTGCATGTCCTCTAGGCTGTGCCCCGGTCTTGTGCTCAGTGCTTACTGCGTGCTTACTACACTAATGCGTGTAGCCCACTCACGGCGCTCAGCTGGGACTGTCTTGATCGCCATCCACAGGGGAGGTCACCCTGGCTCAGAGAGGTTGAGTAACCTGGTCAAGACCACACAGCCAAGAAGGTATAAAGCAGAACTCTGAATCGAGCAGTCTGGGTCCTGGGATTGATAGTTCTGTATTGATGGGAAAAAAGCACACAAAACCGCACAATTAAAATGATCCAAAATCCCACGGCCCAGGTATTATTTCTATTGTTGACATTAGGTGGCCATTCTCCAGATAGCTGACTGTGTGTGTGTGGGATAATTTCTTATCAATAGGATCCTGATTCTTTATAACCTGCTGTTTTCACTTGTGTTGAAGTGTCCCTAGAGGGAGATTTCTGTGTGATTGAAGCAGGGTTCTTGACATTGACTTACCTAGTCTAATAGTCATGAGATCAATTACTTTGGGTGAAATTTGACTCTAACGTGACTATCAGAGTTTGGAGTCTGGCCCACTTAGCATCTCAAAGCAAAAGCACCGTAACATTTCTTTCATAGGCCTGTATTTTTAATTATTCTAATTGCTTTTCTAAAATGTATCTCTCAGGTTGTAGATACCTGTGACTATATCACTGTGTCTATAATTTGAAAAGCATAAGCCTCATATTAGGGCTTCTTCTTGTACTCCAGGGAAGGGGGCTTGGGTTTGGGTGGTCATTTCAGGCGAATCCAGGTTTGTGGAGCGTGAGTGGACAGAGTCCGCCTGACCTCGTGGTCATGGATCCCTCTGGCGTGCTCCCCCCAGGCTGACCTTGCCTCGTCCCCCCATGCAGCCTGCTCTCGCTCCAGTGATGGCAATTTTTCAGTCGTTTTGGCAGCTTCATGCTGGACTTAATCGTGCTTGTAATGACGTTGCCTCATGTTTGAGCTAAAAATAAACTCCCTGCTGTTGCTGGTGCGGATTGCAATTGGTTCTCTCATTAATCGCTGGAGTCCAGTGCATTTTATTTTCCCTCCTTATCGTTGTAGAAATCTACTGCTGTTCTCCTTAGTTTTTACAATGCTAAACCCAGTCTCTTTGGATTTATGAGTTGACCGTATCGAGACAGATTTAACTGCTCAGCGCGGTGCTTTGCATGTGACGACTCCTCAAAACTGGACCGTGTCTGAGTCTGCCTGGCACACAGAGCGCTCCTGTCAATGTCCTACTTACTGTGGTGCTGTGTCTACACTAGATGTGGCACAGATTTGTACTCTCCAAGGATGACTTTTCCCTCTGAGCACTGAAGATGTAAAAGGATCCTGGTCTCCTGTTCTTGTAGAAGAGTGCATTCACTCTTTTTTGTTTGTTGTAAATTTTATTGAAGTGTAGTTGATTTAGTGTAGTCGTGTTAATTTCTGCTGAATAGCAAAGTGGCTCAGTTATACACACACACATATGTATTCTTTCCATATTCTTTTCCATTATGGTTTATCATAGGATATTGAATATAGTTCCCTGTGCTGTAGAGTAGGACCTTGTTTATCCATCCTGTGTGAAATAGCTTGCATCTGCTAATCCCAGACTCCCAGTCCATCGTCCGTCTTCAGCCCTCTGTCCCTCTTGGTAACTACAAGTCTGTGCTCTGTGTCTGTGAGTCTGTTTCATAAATAAGCTTATTGGTGTCATGTTTTAGATTTCACATATAAGTGATATCATGTGATATTTGTCTTTCTCTGTCTGACTTACTTCACTTAGTATAATAATCTCTAGGTTCATCCACATAGCTGTTGTTTCATTCTTTTTTATGTCTGAGTAATATCCCACAGTTTGTAAGTACCGCATTTTCTTTATCTGTTCCTCTGTTGATGGACACTTAGGTTGTTACCACGTCTTGGCTGTTGTGAATAGTGATGCTATGAACATAGGGGTGCATGTATCTTTTCCAACTAGCGTTTCTTCTGTGTATAAGAGTGCATTCATTCTTGAGATGTTGTCTTTTGCTTTTAGTTCAGCCCTGTATGATGGGCATCCTCCAGTTCTTTCAGTGGCAAATGGTAATCCATCAAGTGCCTCTGTAAAAAAAAAAAATGGTTAAAAAAGTGTAACCATTTCCAGTTGATTGCTGAATCCA
This sequence comes from Bos indicus x Bos taurus, assembly GCF_003369695.1. Classification (NCBI taxonomy): domain Eukaryota; kingdom Metazoa; phylum Chordata; class Mammalia; order Artiodactyla; family Bovidae; genus Bos; species Bos indicus x Bos taurus. Next base: position 41,989,368 of record NC_040099.1, read on the forward strand.
GTTTGTTAAAAGCTTACTGTCTTTGAGATTTGTGCATTGACTGGGGGGTTGTTTCGAGAGAAGAGGGCCCTGTCGGAGCTTGGAGGCGGCTCCTGGGGTGTTCACCCTGTCCTGTTCTCAGGGGTTGTCCTGTTGATTTCTGCTTCATGCTGATGGGTGAGGAGGGGCAGTGGTAGGTCAGCAGAGCCTCTAGCAGGATGCTCTCAGGGACTGGAGCTCAGAGAGAGCCCTGGGGAGAGAAGGGAATTTATCTGCCGAGCTTTGTCTTCCCAGCTCCCATTGTTAGGATTTGTGAGGGGAAATGAGACTTCTGTGCCAGGGTGTCAACTCATTCCTTCCTTCTGAGTTTCCTCTGATTTCCTCTTTTGTTCTTTCATTTCAACTGGGGACCAATGTATCCTCATTGCTACTGAATATTACAATGTGAAATGAAGCTTTACCTTTCTAGATGTATACTTCCAAATCTTTCTGTGCCTGCTTTAAAACACAATGACAATCCATAGAATAACTCCATTAAAAATGTCAGCATCCAGGAAAAATGTCAGACTTCCTTTTCCTGATGCGATCCATCAGAGCAGCATTATTTTAAGAATGTAACCTGGGAAAAAAATGAACATCATCTTATTGCTTTGTTTCATTTGGTTAGAGTCATCGTTGTAGTTGTCCGTCTTTCCTAGTTGGCTTGTTGTTTAGTTGCTAAGTCGTGTCCTACTCTTCGTGACCCCATGGACTATAGCCCGCCAGGCTCCTCTGTCCATGGGATTCTCCAGGCAAGAATACTGGAGTGGTAGCTATTCTCTTCTCTCAGGGATCTTCCCCACTCAGGGACAGAACCTGAGTCTCCTGCATTGCTGAGATGCGGGTTCTTTACTGCTGAGCCACCTGGCAAGCCCGCTCATTTCCCTTCTTGGGCTCAGCTCCTCCCATCTCCCATAACTTGGAAGCTTACATAACGGAATCACAGATGCTAGGGTGCAGCTGAGAAAGCCGTGGCCTCAATATTGGGTCAGAATGAGTCCTTGGGAAGGAAAAGAGAATCGAAGACAGCAAGTTCAAGGTCAAGTTCAGGCTCTTTCCAAACATCAAAAGAAACTTCTGCTCCCTTTCCTTCTTTCTTAGGGCCCTGGAGTTCGTGGTCAGGAAAATGGTTCACTATTCATAGGCTGTGGCTAAAGTCAGAGGAAAGTTTGACCTTCAGGCCTCCTTGAAGAAAGAGGCCTCTTACAGTCTCTGAAAGAGCTGATCTTTGTTTTCTCCCCAACTCGCCCTACAGCCCCTGGAGAGAGAGGCCAGCTCCCAGCTCCCAGCACCGAGCCTACACTCTCAGCGCTGCTGGAGGGCGGGGGGCTTCACCCTTGGCCCCTCCTCACAGACTTCCATGGAGGGGGGTCTGCCTTCAGTGGGAGGAGGTGGGGTCCATGCAACGCCCCTTCTTAGAGAACAGGGCTTCCACAGTGTGGACTGAGGCCTCACTTAGGGAACTATGCCCTCCCTCCATCCCCCCACCCACAAGAAGGCTCTCAGAAAGGAAAAGTGGGTGAAGGTTGTGTGTGAAGCTGATGGCTCAGAGGCCTGCAGATGTGCTATTAAATGAGAGCAGCGGCTGTCGATGGGGCCTGGGAGCCTCAAGAGTCACTTTTTAGTGAAAAGTCACCCAGAGGGGCAGAGACCTGGCGACAGAAACCGAGGAGAAGAGTGTGACAGTGGTGTTTGGGCTGGAGCAGAACCAGCTGCTCGCTGACCTGGCTCCCAGGGTTTGTTCTGTGTGGGGGTGTTAGCGTCATTTAGGAAAATAAGATTTTACGTGCAGAATTGTCCTGCTGGGTGTCAGAATGTTGCCGACGGGAGAGAAAGAGGAAAGACACGTCCGTGTACTGAAAAAATAAATCCAGTAAGTCCTTCAGGAAACACTGAAAAGTCTCTGCCCTCGGTGGGTGGGATGGGAATGCTGGGAAGGGGGAGGGGACGGGGAATGGGGACTCAGGAGCAGTGGTGGGGTGGGGGGTCTCAACCCTGAGCTGGCCTGAAGGGACCCAGCCCCTTCCTCCGGCATCCTCCCCACCAGGACAGACCCTCGGCTCCCCAGAGAGCATCTCCCCCTCCTGGGGACTGATGTGGCTCCTCTGGATGAAGACTCTTGGCTCCTAGGGCTTTTTCTGTTTGTCTTTAGTCTGGGATGTGATGCCATAAAGTCTTCCCAGGTGGCACTAGTGGTAAAGAACCCACCTGCCTATGCAGGAGACTTAAGAGATGTGGGTTCAATCCGTGGGTCATGAAGATCCCCTGGAGGAGGGCATGGCAACCCACTCTACTATTCTTGCCTGGAGAATCCCATGCACAGAGGAGCCAAGTGGGCTACAGTCCATAGGGTTGGACACGACTGAAGCGACTTAGCATGCATCCACATGATGCCATAAGTGACTTCTCATTGTGAGGCAGGGTCTGCACCTCTTGGCTAAAGGCCAGTCTCCTCCTGTGACTCTCAGGGGACCTAGGGCAGAGAGCCCAGGTGGTGGGGCCGGAGGCAGGACTTTGGGGCCCGGCTGGGGTTGTGCTTGTTAAGAACCTGAGATGCCCTTTACCTGGTCGGCCTCTCTCCTCCCCTGCTTTCCCTCTTTTCCTTTTACACAGCTGATTTCATACCCCTGGTTAAAATACAAGCAATAAATGTCGTTCCTGACAAGGAAGTTAGACACACAGACTTTGTGTAGCATGGAAAAGCATGTCTGTGAGCCCCTGCATGTCCTGTTATGGGGACAAAGGTGTGTCCTCTGAGCGGGAACTTTATCTTCAGAGCGGCCCTGAAGGAGCCACCTCCTCCGTCCACTCTGAGGAGAGTGAGCGCTTCTGAAGGACAGGGGTTTGTCGGCGTCTTCACCGTCTCTGTTTCCCGTGGCTGTTGTAATGCACATGTAGTGCCTTCTAACAACCTGGGTTCACAGCCTCCCAGGTCTGGACTGTGGGCTGGCAGGTTCATATTTGGAGGCTCTGAGAAGAGTCGGCCCACAGTCTTTGCCTTGTGGCCCATACATCCATCTTCAAAGCAGAGCATCTTCAAGCTTCTCTGACTCCCCCGCCTCCCTCTTCCATCGGAGAGGACGAATGTGGAAGACCCTGTGTGATGCCACTGCCCCAAACTGGTAGCCCGGCATAACCTCCCTTCCCAGGACCAGCTGCCCACCTCCGGCCGCCCTGTGCTGTAAGAGGTCACAGGTCCAAGGATGAAGCTGTGGACATCTTGGAGGACTATTGTCCTACCTGCTGACCCTCTGTCTCCATCGCTTAGAATGGCCCTGTCATGTACCAGATGTCCAGTAGATGGGTATTGAATGAATGAGTAAAGTTAGTGCCAGCCCATATTTCATTACACCTCTGAAAGTGATGCTTCATTTCAGAGAAGAAACTGAATCGTGGAAAAAGAGTGGAATTTGGGGTCAGAAGACCTACATTAAGGACTTTTAAGAGCTGTGTGTCTGTGGGCAGTTTGCTTAATCATCCTGAGCCTTGGTTTTCTCATCTGTACAATGGGACACCCCCCCACCCCCACCACCACCATCTAGCCTGCCCATCCACACAGGGTTATTGGCTCTTTCATTGCTGAAAGTTTGTTGAGTTCCTGCTCCTGCCCAAACAGGGGTTTACAGAAGGTTCTGGGTGGATTCGGTAGCTGAGAAAAGGTGTGAATGGAGGAGGGGCGAGCTCTGTGGATGTGATTCCTGAATGCTGAGGAAATCCTTTGGCATTGGCACTTTAAAAGAAAAAAGAAAGTAAAGGGGGAAAAAAATCCCTTTTCATTGCAAACATAATGTATACAGTTAACATTTTAAAAGAGTTCTTTCAGGAACCGTGAAAACAAGTGATGGATTTGCCTGTAATGGCATTATTCAGAAACAGCCATTTTGATAGGTTTTTTTATTCAACTTTATTTATTATTGGGTTTTTAGGACATCTGAGTAGGCATATTAAATAGGCCTTTCTGCTTTCTGTGGAGAGAGAGGGTCTGTGTAAAACTCAGAAACCTTCTTCTGAATGGCACAGAAGGTACATTCAGTGATGGTTTTTCCATTCAGCCTCTGCCAGCTGGGAATGTCGGGAATGTCAGGAATGCCCTTCCCCCTCTTCCCCCTTTGTTTGAATCCTGAGGGACCTCAGGACATGTTCTGGCTTCTGCCCTAGACTGCCCACTGCCCTGGCATTCTGGGGGAGGCTGAGGATTTCTGCTTGTGTGCTGCCCCCACCCCCAGGACAGAGTGGCACGGGCCCCCGGACTATGAAAGCATCACACAGGGACCAGCGCTCTCTGAGATCCTCAGACAACTGAGCCCTGCAGCTCGTGGGCCTGATGCCAGTGCCCTCGGCTGGGGCGACTCTCACCCGGGAGGCAGAGCCCAGCTGGGGTTGGTCCTTTTTAGGAAACTTCATGTATTTTCCATCACTGCTCCTTCTTGACATGCAGAACATTGCTTCTACGGAATTTATGATGCCACAAACCCATGTTAAGAAATTCTGCCTGAAGTCGACTGGGTGGTCTAAAGGACTGGGTTTCCTGGAATGGTTCTTTCCACTGTGTGCTGACTGTGCGTGTGTGCACACAGAACACTGTGGAATGGGATGAAGGGAGCTTTGTGTTGCAGGTGAGGCAAGAGTGGGGCGAGAGTTCCATCCAGAGTCTGTCTCAGTCCTCACAGAGCTGGGAAAACCTTAGCTGTCACCACCCACCCCTGCCTACCCCAACCCAGACTGGTACTGAGCCAGATGCAGGTCAGCACCCTGTCTTGAGTCGAGATCTCTTCACCCTGTGCCCCTAAAGTGGGTTCTCAGGACACTCACTAGGTCCCTAGATGTTAAGAAATATTGCTTGAAAAAAGGTAGAAAATAAAGAATTCTGAGTGAAAGCAAAATAAATAAGTTTCTTTATTATAGAAAATTTCAGAGCCTTTCATGTACCAATAATACTTTGTGAACTCCAGGGAAGCATTATAATATGTTGTTCAGTTGCTAAGTTGTGTCCGACTCTTTGCAACCTCGTGGACTGCAGCATGCCAGGCTTCCCTGTCCTCCACTGTCTCCCGGAATTTGCTCAGACTCATGTCCATTGAGTCGGTGATGCCATCCAACTATCTCATCCTCTGTTGTCCTTCTCCTGCCTCAGTCTTTCCCAGCATCAGGGTCTTTTCCAATGAATCAGCTCTTCACATCAGGTGGCCAAAGAATTGAAGCTTCAGCTTTACCATCAGTCCTTCCAATGAATATTCATGGTTGGTTTCCTTTAGGATTGACTGGTTTGATCTCCTTGCTGTCCAAGGGACTCTCAAGAATCTTCTCCAACACATGGTTCGAAAGTTTTAGTATGTAGCAGTTCCTGAAACTTATTTGGCCAAGAAACCTTTCTCTCCAAAAAGCACTTCAAGGGCACAGTGTTTTGCAGGACACTCCCCTTGGGAAATACTGAGCCGTCTTGATTTCTATGCCATTTAATATTTTTCAGAAACTTGAGTTTAATTGCTGCCCAGTATTCCAGCTATTAAACCAACCAATTATGGTTTCTTTGAGGCCACCTCTGATCATCCCCTTCAGAAGTGAAACTGTTGAGTCACAGTGTACGAATGTTTCAAGACTTGTTTTTAATTTTAATTTTACTGGAGTTGATTTACAATGTAGTCTTAGTTTTAGGTGTATTGCAACATGATTCAGTTATACATATATTCTTTCGTTTTTAGATTCATTTCTCATGTAGCTTACTTATCACAGAATGCTGAGTACTGTTTCCTGTGCTACACAGTAGGTCCTTGTTGGTTATCTACTTTATATATAGTAGTGTGCATGTGTTTATCCCAAGCTTCTGATTTATCCCTCTCCCTCACATTTGCTCTTTGGTAACTGTAAGTTTGTTATCAATATCTATAAGTCTGTTTTTTAAGTAAGTTCATTTGTATCTTTTTAAAAAATTAGATTCCACATATAAATGATATCATATGGATTTGTCTTTCTGTGTCTGACTTACTTCACTCAGTATGATAATCTGTGGGTCCGTCCATGTTGCTGCAAATGGTATTATTTTGTTCTTTTTGTAATAGCTGAGTAATATTCCATTGTGTGCCCCAGGGATCGAACCTTCATCCCTTAGTCTCCTGCATTGGCTGGTGGATTCTTTACCACTAGTGCCACTCGGGAAGCCCATATATATACCACATCTTCTGGATCCATTCCTCTGCCAGTGGAGTGTAGGTAAGCCTTTGTAAATACATTGTCCAGATGCTTTCCAGAAAGGTCATGCCCACGTATCCCTCTGGTGGTTGCTGGAAGTGGGTGGCACTTTGCACCTGTGAAAGCTGAGGGTCTAAGACGCTCAGAGGAGGGCAATCCCTTGCCCTCACCCTGTAGACATCCGGCAGTTACAACACAGTCACACACATACACGGACATAAACAGTCATTTCTTTTGAGCGAACACATTTGTCTGTTCTCGGCGCCCTGTGCTTCTTCGAAACGATTAAATGTCACCTGAGAGTTATCTGAACTCTTTAATGTGGCATTCTAGATATAGTTAGGGAGGAAGGGATTTCGAATTGACCTCTATTGTGCTGATTTTCAAATAACCTTTCAAGGTGAGTTGTTTTGATAAGTTTTGTCAACCTCCTGTGATTGCGCACTTGGTTTCTAGAAGAATCTTTTACTCAAGTGTTTCATCAGTCTTAATTCCGACCTCATGGAAATGGAATGATGTCATGTTGAATACTGAGGCTGTTTGTGGTGCCTTTGTTTTATATTTGTGGGGGAAGCATACACATTGTAGGCGAGATGTGATTTATCTTTCTGTCCTCCACAAACATCCTTTGGTCAATGCGTTATTGGGTTTTAGAACTGAGACTCGAACTTTAGCTCATTTAAAACCCCCAAGTCCCCGGCAATAAAGTTGAAGTGGCTTCACCCCCGGATTTATTTCAAAATGCTTCCATTTGGAGGAAGGAAACAGCAAGTAATGCATTATATAGAAAGCTCTAATCAATAATTCATGAGACCTGTAGACCAGTGACTGTTCCAGATTCACTCCATGGCATTACTGCTGAGAACAATTTTAGAAGATCCACAGTTTGTGTCTGAGTTCGCGAGTGTCTCGATTTTCGAGATGTACATTTGGTACTGCCTCTCCTACTTCAAGTGTTTAAGTGGACTTTTCTTAGATGGAGGCTGTTTTGGAAAAATGGGCATTTTATGTAATTGGGCTGCAGGGACACTTTATTCCTTTCCATTAGCAAAGCAGGAATGTCTAGCAAATACATGGCCTTTTCCTCCGTTATGGCAGGGATTCTGATTTTGGTTTCTGCATCTGGAGTGGGTTGCCAAAAAATGGACTAAAAATAGATGTTTGAGGGCTGACAAGGACAGCCCAGAGCTGGGTAGTCAGTGCTGATGGAAAGCTCTGTCCTCAGTGAGTCATGGTCAGTGGCCAGGGCCCTCCTGCTGGGAACTCCTGTGTCCATCCTGAGCTCCGTGTAACATGTGCCCCCTTCTGAAAACCACACGGGTGCAGGGCAGCTTCTCATGGAGTGGAGACTTGCCCGAGGGCCAGAGGCTGGGACAGGGGCCTGGTGAGGCCGTGCTAACATCCTGCAGTAGAGGGGAACCTCGGGAGTGGACATGGCGTCCAGTTTCCAGATAGGATCATTTCAACTTGGCCAGTGTTGGTTCAGTGAAAAGCATTGCTCAGGAAGTAAACAAATGATGGTTTTATTGTTTGCTGGGAAAATGTCTGTCCTTCCTCCCCTCCCTGCTCCCCCCAACCCCGACTCTCTAGTAAATATGGCTGCTTTTATTTTTATTATTTTAAATTTGATTTTTATTTCATATTGGAGATTTACAGCGTTATGTTACTTTCAGGTGTACAGCCAAGTGATTTTTATACGTATATATAAATCCATATAAGAGACATGGGTTTGATCCCCGGGTTCGGAAGATCCCCTGGAGTAGGAGATGGTTCTTGCTGGAAAATCCCATGGACAGAGGAGTCTGGCAGACTATGATCCACAGGGTCGCAAAGAGTCGGACGTGACTGAAGCGACTTAGCAAGCACATATCCCTCTGAATCTACTGTTTTATATATAGTAGTGTGTATATGGGGCTTCCCAGGTGGCACCAGTGGTAAAGAATCCATCTGCCAATGCAGGAGACACAAGAGATGTGGGTTTGATCTCTAGGTTGGGAAAAACCCCTGGAGGAGGAAATGGTGACCCACTCCAGTATTCTTGCCTGGAGGATCACATAGATTCATCATAAGCTACACATAAGTTTAATCACATAAGCTACAGTCCATAGGGTCACAAAGAGTCAGACATGACTGAAGCAACTTAGCCTGTGTGCATGGTGTATATATGTTAATCCAAAACTCCTGACTTATTCCTCCTAGCTTTCCTCTTTGGTAACCGTAAGTTTGTTTTCTATGTCAGTGAGTCAGTTTATGTTTTGTAAAGAAGTTCATTTGTGTTGTTTTTTTTTAGATTCCACATATAAGTGATATCATAAGATACTTGTCTTTGTCTGACTTTCCGTAAGCAGTTCTTTTTATTTTTTCTCCTTTAAATATTTATTTATTCATTTACTTGGCTGCGCTGGGTCTTAGTAGTAGGTTACAGGATTTTCGTTGTGGTGTGCTGGGCCCCTTGTTGCGGCATGCGGGATGTAGTTCCCTGACCAGGGCTCGAATCCGGGCCCCCTGAATTGGGACTGTGAAGTCTTAGCCACTGGACCACCAGGGAGTTCCCTCGGAAGTCACATCTTTAAATACATTCTTGTGGATGAGTAAGTGCCTCCCTCCCCAAAGCCACACCAACTCCAGTTATGATGACTTTTTAATACTTAATAAATTAATAGTCCATCATTGCTTTTGTTTTCATTTCTTTTATTATCATTAGACATGTTTAAAAATATTTATTGGCAATTTATAACTCTTCCTCTGTGATTCATCTATCTATATCCTCTGTTCATTTTTCTATTGAGCTGTTATCTTTTTCTCATTGTCTTTCAAAACCCCTCTGTGAAGTATTCTTCAGATATATTCAAATATGTTTAAAAGTATATTCTTCAAAATATACATAAAATCTGTGTGTGTCCCCGCGATATGTATCCATCCTACCTGGGGATAAGTGGTTCTTGGGGGTCAGTGGTTCTGACCAGCGATGATTGCTCTGTTCACGTTTAGAGCGAAGCTCATCTCTCTCACCGTTTGTTGAGAATTTGTAGGAATTGCCCAGCCCGGAGGGCAGAGGCCGAGGTGCCCCAGCTGAGGTGTTCCTCCCTAGAGGCTGGCCCCAGATTGTGTGATCTGTGTCCTTAGTAGACATCTTATTGTTGTATCATCCTAATGAGATTGTCCTGGTCCATCATATAAGATAAGCAAAGAGCAGTAAAGAAAAGAAAATTCCTAGGATAGCCACACTGATAATAACATTTACTTTTGGCCAGGCCCAAGAGTGAGTTTCACGGTCTGTAAATCACAAGGGTATGAGCTATGGTGGAGGAAAATGTATTATCTGAGTCCTGGGGAAGTCCTGCGGGGGAATCCAGGGATCCTGTGGGGCTGATGTAGAATGATAAATTTATGGTCATGTGGGATTGTATAAACATGCTTACCTTGGCCTAAAACTGTCCCTTGTTCCTCAGTTTCACTCCCTGGCCCCCATGTACTATCGCGGATCTGCGGCGGCTGTCATAGTGTACGACATTACCAAGCAGGTAGGAGCCCCCTTTAGAACGCGGGTGCCATTTATGGCCTCTCTCTGTTCTGGAAAGACCGAAGCAGGGACTTCACTGCCTGAGTCCTGCCTGGAGCCTGGGATGAGGTTGCATAGTACGGTGCAACAGTGGTTGCTGGGAATGAACACTAAATGCTGAGTTTATCTCGTCTATACGTAGCAAGTGGAGAAAGAGTTGGGAACCCACACAGGTATTCTTACCTGGAGAATCCCATGGACAGAAGAGCCTGGTGGGCCACAGTCTATAGGGTCTCAAAGAGCCAGACACAACTGAACGACTAAACAACAACAACATGTAGCAAAGCCTTTCAAATCTATTTGCTAAATTAAACAACAGTCATCATTCATTTTTAAAATTGATTCTCTGTTCGTAGGGCTAAGGTCATGCCTGCTAATACTGTTCTCCAGAATGTTCAGTTTTTTTAAGAAAAGGAAAAGTATTTTTCAGTTTTGCATCTTTGGTTATTGTTGTTGTTTAGTCACTAAGTCATGTCCAACTCTTTTGTGGAAAAAAAAAGATATATATATATATATATCTGTTTTTTCTTTTCTGATAAATCATGAACAACATTGTTCAGCCCTGTAGCTTCATCTTATTCATGTTAAGGCAGGGCTTTAATTTAAAATTAATGTTATTTGTAGAAGGAAATTACTAACATGATTATCTTCATCAAGTTTATGTTTTACATAAACCTTTTATAGCCTATGTGAGTAAAACTTAGCTAATACTAAATTTTGTGCCAAGATTGAGGTAGTGTGTTCATCTGTATGTGTGTGCCCCCTGAAAATATTTTTCTTCAGTGGATTATATTGGGTTTGTATTTCTGTGTGGTTGAGGGGTCTTTCCCAAGGTTGACTACACTTTTGGTTTAGGATTCATTTCATACCTTGAAGAAGTGGGTGAAAGAGCTGAAGGAACACGGTCCGGAAAACATCGTGATGGCCATCGCCGGGAACAAGTGCGATCTCTCGGACATCAGGTGAGAGGAATTGAAAAGATGTGTGTGGGGCTCATGTTCTCCACCTTGAATGTCTGTGCTTGAAACGCTGTCATACCCACGTGGTTAAGTCTGTTCTGTCATCATTTAACCCATGTCATCCACTTGTGGTCATCAAGGTGTTATTTATTCAAGCAGAGTAGAGTTGAGGGGAAATAATTGGGAAATGCAAATATGAGGGAGCACTCACTCATGAATATTACCATCAAGTCTCCTGTACAGAGCACAGTTACACTCCTGACTCTACATGTCTTTGGGCTAAATGGTTTCCTTATTTTTTTTAATAATATATTTATTTTACTTGGCCTCATCAAGAGGCTTGCAGGATCTTAGTTCCCCAACCAGGGATGGAACCTGGGCCTGGCAGTGGAAGCTCGGGGTCCTAAGCTGTGGACCACCAGGGAATTGCCTTATTGTTGTTTATTGTTACCTTTCCTGTTGTTTTTGTCATTGTTACCACCATTACCATTTTCATATGGGAAGGAGTGTTAGAATTCTTCACATTTTCCATAACGTCCTGTTCGTTTTCTTTCCAGACTTTAATTTAAAGGATGTGGCCGGGTCAGTATGAGCTCACTGTTTTGTTCCAAGATCTGAATTTGGTGCCTCATGTGTGAACACTTGGGCTTCCCCCAGAGAGAGTGGAGTGTCTGCCTTGGCTGTTTCTGGGCAGTCATTGTGAGCAAAGAGCAGTTAGGAAAATAGGACCCTAAAGCGTGTGTGTATGTATGTACGTATATACACATGTTTTTTCTTTTCTGAAAAATCATGAACATTGTTTCAGTCCTGTAGCTTCATCTTACTCATGTTAAGTCAAGGCTGTAGTTTAAAATTAACATTATTTGGATATTGAACTTCTGCTGGAGGAAGGTTTGTAGGAACCCAAATTACGTGGACGAGAGCTGTGATGGTGGCTTTATCTAGTCTGATAAGCAAACTATTTTTTACTAAATAAAACTGAAATAAAAAAGGAAACGGTGAATTTGCATTGTCTCCCTTCCCTGGTTAATTTAATTCTCAGCAATGCGAGTACTTGATTTCCGTAAAGACCACAACCCACACTTCAGGTTTTGCTAATCCAAACATGATGAAACCAAAGCGTGATGAATATTGAAAACAGACCTTGTGGAAACCCTGAAGGTAGTCTCTGCCAGGTTGCTCTGTTTCTTTGGGATTTCAAAAGCTTTATATCACATTGCATCAGGTTGGTTTATAATCACACCTATAACCACCACTTAATTGTTTGTTTTTCAGGGTACAAATCTTTAACTCTCTAGACTTAGTTTAGGGCTCTGCCTTCTTTACTGTAATCCTGAGACAGCCTGATCATCTAGAATTCCCAGCTGAATGGCCTTCACTTCTGTTGTTGGAAGGAGGTGGGGTGGGCAGATGGAGGTGGGCTCTGCTGAGAGAAAGCCTCTGCTGTCAGCCGACACCACGGATTGTGGTAAAGGTGTGACTTTCAGTGAACTAAGCCTTGAAGATCGTGGGAACACTGGTGGGTGACAGTTTAAGCAGAAAATGATTTAAACGTGAATGGAATTACGACTCTTGATTACAGGGAATTGAAACCCAATTGAAATTAATTTCAGGAAAGAGTGGAATTTGTTGCAAGATACTCATGGCTCAGAAAGTAAAGAATCCACCTGCAATGCAGGAGACTCGGATTCGATCCCTTGGTCGGGAAGATACCCTGGAGGAGGACAGGGCAATTGGATCCAGTATTCTTGTCTGTTGAATTCCATGGAGAGAGGAGCTTGGTGGGTTATAGTCCATGGGGTCGCAGACAGTTGGACATGACTAAGTGACTAACATTTTCAGTTTTCACTAGTATCCACATGGTGAAAAAACAGAGGTGCCTTTAGCTCTGGTATTTGGTTTGTTCCATTTTTGGTCTCTTGAAAGATCCTGGCCTGACGCTCTATCTGTTTCTAAATTGCCGTAGAAGGATTGCCCCACATCATGACACAGCATTTGTGGCCAAGGAAGAGGATGTGATTGGTACGTGATTTACATGAATATAAAACTCTGGAAGACAGTTGGGCAATTTCTTTTAAAACCAAGCATGAAATTATTGTGTGTTTAGCAATCACACTCTTGGGGCATTTATCCCAGAGCAATGAAAATGTGGGTTCACAGAAAACTGGCACATGAGTGTTCATAGAAGCCTTGTTAGAGGCAGAATCAGTCCGGCTGTCCTTCAGTGGACACAGCAGGCGTGTCACACTGTGGAATACTACTCAGCAATGTAAAGAAACAGAACAGATGCAAGCCACCTGGACGAACCTGCAGGGAAATACAGCTGAGTAAGTAAAGCCAGTACCAAGGGTTTCATGGTGTATGATTCTACTTGTATAATGTTTGGGGAGTGAAGCCATTTTTGAAACAGAGAGGGATTAGTGGTTGTGGTCAGGATGATGTGTAGGGGGCCGGGGGAGGAAGGGCAGCAGGGACATCCTTGTGATGCTAGAACTGTCACCTCTCTGTGGGGGAGGGGGTGGCACACAAACCCACATGGGTGATAAAACTAAGCAGAACTTAATTCACACAGAGGAGCACCAGTAAAACCAGGGGAATCTGAATGAGATGGAGTGTGGGTGTCAGGATTCTGGGTGATATTATAGTTTTGCAAAATGGTGCCATTTGGGAAAACAGGGCAACGTGTACAAGGACTCTCGGTATTATTTCTTGTAACTCTGTGTGAATCCACAGCTACTCCAGTAAAAATTTCAGTTCACAAAAACTGGATTTAGATTAAAAAAAAATAAGTAAATCTTAGGCAGTGGTGTGTGTGTGGATATATATATGTGCACATACATGCATGCATATTATATATGTTGTATACGATGAACTAAAGCTTTGTAAACAGACTGAGCCAAAGAATGAATTTAACCACTCCCTGTGCACCCCCCACCGCCCCCCCCCCACACATGCTGTACAAAAGAACAACAGGGGAACTATATAAAAACTCCCATTTAGGAAAACCTGGAGGGGGAAGCCTGGTGGACTGGTCCTTGCCCCAAGGATAAACTTTCTCCCTCTAGACATAAATAGTCTGGTAAGTGATAGGCCTGTGAACCTCATGGGCACCTGCTGTTGATTCCTGTCCATGGCAGTAGAGTTGAGTTCTTGGTCAGCCAGTCCAGCTGCTCCGGATTCCGCCTGCTGGTACGACTTTTCTGGGGCATTAGCCAAGTATCTACACTCAATACCTTATTTAGAGCTTGACCTTCTTTTACTTGAATCAAGTACTTGGCTTCTTCTGTAATTGCCAGAGACTACAGTTTGGTTTTCACTGGGAGTTGGAGAAGGAGCGTATATAGATTGGGGGGTGTGTGTGTGTGTAGGGGGAACCAGGCTCACCTAACAGACTTTGGTTGGTTGTGTAAGCCTCTTAATCCTTGTGCCGAGCTATGCCTGGCATAGTTTGAAAGTGCCCTGGAATTGAAATGGGATTAACTCCCTGACTCGACTCAGCCCACTGGAGGCACTATGGGAAGTACAAGGAAAGAAAAGCAAGTGCCTCGTTAGACCGCTTGCCTTTGTTTGGGGAGCCAAGGGGGCCACAGGGTGGGAGAGCGAGAAGGTGCCTAGTGAGCGATAAAACTGTGTTAATAAAGTTCCGCGTTCGGGTGCAGGGAGGACAAACGGATTCAGGAACAGGAAAGCCCACAGTCACAGAGGTGATGGGGAAGGCTTGTGGATACCACGTGTCACACATTGGGCTGTTCAGGAGGAGCTGGGTAGGAGGCGACTCCGGGAAGGGAAGACAGTGGACAGAGGCATGCATGAGGGAGGGCCTTTGACAAGTCTACGCTTGGGAATGGGGAGAAGATGGTGGGTGGTACGTGGACAGTCTGTAAACAGCTTACAAGTGTGTGGAGTGTCTGGGTTGATGTGCGTGGCCGGGGTGGTGATCCCCTGGGGTCCTGCCGCCTGCTTGTGTCTCTCATACCCGGGGCTCCATCGTCCATCAGTCATGACTCTGTCTTCTCCTGAGCCTCTGTGGCCACAGCTTCTTCTCAATGTAGAGCTTTGTGGAGTCACCAATAACTAAAGCTGGGGAGCCTACCTGCCAGCCTCAGGGCAGGCATGGGGGCCACTAAGGTTCCTGCAGCTTCCCGTGTAACAGCCAGACCGAGGGCCTGGGCTGACGCCCGGATGGTGCAGGCTCGGCCCCGCTGTGCAACTGCCCGAAACACACACCAGCCCCATCAGAAGTCACCAGGCACCAGTGGTTTCAAGTTTGGGGAGAAAGTCAAGGGCTTTAACAGATGAGAAATATATTTGGAAATACATATTTTTGACTAAGAATACACAAATTGCTTTCACTTCTTACATTTGACTTTAAAGCTCATTCCAGTCTTCACAGTGGGCCAAAATTGGTCTAAGTGTTTCTTTAAAATTATACAGACCAAATAATTGAACTTTAGATGTTGGGTGATAAAAATCCAATTTATTCCAAATACCAAAAAGCACAAAAGCCAGTGAATGTCAAAAACCACTCCTGTACAAGATGTGGAAATATGCTGGAAGTTTTAAAACCCACCCAGGGAATTCCCTGGCAGTCCATTAGTTAAGACTGAATTTTCACTGCCCCAGGTTCAATCCCTGGTCGAGGAACTAAGATCCCACAAGCCTCGAGGTGCAGTATAAACAAATAAGTAAGTAAAGGTCTGTCTAGTCAAGGCTATGGTTTTTCCTGTGGTCATGTATGGATGTAAGAGTTGGACTATAAAGAAAGCTGAGCGCCGAAGAATTGATGCTTTTGAACTGTGGTGCTGGAGAAGACTCTTGAGAGTCCCTTGGACTGCAAGGAGATCCAACCAGTCCATCCTAAAGGAGATCAGTCCTGGGTGTTCACTGGAAGGACTGATGTTGAAGCTGAAACTCCAATACTTTGGTCACCTGATGCAAAGAGCTGACTCATTGGAAAAGACCCTGCTGCTGGGAAAGATTGAAGGCAGGACGAGAAGGGGATGACAGAGGATGAGATGGCTGGATGTCATCACCGACTCGATGCACATGGGTTTGGGTGAACTCCGGGAGTTGGTGATGGACAGGGAGGCCTGGTGTGCTGCAATTCACGGGGTCGCAAGGAGTCGGACACGACTGAGCGACTGAACTGAACTGAAATGAGTGAATGAAATCAACACACCCAGCATTTTCCTCATGTGAGATAAGGAGGTGTAGAGTCTGCCCTGTTACAGTGTGTGCTCTGAGCCCTGAGGTGCATGATTTTCTGTGCTATGGGGGCTGAGCCTGCATCTCTCATCCAAGCAGGAGGAAGGAATTGGTGATTGTCCTCCCCAGACAATGATCTGGGATTGCTTTCCATTTCAGTTATAAAGTAGTCTATAAAGACGGTTGGATGGCATCACCAACTCAATGGACATGAGTTTGAACAAACTCCAGGAGATAGTGAAGGACATGGAAGCCCGGTGTGCTGCAGTCCCTGGGGTTGCAGAATCCAACACGACTTAGAGACTGAACAACAGCAACAACTTAATGAAGAGTCTATAAAACATTTATGTGTATCTTAAAGAATCATATGAATTTTAAAGAACAAAATGAACAGCTCTGAACCTGCGAGTGCGCCTCCCTCTCCAATCACATCCCCTTCCCTCCCCGCACAGGTCTCTGCTGCTGACTTCTGCGATAGCCATGATTTTTTCCTTCGTACTTTGCCACCCATGTTTGCCTTTCTAAACAATAGGCTCAGGCTTGCCTGCTTTTGAACTTTGCACAAATGAAATAACCTATGTGTCTTAGATGTCTTGTCTCTCACCCTGGGAGATTCCTGACGAAAGTTAACTGTACTTTGCCTGTTTCCAGCACACGGTTCTATTTGAACTGAGTGTAACACAGCTTGTCTCCCCATCCTGCAGTGGTGGGTATTTGCGTGATTTCTGGCTTGTTGTTACTACGAACAGTGCTTCTTGAGTATTCTTGCACATTTCTTCGTGCCAAGTGTAAGCATTCCTCTAGGCTCGAGTGTGTGAGAGTCTAATTGCTGAGTCATGAGCTCAGTTTTACCAAGGTGACACCAGGGTTCTCCAAAGGGGACACAGGCTGTGCAGGAGACACCCAGTGCTTTCTGCCCTTAGTGCTGTAGGACGCCAGGGCGAGGAGAGACAGCTGATAAGAATTTCAGTTTGCTTTTCCCCAGTTAGCAGCCAAGTCGGCACATTTTTATTTATTGGCCATTGAGATTTCTCCTTGTGTGAAGAGCCTGCTCATTCTTTTCTATTGGGATGTTTACCTTAATCTTACTTATTCATAGCATGTGGTGGCTCAGTGGTAAAGAATCCACCCACCAATCAGAAAACATGGGTTCCATTCCTGGGTTGGGAAAATCCCCTGGAGAAAGGACTGGCAACCCACTTCAGTTTTCTTGTCTGGAGAATCCCATGGACAGAGGAGCCTGGGGGGCTACAGTCCATGGAGTCGCAAAGAGTTGGACACGAGTAAGTGGCTGAACAACATTTGTCTATCTATCTATCTGTTATCTATCTTTGATAGTATATGCTGAAATATCTTCTTCAAATTTATGTCTTATATTTTCACTGTCTTTATATTTTTACATCATCAGACGTCTATAATTCCTGCCTAAGAGAATTAATCAATTTTTTTCCTTTATACCTTTTTAGGCATGGAGGGTAGAGGGAGGATGAGTCATTTAAGAAATCTTTCCACACCCCTAAGATCAAGAAGATATTCCCTGTGTTGATTATCTTTGAAAAGCTTTGCAGTTTTGTTTTCCTGTCTGTCCTTAAGTCACTTGGCCTCGATTTTGTATACACTGCCTCGGTTCTCCTATGTAGATGGCCATGTGTCTCTGCACTGCTGGTTGTAAAGTCCGTTCTCTCCCATCTGCAGTCTCTCCATCTCAGTCCTATGTCACGTGCCCTGGTGCATAGGTCTGTTTTTAGGGCTCTCAGTTCTGTTTCACCAGCCTGCTTAGTCACCGTCACACCTATACTCCTCTGATTTAATTATCACAGCCTTATCATGAGTCTTGATAAATGGTCTTAGACCTCTGATATGGCCCAGAATCTCTGTAACTGATACTTGTAGGCCGCAGAGAAGGTTTCATGAGAGTGTATGGTGTGACTGTGGATTTGTATGTTCTGGTCTATTGGAGATTAGGAGAGAGTTGGGGCCCAAATCTCCATGTGTGTATTGGGGAGTGTTTATTTTTATAGCTAATTTTAAACTTAGTAGTCTGTGTGTGTTCAGTTGTGTCTGACTCTTTGCCACCCTCTGGACTGTATCCCGCCAGGCTCCCCCATCCATGGAATTCTCCAGGCAAGAATACTGGAGTGGGTTGCGATTAACTTGTCTTCAGGGGATCTTCCTGATCCAAGGATCAAACCCTGGTCTGCCCGTTGCAGGCAGATTCTTTACCATCTGAGTCACCAGCTCAGTTCAGTTCAGTTCAGTCGCTCAGTCATGTCCAACTCTTTGCGACCCCATGAATCGCAGCACGCCAGGCCTCCCTGTCCATCACCAACTCCCGGAGTTCACTCAGACTCACGTCCATCGAGTTGGTGATGCCATCCAGCCATCTCAGCCTCTGTCATCCCCTTCTCCTCCTGCTCCCAATCCCTCCCAGCATCAGGGTCTTTTCCAATGAGTCAACTCTTCGCATGAGGTGGCCAAAGTACTGGAGTTTCAGCTTCAGCATCATTCCTTCCAAGGAAATCCCAGGGCTGATCTCCTTCAGAATGGACTGGTTGGATCTCCTTGCAGTCCAAGGGATTCTCAAGAGTCTTCTCCAACACCACAGTTCAAAAGAGTCAATTCTTTGGTGCTCAGCTTTCTTCACAGTCCAACTCTCACATCCATACATGACCACAGGAAAAACCATAGCCTTGACTAGACGAACCTTTGTTGGCAAAGTAATGTCTCTGCTTTTGAATATGCTATCTAGGTTGGTCATAACTTTCCTTCCAAGGAGTAAGCGTCTTTTAATTTCATGTTGCAGTCACCATCTGCAGTGATTTTGGAGCCCAGAAAAATACAGTCTGACACTGTTTCTACTGTTTCCCTATCTATTTCCCATGAAGTGATGGGACCGGATGCCATGATCTTCGTTTTCTGAATGTTGAGCTTTAAGCCAACTTTTTCACTCTCCACTTTCACTTTCATCAAGAGGCTTTTGAGTTCCTCTTCACTTTCTGCCATAAGGGTGGTGTCATCTGCATATCTGAGGTTATTGTTATTTCTCCCGGCAATCTTGATTCCAGCTTGTGTTTCTTCCAGTCCAGTGTTTCTCATGATGTACTCTGCATATAAGTTAAATAAGCAGAGTGACATTATACAGCCTTGACGTATTCCTTTTCCTATTTGGAACCAGTCTGTTGTTCCATGTCCAGTTCTAACTGTTGCTTCCTGACCTGCATACAAATTTCTCAAGAGGCAGATCAGGTGGTCTGGTATTCCCATCTCTTTCAGAATTTTCCACAGTTTATTGTGATCCACACAGTCAAAGGCTTTGGCATAGTCAATAAAGCAGAAATAGATGTTTTTCTGGAACTCTTTTGCTTTTTCCATGATCCAGCAGATGTTGGCAATTTGATCTCTGGTTCCTCTGCCTTTTCTAAAACCAGCTTGAACATCTGGAAGTTCACGGTTCACATATTGCTGAAGCCTGGTTTGGAGAATTTTGAGCATTACTTTACTAGCATGTGAGATGAGTGCAATTGTGCGGTAGTTTGAGCATTCTTTGGCATTGCCTTTCTTTGGGATTGGAATGAAAACTGACCTTTTCCAGTCCTGTGGCCACAGCTGAGTTTTCCAAATTTTCTGGCATATTGAGTGCAGCACTTTCACAGCATCACCTTTCAGGATTTGGAATAGTTCAACTGGAATTCCATCACCTCCACTAGCTTTGTTCGTAGTGATGCTTTCTAAGGCCCACTTGACTTCACATTCCAGGATGTCTGGCTCTAGGTCAGTGATCACACCATCGTGATTATCTGGGTCATGAAGATCTTTTTTGTACAGTTCTTCTGTGTATTCTTGCCAGCTTTTCTTAATATCTTCTGTTTCTGTTAGGTCCATACCATTTCTGTCCTTTTCGAGCCCATCTTTGCAGGGAAGCCTAAATAAACTTTATTTTAGAATAGTCTTATATTCATAGAAAAGTTGAAAAGTTAGTATGCAGTTCTCACATATCCCACATCTAGTTTTCCCTATGTAAAAAAAAAAAAATTTGTTTATTTATGACTGCACTGGAT
Source organism: Bos indicus x Bos taurus (assembly GCF_003369695.1). NCBI lineage: Eukaryota > Metazoa > Chordata > Mammalia > Artiodactyla > Bovidae > Bos > Bos indicus x Bos taurus. Next base: position 42,009,359 of record NC_040099.1, read on the forward strand.
CTCCTTGCTGCATGCAGACTTTCTCTAGTTGTAGAGAGCAGGGGTTACTCTCTAGGCGCGGTGCAAGGGCTTCTCAATGCAGTGGCTTCTCTTGTAGCGTATCACAGACTCAGTAGTTGTGGCACAGGGGCTTAGTTGCCCCATAGCATGTGGGATCTTCCCAGACCAGGGCTCAAACCAGTGTCCCCTGCATTGGCAGGTGGATTCTTATCCACTGTGCCACCAGGGAAGCCCCATTTCCCCTACTTTTAACACCTTACAATGATTACTGTGGTACATTTGTCCAAACTGAGCAATCTATCAGTTCAGTTCAGTCGCTCAGTCATGTCCGGCTCTGTGACCCCATGGACCACAGCATGCCAGGCCTCCCTGTCCATCACCAACTCCCGGAGTTTACCCAAACTCATGTCCATTGAGTTGGTGATGCCATCCAGCCATCTCATCCTCTGTCATCCCCTTCTGCTCCTGCCTTCAATCTTTCCCAGCATCAGAGTCTTTTCAGATCAGTCAGCTCCTCTCATCAGATGGCCAAAGTATTGGAGTTTCAGCTTCAACATCAGTCCTTCCAATGAACACTCAGGACTGATCTCCTTTAGGATGGACTGGTTGGATCCCCTTGCAGTCCAAGGGACTCTCAAGAGTCTTCTCCAACACCACAGTTCAAAAGCATCAATTCTTCAGCATTCAGCTTTCTTTATAGTCTAATTCTCACATCCATACTTGACTACCAGAAAAACCATAGGCTTGACTAGACGGACCTTTGTTGGCAAAATAATGTCTCTGCTTTTCAATATGCTGTCTAGGTTGGTCATAACTTTCCTTCCAAGGAGCAAGGGTCTTTTAATTTCATGGCTACAGTCACCATCTGCAGTGTGATTTTAGAGCCCCCCAAAATAAAGTCTGTTTATTTTTTACTGTTTCCACTATTTCCCCATCTATTTGCCATGAAGTGATGGGACTGGATGCCATGATCTTTGTTTTCTGAATGTTGGGCTTTAAGCCAACTTTTTCACTCTCCTCTTTCGCTTTCATCAAGAGGCTCTTTAGTACTTCTTCACTTTCTGCCATAAAGGTTGTGTCATCTGCATATCTGAGGTTATTGATATTTCTCCTGGCAATCTTGATTCCAGCTTGTGCTTCTTCCAGTCCAGCATTTCTCATGATGTACTCTGCATATAAGTTAAATAAGCAGAGTGACATTATACAGCCTTGACGTACTTCTTTCCTGATTTGGAACCAGTCTGTTGTTCCATGTCCAGTTCTAACTGTTGCTTCCTGACCTGCATATAGGTTTCTCAAGAGGCAGGTCAGGTGGTCTGGTATTCCCATCTCTTTCAGAATTTTCCACAGTTTATTGTGATCCACACAGTCAAAGGCTTTGGTATAGTCAATAAAGCAGAAATAGATGTTTTTCTGGAACTCTCTTGCTTTTTCCATGATCCAGCAGATGTTGGCAATTTGATCTCTGGTTCCTCTGCCTTTTCTAAAACCAGCTTGAACATCAGGAAATTCACGATTCACATATTGCTGAAGCCTAGCTTGGAGAATTTTGAGCATTACTTTACTAGTGTGTGAGATGAGTGCAATTGTGCGGTAGTTTGAGCATTCTTTGGCATTGCCTTTCTTTGGGATTGGAATGAAAACTGACCTTTTCCAGTCCTGTGGCCACAGCTGAGTTTTCCAAATTTGCTGGCATATTGAGTGCAGCACTTGCCGAGCATCATCCTTTAGGATTTGAAATAGCTCAACTGGAATTCCATCGCCTATACTTGCTTTGTTCGTAGTAATGCTTCCTAAGACCCACTTGACTTCACATTCTAGGATGTCTGGCTCTAGATGAGTGATCATGCCATCGTGATTATCTGGGTCATGAAGATCTTTTTTGTACAGTTCTTCCTTGTATTCTTGCCAGCTTTTCTTAATATCTTCTGTTTCTGTTAGGTCCATACCGTTTCTGTCCTTTATTGAGCCCATCTTTGCATCAAATGTTCCCTTCGTATCTCTAATTTTCTTGAAGCAATTAGTCTTTCCCATTCTGTTGTTCCCCATCTATTGTTTTCCTCTATTTCTTTGCACGGATCACTGAAGAAGGCTTTCTTATCTCTCCTTGCTATTCTTTGGAACTCCGCATTCAAATGGGTGTAATTTTCCTTTTCTCCTTTACTTTTCGCTTCTCTTCTTTTCACACCTATATTCCTTAGTTATTGATTCTTCATTTCTGATACTTTTATTAACTTTATTGATGGTATTGATAATTTATTATTAACTAAAGTCCATACATTACTGAGATTTCACTCCTTCCCCCTTATATCCCTTTTTTATTCTGGGATCGCATCCAGAGCACTGTATCACATCCAGTTGCCAGGTCTCTTTAGGATCTTTGGGCTGGGACAGGTTCTCAGACTTACTTTGTTTTTGATGACCTTGACAGTTTTTAGTACTGGTCAGGTAGTTTGGACCTCTCTCCTTTGGGATCTGTCTGCTGTGTTTCTTGTGACTGGACTGGGGGCGGGCATGTGTTTAGGGGAAGAAGACCACAGAAGTAAAGTGCTCTTTTCGTGACTTTATTACCAGTTAAGCAAGGGTTTGTGTTACCAGCACGATAACATCCCTGGTGAGGTGGACCTTGACCTCCTGGCCGAGGTGGTGGCTGTAAAGTTACCCTCCCCTGCTGTTTGGAAGGCGGTCCCTGGGCACAGCCCACACTTGAGGGCGGGGGCTGTGCCCCACCTCCTTGAGGGAGGAGTCCCGATATAAATTATTTGTAATTCTTCTGCAGGTGAAATTCGTCTCCCCTCCCTGATTTTTTTTATTTCGTCATTTATCTGTATCAGTGTGGACTCACAGATATTTATATATAGTTTAAGTTATAGTGCAATATTGTGTTACTTAACTTGTTGCTCAAATTGCTCCAACTTTGGCCACTGGGAGCCCTTTCTGTTGCTTCTGTGTTCCTTTAACAAATTCCCATCATTTTGGTTCTTTAGCACTTCCTTACTTTTTGGCACAAGGAGATGTTCCAGACTCATCTTGTATGTTTTAGGATACAGCTCTAGACTCAGCCATTTCTCCAAGCAGCTCTTGTCGCTTCTACTGGAAAAGGGTATTTAGAAACCAAGATCTGGGATGACTGTGCTCATTGCTACTGGAATGTTGTTGAGTCTAGGTAAACAGAGCTAGGAAATATGTGTATGGATGCTAACTGGAGTATACACTCACATGTATCTATAATTATTTCTATAATCATTCATTTGTATCTATATTAAGATAAACATAAGTTTATACTGATGCCTCTGACTCTAATCCAAAACCACAGTACTCTTTCTAACCTTCTTTAGGGGGTGAAGGAGAGATTTTTTAAAAAGTCAGCGACTAACACACAATTAAGCAGAGACAAGCTTTTGCTCCTGGAGATTTTCTTAGAATATACTAGTCTTTCATCTTTCACTTTGCACATTGCCCAGACCTTTCAGAGTTCAAAATGTAACTTCTGTGAAGAATTATAGCCATGTCAGTGGTTACTTTCAAATGGCACAATATTTACTTAAGTACTGTTCACTTAGATAGTGGACTGAGTCATCACTGTCAACCTGAACTGAATGCTTACTGTGTGCCAGAGACTGTTATGAGTAGTTTATCTTAATCTTCACAGCCCTGCCTGTAAGAGTTACCATCATTCTCCCAACGTACCAATAAGGAAACAGAGACACAGATTGAGGAACTTACCTGGGTCCTGTGGCTGAGAAGGTGTGGGGCCCAGCTTCAAACCCTGGTATCTGTCCCAGACATCACTTTGCCAACTAAGGTCTGTCTAGTCAAAGCTATGGTTTTTTCAGCAGTTGTGTATGGATGTGAGAGTTGTACCATGAAGAAGGCTGAGCACCGAAGAATTGATGCTTTTGAACTGATGCTAGAGAAGACTTTAGAGTCCCTTGGATTGCAAGGAGATCATACCAGTTAATCCTAAAGGAAATCCACCCTCAATACTGATTAGAAGGACTGATGCTGAAGCTGAAGCTCCAATACTCTGGCCACCTGATGGGAAGAACGAACTCACTGAAAAAGACCCTGATGCTGGAAGATTGAGGGCAGGAGGAGAAGGAGGCGACAGGATGAGATGTTTGGATGGCATCATCAACGTAATGGACATGAGTTTGAGCAAACTCCGGGAGATAGTAAAGGACAGGGAAGCCTGGCGTGCTACAGTCCATGGGGTCGCGAAGAGTTTGACATGACTTTGCAACTGAACAACAACAGCATCTGTCCCAGAGCCGATGTTCATGTTTTGTTCATCTCTTAAGAAGTAAGAATAGGATCCAGGAGAAACAGTGATTTCTGAATTACCGAGAGAAAAATAAACGGTAACTGATTTGATAGAGAATTTCAAGCTAACGACCTTTTCCAGTGGTTTCTCTGGCCCCTTGGGACTAACCTACGTTTCTGTCTGGAGAAGGCGTGTTAGGAGGCTAGGAGGCAGAGGAAACGGCCAGGCCTCCCCCTTGAGACCCTGTGTTTTCTGCTCAGTCCTCATTCAATTCAAATTGTGGCATTTCCATGAGAAAACAGGCCATCTAAATCTGTGGCAGGAACCTGACACTGCTTGTTTGAACTTGACACCAGGAATGTGGCCCGGTGGATAGCATTTACAGACACATAGTAACAAGCAGACTTGGCCCCCTGGGAGCAGAAATCCTTCCCAGGGTACACATGCCAAGTGCTTTAACTGTAAGTGCCTAGTATCATTAAAAAGAGTTATTGTCCAATCAGATATTTATTGCAAAGGTAGTAATTCTTGTTTTTTTTTTTAAAAGTTCATTTAAGTTTTAGTTCCACCTTACAGATAAGCCAATCTGAGGATCTAAAAGTACTGGCATGTTGAAAAGAGATTTTGCGGCTTCACTTATTGCTAAAATGGTTGCCTCTCTGGGTGTGACACAAATATCTTGGATATTTAGATAAAGTATGAGCTGGCAGGAGCATACTTAGCCTTGATTATTCATTTCAGTGGCTGCTCGAGGGAGCTGGGGAGACGGAGACCACTTCAGGGCACATGACAGCCTTTACAAGCAGCCTGCAACCTGCCTCTGCTGGGTCTTGATGGGATGTTGCTTGATTTCCATTGCTTTTGGCTAGAATGCCTTAAACACGTGGGAGGTTTTGGCAAAAAGTAATGCCAGCAGACAGTCAACAGCCTCTCCCACTCATAGTGCCGTGTTGTGTCCTCATGGCCAGCTGAGTCAGTGGTATAAGCTTGACCTTGGAAGGGGGCTACGGTTGGAGGAGACAGTAAACTTACAGGGCAGATATTTTTCAGTGAAATGGTAGCTGTCTCATCCCAGGTGGTTGGCAGAATATCAAATGCTTGCTCAATGCTGGTATGGTATTTTAGAAATATAATGTCCACACTAGCACACACCAGAACCACTAGCTCTTTGGTAATAGCTCAAGAGGCCATTGTTCTTTTATCACTTGTAAAATGGTGTCTGATAAATGTATACTTTAATATGTCCTGAGTATATAGTCATCATCTTAATAGAGATATCCAAACTCTGGACTTCATAGTTTGGGATTATGAATCGCATAGACTGCAAAAATATCAAACTCAGTATCTTACAGTCTACCTTCTACAAGAGTTGTTCTCAAACTATCAAAAGTGTAAGAAGATATTCAGAAGTTGCTACAATGCCTGTTTCTGAGATGAGCCCACTAAACATTCTGGTTCAGTAGGTCTGGACACAGGGGTATTCATTTCTAATAAGCCCCGAATTATCATGGGATCGGAGGTCTGTAGAACACACCTGACCCTGACGCCCTTCAAGATGCCTGGCGGCATCCTCTGAAGACATCTAGAGAAGCTTCATGACTATTGTCATGAGACAGGGAAGAGCAGGAACCTCAGATGTTTGTCATTTCGCTTCTTTGTTTTTAGCATCAAAGTGTTTTGTTTTTTAACATACGTGTTTACTCATCTGGGAGAATGGAGACTTTTGTGCACTTTCTCTAAGACACCTGAAAACGTCTTAGAAGATGTGGTTGGGTTGTTCTGCATTTACCCACGAACTCTTTGGAATCACATGGTGACCCTGCCTGCGGAGTTTGAGCCTTCCTCTCTCTCCACACGCTAACACTGCAGATAGTAATCATTTCATCTTGACCAGTCTGGTGTGTGAATAATGTGATCCTCATTTTCATGTACATTTCTTCCATTGCAAGCAGGATTAGGAAAACTAAGATTATCTACTGAAGAACTATCCTTTACTTATATACAATAAATAATCAATTGAAATATTGTTAATTCCTAGGAATAAATTTAGCAAGAATTGAGCTAGACCTATATAGATAAATGTTACAGTTCTAGGTAGGATAAAAAAGGTGCTTTTCCCTTGGATAGGAAAACTGAGTAGTATTGTAGAAATGTCAGTTTGTTCTAAATTAAATCATGAATTCACTGAGATTCCAGGTAAAATTACATCAAATAATTTAAAGTAACATTTTAGAGAGGGTTTTACAAAATGATCCTAAAATTCACCTATAAAGATAAACAGGCAAAAATAGTATTGAAAGGACTGATCTCAGCATATATTAAAATATATTTTAATGATTCAGTAATAAAACAATATAACATGTCACAGAAATGGACAGAAAATCAATGAACAGACCACAGAATCTAAGACATAGGGTGAAATATGTAGGGATATTTAGTATATGATAAAGGTGATATTTAAATAAGTGCAAAAAAGGGGATAGTTAAGTACATGGTTTGGTGATAATTAGGAAAAATGAGAGAAAATAAATTCAAAATGGATCAAGGATTTAAGTGCAATTTAACAAAACCATAAAAGTTAGAGAAAGCAGCTGAATCTTTAAAAATAACCTTGGAATGAACTATTTAATAATGATACAAAACTCAGAAGACATAGAAGAAAATGGTCAGTAAGTCTGATTATATAAAAACTTCTGTATGGCAAAAATGCTACAGATAACATCTAAATACAAATGGTAAGTTGAAAGAAATGCAGAAAATATATTACAAAAGGCTAAGTTCCTTAATATGCAAAGAGCACTTACAAATAAGAAAAACCCAAACAATCCAAACCAAAGTTTGCAGAGAACAAGCATGAGAATTTCATAGAACAAGAGGTATCTGTGGCTTATACCTCAGTGTTCCATCTCTGAATAAAAGTTACTCTAAATTAATGTCAGATTTTCCTCATGGGGAAAGAACTTTATGATGTAATTTTACTCTTGGAGTGATTTATGAAAGTTAGTGTATCCAATATTTTGGCCACCTGATGGGAAAAACTGACTCACTGGAAAAGACCCTGATGCTGGGAAAGATTGAGGGCAGCAGGAGAGGGGGACCAAAAAGGGTAAGATGGTTGGATGGCCTCACCGATTCAATGGACATGAGTTTGAGCAGGCTCCAGGAGTTAGTGATAGACAGCAAGGCCTGGCATGCTGCCGTCCACGGGTTCGAAAAGAGTTGAACACGGCTGAGCGATTGAACAACACCCACAAATGTATTTAATGCTGTAGCCTGTGTTCCCTGTTCTTCTGTGGAGTGGTGACGCCTTGCCTGGGAGCCTTTCTGGGTAATTAAACAAGGGGCATGAGTCAGATAAACCTCCTCGGGCTCGGAGGTACTTTGAGCCTTCCGTTTGCCTGTTTCCTCCACTTGATTCATTTCCTCAATCTTTGGGACGTTTGCTAAGAAAGTGGTACCGTCTTTGTAAAGATTTATTCTGGAAACTTTGGTCTATCTTATCTATGTGCCAGGTACTGTTTTGAGCACTTTATGATATCAACTTATATTTAAAGAGGAAAAGCGTTCATGCCATCTGGCAGCAAAGGGGGCTGAGACCTGAGTGAGGGAGATGTGAAGAGGCTGGCCACTGAAGGAGAAAATCTCACTCCCGTGAGCAGCAGGCTGGGCTGCCTTTCTGATGTGAGTGCTGTTCACACATTGTGAACAAGAGTTCAAGGCCAGAGCACTTCTGCATGGGAGGCCCATGGAGGTCACCGCTCCCTGCTGTCAGGAACGGTGCCCGAGGGCAGAGTGCTGGTCTGCCCTGGCCTGCCGACTGGACTCCCCTCCTCACGGGCGGGGCCCCCGGAGTGCCTTCTTGGGGTCCCTTCCCCCCTCTCCCCCTGCCATTCGTGGAGGAGGCTCGGGGGGAATTAAATAGCCCGAGACTGGAATGAGTCAGCTGCTGCGTTGCTGGGTTACACCCGCCAACAACAAAACAAGGACCCTCGTTGGGCAGCCTGGCCTGTGGAGAAATCTGCAGCCACAGGAATGTGGGTTCCCGCCCTCCTCCCCGGTGGGGAGCCTCCCAGAACCCGTGGCCTCTGCCTGGATGGCGGTGCGTGGACCTCCTTGCAATGTGACCTCTGAGGACTGTTGGAGCTTGGGGCTGGGGGAGATGCCCCCTCTCGTGTGTTTTTCAGCCCTAAGTCTCCCTCCTGGCTGGGTGAATCTTCGCCCCCTCCCTGTCCACACTCCCCATACTTCCCCTGAAGTCTGCTTGGACCCTCTACCTGAGTTCTCCTCTCTGCTGAAGGCCACTTGCGGAGACAGTCACCCTGCCATTCAGCAGGTGCTAACTGATTGCCTGGTAGGTGCCTGGCCCTGTTAGGATTCCTGTGCTCAGTCGCTCAGTCATGTCCAATTCTTTGCGACTCCATGGACTGTAGTCTGCCAGGCTCCTCTAGCCATGGGATTCTCCAGGCAAGAATACTGGAGTGTGTTGCCATTCCCTTCTCCAGGGGATCTTCCTGACCCTGGGATCGAACCTGGGTCTCCTGCATTGCAGGGCCATTTCTTATCATCTGATCCACCAGGGAAGCCTCCCCAAAACAAACCATGGTCCTGATCGCAAGAATCCACAGCCCATTCAGGTGACAAGTCTCACCAGGGCTCTGGGCTCTCATGGAGGGGTTGCTACGCTGCACTCTCTAGGAGCCCTCGTGTGGACAGTCGTCAGGGGGATGCAGAGGGGTGGATGAGAGCAGGGGCCCAGAGACAGACGTGAGCTCCAGAAGCACCCAGAATGGCTGTCGCCTGGGCATGAACAGGGAGGTCTAAGGCAGGAAGCCTCTAACTCCTGCTGAGGTGCTGGGTTTTACAGGTTAGAAGACATGGAGGAATTCTGTTCACAGGAACATTTGGTGGATTTGTGTGTTGATCCCCTTGGTGGGCCTGGGGGTGATGACTGCAAGAGCTGGAGGACCAGTCAGAGGCACCCACGGGAACCTGGTTGAGGCACAGCATTTCTGGAAGTCCTGTTCCTGGATGTAACTTCATCTTGAAAGTCTAAAAGTACTCTTTCCCATCAAAATTGACCTGCTGTATGCTTATGCCTTGGCTTGGGTGGACTCACTTCAGTTTACCTATTGAAAGCCTAACAAAGCACCCAGCCTATGGCAGACACTTGGTAAATATTTGCTGAAAGAACTGAAGGAAAGTTATGGATGCCATGGTCTTCTGTGAGGGTGATCACAGAAGGCCCGTCTCCGAGGTGCCCTCCAGCCCCCTCCCCAGACTGTGCCTGACCTCTGACTCAGCCAAAGGGCTTCCCAGGGCCACCCGCTGGTCACACACGTCTGCTAGAGGCCCAGGGCAGCACACGCTTACCTTCCCAGGGTCTCCTTTCAGATTGTAGCTGTACTGTTTGTCCCAACAACAGTTCTCTGACACCCATTGGGTGTCCCGCAGTCCAGCTCATTTCTGATGCTAAACGGACGCCCCTGGCTCCCCAGGCTCCTAGGGCAGGAACCTGTTCTTCAGGACAGGCTACACTTGGCCCCTGCCCCCAGCCCTGCCTGCACCAGGCTGCACTCTGGGGATATTTCTTTGTCTGTAAAGACTGAAGGAACAGCCTCAGGAGTGTGGGTTCCTATTGGGTGGTTGGATGGGAGCAGTGTGAGCAGAACCTGCTGGGCTGGCCCTGCCTCCGCCCCGAGTACCGCGTCGCCTTGGCAGGTCATCTGTTTAACGAGACCTGTTCTAAACCTGGGGGAAATCGGTGGACATACTTATCCTCTCTCCACTTTCCAGGGCCCAGCGTTGTCAGCTGTGACAGCATCTGCCCTTCTCGAAGGCTTCCCGTCTCCCTCAGGGTGGGTGGTTTGGATTTTGTCATGAGTGACTTTGTTCTCACCATAATCCTGGTAGACGGTGTTCTGTTCCTCTTGGTCCTCCTAGAAGGACACACGGAAGCCTGAACTGACCTTCCCTCCCTGGAGGGGAGGGTTCTCCACAGCTTCCACGGTGGCCAGAGGGCTCCCCCAACAACCACACCTGTGAACAGTCTCCTCTGCTCCACCTTAGGGCAGGGAGGAGCCCCATCCTATGAGCTTTGGTTTGATAAAGACGGCCAGGAAGAAAAAGAAAAAAAAAAGTAGAGTAACTTGCCAAACTGAACCTAGAAAAGCCCTCTTCTGGGATATTTCCTCTGTAAAATTCATCGCTACCAAAAAGACCAAAGACTTTTTTTTTTATAATAACTGAGAGGCCTGGGGGCTTGTCTGTTAGAAATGAGGAAGAGGGTAGATTCAAAAGGGTCATTTTGCCTGGGGTGTCCTTGGTAAGAATGATAAGGCAAGTTTAGAGTCCAGCCGACATGGCTCAGGTGTCCACATGGCAGTGGGTCCCACACCACAGGAGGGGTGAGGGCGCACCCAACCTGGGGGGCCTTTGTCAGGCTCTGGTCCGTGTTCTTGCTGCCCCTGGTGGCCACACTTCAGTGGCCGCTTCTGTGGCACCTGCCCTGGTTCCTTGGATCAAACGCTCGGCTCTCTACCCTCTACTCCTGAGCACTTACTTTGTTATCTCCGTGTTGCAGACATTATAATAGTGTGGCTTAGTGTGTCCATAGGTGTGTGTTTCTTTGCTCTCTGGTGTATGTTCCATAAGGCAGGGACTGCCTACAAGAAAGGGCTGGCATACAACTGTTCTCTCTAAATGTTGGTTGAATCAATGAATAGACTTCTGGAGAATAGGAACTGTGTCTTTTTTAATCTTTCAGTCCGCTGCAGTATCTTCACCTGAGAAAGTACATCAATAAATGTTTTTTTAGATTATTCATCTGGATTGAGTTCATGACCTAAACCTTTAGAGTAACAGCCTTTTAAAGGAGAAAGTTCAAATATGCCGTTGAAACTGTAAATGTGTTCATTGCCAGTCTTCCAGATCACATCATGTATTTTCTCTGATTTGTAAAAGGCAATATACAGAAAGTGTTAGAAAAGCACATATGCGAGTGTGTGCACATGTGCAATTTTTAAAAAACATTGAGTCATTATTATGGGAAAAAAATTTGGAACCAATCCTAACTCGGAAAGCTGGCCTCACTTATAATGCCTTTCCTACTGTTCTGGAGTTCTCTCCTTTGGTGGGACCAGGGACAGTAGCTTATACACACATGTCCTGTCTCCATGGATGCCACAGACTGGGTTTCAAGCTTGAAAAAGTTTCACCCACGTTTCTAATACTTACTGGGTGACCGAGTTGTTATTCTGCAGGCCCACGAGGAAGCTATTTGCATGTGAGCTGTTTCTTTGCTCTGCAGGGTTATTTATTCTGTACAGACGGGCATTCACCTCTGCTGGTCTGCCCTCTTTTCCAGGGAAGTGCCTTTGAAGGATGCCAAGGAGTATGCGGAGTCCATTGGAGCTGTCGTGGTTGAGACAAGTGCAAAGAATGCAATTAATATCGAAGAGCTCTTTCAAGGAATCAGTAAGTATCTGGTTTGTGTTTTCAGGATAGTTTGCATCTTTATGCTTCTGGGGCTCAGAGGATAAAAGCCACGGAGCTCTGGAGCAGAGCGTTTCCTCTGAGTTAATTTATCTGGTGCCACAGACACTAAACCCTGCAGCCTTGCCCAGGTTCCTGCAGACCCACACGACCCCTCGCTGTTCTCTGTCTCCAAGAGTCTGTGCTTTCACCCTTCCAGTCTGTGTTTCACGACTCAGAATGAAGTAACTCCGTTGCCAAATAAAATTTATTTTACTTACACAATTACATATTCTATAGCATTTTATGTTTGTATGTTGAGGGGAGGAAAAAAAAAGAGTGAGAAAGATATGGAAAACCAAAGTCACCCATGAAGCTGAATGACTCTGGGCAAAGGAGACAAGAGAAGCTTTTAGTCATTTTTCGTGTCTGGTGATCATCAACAAGAAACAGTGTCTCCCTTGTACGAGACCTGTGGCTAAAGAGTCGATGTGGAAAGGTTTTCCTCATTTCTGATCTTTTTTTTTTTAATTAGAGTATAGTTGATTTACAATGTCATGTTAGTTTCAGGTGTACAGCAGAGTCATTCAGTTATACACGTGTGTGTGTGTCTGTATATGTATTATATATATGTATGTATTCTTTTTCAGATTGTTTTCCCTATAGGCTATTACAAGATACTGAGTAGAGTTCCCTGGGCTATACAGTAGGTCCTTGTTGTTTATCTACGTTATATACAGTCGTGTGTATTTGTCACCCTGTCCCCATGCAGCTCCCCGTATTTTCCAGAGCTCTCTCCCAGCATCAATGCAGCTCTGTGTATCTGAAATTCACCCTGGGATTTCTGCAAGAGCTAGGAGACCTCCCTAGGTTTATGCAAAGTCATGTTTTCAATAAAAAATGACGTAAAGACTTCACAGAAGAAGACAAGCCTAAATCCGAGCATTAGTCTCTTAATTCGAAAGGTATTCCTTTGCACGGCTCAGCCAGTGTAAATCTCTTCATGCATATGAGGTCTTTTTTCTTTTCGCCTCCATGTGGCATGTGGGATTTTAGCTTCTCAACTAGGAATTGAAAGTGCCCCCCTTAACCTCCCCACAGTCCCCCCACAGAGTCTTAACCACTGGGCTACTAGGAAAGTCCCTTTCTTTTTTTTTTTTTGTATAAGGTCTTTATGGCTCAAAGTGATGGGGACTTTGCATAAGGAATTCCTGAGAGCCTGGTGGTCTACTTCATTTAGGAAAAACAAATGTTTTGCTTATGTAGTGCTTAGTCACTCAGTCGTGTCTGACTCTGTGACCCTTTGGACTGTAGCCCGCCAGGCTCCTCTGTCCATGGGATTTTTCAGGCGTTTTTCTTATACTGGGTAATTACGTCTGAAATAAATAATTGCTTCAATGTTTACTAGCTCATTAATGCCCCATTTATCTTTTGAAGTCGTCTCTGTTATCGTCCCTGCTTTACATGAGGACATTGAGGTGTGGAGAGGTTTGCAACTTACTCCCGGTCACAGGGGGTCAGTCCTGGGAGCAGGACTCCAGAACCCATGCTCTGAGCCTCCAGTCTGCCCACTTCTTATTGCAGATGGCAGCTTCTGGTGAAAAACAGGAAATGACTTAACTGCCCAAAACTTGGGAAACGATTTTTTAGTAATCCTGGAACACCAGTGTAAACTAGTGATTAAAAACAAGGATGTAAATCTGTCTTTACTGACATAAAAAGATAAATTGTTGTGTGTGAAACAGAAATTACAGAACACTTTGTATAATACCCTGATTTTATAAAATGTGAACCATAGACTGCATTCCCTGGCAGCTCAAACGGTAAATAATCTGCCTGCAGTGAGGGAGACTTGGGTGCAATCCCTGAGTTGGGAAGATCCCCTGGAGGAGGGCATGGCAACCCACTCTAGTATTCTTGCCTGGAGAATCTTCACGGACAGAGGACCCTGGAGGGCTGCAGTCCATGGGGTTGAAAAGAGTCAGACATCACTGAGAGACTAAGCACGTAGACTGTGTAATTGTAAATATATTATTTTGGGCGAAGAGTCAAAGGGAACACACATGTTAAGATGTTAACAGTGGTTGTTTCATGGTGGTCAGATTGCAGGGGACTTAAAGACTTTGTTATGGAAAACTGTAAACATATACACCAGTAAACTGAAGAATGTAATGAACATCAGGTACGGTCATCACTTGGTGCCCCTTGGAGGATTGCTTCCGGGACCACTGACACCAAATCCAAAGATGCTCAATCCTTTGTATAAAAGGGCATTGTGTTTGTGTATAAGCTAAGCACATCCTCCCATATACTTTAAATCATCTCCAGATTGCAAATAATACCTAAGACCATAACAATGCTATGCAGTTGTAAATACAATGTAAATGCTATTCAAATAGTTGCCAGTGTGGCAAAGTCAAGTTTTGCTTTCTGGAACTTTCTGGAATTTTTTTCTTGAATATTTTCAGTCTGAGGTAAGTTGGATGCAAGAATACAGAACCTGCAGATATATAGGGCAGACCATACTCAAAACCAAGCTGCCTTCATCCCTACCCCACACTTCCCCCAGCCTGCCCCTCCCCCCACACCTGTATTATTTTGAAGGCAATCCAGAACATCATTTCATCTGTAAATATTTTCAGTATGTAACTTTTTTTTTTACAAAGCAATTATATGGTGGCATTCATCGTCATAATGCTATTATCATATTAATGACATTGAACATGTGATGTTCAAATTTTTAGTAGCTTATAATTATCAGAAATGATTTGTTTGCATTTAACAGTATGTTTGGGTCAGGATGCAAATAAGCTCCATGTATAGTGATAAAATTAGCTGGTGTGCCTTTCAAGCCTCTCCTTCACAGTAGGTTCCCTCCATGCAGTTTCTTTATTCGAGCAATTAGGTCATTTGTCCTGATCCAAGTTTGTTGTTCAGTTGCTAAGTTGTGTCTGACTCCCTGTGACCCCATGAATTGCAGCACACCAGACTCCTCTGCCCTCCACTATCTCCAGGAGTTTGCTCAGACTCATGTCCATTGAGTTGGTGATGCCATCCAAATACCTCATCCTCTGTTGACCCCTTTTCCTGCCCTCAGTCTTTCCCAACATCAGGGTCTTTTCCAATGAGTCAGCTCTTCACATCAGGTGGCCAAAGTATTGGAGCTTCAGCTTCAGCATCAGTCCTTCCAATGAATATTCAGGACTGATTTCCTTTAGGATGGACTGGTTTGATTTCCTTGCTGTCCAAGGCACACTTAAGAGTCTGCCATGGCATTCCATAGCATGAGTAAAAATTTGTTAATCCATTCACCTACACATTTGGGTGGTTTTCAGGTTTTAGTGATTACAGGCAAGACTGTGATGAGATTTCACGCACAAGTTTCTGTGTGGATAAACACCTCGAAGGAGTGTGGCTGGCTCCTCTCATAGGCAATAGTCCATATTCTATGGGTCCCCCAGCCTGTGTCCCAAAGCGGTGTTAGCATTTTTCATTCCCACCCCTAATCCCGCAGAGCTCCAGTAGCTCCAGCTCCTTGCCAGCAGGTGGGACGATCAGTTGTTAAATTTCAACCATTCAGATGGGACTGTGATGGTCTCTCCTTGTGGTTTTGACATCCATCTTCCAATGACCGACAGTGTTGAGTGCCTGTTCATGTGCTTATTCACAATCCTTGTGTCTCCTCTGATAAAGTGTCTGTTCAACATTTTCCCATTTTGTATTGATTTGCTGTTTTTTTTTTTTAAGTATTTATCTATTTTGACTGTGCTGGGTCTTTGTTGCTTAATGTGGGCTTTTCTCTACTCCAGCATTCGGGGGCTACTTTTCGTTTCGGTGCTCTAGCTTCTCATTGCAGTGGTTTCTCTTGCTGTGGAGCACTAGCTTCCGCAGTTGCAGCATGTGGGCTTCTACTGAAGTCTTGGCTTGTGAGATTAGTTGGTCTGCAGCATGTGGGCTCTTCCTGGACCAGGGCTCGAACCTGTGTCCCCCTGTGTTTGCTGGCGGATTCTTAACCACTGGACCACCAGGGAAGTCCCTTGAGTTGTTTTCTTATTTCTTCACTTAATGATCAGCAGTGGCTCTTCAGTTGTAATAAATGGTCCCCACGCATGACAGGTGTTAGAGGACATTGGGGATGAGGAGGAGGAGTATATGTAAACTCTTTGAACTTCATGCCTGATTTTTTCTGTAAACCTAAAACTGCCCCTCCCCCCAAATATAGTCTACTAATTTTTTTAAAAGGGAAATGGTGCCTTTGAATAGCAAGGAAGCCTAATGATTTTAAAGGAACGTAAGCCCCTCCATGTTGAAGACATTTGGTGTTTTGGATTCAAGGTCAATGGTGATCTCGCCCCTTACTTCCGTCTTTGCTGGGGCACCACCGTTCCCACGGCTCCTGGACTTGAACTTCAGTTTTCTTCCTCTCTCTCTCATCTTCCCGCCTCCGACCAGTTGTCACGTCTGCCAGGTAACTTCCTGCAGTCCTCCTTCCCTCCCTATTTTCTACTTCTCTCCATGGCACTCTCATTATCCCCAACCAGGATTTCCTGCCAGCATCCTGGCTGAATCCACTTCCTGAATCCTACGCTGTGCTCATCCTGCACAGAGCGTTAGCGCCTTCCTAGGTCTAGACGCTAATGTTCCAGGTTATCTCGAAGTCCCAATGTTGTCTTCTTGACAGCAGCAAAAGGACAGTTTAGAGGGTGACCTCAGGTGTCACCAGTGTGGTGCCAGCTCCATTCTGTATTCCTGGGGTGGGGCCACCTGATCGTGAGCTCTGCAGTGGGTCAGAGAGGACCCCTCCGCCCCAAATAGAGAGACTGGGAGATCGTGATTAACAGCAAATGCTGCCGAGTCCTAGTAGACACAATCAGTTTGTTAGTGTGTTAGTCATTCAATCGTGTCCGACTGTTTGTGACCCCATGGACTGTAGCCCACCAGGCTCCTCTGTCCATGGGATTCTCCAGGCAAGAATATACTGGAGTGGGTTGCCATTCCCTTCTCCAGGGGATCTTCCTGACCCAGGGATTGAACCCAGGTCTGCTGATTCTTTCTTGCAGGCAGATTCTTTACCATCTGAGCCACCAGGGAAGCTGGTAAGCATAGTCAGTCTACTTCTCTGGATAATTCAGAAAATCAGAATTGAGAAATGGAAGTGACAGGCAGGTCCCAGCCCCTCTACCACCCATCCAACCAAAGTGGAGCCTGGTAGATCCTGGGGCCAGGGTGAGAGAGGGAAGTACCCAGACAGCAGCTTGGCAGGAAGACGATGCCAGGCCTGTGCAGGAAGCGGCCATCCCCAGGACAGCTGCCGCTGAGTGTGCTGTTTTATTTTTGTTGTGTATAAAAGCGTCACAGCCCCAGTCCAGAGCCACCACAATATACAGTTTACAGGCTTGGAATCAGTTTTCTCCCATAACTTTGTTCTTAAGGAATCATTTACAAAACCTGCTTTTTCTCTGAGCTGTCAACTTTCAGAAAGATAGAACTCAAAAAAAAAAAGTCTTTTAACTTTTCCTGAGCAAAATCTTGCATAATACAAACCTTATTAAAATAAACACCCTGCTGTGGGATTTATCCTCCGGAGGACCTGTTTGGAGACTGTGCCTATGCTCTCAGAGGACATTTTGTAACAGCACAGACATGGTTGGATGCCCAGAGCCTTTTCAGATGTGTGTGTGTGTGTTTGCCCTATTCTGTGCCCATGTAATTAATACTGATTCAACAGTGTTCCAAGGTGATCACCTTGGTACCGAATGCTATGGCATTTTCTGGAACTCTTCTTTTGTGTAAATATGTTTAAGCTTTCAGTAAGCTCCAGGTAACTCAGACCACAGGTTCTGAGTTCTCAGTGTGTTTCCACAGCGCTAGTGGCTTCCTGCTCTTTTTAAGGGGCTGCCTCACTGTTGTTGTTCAGTCACTAAGTCAAGTCTGACTCTTTCCAACTCCATAGACTGCAGCACACCAGGCTTCCCTTCCTTCGCTATCTTCTGGAGTTTCCTCAGACTCATGTCCGTTGAATTGGTGATGCCGTCCAACCATCTCATCCGCTGCCACCCCCTTCTCCTCCTGCTTTCAATCTTTTCCAGCATTACGGTCTTTTTCAATGAGTCAGCTCAAGTGACCAAAGTATTCAATCTTTTCCAGCATTACGGTCTTTTTCAATGAGTCAGCTCAAGTGACCAAAGTATTGAAACTTCAGCATCAGTCCTTCCAATGAATGTTCAGGGTTGATTTCCTTTAGAGTTGACTGGTTTGGTCTCCTTGCTGTCCAAGGGACTTTCAAGAATCTTCTCCAGCACCACAGTTTTATGACTTAAGAAATCATAAGAGTATTGCAGTACTTCCCTGGTGGCTCAGCAGTAAAGAATCCGCCTGCCAATGCAGGAGACTCAAGTTCGATCCCTAGGTCAGGAAGATACCCTGGAGAAGGGAATGGCAACCCACTCCAGTATTCTTGCCTGGAGAATCCCATGGACAGAGGAGCCTGGTAGGCTACAGTCCATGGGGTCACAAGCAGTCAGACATGACTGAGCGACTAACATTTTGCTCTGCTTGTTTATGGCATTAAGATACTGTTTCCTGTGAAGAATGTCTCTAGAGGCTTTCCCGTTAACTTTCTGTGTGCGTTGGCAGGATGAGGGATGGAAACCTGGTGTTAAAATGCAGTGTTGCTGGGACCATCGCAGTTCCCCAGCCAGGTCTATTTTAAGAAGCTGAGGCCTCACTGTTGCTGTTGAAACTGAGAGGCAGTCGTTCTAGTGGGCGGATGGGGGAAGGCTGGGAGCGAGCAGTGTGCTGATGCCTGTGTGGAGAAGGCGGATGCAGAAAGCTGGTTTTACCTTTCCTTTCCTTTCTATGTTTGATGTCACACAGCCCAGGCTGGGGGGTGGCATGGTGGGGGAACACTGGAAGAGGTAGCCCCTCCACCTGGTTGCAGCCTGCAGGTTATACACATGACGTCGGGGAGCGGGAGCAGGCCCCCATCTGCACAGGGGGTCAGCTGGGAACAAGAACTCACCCTTGGCCTCCCTTCCTTGCAGGTCGCCAGATTCCACCCCTGGACCCCCATGAAAACGGAAACAGTGGATCCATCAAACTGGTGAAGCCAACCTCGCAGGTCAGCCGGCGGTGCTGCTGACCCGGGGCAGGGTCCCCTGTACTTGAAGAGGCCGGAGCTCCCTCCCTGGGCACTTCCTCAGGGCCTCCCTCCTCGGTAGTCTGGCCCCTGGCTTAGAGGGAGGAGAGCCCCGCAGAGAACAGGGCAGGAAGTGTCCCTGGAAAAGGATTCTGGGAAACTCTGGGAAAACCCACCACCCTGCCACAGAATGGCCTTTGGTGTGTGAAATTCACTCAGAGGGAACGGATTTTAGGTATTAAGTATAGTTGAGTTTTTTTGTTAAAAGCCTTAAAATATTCTTAAATTTGTACAAAAGTCTTACTGGCTTATGTGTGTGAGGTTCTAAAGTGATGTTCCACTCTGATTTCCTGTGTTTCTAATCAAATGTCAGGAACTTCTTCAGTGCTGTTGCCTTAGTTACTCCACCAACCTTTGCCGAAAGGTTCCCTTAATTTTCCTTTCAGTGAGGTGTAATTGGACCATCTACGGTAGAACTCGAGCTTGTTATGAAAGTGGAGAAAGATGTATTAGGAACTGTTGTCTACATCTCTGACTTTTATTCCATGAACATTTTTCTAAGCCTTGGTCATATAAACCAACTGAACCCGACTACAGTATTTCACGTTGCGCTGGGAGTTGGAGGCCTGGTGTTGGAAATCATTTGGAGTCATTACCGTGTAAGCAGTGACAAATGCAGGATATAAATGTTATTCCAGAGACCACCTGGTTTGCATGACCTGCAGGGTAATAAATCCCCACTCTCTTAGGGAAGTTTCTCACAGAGTGTTATTTTACTAAAAGAGTGTGACATAGTGCCATATCCCGGGAACAAATTACTTGGATGATGTTTGAATGTAAATTGTAGGGCAAACTTCTCATATTAAACAATATCAATGAATAATTGATTACAGGAAAGCCAGCCAGAAGTACTGGCACAGTAAGATTCTAGACGCCTGCCCCCCTGCTTGCCCCTCCTCCCTGCCCCGCCCAAAACTACGAAATCAGAGGGTCTTTAGGAAAGGGCCAAGCTTTGGTGGGGTGGGTATTAAGGTTGAACACAAGCCTACCCCTGGAATGCCTGTTAGCTGGGAACAGGCTCTGATGAACCTTCCCTTTTCAGACTCCCTGTCAGCTCAGTGAATTGTTTTGTGCTCAGTCGTATCTGACTCTTTGTGACCCCATGGACGGTAGCCCACCAGGCTCCTCCTTCATTGGGATTCTTCAGGCAAGAATACTGGAGTGGGTTGCCATTTCATCCTCCAGGGGATCTTCCTGACCCAGGGATCGAACCGGCGTCTTTTATGTCTCCTGCATTGGCAGGTGGATCCTTTACCACTGAGCCACCTGGGAATCCCAGTGAATTAAAGATGTCTGAATCCAGTGGAGGGGAAGGGAAGAAAACTGTCCCTATTGAAAGTTCACATCCTGTTTTCTTTCTAATTTTCATAAAAACCTGGGGTTGAGAAGCGGTTGTTTTCCTAGGAAGGCTCAGGATGGGAAGTGAACCTTGGAGGAGATTCAGATTGGTGCCTTTTGTGGGGTGAGATGTGGCTGACCAGGTAGTGTGGTAACAGGGCCAGTTGGTACCTTCAAGGCTCAACAAACACTCATTGAAGACCTACAGTGTAAAAATCAAGAAAGAGATCATGGGCCGATGAAAGACCTCAAACTTTCTGTAACTTGGTTTGAGCCATTCTTGAGCCCTGCCATGCTGGTCCCACCAGCCCTTGATGGTTGGGGATACTGAGTCTGCTGTCAAAAAAAGTGAGAGTCCTTGAGAGATCAGGGCCCCATTCACACTTCTTCACGTGGGCTGCAATGAAGAAAACAGTTTGAAATCTCAGATGTAGGTGTTTTTCAACTTGAGAATATGTTGTCAATTTGGTGCTCTTACCACTTTACTCAGCTTGCCAGAATCATTTGACAATCTTAGGACATGGAAGCTGAAAACACTTATTTTTGGTTCAAGAGCTTAAACTCCAGATGGGTTCCCCTAAAACTGTTGGCAAATTGGAACTTGGACACCTTGGTACACTTTGCAGGGCTTTAAGGATTTTGTGCACCTTGTCAACATTATGGGCTCCGTGATTCTGCTTGAAGGCTGAGCCATTATCTTGCCTCTTAACAAAGTTTAAAAAAATGTGGGTTGCACATTCAAGTGACCTCGTTCCAGGTGGCATGCAGGCTTATTTTGGAATTTTTCATCACCTGGCAGTCCCTAAGGACCAGAGCTTGTCTCTAGACAAAGTTCCCTAGCTAAGGAGGTGCATGGCCCTGAGGAGTTTGCAGCTTTGGGCTGGCTGTTCAGCACTCCCATCTTGCATAAAAGAGCTGGTCTTAACCACGCAGAGCAGGCTACCCACCCGTGAGCCTATGGCTTAGTTTCAGAAGCCCACGTGGTTGGGAGCCACTCGTTTGCCTTTCTGTGCAGCCTTAACTTTTCAAGGCATTGGCCGGCCGCTTGCCTATAGTCACTCCTTGGAGCAGTTGTGGAAAGAGAAGACGGGCACATAGACATTTGCAGGAACCTGGGGTCTTTTCTGAAGATGGGGGCTCGAGCTTTGTCCACAAGGAGCCTTGCTTATCTTCCTTTATTTTGCCTTGAGATTACTTTCTGACTGTTCTAATCTCTGAACCATAACCGTGTGATGTGATGTAAAGGCCTGGACATTACTGTTGTTCCAAGTTGTTCAGCAGCGTCCTTCACCCAGTTCCCCCAAATGTGCTCTTCTGTTTTCCTTCACGTGTGTAAATACAACTTCAGATTTGTTACAGCGACATGTGATCCATTCCCCTGGCTGAGTGTGGCTCATGACTCAATCGTGGAAATCGGGCATGGGCTCTCAGGGGGATTGTCTCCCCATGGGAATTCCCCCAGGTGGCAGTGGAATTGTGCCAACACTGCACGCTTTTAATTGAGCTGCCGTCTTTATAGTGGGGAGCAGTGTGTCAGGGCACTTGCTTGCAGACCAGAGAAATCTGGAGAGCTGAAGCCAGCCTTTAGCCAAGCAAAGGGCTGGACCCCGTGGAGGACCCAGGGGAGCTCAGGTGACAGAGGTGTGTCCCCTGAGGTTGAGGAACGTGACCTGTGATGGCCCAATAGGCTCCCCTCAGGGCCCTGCATCTCTCTACTCTGTGACGCTGATCACAACTTGAATAACGAGCGAAAGAAAGGGCTCTGAGCCACATTCAGCCCCGTTAGGTTCTGGTTTAACCTTCGTTACTAAAACCAGACCCAAAGATCCAGTGTCAGCACTTGACTGTGTACACTGCCCCCTCCCTCGTGTTTTCATAAGGGGCCTCTGTCTGGGCTGGACCCAGTTCTCACGTATAGAAGACGCCGCTGCAGACCTTAGGACCTACCTGTCCACCTTGTATTCTGTAGTAAAGCACTGCCTTCCACGTTGTCCAATTGTATCTGTTATTTTTGGTTTAACGCACACTGATTCATACTAATAAATATTTTAAGTTTTATCAAGTTTGTCTTTTTCTTACTATAACGTTGGGTTGAATAATTGTAATTTTTTAAGTCAATTGCTGGCAGTGGGTGGAGGGGTTGGAAGACCAATGTCTCTAAGCTTCAGTTTCCTCATATATAAGATGCAGAGTGTAATTCAAATGCACCCTTACCCACAATTCTGGAATCTCAAAAGCTTCAGAAGAGACTTTTTCTGAAGTTTGATACAGACTCCTCTGGCTGTGAAATCAGAGCTGAGCGGATGTGATGTTCTTTGTAGTTATTCATCCCACCAAGGAGAGGGACAATGTCTGCATGTCCCATTGCAGAAATCCTGCTGTTTGCTCATCGGTTGATCCTTGGCTCTGCTGTAGGCTCTGTGATATATGCACCAGATTGCTGTCAGAAAACCCAAGCAAGATTCTGAGTTCCCAAAACCCCTGCCCCCAAGGTGTCACACAAGGTATGATATCCACCATATTCATGAGGAACTGTCCGTGGGGGCTCTGGGCAACCAGCGGGGCCATGTGTACACAGTCTCCGACACCCTAGGGGTCTCCTGAGTGGGCTGCACGGTTTCACTCGACAGAGAACACCTCTTTCAGTCCTGGCACAGAGCCGATGCTCATAAGCAAGACACTCGAGTATAGTGACCTGCTTTGCCCTGGCTGCTGCACCAGGTGTTTTATATCACGTGACCTTCTGTTTTCACAATCCCTGTATCAGGCAGATACCATGATTGCATCCATACTACAAATGAGGAAACAGGCCCAAGAAGTTAGTAAGTCACATAAAACCATAGACTAGGAAGAGCTGTTGTTATTTAGTCACTAAATTGTGTCTGACTCTTTTGTGACTCCTTGGATGTAGCCCACCAGGCTCCTCTGTCCCTGGGACTTCCTAGGGCAAGAATACTGGAGTGGGCTGTCATTTCCTCTCCTGGGGATCTTCCTGGACCAGGGATTGAACCCACATTTCCTGCATTGGCGGGCGGATTCTTTACCACTGAGCCACCAGGGAAGCCCAGACTAGGAAGAAAGGAGGAGCCAAATGTCAGCTTCTGTTATTTTTTCCTTTTTCAATTAAGATTTTTAAAAAACTTTTAAAATGGAGATATAATTAACACATATTAGTTTCAAATGTACAACATAATGATTCTATATTTGTGTATCTTGTGAAATGATCACCATGTAAGTCTAATTAACATCTGTCACCACACATAGTTAAAATTTCTTTTTCTTGTGATGAGAACTTTTAAGATCTACTCTCTTAGCAATGTTCAAATATGCAGTGTGGTGTTATTAATGATTAATTACATATTAATATATTGATTAATTGTGGACACCACGCTCCTGGGGGATTTCAGCCTAAGGAACATGGTTTCACTCTGGTGACAGCTCTGTCTTCCGATTCCTGCCCTTTCTCCGTAATATGTGGGTATACAGGGCTGTGCGAACTCTGGCTGGTTGTGGGTTCACAGGGCTGTATGGACTTGCTGTTCCTGAGCCCCCTGCCTCCTGCTGGTTCCCAGGTGAGGCGGTTGGTCTGGCCTGGTCCTGGAACTGGGAACTGTTAAGGATGGAGGAGGCTGTCTGGTGTTAGGGCCCGTGCTGTCACCCCCTGGTCAAGCCTGTGCCCCTGGTCCTTGCCTCTCACTGCAAATCGCCCTGTACTGTGGCTTCTTTGTTCTTCTTGAGCTTCTCCTGGTTCGAAGAGAAGCTCAAGTCTTAGAACATCACAGCCCCACTTGGGATGAGAGGACCTCCCTGGCCCAGCAATCTGCCCATCACCCCTACTGCCATGGGCACATGGAGCCCACATGGCTGTGGCATTTCCTAGGCTTCCAGGTGGTGCGGGAGGCAGGTGCTCCTTCGCTTCCAGCTCTCTTCTGAACACATCCAACCTGGGTCCTTGCTGAGGCTTCTGCCTGGAGAGGGGAGGCCAGGATTCTGTCACATGGATGGGGAACCATCACTACTGCCTCTTCTCAGTTAGAGAACTCCTCCATGTCATAATCTCCCTTCCCAATATCCAAATTGGACATCTGATTAGCAGGTAGGACTTTGCAGAAGAGGGTGATGTGGTTGAGAGGAGACCTGTTGTTGCTATTTAGTCATTCAGTTGTGTCCGACTCTTTTCGACCCCAATTGCAGCACGCCAGGCTTCCCTGTCCTTCGCTATCTCCTGGAGTTTACTCAAAGTCATGTCCATGGAATGAGTGATGCCATCCAACCATCTTATCCTCTGTTGCCCCCTTCTCCTCCTTCCTTCAATCTTTCCAAGCATCAGGGTCTTTTCCAATGAGTTGGCTCTTTGCATCAGGTGGCCTAAGTATTGGAGCTTCAGCTTCAGCATCTGTCCTTCCAATGACTATTCAGGGTTGTTTTCCTTTTAGATTGACTATTTTGATCTCCTTAAAGAGTCTCCTCCAGCACCACAGTTCGAGGAGATCACAGAGGAGACCTTAGTAGATGGTTGTGGTGGCCGAGTCACAAAGAGAAGGCTGTGGCTGGGGACGACCTGGAGGAAGGGGGTAGGAAAGATGGTTTCAAGTCACCCCCCCTGGATGGGGCACTCGGCAGGCAGCCCAGCCCAGTATCAGGAGTGTGGGCTCGGAACCTGCCCCACAGATGAGCTCTGGGACCTTGACTTGGTCCCATAACTTCTCTAAGGCTGAGTTTTCTCACTTGTAAGGTGGAGATCACAATGGGACTTACCTCAGTGGTTTGTTGTAGGAAATAATGCCTGTGAATTCACTTCAGGCACGGCATGGCCCCACACACAGAGCAGCCCCAAAACACAGAGTGTCATGAAACTCTCAAATGGGACACTTGTGAAAACAGAGAGGGCAGGCCGGCTGTAGGCTCTACCCCAGTACAGGTTGTTACTTGACATATGATGTTTGGTTGGAGAAGGTTGAAGGGGATGGCCTTGCTGGTGCCATGAGGCACCTGTGAAGTAGGGGTGGGTAGAGACCAGGAACTGGAAATGGAAAGTGATGAAGCTGGGGTCCTGGAGGAACCGGAAATGAGGTCAGACAACCAAGGAGAAACAAATGAAGGTGAGGATAAAGGTCAGGAGGAGGGAAGGGGCTGCTTTGGGGACCTGTGTGCTTAGGGGGTCAGCTGCAGTGTCAAGCTAAGCAGAGAAGTTTGTAGTTAAAGGGGAAAAAACCTAGGTGAAGATTATGTGTAATCACATGCCGCTTGGTCTTGTGTGGAATATGAGTATGCAAATGAATGTATCAGAAGACTACCTTCACGCGCTCTAAGAAGGACTCCTGTCCATCTTCCTTGGAGTAGATGATCAGAATGCTTTTATTTCTTCTCTGATATTTTTTTTTTTCTTCAGAAAGCCCATTATTACAGGTTATGTCCAGCCATGTGACTCTCCAGGTCCCAGCACACCCCCTGGAGGCCTTTGTCCACGAGGTCAGCAATGTTCAACAGACACATGTGGGGGCATCCAAAGCCCTGCAGGCTGTGCACACACTCCCACCTGAGCAGAGTGGTGACACCCCCAGCTCTCCAGCCCAGGTTGTCCTGCCTAAGCAGGGGGACTTTCTCAATTCCTCAGCAAAAGCCGTCCCATCCGACCAGGCTGACACTCCCAGTTTCCCAGAAAAGACCATCCTATCAAAAGAGAGGGAAATTCTCGATTCCTCCCAGCAGAACATTTTGCCCAAGCAGGCTGCTACCCTCAATTCCTCAATCCAAACCATTTCACCAAAACAGGGTAACATTCCCAATTTCCCAGAAAAAAACATCCTGCCAAAAGAGGGTGACATTCTCAATCCCCCCAGTAAAACTACCCTGCACAAGCAGGCCAACACCCCCAATTCTTCAGAAAAAACCACCTTGCCCAAGCAGGGCGACACCCCTAAGCCCTCAGCCAAAACCATTTTGCCCAAGGAGGCTGATGCCCCCATCTCCCCAATCCAAACCATTCTGCCCAATCAGTCTTATGCCTCCAAATTCTCAGAAAAAACCATCTCGACAAAAGAGGGTGACATTTTCAACACCCCAGCCAAAGTCATTCCATCATGGCCGGCTGACTCCCCCAATTTCCCAGCCAAGATCAATCCATCACGGCAGGCTGACTCCCCCAAGTTCCCAGCCAAGATCATCTTACCCAAACAGGCTGACTCCCCTAACTCCCCAAACCAAATCCTCCCACCCAAGCGGACTGACTCCCCCAGTTTCCCAGGCAAAATCATTTCATCACAGCAGGCTGACTCCCCCAAATTCCCACTCAAAACTGCCCTGCACAGGCAGGTGGACATCCCCACTTCTTCAGAAAAAAACATCTCACCCAAGCAGGACAATACCCCCAATTTTCCAGCAAAATTCAGTTTGCCCAAGAAGAGTAAAACCAACAAGTTCACAACCAAAGCCATTCTGTCTAAGCAGGGTGACACCCCAAAGTCCTCAGCCAAAACCATCATGCCCAAGGAGGGTGAGACCCCCAAGCCCTCAGCGGAAACCATTCTGCCCAAAGCGGGTGAGATCCCCAAGTCCTCAGCTGAAACCATTCTGCCCAAGGAGGGTGAGACCCTCAAGTCCTCAGCCAAAACCATTCTGCCCAAGGAAGGTCAGACTCCCAAGTCCTCAACCAAAACCATTCTACTCAAGGAAGGTGAGACCCCCAAGTCCTCAGCCGAAACCATTCTGCCCAAGGATGGTGAGACCCCCAAGTCCTCAGCTGAAACCATTCTGCCCAAGGAGGGTGAGACCCCCAAGTCCTCAGCCGAAACCATTCTGCCCAAGGAGGGTGAGACCCCCAAGTCCTCAACCGAAACCATTCTACTCAAGGCGGGTGAGACCACCAGGTCCTTAGAGCACACAGTCTGGTCCGCAGAAGGCAATAGCCTGCAGTCAGAGGAAGACACAGAGCTCCTGGATGACAACCTGGTGAAGGTGATCCTGAGCAAAGACGACTTCAAGATGGCGCTAAAGGAAGCTGGTGAGCAGCTGGTGGCCGTGGACTTCTCGGCCACGTGGTGCCGGCCCTGCAAGACCATCAAGTCCCTCTTCCAGGCCCTGTCCCTGAAGCACGAGGATGTGGTGTTCCTGGAAGTCGATGCCGACGAGTGTGAGGAACTGGTGAGAGAGTGCAAGGTCGATTGCATTCCAACCTTCCAGTTTTATAGAAAAGAAGAAAAGGTGGGCCAGTTTTCTGGTGCCCTGCACGAAAAACTTGAGACACTCATTGCAGAATTAAAGTGATCATGTGTTCCAAAAGCGTTAGAAATAGTCGGCTATTCATAGCTTCTGATTTTCTTATTTATGAAGAAAGATGAGGGGTGACAAAAGTGTGTGTTCAAGTGGCACCTGCTTGTAAATCAGAAACATCGACTCTACCCTTTCTGAAAAGCCCTAATACCTGTTGTGCCCATGTCCTTGTTGATGGAACGGGTGTGAAATTATAATATCATTTCCTCTGATATAGATGGGAAGTCCAGCTGTCCTACTTCCCCCCACCTTTTTTTTTTTGGCCGCACTGCATGGCAATGTGGAATCTTAGTTCCCCAACTAAGGATTAAACCTGTACCCCTTGGACTGGAAACCCAGAGTTTTAACTGCTGGACCATCAAGGAAGTCCCTGTCCCCTATTTTTTTAATCTTGATTTTTTCTTTTTCACTCACTCTTGAAAAAATTTGTTTCACTCACTCATGTAGTCCTAGTGGCAACATTGGAAATTTAGATCATTTTTTTGTTGTTGTTGTTTAATAGCTAAGTTGTGTCCAACTCTTTGCCACCCTGTGAACTGCAGCATGCCGGCCTTCCCTTCCGTCGCTATCTTCCAGAGTTTGCTCAAACTCACGTCCGTTGAGTTAGTGATGCCATCCAACCATCTCGTCCTCTGTCTCCCTCTTCTTCTCCTGCCCTCGATCTTTCCCAGCATCAGGGTCTTTTCAAATGAGTCAAACAGGATATGGCAAGAGTGAACATCAACATTTTAGGAACCAGTGAACTAAAATGGACGGGAATGGGATAATTTAATTCAGATGACCACTGTATCTACTACCATGGGCAAGAATCCCTGAGAAAGAATGGAGCAGCCCTTATAGTCAACAAGAGAATCCAAAATGCAGTTCTTGACTGCAATCTCAAAAGTGACAGTGATTTTGGTTAATTTCCAAGGCAAACCATTCAACATCACAGTAACAAGTCTATGCCCCAACCTCTAATGCTGAAGAAGCTGAAGTTAAATGATTCTGTGAAGACCTACAAGACTTCCTAGAACTGACACCAAAAATACTCTTCTGTAGAGGGACATGATTTAATGATGAGTGGGAATTTCTTTTCTGATGTTCATGAACCTTTGGGATTTCTGATAAGATATTTTTGGAAGTAAAGAATTTGAAAGAGTCACGTATCTAACCTCCTTCGTGTACAGGAAGTACTATGGTGACGTCAGGGAATTTCACAGGCTCTGTAAACCTCTAGAGGGTTCATCAGTGTCAGAGCTGACATGGAGGCCATGGTTCCAGATTTTAAGTTTGGACCTCTTTCTACTGACCCGTGCTCACACAATCTGAGACAACGCAAAACTTGTGATTTGCTGCCACCAAGAACTTTATGATTCAAATTTCAGTTAGTGTGACCCTTGCTGCCATTATGACATCAGCACCCCAGTAGCAAGTTCCTGCTTTGTTGTTCTGGCAACTGGGTTTCTGACACCTGCTCTCAGGTGCCTCAGAGTATGTGTGTATGTACGTATATGCATGTGTATGTACTCATATGGGCTTCCCAGGTGGCTCAGTGGTAAAGAAAACACTGGCCAATGCAGGAGACACAGGAGACGCAGGTACTGTTCCTGAGTCAGAGAGATTCCCCTAGAAGAGGAAATGGCAACCCACTCTAATATTCTTGCCTGGGAAATCTCATGGACAGAGGAACCTGATAGGCTATAGTCCATGCAGTAACAAAGAGTCAGATACAGCTGAGCACATACACACACACACACACACACACACACACACACACACACACACGTATACATATATTTCATGTGTATACATGTAGTTAAGGGACGGGTACGCAACTCTGGGCAGGCAATTCTGGGGGCCTGAGACACCAGGAGCAAATGGGTGGCTCTTGAGGGTCTAGTTTGATCCATGGAGGATCTGGAAATCTACACTATAAGAGAACTGGTCCATGCTCCTCAAACAACCTCAGCACCATTCTCTTGACTGGATAATGATCAGACAGTGGCCAGGACAGAGTCATGTTCTCTGTACTCAGAAGACTCAAATATGGACACTCCATTTTGCTAACTAAGAATCATGTACTATAAAAAAATGAGCCAAGCAGCTGTTGTCACCTCTAATCTTTAGCATGAAGGAGAAATAAGACACACTTCTAATTAGGAGCATGATTCCAGATAATCGTCTTGACTGTGAATGATGATAAATCTAACTAGAGTCTTTGTAAGAATCAATGGAAAACCTGTTTGAGTTGATAAGAGAACTTGACAAAATGGTGGTATTCAGAGAATATCCAGAAGTCAACAGTGTCCTTTTGATTCAGTGATAAGTGATTGGGAATCTTCATGGGAAAATAGTGATGAAAAAATACCTGGCAACAGTCCTAACTAGAATGGTAAGGATGATTAAGACTAAATCTAGAAGTTTGAAGACATAGTCAACAAATAGGTCTAAATGAAATGAGACAAGATATCGATTCTTTCCACTTAATTAGCAGACTATAATTCCCAAGCAACATTTCAATGAGTCCTTGGGAGAACCTGAAAAAATACTTAAAAAACATAGATAGGAACAGACAGGAAAAAGTTTAAAAAGAGAAGAAATGAAGAGGAATTTGCCCCATAATTAGTATATAGTATAATTATACTGCTGCTGCTGCTGCTGCTGCTAAGTCGCTTCAGTTGTGTCCGACTCTGTGAGACCCCATAGATGGCAGCCCACCAGGCTCCCCGTCCCTGGGATTCTCCAGGCAAGAGTACTGGAGTGGGGTGCCATTGCCTTCTCCAATGCATGAAAGTGAAAAGTGAAAGTGAAGTCACTCAGTTGTGTCCGACTCTTCGAAATCCCATGGACTGCAGGCTACCAGGCTCCTCCACCCATGAGATTTTCCAGGCAAGAGTACTGGAGTGGGTTGCCAATGCCTTCTCCGATAATTATACTAATATAATACTAATATGTCCTGGCTGTTCTTTGGAAGGACTGATGCTGAAGCTGAAACTCCAGTACTTTGGCCACCTCATAAGAAGAGTTGACTCATTGGAAAATACTCTGATGCTGGGAGGAATTGGGGGCAGGAAGAGAAGGGGACGACAAAGATGAGATGGCTGGATGGCATCACCGACTCAATGGACATGAGTTTTAGTGAACTCTGGGAGTTGATGATGGACAGGGAGGCCTGGCGTGCTGCGATTCATGGGGTCACAAAGAGTTGGACATGACTAAGTGACTGAACTGAACTGAACTGAATATACATATAATTAGTATAGTCATTGTGTACAAGTGTGGTGATACCAATAGTACTATTGAGGAAGGAAGAAAAGAGAGCAATGAATCATAATAATAACCAAAAATCAGAATTTGGTGTGTAAATAGTAGTATAGGAAAAAGAAAATATTTCAGTTCAAAGGACCATGACTAGATTATTACATTTTTAATTGTATAGAAAAATTTAGGTCTTTGAGAAAAAAATCAGTTGACATCCTTATTCCCATGCCAGATACCAAATAAATAAAAAACTGGATTAAATATTAAAAAATAAAACATGAAATCATTTAAAAATTGAAGAAGATTTAGTTAAATCTTCCACCCATCTGATTCATGTACGGGCAAAGAATTTTTCAAATACAAGTGCAATTAAAGACTTCTGAACATGTAAAACATTTAAACATTTCCATGCTAAATTAGAAACACAATAAGAAATAAAAGCTGAAAAAATATTTGCCAAATATATGACATAAAATTCAATGTTTTTACTCTAAAAAGTACTCTAGTAAATCAGTAAGAAAAATGGAGCACCTCAACAGAAAAGTAAGCCAAAGGCACAGTTTATATTAGAGTAAGAACAAATGGGTGATAAACGTGGACATTTTTTACTGATAGGAAAATAAAAGCAAAAGTCACCAAGACTTTGATAGCAGGATTCACTGGGATGCAGGAAAACAGCCACTCACCAGCTGCCAAGAGTTAAGATGCTGCCAAGCCTTGAGACACAGCAGGATAAGAAAGGTGCAGACCCTTTGTGAACCTGAGCCTGTGCACACATCTGCTCCAACTGCCGTGGCTGCCGGGACACAATCCCACACACCGTGGGATTAAACAGACACGTCTCTCTCACGGCCTTGGGGGCCGGAAGTCCGAGGCCAGGGCGTCGTCAGGGTTGGTCTACGCCGAGGCCTCTCCCGGGCTTGAGATGGTTCCCTGTCACTGTTTTGCCTTCATGCGCAGGCCTGGCATCTGTGTGTCCAAACCTCCTCCTCTTATGACACCAGTCAGATTGGACTAGGGCCCACCCGAACAGCTTCATTTTAGTTTAATCAAGTCTTTGAAGAGCTTATCTCCAAACACAGTCATTTTATGAGGTATGGGGGCTGGGAATTCAATGTGTGGATTTGGGGGAGGACATAATCTAACCCTCAGCAGCTCTAGCTGAGGCTCAGGGTCTGCCCTCTGGGCTGAGTCTCAAAAAAAAAAAAAGAAAAAAGGTCATTTCCAGGGAGATATAGGAGCTCACATCTGGACACTACCAATCAGGGAAGGGGGTGTCCTAAGAAACTCTGCCTCAGGGCCCCATGGAGTCAGCCCAACAGCACCAGCGGGGGCTTCTCCAA
This sequence comes from Bos indicus x Bos taurus, assembly GCF_003369695.1. Classification (NCBI taxonomy): domain Eukaryota; kingdom Metazoa; phylum Chordata; class Mammalia; order Artiodactyla; family Bovidae; genus Bos; species Bos indicus x Bos taurus. The sequence goes on from NC_040099.1 coordinate 42,041,487, forward strand.
AGGCCCGGGAGGACATGGTGCCAAGTGGTCTGTGGTCCCCCTGGAATGCAGGCCTCGAAGCACAGACCGAAAGACCATGATGCTGAGGCCACAGGTGCAGTGAGGCCAGTCAGTGTCCATTGCTCCAGACGATTCCCCTACCTTGAGAGAAACCTCGGAGGGCTGGGAGGGCCGGTCACCAAGCTCCCATACCGCAGGGCAGAAGGCCTGTGCTGACCTCTTACCCTCAAGCAGGCTGGCCAGGGGGGAGGCGGTGTCAGATCCCCTTCTGCTCCCCCTGCAGGAGGGAGGGGAGTGAACTCAGGGTGGTCAGGACCAGGTTAAACCAGCATTTCTCAAACCACCAGTAATAAAACCACATGCAGAGCTGCTAAACACCCAGATGTCCAGGCATCTGTTCTTGAGAAATCAGATTCAATTGTACATCCAATCGGATTTCCCCTGTAACTATAGGCCTTAAAAATAAATAAACTCTATGCTTTATTCAAAAGACAAATTATAACACTCGAGTTTCACAAAAGATAGTACATGGAACGTAAATCCAAAGAGAGTAGGAAACGCTTATGAGCTAGGCACTCAGAAAGATGCAAAGGATACGAGCAGGGTGAGAGAGTTTGGGGGTCTGCTTTTCAAAGTGATGCTTTAGAAATGCATTTTTCTCCAAGTGTGAACAATTTAATTTCATGGTGGGGATCCACACAGAGGATTGAATTCATAGGGGATTCATCCTATTCCTCGGATGCTTAACATGTCTGTCTCTTTGAGGCAGAAATGTTCAAATGTTTCAAATTATACTCAGTAAATACGTAAAAGATGTTGGTAGACTGTTGCTTAGAGAATCCCATTGTGATTTGGGGCATGTTTTTAAGATCTTGCAAAGGAATTATGAAATGGTACATTCCATGGAGATAGAAGTTGACTAAAAAACAAAATAAATCAAAAAGTACAAAGAGAAGGTGGCTGCAAATTCTAAAATAATAGTGGCACTTTAATCAGGAGCTCCTTTACACCCGTGGTGAAAAAGAGTCAGCCACGGCAATGATGACTATAAGGATCAGTGTAGCAAGGAGCCAGGTAAAGCTCCATGGTTCGGGAAGATCAAGATTTTCAGCTTCTAGAGCAGAAAAAAATGATTGATTCGAATATATGAAAACATAGAGAGTGGTGAACATGAGGTTAAAGTTGGTAAGGAGAGGCAGTGATTGAAACGAAAGAAGGTGAATTGTTAAAACCGGGAGAAAATGTGATTTTTCTGTTGCCTATCGGTAGAAATTTTGGTGCTTTTATGCTCAAATGTCAAGTCAGCTTCTTTTAGGTTAAGATGGTGATTTCAAGCAAGGGTGAGACATGGCCTGGAAAGATGGGAGAGGAGCAGGGTCGCTCCGGCATTGAGCGTGTCCATGGTCTTGATTGCTTTCACTAAACATCTGGGGGCCTCTGGCCTCCAGAGACCACTTACTGGTGGGGTTTGATGAGGGTAGACAGGAGGGCAGCTTGAAAGGCAAAGCTAAATGCAGCTCTGATGACTCATAGATCAATATCTTTCATGGACATTAAGATGGCTTGGAGGAAGTCACCAGCCAGCTAATGATTCTCAGAAATGGCAGATGAAGCCAGTCGCCTCCCAGAGAAGGTTTTAAGGAGATTTCCTTTAACTCATGCCGGTTAAGGAGGGCCAGGCTGTGGTGTGTTGTTAGGCTCTCACGGACAGCCAAGTAACTGGAATCGGAGAAGCCTCTTAGTGAATCAATTCTACATCAGTGGCTTTTGGGGCTCTCCTTCCTATGTTCATCTCCTTAAATAATTTCATCTCTCCCTCTCAGCTTGAAATCACTCTTATGATAAAGGTGATTACTTTCAAATAAACTTTGTTTTTGTATCTGAGTTTTTTTAAAAAAAGCATTTACAAATCTGAACAATAACCTCACTTCATTTTGGATTGCTACTTTCATATATGCATTTAGATTTAAAGATGCTAAAATAAAATCGGGAGTTTTGCACATTGGATAACAGCTGCCATCATTTCTCCTCTGCAAGTCCCACCCATGGTACTGATTCTTTCCTAAAAAAAAAGGGCCAAGATTTATTATATATGGTTCAGACACTACACATGTTTATTGTTGATATTCGGGTTGAAGGCAAAAAGATGGGTGCATATGTCAGAAATGAGCTCTATTCAGAGCCAGTTGAGAAACTGTTTTGAATACAATGAATACTTGGAAATCATAGGTTCTCCTCTGGGAAAACTATTTAGAGATTCATAGGACACGGAAAACTCCTCTGTTTCCAATTAAAATTAATAAATTGATTTGTAATTCTTAGGACTTTTCTACACCTCATTGACTTGCTTAAATGTGAGATCTTGATAACCCTTGTTTATCTCCCGGATGGAGATTCCATGTCTTTGCAACACTTCAAGTGAAATACATCCAAACATCCCCTCTGTGGGAGGGAAGAGTTGAGCTGACCAGCAGGGGCATGGGGACTTCTGCAGGTCAAGGGTGAGTAAGGTCTCTCTCACTTCTGGCAGCAGAGGATGTCAACAAGCAGAAAATGAAGCAGTGAAGATGAGACCCAGGAAACTGGGAGGGGTCTGCAGAAGTTGCCAAAGCCACAGGGGTGATCTGTGGGTACAATATGGAACCTGGTTACTGGACATGGGAATAAGATAAGCTCAGGGGAGATGACGAGGGAAAGGATGAGAAGCGGAGGAGGTGGTCAAGCGGCAATGAGTGGGGCAGAGGTACAGCGCAGAGCTGGGTCATTCTGGCTTCAAGGCCATAGTCAGGACGGATAAACTCTGATGCTGCTCTTTTAATACATTTGTGGTTTAGTCGCTCAGTCATGTCTGACTCTTTGCTACTCCATGGACTGTAGCCCACCAGGCTCCTCTGTCCATGGGATTTCCCAGGCAAGGCTGCCATTTCCTCCTCCAGGGGATCTTCTCCACCCGGAGATCGAACCTGTGTCTCCTGCATTTCAGGCAGATTCTTTACAGCTGAGTCACCGAGGAAGCCCTGCAACACACTCATGATTTCTTAAATAAATCATTGGGCTACACCAGAACTCTAGAATTGTATTGCTTATGAAAATGTGAGAAACTGGATGGCTGTAACTCGAGTGTATTTACCAATCTTACTCTAAACTAGGTAATAGCCTGGGTGGCCAGAAACTCCATCTGAAATATAGTATGTTTAATCCTGTAATGGGGTTTCCCGTGCCTTATGAAAGACAATAAAAAGTTTGCTAATGTGTGGGGGAAGGAATGAGCTGGATCTGAGGCAGCCTTGGGTATTCTGTGTACTTCAACTTCTGATAATTTTCAACCATATTATTTAAAAAAGAGAGACGCCTAGATTTGTTTAGTAATCACTGGCAAATTTACATATAACTTAGGTAAATATTACTTTTCACATTGCCTCAGTTATTTTTATAAGAGAATTAGAAACAGGGAAATAGTTTTCACATCATATAAAACAATCGGTTGATTGAATGTCTTTTATATTTTCAATGAGTAGTAATTATACCTTTTCCTGTTATTACATTTCTCTACGTTGAGTTATTTGTCAGAGATGATTTTAACCAAATTCTGAAGTTGATGTGAAATTTGTTAGTACACACAGTAGTGGACTAAATGGTGGCTCCAAAGATATTAGATCCTAACCCCAGGAACCTGTAAATGTTACCTTATTTGGAAAAAGGGTCTTTGCAGATTGTAATTAAATTAAGGGTCTCAAAATGAGAAGATAATCCATAATTATCTGGGTGAATCTTAGAGGTCTTCAGAGTGGAGTTATCCAAGAGAGGAAGAACGTGACTCAACACACACACTCACACATAGACACACAGGCATGCACAGAGAAGGCCATGTGAACGTAGGGGCCCGTAGGGACTGCCAGCAACCACCAGAAGGTGAAAGGCTTCACCTCGGATTCTTCTCTAGCATCTCCAGAGGGGTTGCAGCCCTGTTCACACCTTGACTTTGGACTTCTGGCCTCCAGAGCTCTGGGAGAATAAGTATCTGTTGTTTTAAGCCACACTTAGTGGTAATTTGTTACAGAGGCCACAGAAACTAATATACTGCTGCTGCTAAGTCACTTCAGTCATGTCCACTCTGTGTGACCCCATAGACGGAAGCCCACCAGGCTCCCCCGTCCCTGGGATTCTCCAGGCAAGAACACTGGAGTGGGTTGCCATTTCCTTCTCCAGTGCTTGCATGCATGCTAAGTCGCTTCAATCGTGTCCGACTCTGTGTGACCCCATGGACAGCAACCCACCAGGCTCCTCTGACCACAGAATTCTCTAGGCAAGAGTACTGGAGTGGGTTGCCATTTCCTTATCCAGGAAACTAATATACTAATGAATAAAATAATTTTACTGTTTTGCAACAGGTGCATAAACATAAAATAGCAATGAGAGGTTGGTGTTAGGATACACTGAGGATCAACGTGTTACTGCATCTGAAATAAGCATTTCTAGCATGATGCTTTCTTTAATGGTCTAAGAAGTTTGTATTCTGTCCAGTTATAAGAATATTATTCATACACATCTTTTAATTATTTTCGTTCATCATAGGGTCAGGTAGAATGGACATGTCGGCTATTTTATCATAACCCACAAACCATTGCCTGCAAAATACAATTGTATGTTTTATTATATTTCTCTTTTTATTTAGCTCTTCTGCTAGTTTTCTGAACCAAGAGGATGGTCAATATCACAGGTCCCACATGAAAGATGACCTATGAATATTTTTTTTTGACAAAAAGATTTTAATTGTTTAAAAAATTTAATTTTATTCAAATTTGGTTGATTTCTCTCTATATATGTATGTATATTCTTTTCCATGGTAGTTTAACATGGAATATTCAATATAGTTCCCTGTGCTGTACAGTAGGAACTGTTTAGCACAGTTTAGGAACTATTTATCCATTACATATATAATAATTTGCATCTACTAATTCCAAACTCCTAACCCACCCCTCCTCTAACCCCCTCCCTCCTCCATGGCAAATACCAGTCTGTTCTCTATGTCCATGATTCTTTTTTTATTTCATAGATAAGTTCATGTGTATCATATTTTAGATTTCACACAGAAGTGATATCATATGGTGTTTGTCTTTCTCTTTCTGACTCACTTAGTATGATAATCACTAGGTCCATCCACGTTGCTGCAAATGGCACTATCTTATTCTTTTCCATGGCTGAGTAGTGTTCCATTATATATACGTACCATATCTTTTTTATCCATTCAGGAAGATGACCTATGAATGTTAACACATTCATTGGAAGGCAAACAAAGCTATAGGAAAACAATGGTGTTGGAGCAGGAGACATTTCTAGGCCTTCCCCCCAGGATGGGTGAGAGGATATGCCCTGGAACGGAGGAGCAGTTAGCCAACGGAGCTGCCGGTGCTCTGTCCAGGATCCACTGATGGAAGAAAGGCCAAGTCCCCAGGAGGAAGAAAGGAACACTGCAGTGATTCCCTCAGGACCACCCCCAGAGGGACCCCTGGCCATTGACTCAGGTCACTACATACCAGGGAGAAGGAAACACCCAGATTTTCCAGTGTTTGGGGCATAGTCTTAGCTAACATGTATACTGCAGATCAGAAATGCCACCAGACACGTATCCTTCAGCCTGCCCCCTGCTATAGGGTGCCTTACCAGTGGCCCCCTTACCACCACACCACCCACCTGATGGTCGTTTTCTTGGGCCCTGAGTGTAAAATGCACATCTCAATGATTTCCTAAGAGAGAATGTACGGTTAGGGACCAAGCACCCTTTACTGCACTGCCAACATGCAGTAATTTATGTGTAAATATAAATTCTGGAACTTATATAATCATTTCCAAAATTGCACCATTACGAGGTTGTCTGGGCAGGCACACTCTAATTTCAGCTTAACATATTTCTTCTGAAACTGAACCACACTATAAGCTGGATCAGTGATAAACCCCACGCTCTCCAGGCTGGACTTTACATGGAGCTACAGACTCTTAAAGGACAAGTCATTCACTTTAAAATCCACTGCTAGCATATGAATTGTGATTTCATTCCCACTCTTCAGCCTGACAATTCTTCACAATTCATGTTTCTATTGATCTTTGGCCAGATTAAAAATAGGAATAATTATATCTTGGTTGCCACATGCTTGTTTTATTTCTCTGAGCTTGTCAACTCACCCTCCCGGGCAAGGACAAAGGGCAAGAAGCAGTCTGGCAGCTCAGCCTGCTGCTGACTCTGGTCGGGGCGCAGTGCGGGTGACCCAGGCTACCTTGGAAGGTGAAACTGGCCAGAGGAGGAATCGAAGCTGCCGTGGAGCCCGGATGTGTGTGTCACTTGTTTTTGCCAGCAGGATCCAGCCCTGGACTCAGTCATTTAAAGAGAGCTGGGAGGCGGTAAATGGCGTGTGAAAAAGATAGGCATGTGTGCGTGTTTTCAAGGGTTCCAGGCTTTTTTTTTTTTTTTTTTTAATCACCTTTATAAGGAAGTAAAACCTTGAAATCACTGAAACTAGGATAAATTAAATTTTTCAGTCTTTTTTAAAAAATTGAAGTAGAGCTGATTTACAATGTTTTAAATTGTGCTGTACAGCAAAGTGATTCAGTTATATGTATATAAAATATATTCTTTTTTAAAAAATATTCTTTTCCACGGTAGTTTATCATAGACTATTGAATATAGTTCCCTGTACTTCCCAAGTGGCGCAGTAGTAAAGAATCCACCTGTCAATGCAGGAGACATGGGTTCGATCCCTGGGTCAGGAAGGTCCCCTAGAGAAACAAATGGCAATCCACACCAGTATTCTTACCTGGAGAATCCCATGGACAAAGGAGACTGGTGGGCTACAGTCCATGGGGTTGCAAAGAGTCAGACAGGACTGAGCATTAAGACCATTGAATATAGTTCCCTGTGCTATTCAGTAGGACCTTATTTATCCATTGTATATATAATAGTTTACATCTGTCTACAAGCCCTTTAGTTCCAAGGAAGGTCCTCTATCTGAGGAAGCAGCTTGGTGAGTTTCTATGATACAGCTGTGTGATTGCATTGGAATAAAATTAAATCTATGTACTTGGCTTTGATTTCTATTAAACATATAACAAGTAGACAAGGGCTAAAGCCATTGTACCAAGTAAAGTGCTGAGGATATTACAGTGTTAATGCTTCCTCTATCAACTCGATGTATTTCTTTCATCATACAAACCTGCCAGATGAGTTCATGGGGGTCAGTAGGGTCTGGCCACGCCTCCAGATCCACTCAAAAGATGGTTGACTCCAGGGTTCCTGCCCACCTCACAGGTGTTCTGGTGGTGGTGTGTGAACTCATCCCATCCACATTTAGACTGAACTTTCCAGGTTCCTGATTGTAACTGCTCAGGCCCCATAAGGCTGGGTTTCTACATAACCCTGGGGTCACCCAGCCTTCACTCAGGTCACAGGCTTAACCCACATTAGTACAGGTCCTTACTTATCTCTGCACTAAAATGCTAAGTCACTTCAGTCGTGTCCGACTCTGTGCGACCCCATAGACAGCAGCCCACCAGGCTCCCCCGTCCCTGGGATTCTCCAGGCAAGAACACTGGAGTGGGTTGTCATTTCCTTCTCCAATGCATGAAAGTGAAAAGTGAAAGTGAAGTCGCTCAGTCGTGTTCGACTCTTAGCGACCCCATGGATTGCAGCCTAACAGGCTCCTCCGTCCATGGGATTTTCCAAGCAAGAGTACTGGAGTGGGGTGCCATTGCCTTCTCCGTCTGCACTGAAAAGTGACCCGAAAATGCATTCTTATTCTTGTTTTTTAATGTCATGGTTAGAAACTTACTTAATATGCTGACAAGATAAATCCAGACTTGGGCAACACACAGGGATCAACAGGAGAACTGGACAGAATTTCTTTGGAAGTAACTGTTTGTCAGAGTGTGCTGTTGAGTCTCCAGTGGGATCAGCTTCATTTTTAAAATTATTTTTTTCAGATACATTTATGATTCTAAGGAGATAATACAACTATATAACCTCTAAAAAGGAGCCAAAAATGAATGTTTACCCCACCTGAGAAAGAGCAATTATGAAGTAAATAACAGCAATGGTGACATTTAGTATCTTACGAGTGCCAGACATTGTATTTAAATGTTTACAAGGCTCCTCTCCTTTAATTTTTACAATAGTAAATAGTTGTATTATCCCCTTAGATACTAAAAGGCCAGGAATTGAACCCAGATTGGAGTGAGCCTAAGCTCAGATCCCCAGTATTGCTTTTAAAAGGCCAGGAAAAGTGATGTAAAAAAAGCCATTAAGAAGGAAGGAGATGGCCAGGGCTCTGTTACAGAAGGACCTGATTAACTGTGTGCACTGAACAAAAGAAACGCTTTCATTCTTTTATTTTATTGTGATAAAATATCTCTGACACGAAATTTACCATTTTAACCATTTTTCCAGTGTGCAGTTCAGTGGCAGTTTGTCCCAAACAAGACCTCAAGCAACAATTGAAATCAATGAATAAAAAAAAAAAGTTTTATTTTCAGAAAATCCTACAAAATTATCTTCTGTTTAGGAAGTATCTCATTAAGATGATGACATTTGGTTGTGGATTTAAATGTCTAACAACTTATATATGTGTATGGCTGATATTTCAAAGGAGCTATCAAACTGTGGGATCTATCTTACAACAATCATTTATTAAAAGCTCAGTGTTTGCTAACTATCACACTGAGCACTTTGTATTCATCAGCAAAAGTAAACAGAAGTTGGAATGTTGCCATATTATAGATAAGGTCATGAGTATAACTGCAAAACATATAACAGGGCAAAAAGTGATGGAGCCTGGATTCTAGTATCAGTTCAGTTCAGTTCAGTTCTGCCGCTCAGTCATGTCTGACTCTTTGCAACCCCATGGACTGTAGCACACCAGGCTTCCCTATCCATCACCATCTCCCGGAGCTTGGTCAAACTCATGTCCATAGAGTTGGAGATGCCATCCAACCATTTCATCCTCTGTTGTCCCCTTCTCCTCTCTGAGAACCCCAAGAACAGTATGAAAAGGATTCCAGTATGTTGATTAGCATATATGTGCTGTCTGCCCTGGGTCCAGGTTTTGGAAGGCTCTCCAAAGAAGCCTGTGTTCAGAGATTACAAGGAGTCAGATAACATCAAATGGGGATTTATTGTTCATAGGCATCTTTGGATTTCTTCTTGCTTGCTTTCCTTTATGAATAAATATATTTGGGGGCTTCCCTGGTAGTCCAATGGTTAAGACTCTGTGCTTCCAATACAGGTGGCATGGGATCGACTGCTGGTCAGATAACTAAGATTCCACATGCTGCATGGCTCAGGCAAAAACTATTTTTAAAAGGAATAAATGTATTTGTAGGAGAAAACACATTATTAACTGCAGAGAATCTGGGCTTACAGGGGCTCTGGTCTTTGTAACCTAGAGAAAGAAAATGGAATGAACAGGAGGAGAAGATAGATTCAATGGGAAAGAATGGATTGAGGAAAATATACCATTTTGGAGGCCAAAACTACTGACCCAAGCAATCCAAGGAGACATATATGCCTTTTCTTTAGTCCCTGGTGTGGAGAGGGATCTAGCATTTGGTGAGGCTGGGGGCACTGGGGGTGTGGGGGAGATGGACGCTCTCCTAAGTCCATGACTGGAAATGTGAACTGCTACAACCCTTTGGATGAAATGTGTGCCATATGTATCGAAATAGGAAATAGGCTTGATCCAGAGGTTCCCACCACTGGGCTTCTCCCTGTGGAAATAAAAGCATTCCTGTGGAAATGAAAGCATCTTGTGGTAAGGACACATGTTTATTGCTGTGCTGTTTGTTGGGATAAAAGCCTAGGTCAATTTACATGTTCATCAATAAGGGAACAAGTGGTACCATAGTAGGGTCATCTATTCTGTGGATTCAGCTATTAAAAGACTGAGTTAGATCTTTGCCAATTGACCTGATTAGATATCCATACTAAACTGTCAGGTGAATAAAGCAACTGGATATGTTTTTATATATTTTATAAGAATTCTTATTTTAAAAAACCCCAAACTAGCCATATTTTTCTAGTTCTGGATAAATTTGGGGAGCGGCACACAATCCAGACAGTTATACTGGTCACCTGAAGTGGAGTGACAATTGCGAGATTCAAGAGGAAGCTTCTTATTCATATGCTTTTTGGGTTGTGTCACTTGTTACAATAATCACATATTGCTTCTACAGAATAGAAGATTGAGAAAACATTCTTCAAATTGTTTCTCATAAACAAAGATTATTCCTTCTAGTTTTAACTGCTTTCCATAGTCATACAAGGGGCTTCCCAGGTGGCACAGCAGTAAAGAATCTGCCTGCCAATGCAGAAGATGCAGGTTTGATCCCTGGGTGAGGAAGACCCCTGGAGGAAGAAATGGCAACCCACTCCAGTATTCTTGCTGGAGAATCCCATGGAGACGAGAACCTGGCGGGCTATAGTCCTTGGGGTCCCAAAGAGCTGGACATGGCTGAGTGACTGAAATGTATCCTGGGATACATTTTTTTTTTTTCTAACTCTTCTTCCAGCATTGATTTGTATCTGGTGAAGCTTCCACCTGCCTTCTCTTGGAATCTCTATTTTTCACAGAAGTCTGAAAAATATGCTATAAGGAGTACCCCCAACATAGCCACACTTTCATCATTGCTTCCCTGGGGTGCTTCCTGACCTCATGCTTGTTTCAGGCGGTTCTCACTCTCCATCGTATTTGAGTGTTTTAGAAAGAGTCCCTCATGCGCAGTGACTGTGTTCCATTTCCGTTTTACCCCAGCTCCCCCTTTTACACCCTTAGATGGATGGTTCCTGGTCTTGCCTTATAAGACCGCTCATTAGATTTCTACACCTCTCACCTTTCTTGGTCCACTCCTGGCTTCCCCGACACCTCCCTCTCCGCAGCCTCTACTATTATCACAGGCAGGAAGCAGCGCAATTAGGTGCTTACACAACGTGGGGGAGGGGGCAGGCTCTCTAGAGCAGCTGCTGCCTGCGAGGCACCAGGTCCGACCTCTGACCCGGGGAGCTGGACTTTGCACTCAAGCAGGAGCCGCAGCCTCTGCTGATCCTGCACTACTTACTGCCTTTGGAGACCAGGAAGCCCGAGTCTGGGCACTGGATCACTGCTGCAGAAAGCGTCAAGGCTCCCCACTGCCTCCCCAGAAAACAGATAGGGGCAGAGAGCTGGCCTCCGTCTCACTTTCAAATATCCCAGGAGCCTAACTGACTGGTTGAACTGATGCCAAGAACAGAATCCTAGCTGCAAAGGAGCTATTTCATGCTTGTCTCTCCTCTTCAGATGGAAGGGCAGAGGCCATGTCAACTGGCTCACCCCTGAATACCCACCACGTGCTGGGCAAGGCAATAATTTAACATTGATAAAGTATTAACTCATATGATTCTTACGACAAACCTCGGATAGAGCTTTTGTTACTCTTTCCAACTTAAAAATGTAGAATAGGCACAGAGAGGTGAAGGCAGTTGCTATGACCACACAGCAGACAACGGTACTTGAACCCAGCCTGTACTCTATACACTTTACTGCCTCAGTATCTGTTGAAGATATGCTCATTTAAATGTTTACTGAAATAAATTATGCAGAGAATTGTCCATAAATTCATAATTATACAGCATCTCTATAGTAAAGGTTAACATATTTAAAGATGGAGAAGACAATTGTACTTTGTTATCATTTGTACTGGAAATTGGTGTTTTTTTTTTTTTTTTTAAATTCTTGCCAAACTCCTAAGAGATAATCTGTACAAAGATGAGTATTACTCATGATTCAAGTGGGTTGAAGTAATATTCGAGGACTTTGTACCTCTTGGACACCTGAAAACTTGGGAGTTAAAGAATATGCTTGAGTATATCTTTGGTTATTATCTTAAGGGATCTTTGGGAAGTTGTGTGTCAATGTAGAAACAATATAAGTCAGTTACACTTAAAACAGTTGTTGCCTTAATCACTTTCGAATGTCATTTTATTGTGGCTTTGCGAAGAGCGAAAATGCACAGAAGAGAAAACTGGGCAATTCCTCCCCTCCAGTGTGGGTCTATTAACTGACATGAGATGCTCTCACCTATGTTTTCATTTCCATATTTAACAACAAAAGTAACACTTGCCAACTGTTATGAGGTTGTTCTGAGTAGCGAGTGATGTTTGTAAAGTTCTTCGAAGTGTAAGAAGAAAGGTATTTAAAAACACCAAAGCACAAACAAGACTTCTCTGGTGGTCCAGTGGTTAAGACTGTGTGCTTCCAATGCAGGCGGTGTGGTTCAATCTCTGGTCAGGGAACTAAGATCCCACACACCATGTGGCATAAAAAAACTAAAAAATGAAAACAAAGCACAAAGCACTTAAACAGTGCACTGTTGAATGAGGGGTAGGTGATTCAGGGGGACTCTGAGTCATTCACAGTGCAGTGCTCTAAAATAGTAATAGAAGAATTCTTCCAAAGAAGTTTCATGTATTCTTAGACCACCAGATATGTAGATTCTTATGGGTTTAGACTCTATTCCATTTTTGAAGCTATACTGCAAAGAGAAAATCAGTTGATTGCAGAGGTGATAACTCAAATAGGCAGAAGTTTCTGAATGATACAGATGTGGAAACTGCAATATATCCATTTCCGGCTTCCTCCTGAATTTGTGGTGAATAGGCCAACCTGCCCCACAGCAGGGAAACAGGCAAAGCCCTCAGCCTGCTGGGTCTGCTACCGGGGGTTCCCAGTCAGCTTGCTGGGAGACAAGTGTTCACCTAGTCATGGAGGGGCCAGTTGGCCAGGCTAACTTACCCATGGATTAGAGTTCTGCAACAAGCTGAAAAGGAACTTGACTTTGTGATAGCTTAAAGGTCGTCAGTTCACGACTAAACATATATGGTACCACATACCATGGGGAGATTGTCAACTTCAACTATTTTGTTTTTAAATCTTAAAGCCTCTTGAACAGATTTTCTGTATTTTCCTTTAAAGAGAATTGAAATTTCAAAATAATTTTGTGAATAGCAGAAAATCAAAGGATAGGTAAATTTAGAAGATGCTTTTCAAACAATTGGCTCCGTGGTAAAGAATCTGCCTGCCAAGGCAGGTGACATGGTTCCATCCCTGGGTCCAGAAGACCCCCCTGGAGAAGAAAATGACAACCCACTCCAGTATTCTTGCCTGGAGAATCCCCTGGACAGAGCGGCTTGGCGGGCTACAGTCCATGGGGTCGCAGGGAGTCGACAGGACTGAGGACGCACGCATTTCCAACAAATTAAGCTCTGGCATCCTGCTGAAGCTACACTGCTCTCCTTGGGCACAGCCTACAGCCTTGTGCGCATGCTAGGTTAGCTACTCCGGAGAGCTGTTCCCAAGTGGGTTCCGATGCCTGTACTGCAGTGAGGACGTGGACTCTGTGTCCACGGCTAGGCCACTGTCCCATTTGTCTGGTTTGTTTTCTAGAGCAACTGGGCTCCTCCTCCACCGCGGCAGCATCAATTTGAGCGTTGTTACGCGGTGCTTCCCAGGGATTTGAATTCCAGCAGCACCATGACGGCTGATTTACAGCACACTCGTTTGTTACATGTTCCTGTCCCCGACTACCCTGGAGATCCGTTAAAGACTGGTCAGCAACTCTGCTGTTGGCATTTTTTCTCCTTCAGCTTAGTTTACTACAGGCTCTCTTAATACTGCAGATGGAATTCGCTGCCAACATGTGAACGTGACAACTGTTTTGGTTTGGGCTCATCGTTATCAATCAAAACTGAGCAAGAGACAGAGGAACAAACGCTGTAGACTCTGACTTTTATTTCCAGTTTGATAACGCTTGCCTCATCAGGTCCCCAACGACGCGTCCTCGACAGAGGAGGTGTGTTTCCTCAAGGGCTTTTGCATCCCAGAAGAGAATTCGGGAAGCTGGAGAGCTTGGACTGGAGAACCACAGCTGTACCGACGGAGGGATGGATAGAATTAAGGAGGGAGCATACTAACAGATCCTGGCATGTTCTCCTCTGGGAAGCCTCTATACTTCTAACCGGGGAACCTCGGGGCAGTCTCCAAAAGTTGTTTTTCTTTTTTCAGGGCATATGAGACATCCTTTGGGAACCGAAATGAGAGTTGGCAAGCCTCACCCCAGCCTCCAACCGCCCCTTCTTCCCGCCCGCGCTCAGCCGCTACTACAACTCCCAGCAAGCACCACGCAGCGCCGCAAGAGAACCGGTCCGGCTGGAGACCCCGCCCCGCGCGGAGCATGTTGGGAGTTGTAGTCCACGAGCCTGTTCGCTCCTACTTCGGCTATTTGGCATTCCCGCTTGGGAGACGGCGATGGGCTACCTTAGCGGGTTTTCCAGTCCAGTCTCGTAACTGCAGCTGAACATGACCGAGGACTGCGCCCTCCCGCTCTGCGGTGCGCGCCGCGTCAGTGCCAGGGAGCTGAGCTCCGCCCCGTCCACGCCCGCTCCCTTGACAGCTGGGCTAGGCTCAGAGCGCGGCGGGCCAGGGACACGCAGGCGCAGCAGCCGGTCGCGCCTGACGGCGTGGAGGGCGGGCCGGGCGCGAGGCCTCGCGGCCGCCGGGGCGCGCACGTAGGCACGCAGAAGCGTCACGTGGGGCGCCGAGGATCGCAGTGCGCGTGGCCGCGGCGGCTGGTGTGGGGTTGAGTCAGTTGTGAGACCCGGAGCTGCGGACCGGCGAGCGGCCCAGCGAGTCGCCGACAGAGCGGCGGGTGTCGGGTTCGGGAGCCGAGCGCTGGCCCTGCGTCGAGCCGGGCCGACCCGCGCCGTCGCCGCCCCCCGCCCGCAGCTAGCGACCCGCCGCGGGCGCGCCCCCGCTCTGCGCTGTCTCCGATGGCGTCCGCCTCCGGGACCATGGCGAAGCACGAGCAGATCCTAGTCCTCGACCCGCCCACAGACCTCAAATTCAAAGGTTGGCAAGGGCGGCCTGCGGGAGCGGCGGGCAGTGGGTGGCGGCCGCGCCCGGTGGGCCCCCTCCCCCGCCGCCCGCGCCCGGTCCGGCCCCGCCCGCGCGGGCGCGCGCGCCCCTCCCGCCTCCCGCCGCCATCTTGCGGCCCGCGGGCGCCTCGCTGCGGCGGCGGCCTTGTCCTTGGCCCGCGGGCCGGGGCGGGGTCCGGGCGTGGGCGGCTTGCCGGGGACGCGGGGCAGGCAGGGCAGGCAGGGCGGTCGTCGGTCTGGCGCGGGCGCGGGCCGGGCTTTGCGTCAGCGGGCCGGAGGCGGCTGGACGTCCTCCGCGCCGGGCGACACCTGCGCGGGGCGTCACCTGCGCGGGGACCCGGGGGCCGCGGGAGCGACTCAGGCGGTTCTTGCTGGGGATGCTGCGGGCGCGGGGAGCTTGCGGAGCCCGTGACTCGTCCTTCATTCCGGGGGCCCCACGAGCACACGGGCTTGGGACTGTGAGGCCGCTCCAGTGCTTTAGAGAATCAAACCGAAAGAAATGGAGTGCGAAAGAAAACACTTTGGTTTCCGTAGGACACGTTTTAAATAGTTTAAGAGCTTTAAGATGTATTCTGCCGCTATGAGAGGAGTTGTGTATAAAACCTGTATTTTGCAGGCTCTTCAGTGCATTTGCGAGTTTCTTTGAATGGAAATGTCAGTGAGCCGCGTGTTAGGTGAGAATTCGGTTTTAAGACGACTCCATGAAATATTTAGCGAGGCTTCTTAAGTGCATTTTATTGTAGCAAGTTTATGGGCGTAACGTGAGTTTACATAGTTTTCGCTGAAAGGGGGGTTAATAAAACACCTAGGGGAATCATGAATACCAAAGTTCAGGTACTACCTAACTCTGTAGCTCTTATCTGAGAATAGAAGAATTTAATGTAAACCTTTATGGTAGGTAGTTCTTCTGAGAGTTTAGGTGTTTTGCACTTATTTTAGGGGAGGCTGATTTTACAGAGGAAGTTTTCTCGTTAATCTGTGTGTGTTGCCATTAGGGACCTGGACGCCGTTAAAACTAGTTTTAGGTCAAGAAGTGTTCACAGAGATCTCTAAGTTTCTAAGAAGAAACTTAGAGAAGTCGGTACGTTTCAATGACATGCTTACTGGCTCAGTCGTCTCCGTCTCTTTGCTGACTCCATGGACTGTTGCCTGCCAGGCTCGTCTGTCCATGGGATTCTCCAGGCAGGAATACTGGCGTGGGTTGTCATTTCCTTCTCCAGGGGATCTTCCCCACCCAGGAATCAAATCTCCGTTTCTTAAGTCTCTTGAATTGCAGGTGGATTTTTTACCGGCGAAATCTTCTTTGGATTCTTTACCGTTTGAGTAGTAAGAGGCTAATAATAGCAAAGAGGCAAGTTAAAGGAACAACCAAAACCCCAACCCAAAGACTTGCCAGATGCTTATTTTAGGTATTGAAGAATTAACTAGCTATGATTACAGAACAGATTCTTGTGTTATGGATGAAAGTAATTCACAAGGCCTATTAAAGTTTGGACATTAGTTGACATTTTTAAAAAAAGGATTTCATGGAAAAGTTTATTAGGGACACATATTCAACTGGGCCATTTACTTAGCAAACACTATTGAAAGCTTTGTACCATCTCTATATTTGATGAAGAGTATTCAACAATGAGTAATTTACTCAGCAAACATCAGCTTGTATTTGGGGATTCAGTGCTAAGCAAGGTGGAGAAAAGAACCACAGTTTGTAGTTTAAGGAGTAAAACATGTTTTTCTTAGTGCTTGAACTCCCAGATGGAAGAGGCCTGCAGATGCTGTAACAGAGGCAAAGCAAGTATGAGGAAAGAAGCCCCTTCTTCCTTCCTCCCCACTTGTTTTAGGAGGAGTTGTTCAGTCGCCAAGTCCTGTATGACTGTGACCCCCATGGACTGTACTGTAGCACATCAGGCTCCAGTGTCCTGCACTGTCTCCCAGAATTTGCTCAGATTCATGTCCATTGTTGGGTGATGCTATTTAACCATCTCATCCTCTGCCATCCCCTTCTTTTTGCCTTCAGTTTTTCCCAACATCAGAATCTTTTCCAGTGAGTTGGCTCTTCGCATCAGGTGGCCAAAGTGTTGGAGCTTCAGCATCAACATCAGTCCTTCCAATGGATATTCAGGGTTGATTTTCTTTAGGATTGACTGGTTTGATCTGCTTGAAGTCCAAGGGACTCTGAAGAGTCTTCTCCGACACTTTTATTGGCTTGCTTTCAATTGGGGAAGCGGGAGCGCAGGTCGTGGGAATGCTTTGCTCCTTTCCTGATGTGAGAAAAGTTTGGCTTGTGCTTAGGTACCCAGGGTGTGCTGTGTGCTTCTGTTTAAGAGTACGGAATGGGGAGGATTGGGAAAGTAGAGCGGGTAGGACGAATTGGGAGGCTACATTTGGTGTCATTTGATTCCTTCCTTCTTAAAAGTTACTCTTTTAGTCAGAGGTAAATAAGTTGTTGATGGAAACCTCGGTATTCCAAAGACCAGTTCAGCATTAAGTGAGGAGACTCATTTGAAATCAGCAATTCTCTTCATGCTAATTTTGATGATGGTGTGAAAAAAATCTTTCAACTCTACTTTAAATCATCTGCAGTTTTTAGTTGAAGTCTGTTTAAGGATATTTTTGCAAAATGTCATCTTCTGGTAGATTTATTTGAATTATTTTAACTTTACATTTGATTAAGATAGTTTCTCCAAGAATGAATCATTTAATCATTTTGAGATTGTATGGTGCATTTTTCTGTTACATGCATAATAAAGTCATCTTGCTATGAATTATTGGCACTTTGCACAATTTTGGAGAAGCAAATAACAGTTTAATACATTTCCTACATTAATATTTTATTCTAGTTTGTTTTATACAATTGTTTATATGAAAGTACTTTTATAATGTCATGAACTCTGAAGTAGTTTTTTTGTTGCATTAGTAAAGAAAAAGATGTAGGTATTTTAAAATTCTGTTTTTTAAGCTTTGGCAGTAATTTGACATAGAATTCAGGTGTGAAATTTTGCATTACATGTGAGACTTTTTTTGGGGGGGTCTTTAAAGTGTTTATTTACTCTTGTAAAATTTTTTCCTTTGTATTATACAACATTTTATTTTTCCAGCCTGTTCATTTTGGAGGGAAGTTTGGAGAAGAAAGTTTAGAAAGTGCTGAAATAAGTTGTGAATATATTCTTACTGGCCATGATCGGAGAAAGGAAAATAGACCAAAATCATTGTGTTGAAGGTGGCCCGTAGTAATAGCATCAGTAAAGAAAACTAAGCGCTCTGAGCGACCAGGGACCAGTGATGTTCAGACAAAGCATCTTTGGATAGCAGCACATCAGGAAGAAGAGACCCAAGGGAGGATGGGGAACAAGCCTCCTCCTGGAGGGTGTGTGGCACCGTTGCAGGCGTCTCCACTCACTCTCGTTTCACAGCGGCTACATCAGACCCCTGGCCTGTTTCCCCACACCCTGGACATGGGTGTCATATCTTCCTTAACCGTTTTCAGGGAGCTCTTGACTGCCCTCTGGGTGAGAGCGTAACTCTTTTAAGTGCGGCATACACGCCCTCTGGGATGTGCTGTCCCCTCTTGTAGCACCTGTTCGTCGGCACACGTCCACACTTCCCTGAGAAGGCAGAGCCCTTCTCATGTCCAAGCTTGTTGGTTCTGCTGGTTTTGCTGGTTAAGGTAGAGATGGCTTATGACTCAGACCCTGTTTCAGCAGGTATTTTCTCTGTCAACGTTTCCTTTAAACATAAGAACACATAAACCTAAGTCTTCCCTTTTAAAAACAAACAAACCAGCAAGATATTGTACTTCCTTGACTCCCAGCTCCCTGAGGCTCTCATGTCTCCTGGGCTTTGTTTCCTTTGTGGTCAGGCTTCTTGGAAAAGCAGTAGGAGTTCCGGGTCTCTTCTGATGGCCACTGTGGTGACCACGGTGCTTTCTGTCTCCCTGGACGTGTCTTTGGCACTTCCCAGTGTTGACAGCTCGCTTTTTAATAACTCGATTCTTCTGACTCCTGTGACACAGTTGTTCTCCAGCCTTCATCTTTGCTGTCTGATTTGTTACCTCCTTTTTCTTAAATGCTCGTGTTTTTGAGATTCTGATTTGGTTTCAATTTTATCTCTGAACTTCCCTTGTTCAGTCTCCCTTGTTTTGAGGGCTTCTCTGTCTCCTCCATGCTCTTTTCACACATTGCTGTACACCCAAATCTGTGTTGAGTTCAGAGTTAAAATCAGCTTTGGGGGATTGCTCAGTGGTACAGTGGTTAAGACTGTGCTTTGACTGCAGGGGGCATGGGTTTGATCCTAGGTTGGGAAGTTCCTCATGTCGCCATCCGCTTTGGAGTCCATACTGATGGGGTGCATGCATGCTAAGTTGCCTCAGTCATGTCTGACTCTTTGCGACCTTATGGACTGTAGCCCACCACACTCCTCTGTCCATGGAATTGTCTAGGCAAGAATGCTGGAGTGGGTCGCCATGTTCCCCTCCAGGAGATCTCCCCAACCCAGGGGTTGAGCCTCTGCCTCTTTTCTGTCTCCTGCGTTGGCAGATGGGTTCTTTACCACATACTGATTACTTCTTGACTATCCTGGATTTGAATGTTGCTCAGGTGGCTCCCTGGAGAAGGCAGTGGCACCCCACTCCAGTCCTCTTTCTTGCCTGGAAAATCCCATGGATGGAGGAGCCTGGTAGGCTGCAGTCCATGGGGTCGTGAAGAGTCGGACACGACTGAGTGACTTCACTTTCACTTTTCACTTTCATGCATTGGAGAAGGAAATGGCAACCCCCTCCAGTGTTCTTGCCTGGAGAATCCCAGGGACGGGGGACCCTGATGGGCTGCCGTCTATGGGGTCGCACAGAGTCGGACACGACTGAAGCGACAGCAGCAGCAGCAGCAGCAGGTGGTTCCCTTGGAGAAGGCAATGGCACCCCACTCCAGTCCTCTTGCGTGGCAAATCCCATGGATGGAGGAGCCTGGTAGGCTGCAGTCCATGGGGTCGTGAAGAGTTGGACACGACTGAGTGACTTCACTTTCACTTTTCACTTTCATGCATTGGAGAAGGAAATGGCAACCCACTCCAGTGTTCCTGTGTGGAGAATCCCAGGGACAGGGGAGCCTGGTGGGCTGCTGTCTATGGGGTCACACAGAGTCGGACATGACTGAAGTGACTTAGCAGCAGCAGGTGGCTCCTTGGTAGTTCACCTGGTAAAGAAACTGCCTGCAATGCAGGAGACTTTGGTTCGATTCCTGGTTTGGGACGGTCCCCTGGAGAAGGGATAGGGTACCCACTCCAGTGTTCTTGCCTGGAGAATCCCCATGGATAGAGGAACTTGGCAGGCTACAGCCCATGAGGTCACAAAGAGTCAGACACGACTGAGTGACTAAGCACAGTACAGGTGGTGGCTCAGTGATAAAAAATTCGCCTGCAATGAGGGAGACCTGGGTTCGATCCCTGGGTCGCAGGTTCCCTGGAAAAGGAAATGGCAACCACTCCAGTATTCTTTCCTGGGAAATTCATGGACAGAGGAGCCTGGCGGGCTGCAGTCCATGGGGTCACAATGAGTAGGCCTCGACTCAGCACACATGCACAGATATCTCAAACTCTGCGTATCCTGAACTGGGCTTTTTATGTGCACGCCTACTCCTTTTCCTATGTTGTTAATTTCTTTTTTGTGGCATCTTGATTACTCATTCCAGAAATGCTGTGCACATCTAAAAATTAAAGTCTGTATTTTTGCATCCCAGAGATAACTTTTGAATCTCTCCTTTTAAATGCAGCTCAGTTTCTCAATTCATTTGCTTTAATTCATTCAGCTATATAAGAAAGAATTGAGTTTCTACTATATGTGATGCACACTGAATAAGTGTTGGAACTACAGTTTTGAGTAAAAGAATCTTTATTTTTATGAGGTGATGGTCATGGGAGCGGTAGAAGCTAATCAGATCATCAGAAGACAAATTAGCTTTGAAGAGTCTGTGGTGCTGTGAGAACGTGAAATAGGGGTTTTTGATGTGGTCGAGGAAGGCTGCTACAGGTTGACTAAGATTCCAAGAGTGAGTGGAAGTTATCTGGGTGAAGAGGAAAGGAGTACACTCCTGGAGCGGCAGGTGCAAGGGTTCTGAGGCAGGAGGGTGTGGTGTTCGATGTGTTAAATAACCTCTCCTGTGTTTACAAGGCTGCGGGGTCAGTACCCCAGTCGCTGGGTCAGCCAGGATGCATGGGTGTTGGCTTAGCAGTTCTGTTTTTATCTTGACCCACTGTTGATCTTCAGTGGGGAGAAGGCAGAGGTGTGGAGGTAGTGGGCTGACACCACGTTTGTGTTGACAGGAGTGTTGTAATCTGGTCATAGTGTGGACTTGTGTTGGAGGGAGCGAGAGATGACCCATGCTGTGGCTGCCGTCCATGCAGGTGCTGACTGCTGGAGGGGCAGTGGTGGGGATGGTGAGACGTTTGAGGGAGTCTGTTGGGTGTGTGCACGGCGGGAGAGTGTCCGGACAGCGCTGCGGTCTCTGGCTGCACAGCTGGAGAGGGGAGCTGGCAGATGCTGGCAGCATTCAGGGGCCTGGGAGAGCACCTGCGGGAAGGTCCTGACCTCCTCAGATAGGGTAGCTGCATTTAGGTCCTCCAGCTGGACTTAAGGAGGGAACCCATGGGCATTTGGGGTCCACGTGCCTGACTCGGGAGGGATCTGGACTTGGCTCGTTTCTTTGCTTCAGGTGATTCTCTTTCCTCTACCGGTCAGCAGGCTGGTCCCTTTCTCCTTGTGTCCCACTTCCTCCAGCCTGTTGTCCTCACGGATGCTGAAAGAACTACCCTGTGAAAAGCGCACACCAGATCCTATTGCCTCCCTGGTTGAAGAACCTGTAGCATTTTCCTGTTACGCACTTACTGGAGCCCAGATCCGCGCCTGCCTCTTCAGTTCACCTCTGCTGTAGCTTTGCTTGCATGCAGCGGTTTCTCCAGACGCCGTCAGTGCTGCAGGCCTCTGCATGCTCGATTCCGAATGTCATCACCTCCTGTCCGGAGGGCTGTCTCCCCTGCAGGAGCCCTACCTCCGGTGCTGTCTCTGGCTCTCCAGGCCCCGGGCCACTGCCGTTTTCTTGACCCTGTCCTCGGTGCTGCTCACTGGCAATTACCGCACTCACCACATGGCACAGTACTGATGTTTACATACTTTTCTCTCACAAGCTGTTTGTGAAGCGCTTGAGGATATGCCCATTTATTTTTATATCCGTGATAACAAGATCTGGCCTGGGTGATTGCCCAGTCAGTGTTGATCGCGTTAATAAGACTCAGACCATCCCTCTGTCCTCTAATTGTCATGGTTTTAGCCTTGCGTCTTTCAGTAGATGCTTCGTCTGCCTTTGCAGGTAGTGTTTTCAGAGCTTTGTAGTTCCAGAAGAGGGTATTTTGTTAAGAGCTGACTACTGTGCTTCGCTTTTTTCATTTGTGAAGTGAGAAGCAGAGAAGCAGGGGTGGGTGATTTCTCGGTGGTGGTCTGGCTGTAAAGGTTTGTGAATGCATAGGATGGTTGAGTGCAAAACGGAAACACAATTCTATGAAATGGAAGAACATAAGAATTGGGAGACCTTGATGAGGTTCTTCTGAGTTTGGTATTTTGTGATTGTTAGTATTGGTAATTTTGTTGTTGTTTTCTATATTGTAATAATTACCTGTTCCTTAACCATGTGGAGATGAGCTGTGAGGCACGTCTTGTAGCAAGGACCCCTTTATCATTGCTTTCAGAGGGGCTTGCTAACTCTTTGTCTTGCTGCTTCTGTTATCTTTACTGACCCTGCAGTGAACTCCTGTCTTTCAGAGGATATAGTAGTTAATATAGCGTGGATCTTGCTTTCCTTAATAAAAAATTGGTTTAAAAGAACATAATATTCACCAGTTTATTAAACTTTACAGACCACAAAATGTAATATTGTGTGACCACTAAAGAAAATTTCTTGATTAAAAAAAATTAAGTGTAAAGGGAGGGTCAGTTATTTTTGCAAATGCTTGTTTACTGGGTTTATTATGCCTAAAATATGACTCAGATTACTCTAAAATTCCTTATGAAAACTTTAAAAACATTCATAAAAAACTTTCTATAACTTAATGAACTTCTGTACTCTTTAATAGCTTCATATAATTGTAAGTTTAATGATTATTAGTATTTTACTGTTTGGGGGAGAGTAGGATTACTGCAGTATTTTAAACAAATTCTGGCTATCATAACATGTCAAGCCTGAATATTTGAGCTTTCATTTCTAATAAGAAAAAAGAGGCTTTTTCTTTACATAATCATGACACCATTGTCACTTCATAAAACCAAAAGTAATTTTTCAGTAATCTGATGTTTGGTCTGTTGAAATCTTCCCATAGTGCTGATTTTTGGTTGCTGGGTGTCAGGTTGTCCTAATCTTTGGCAATGCCTCGTCCACCTGCTTTTTATCGCACCATTCACTTGTTGAAAAGACCCCGTCGTTGTCCAGTGGAGTGTCCCAGACTTGTGATATTTCTGGTATGTATTTCGTGTAAGTTTGGAGTTGGATTTAAGGGCTTAAAGATTCAGGTTTCAGTATTTTTTTGGTACAGATACTTCATAGATAGAATTGTGTCACATCAGGTGATAATGGCTGCTTGTCCCCTTTCTAGTGATAAGTTGATTGGTGATGACAGCCTTATCCCGCCCATGAGAAGTTTCGTAAATATGAGTGTATTTATGGTAACATGTGTGAGGAAAAAGATCAGAAAGAAAAGGACGTCAGCAGTCCTTAGGTCTACTTTAGGATGCTTTTGTTTTTACTTTTCTGTGTTTTTCAAGATTTCTGCATGAACATTCAATGCTCTTCATAGTAAGAGAAAAAATTATTTTGTTATTAGACTTGATACTTTGGGAGATTGTATCAAAAGTTTCAATTGTCCTACAATGAGGTGCCTATGTAAGGTCAGTAGAAAACAAATCTGTAACCATCCAGTAACAGTTAAAATTAAGGCATATGAAGACAAGTAGAAAACCATGTTTGTTTGAAAGTGGATCTAATTTATAAATCATAAGTGTCCTTATGATTATAAATCACAGTGTCCTGTGACAGCTGACAAATTGAACTCCTACTGTCAGCATCAGTTGGTGGTCCCTGGTGAGAAGCATGGTAGATTGTCGAGGGTGTTTGTTACTCAGAGAATCGGCCTTGCCCACACAGACTGTATTTAAGAGCAGTGTGGACGCTCACAGGAGCCCTCCCTCTGTGTCCAGACTACTGGACTCATTGGTCTTGTGGTGGGCATCTCCCCCAGGCTGGACCGTGTATGTATGGATGGCTGACAGTCAATGTTTTGATGTCTCCTCTTGAAAGACTTTTGAGGTCGCAGAGGGTTGGAGACAGTGGCTGCAGTGGGCCCTGTGCAAGCAGAAGCAGCTAGCTGAGAGGAAGGGGAGAGCAGATGACAGAGAGCTTGTGGATCCAGGTGGCAGTTTCTCTTGAAAGTAGCCTTTTGTGAGGCCAGCTGTACTTCATTTCCTGTGCCATAGATTGAGTGGATCTTTAGAATCAACTCTTAATGTGATTGTATTCTTCCTAGTAAAACTCCTTGCTTAAATAAAATTAGACTACAAAACTTAAGAGAATATGTTCAACTTGATGACTGTGACATGTTTCAGTTTACAAAAATAATCTCCACCAACGTCTTAAATTTTTATAGCTGCCATCTTTGATGCTGTGTTATTAATATGCTGTAGTTTGCTTAGCTGCTTTTCTCTGGCATTTGGGATGTTAACTGTGGTAGAGTTACTGCCAACATTTGGTACTGTTTTCAAAATTCATGTTTAAATTAATGAGATGTTTAGTTATTTGTATTTCAACTTTTAAAGGATATGATTGATTTCAGTTGCCATTTTAAAAAATAGATATGTTAAAGAATTATTAATATGCTGCTAAGTCACATCAGTCGTGTCCAAC
Source organism: Bos indicus x Bos taurus (assembly GCF_003369695.1). Classification (NCBI taxonomy): domain Eukaryota; kingdom Metazoa; phylum Chordata; class Mammalia; order Artiodactyla; family Bovidae; genus Bos; species Bos indicus x Bos taurus. The sequence continues at coordinate 42,066,375 of NC_040099.1, forward strand.
TCTGTGCTACCCCATAGAGAGCAGCCCACCAGGCTCTGCCGTCCCTGGGATTCTCCACGCAAGAACACTGGAGTGGGTTGCCATTTCCTTCTCCAATGCATGAAAGTGAAAAGTGAAAGTGAAGTTGCTCTGTCGTGTCTGACTCTTAGTGACCCCATGGACTGCAGCCCACCAGGCTCCTCCATCCATGGGAGTTTCCAGGCAGTGTTAATATGAGAGGACTTTAAAGTACTAGTTTGCAGTATAATTTGACAGGTTTCTTATGGGCTACATTTTGACAGCCTTTTATTTTGTAGCTATATATTTCCATATATATATATATTTATACACATGTATTTTATTTTGGTGCTTGGATAATCTGACATAAATTGGAGTGACTGGTACACCTTTGAAGGGATAGAGTACCTTTGCATCACAGTGTGTGTTTTCTGTTTGTTTTCTCTATGAACAAATTTTACTTTTATAGCTTATAGGGGAAGATGAATTCCTTGGTTTTGTTTTCTGAGTATGGTTCCCACTGCCACACATCTCAATAACCACATCTTCCAAAGATAGCTTTTTTGTATCTTCTCAGTACCCCCACCCTGACTTTAAAAATAAAAGCTTTTATGAATAAATTAAGCTAATATGAATCCATGTTTAAAAATCCCTTCTGATTGTAAAATCAGTGCTTGATGTCGAAAGTTGAGAAAGTATAGAACAGTATAAAGCAAATTCTCAATCCTACCACCTATAACACCTGTTGCTGCTGCTGCTAAGTCGCTTCAGTCGTGTCCGACTCTGTGTGATCCATAGACGGCAGCCCACCAGGCTCCCCCGTCCCTGGGATTCTCCAGGCAAGAACACTGGAGTGCGTTGCCATTTCCTTCTCCAATGCATGAAGGTGAAGTCTCTGAGTCATGTCTGACTCTTAGCGACCCCATGGACTGCAGCCTACCAGGCTCCTCTGTCCATGCGATTTTCCAGGCAAGAGTACTGGAGTGGGGTGCCATTGCCTTCTCCGTAAAATTTATAGTATTGTTGATAATTTTTTCATAACTATTTTGCTTCTAGTCTAACAAGAGCTTTAGATTTATAAGTGGTGCTCAAACATTTATTTCAAGTTCTCCCCAAAGTATCCATTTCTCTTTTATTCTTTCCTATCCTGCCAACCTAGGTTTTAAAAAGTAGTCTAAACTCTTCAGATATGAAGCACTTATTTCTCTTTTAATGAAGGTGTTCACTTAAGCAGCCTCCACATTTAATGTTTAATTTTAATTGCAAGCATTAAATTTTATGTGTGTGTACATACGATTTTTCTTTATAATGTTGCACAGTGGAAGAACATAAAATTTATATAAAAATGTTACAAATCAAATTGTTTCATTTCTTGGTGAATACAGTGCAGTTGTGTATTCTCTGTCACAAAGATTGTTTAGGTCAGAGTGAGCAGTCTGTGCATCAGAAGGTCAGAAAGAGTACTCCTAAAATGTTTAGTAGCTTTATGCTGAATGTCAGTAAGGCCGTGATCATCTGAGATTGGATTATCTGCCCTGCTTCCCTGGAGTAGTAGGTGTTTTCTAATTAAGGCAGTAAAGTTGTTCCCAAATGTCATGTAGTTTTAGGACTGAGAGGAGTTTAGGAATTGGAGCTGGTTTTGCCTGCTAAGCTGGAGTAGGGGTTAGGCTGTGCTGGAGAAGTGACAAGATTTGCTCAAGGGCACACCGCCCACAGCCCCGCCTCCCACAGGGAGGATGAGAGTCAGTGCTTTGACTGCATGGTGCCCATGCTTCTTCACTGGCAGATGATGGGTGAGTACTTGACTGTGTGCTCAGAACACTGCTAAGTTAACTGAAAGCGCTGCCAGGTAAGGAAAGGACATGGTTCCTGCCTGCTGGTCACTTGTAACCCTGACTCCAAGCCCCTAGAAATGACCACACACTACTACCTTAAGTGGATTTTGGAGATTTTTCATGATGAATTCTGAGGTTTTTTTGCTGATTATGTAATATGGATAAACGAGGGCAGTGAAACAGTTTACGAAATCAAAGATATAGTTCAAATCAAAGAAATAGTTCAGTTCAGTCGCTCAATTGTGTCCGACTCTTTGTGACCCCATGGGACTGCAGCACGCCAGGCCTCCCTGTCCATCACCAACTCCTGGAGCTTACTCAAACTCATGTCCGTTGAGTCGGTGATTCTATCCAACCATCTCATCCTCTGTTGTCCCCTTCTGCTCCTGCTTTCAGTCTTTCCCAGCATCAGGGTCTTTTCCAATGAGTCGGTTCTTCCCATCAGGTGGCCCAAAGTATTGGAGTTTTAGCTTCAGCATCAGTCCTTCCAGTGAATATTCAGGACTGATTTCCTTTGGGATTGACTGGTTGGATCTCCTTGCAATCCAGGGGACTCTCAAGAGTCTTCTCCAACACCACAGTTCAAAAGCATCAATTCTTCGGCCCTCAGCTTTCTTTATAGTCCAACTTATATGCATACATGACTGCTGGAAAAACCATAGCTTTGCCTAGACGGACCTTTGTTGGCAAAGTAATGTCTCTGCTTTTTAATATGCTGTTTAGGTTGGTCATAGCTTTTCTTCCAAGGAGCAAGGGTCTTTTAATTTCATGGCTGCAGTCACCATCTGCAGTGATTTTGGAGCCCAAGAAAATAAAGTCTCTCACCGTTTCCATTGTTTCCCCATCTATTTGCCATGAAGTGATGGGACCAGATGCCATGATCTTACTTTTCTGAATGTTGAGTTTTAAGCCAACTTTTTCACTCTCCTCTTTCACTTTCATCAAGAGGCTCTTTAGTTCTTCACTTTCTGCCATAAGGGTGGTATGTTTAAATAAAATAGTGAAGTTTGGCTTTTGTATTAATCTCGCGTCCATACTTTTGTAGTAATGAAACCTTATAAAAAGGTATGTTTAGTATTTTAATAACTATAAACCATCTTGAATTGATTCATTTTGTTTCCTGAAGTGGTCCTCTGTTTGTTTTTACACGAATGCTTCTATGATGACATTTATTTAGTACCTGCTGTGCCAGGGATTGTCCTAGCAGCTGGGGGCAAGCTGTACATGAGACCAGTCTTCACGGAGCTCACATTCTCTCAGGTCTGATATTTCAGTATGTTTGGGGGAAAATGGAGTAAAGGTAAATAAAGTTAGGTAGCTTTATGTGTTAGGGCATTCTTTGGTATAAAAGAGAAAAACTGTTTTCTTGGTGGAAACATTTCTGGAAATGTTTTTCCTGTGGAACCAAGGGAAATACAGTAACCATTAAAAATCTTTTTCCTGTATTACTGATTTGACTGCAGTTTCATGCCTTAATGCTGCAGAAGTCAACCTAGAATGGCTTATGAATTAGGAAATAAATACAGCCAGGTAGTTCACATAGAATCTATAGAGAATTTATGAGAATTCAGGCCCTGGAGACAAACCTGCTTTGACTTCCCACTTGCACGGTTCTGTGCTTGTCTGACCTTGGACAAGTGTTCTTATACTGAGTCACAGTTGACTCATCTGTAAAGTGAGAATAATAAGTAATAAAAGTATCAGCCTCATGGCTTGTTATTAGGGTTAGATGACATAATTCATGCAGAGTTCTTGATACTTGGTGAGTGTCCAGTAAAGGCTAGATTGTGAAAGCTGCTGTGATCACTTCAGGACGTTGAGTCTGCTTCGGTGTTGTGGGTGCTGTGGAAGGCATGGGACCCCTGGGTTTAGAGACCATGGTGTGTGATGGTCAGGGCACTACAGGCAGCGTCTTCATAGCTGTGTTGGTTTCCTTTGCCCTTCATTCCACGGGGTGACACACAGGGCTTCAGTGTAGGCGGGTGCTGCCCACGTGGTGGCTTTGTGTCATAGCTGGGAAACTTTGAGCCTAGGGCCCTGAATCTTTCAGGATGGGCTGCACAGAAACCTGCCTGACCTCTTTCCAGAGGAAGACCTGAGTTTTATCATGCTGGATAGTAGAGAAGCCTGCTATCTCCAGGAGGAGGAACTGTCTTCCAGGGCTGTTGTCTCTGCTGTACATCCTTGGAAAGACTGACTGTGTGAAAGCCCCCAGGGCCTGCACTGGCCAAGCTGCAGAAATACCAGGACCCATGGAGACTGGTCTGCCAGCAGGCCTCCGAGTTCCTGGTCTAAAGGATGCCACAGCCTTTGCAGGGTACCATTCTTGCACACAGCCGTTTATTCTGGAGCCGCATCCCAGAGACCTTTTCTATTTCTGTAATGCTTCATGCTGTATTCAGGACCACGTATCCTGAAATAACATTTGATTCTGTTCTCAGTAAGCAGATACTATTGAACTCAAGTTGGTATACATGATGAGGTGTTCAGGAGTTTTCAGAACCTTGGAACGTAGGAAGATAAGATGGATGGACACAGATGGCTAGGTAGGTTGCTAGGTCTTACAGTAACAGCAGGTGTCCGTTGTAGAGTCTAGGTGATGCATATAGGACTATTCACAGTTGAGTTATTTTGATATCTCTGAAATTCTTCAAAACGCTGGGAGAAAAGGCAACTATTCCCCCCCCCCCCCCCCCAGTCAGTTTTCTTTGTAACTAAACAAAGCCTGGCATTTAAAGAAAACTTTTAACAGCAATTTACATCAAAATATGGACAGATGATAACCATTTTAAAGATTGTTTAGTCAGAGTGGTTCTACTTTTAGTTGTTTTTAGCTCAATTGTGTTCCTTTTAAGATTGGATGGTTTGGAGAACTATTTAAAAGGAAATCATTGGTCTAAATTTTAGATAGCCAGTGTTTCGTGCCTGGAATACATTTTTAGGTAAAGGAGTCAGGCCGGTCTCCCTAAGGACAGCCTTCCAGGTGAGTGGCCCTAAGCTTTTCCTACATTTCTGAAGTCTGAGGGTACAGGTTTTTCCAGGCTTTTTAACACTGAGCCCACAGTGAAGTATGTTACATTTCTGTCAGTTTGGGGCTGAGGCTAGGGTGCTGGTTTACGGGGAATGGTAACTGGTAGAGTTAGGGCGGAGTACTTGGTAACCCCAAGTGGCCTGGCTGCTTGAGAGGGGAGGAGAGGAGGGCAGCCTGTGTGGTGAAAAGGTAGACTTTTAATAAAATTAATTTTGTTTTGTTTCTTTTCCGTAAGAGAGTTTAAATGTAATCTGTATTGTGTGGAATTTTGTTTTATGTGGAATATTTTTACGTGTAAACAGTGAAATTTCATCTCTCAAGTAGGGAATACCAGATGGTATCTGTGGTTGGTGATTAGTTTACTACCAAATAATCTTAAATGGACTGTTGTAGTAATTGTGTTTCTAAATGTTAAACTAAGCATTTATGTTGGACACATGGCTGGATTTCTCTCAATTACAGGGATTGTTTTAGAAATCCTCAAAACATGGGTGTTTATTTCCTATGTAGTTTGCTTCAAATGTTTCACTTTTTCATCAGAAGTGCTTTTCACAGGTTTTTTTCAGTTTTTTTTTAAGGTTATACCAAGAGTCATCTTTTCTTAAAAAAAAAAAAAGTACTGTTTTTCATAAAAGAAAAACCACGTGCAGTTGATAGAATTATCAGAGAGTCAGTAGCCGTGCAGTCACGGCCCAGGCTCAGAAATGGAACTTGGCTTCAGCAGAGCCCTCCTCCTTTCCCTGCACAGCTAACTACTCTTTTTTACGGTGACCATCTGCATGTTTTTCTAAACAGTTTAAACACCTAAGCATTAGGTGTTTAAAACACAGGATATTAGTAAAGCTGGAGAGTATTGATAGAATGCAGTAGTTTTTAACCTTATTTGACACAGTATCCCATTTTAACATTTTATATTTTGTAGTGCCCAGTATTGTATTCTGAGATGAAATTCATGTATGAATTACAACTACCAATGTACATAGTGAAAATCTTAATATATGCCCTGACTATAGCATACAGGAGAAGAAACTGGATTTGTAATAAAATAGGCATTTCGATGTGTAAGTGTTGGGTATGACTGTACTGGAAGACTAGTAGAAGATCTATCCTATGTAGACTGTACTAGATGTAGTGTATCTGTATATAGATAGATAGATAGTACATCTATATAGACTGTACTGGAAGACTAATGAAGTAGCCGGATGCCTGTGACCTCCCTCAACAAGTGAGCTTTAAGGGAAGTGAGGCAAGAGTTGTCTGGTGGAGGCTGACTGGTTTTCTCTAACGTCTTGAAATCAGGGCGAGAGAATCTTTGTGCATGTGGGTGCACTCACATGACCGTCACCCACACACGTGTGCTGACTGTCCCAGACCTGTTGCAGGATTCACATGTCCTGAGTGGCATTGCTGTTGGTAGAATAATTTTCTGTATTGGTGAACTCACATTTTAGATTTTTGGACAAAGAGAGAACAGAGTTTTTGCAATAGATGTATTTCTGGAAAAGAGTTTTTTTTTTTTTTTTTTTAGCAGTGTGGCTGTCTGGAGGGCTGTGTGCAGGTTTGGTGGGCCCTTGACTGCACGGGTCTGCCTGGGCGTCACAGAACACTGCTGTCCTGTTCCTTCCCCCAGCAGCAGCGCCTCCATTCCTCCCGTCAGACAGAATACCTACATTTAATTTCGTGAGATTCTCAGAGTTTCTGTGACCCACAAAGTGTAACATATCTCTACCTGAACCTGCTTCTAGCTATAAATCTGGTTCTTACGCTTGTGGTCATTAGTACTTGGTGATTTTGCATTTTAACCTGGAAAATGGCTTTGGACTCTGAACTGTCTGCTGGAAGCAACCCTTATTGAGAGACTTGGTTAGAGGGACAAAGCGGTGCAGAAAACCTTAGATGCATTTGTTAGGTGGGTTTGTTACAGGTGATTTTACATTTTACTGAGGAGGTTAACATATTCAGTTAAGAATTTGGTTTTAGTGAATTTTTTTTCTTTTGACGTATTATTTTCATCTTTAGATAGTTTGCATTTTCATGTCTAGAAAGATCACAGTCTGTTAATTTAAGATTTATATTCCCTGATGTGCAATCTAAAATGTGAGTAGTGTTTCAGAATTCATGTTGATGAAATTGACACATGGTCATTTAAAAAATCAGTTTAAAAAAACAGTTATTTTACCTTATTTTGAATAGTTCGCACTTTCCTCTAAAATAGGGGAGATTTTAGAAATTGAATTTAAAATGACAAGGTTATATAATTATGTTATGAAAATGCAGGATTGTTCTAAATTAAGATTCGTAAAATGTTAGCTGTTTTACTAAGAAACTTCTGAAAACAAACTTAAAAATTATACTTAGCGGTAATGTTAAAATCCTAGTTGAAATAATAACATAAAAATTGACACGTTCTCAGTTACCTGTAGTAACTTGTGGATTTTGAGAATGTTAGGAAATGGGATCTGTCTCTCTAAGATTCATAGTTTTACCAGTGGATTCACGTGGCAGAATGTAGCTGGGGGCTTCCCCTTACTCCCGGGATGGGTGTGTGGGGATGGGGTGTCAGCTGCTTGTCAAAACGTGCAAGCAGTCGTTGTGCTGGGAGGAGCAGCAAGGATGTGCAGTAATGTGCAGATACAGTGAGTGACTCGACCGTGAAGTGAAAGCTGAAGTGAAAGCGAGCTGTCCAAGAGATTGTAGTTCTCGTGTAGATTGTATATGTTAAAAAAAAAAGCCTACTTGTTGATTTAAATACCTGTTTCATGTTAAAATTTTTTCTATAACTGGTTCTCTGCCTTTGTGTTTTCTTCTAATGTTCTCTTATTTCTAGCTCCTCCCTCTCATCCCAGTTCCAAATCTTTGTTAGAAAATATCTTATAACTCAAAAAACTTTTAAGCACAGATTAGAATTAATTATTTCCTTGGGCTTGAAGTAAGTGCTTTTTCCTGGCCTTTGATTTGAAGTCTCTCTTTTCCTCTCCTCTTACCAGTTTGGTCTGCTTTCCACCCCGCCCTCCTCACACTGTCCTTCATTTTTGTGTGTTGTTCCCTTCAAGCCTTTGTCTTAGATAACTTCCCACTACTGAGCAAAGTGGGAAACTTGTTTGGCAGAGTTGGGGAATTTTCTCAGTCTGGGATCCTTACTAGAAACATTTTAAAGCATACTAGAAATATTTTACAGTTTTAAAAGACATGTTTATTCTCGTTTATTTAATTTCAGCCTTGAAATTTGATTTCAGCCTTCTAAAGGTTTTTTTTTTCCGTTTAGAAACCACTTAAAATTGCTTTTGGGTTAGTGAGAAGTGTGTGGTTGTTGCTTCTCATGGGGACATATTTTTTAAGTTCTATCTTCTGTCTCCTTATTAACCAGTATTCAGTTTATTGTCTAAATCTGCATAAAATGTCTTTAGGCTTTTCTTGAACTGAGAACTGTACTGTTTCTCTGCACCCCACTCTCCCCCTTTTTTAAAAACAAAAAACGGTCTTAGATTTACTTAATTCAGGCAGGACTGCATCACCGTTTGGTTTCTTTGTTTTGCAATTTTATGTTTGGGTGTTGAACCAAAGTTTAAAAAACCTTTGTATGTAGAGCATTTGACACAGTTATCTTAGTCAGCATGTGATGAACATGAGTGAGAGAAGGAGCGAGTGAGGGGATCAAAGCTGATGGAGCTGGGGTGGGACCACCTGTCTCTGGGCCTGCTGGCTTTAGGTGGAGAGACTTTGCCCTTGGCTCGGTCAGGTAAGTCTGAAGACGGGCTCTGGTTTGCAGGGCACTGGAGAACCGATCTTTTCAGTAATGTGGTAAGCATGTACTGGGAGAATACAGTTTGGGGCTTATTTCGTAAGTTGTGAAACTTTCAGAACACATTTTACTTGATGAAAACAAGAAAAGTTCGAGTAGGAATTTTATGGGTTGGTTAGCAACGAAGGAGAGAGCACGGCTCCTTGAGTCCCCACCTGTACGTGGACTTCATAAAGTCAAGGTTTTGTTTGTCCAGTTTTGAATACTGTTTTTGTGTGGGTGTGAATCCAATTACATTCCCCCCCCTGTTTTTGTTTCTTAAATCTTACAGGCCCCTTCACAGATGTAGTCACTACAAACCTTAAGTTGCGAAATCCTTCAGATCGAAAAGTGTGTTTCAAAGTGAAGACGACAGCGCCTCGTCGGTACTGTGTGCGGCCCAACAGTGGGATCATTGACCCCGGCTTGACTGTGACCGTTTCAGGTAGCACATGTTCATGCTGCCCTCCCTGTGTGCACACTGCTGCAGAGACAGTGGAGTGGGGTGTGTTTGAGGGTGGGGTGGGCTGAAAGCAGTCACTGTCCGTCTAAAATGTTATGTTGTTCTTTATTTCTGCAGCTTACTACCACCACGTCCTTTGCCCTTACTATTTGGTCTTTGAAATTTTGTATCAGTTTTGGCTTTTCTCATCTCTCCCATAGATAACTAGCTGGTACGCTTTACATGCAGCTATTGAGGGATTATTCTCAGTCTTTTGCTTAAGAATGTACAGTGTATATCTTTGGCCAGTAACTTACAGTAGTTGATGAGGCTTCTGTCTTTACTGTGAATGCCGTGTCAGTTTTGTGGCCCTTCTGTGTTTACTTGAAGTCCGGGGCCCACGGTGGCTCCTTCCTCACATGGATTGCTTGCTCCTGCCGTGGAGCACAGTCAGTGCCCCCAGACTGCTCCTTCTTCCCTCATGACACTGTCTCACAGTGGAGGCAGGAAGGTAGTCGAGGGTACAGGTTACTTAATGGCAGCGCCTCTCAGGCCCCACACCAAGACAAGTTACTCCTGTTTTCCGGCCGTGGTTCTCACCTTTGTGAAGGCCTGTCATAGCAGCACGGGCTTCTCCAGAGTAGAGTCTCTGCGGATACAGCCCAGATGTGTGTGTGTCAAAGCACACAGAGTATCCTGGGTAATCCTGACAGGTGTGACTAAGACAGCACACAGTTCTGTATCAGTGTTCCAGTTTGCAGGCCCACAGAGCCGGCTGGGGGCTGGCTCCTTGAGACGTTTTGCGGTGGAACCTGATGCGCGGCAGTTGAGGCCAGATCGCAGTCAGGGTTTGTGGGGCACCGAATCCTCCCTCGGTCCCTAGCCCCGGACGCAGAGCCTGGAGGCCCCGGAGAAGGAGTTTTATGGTGTGGCAGCCGGGCAGGCTTGCTGTCGTGTTTGTCCGAGCTGTCGGTTCATGGGAAAGGTGGCGGGCAGTGAGAAGAGTATGCAGTGGGCACGTGTGTTCTGGCAGTTGCTCTCTAAGGCCACAAGCCTACAGCTCAATTGGAAGAAGATAAAATAATTTCTATCCACATGGTTAAAAATGGGTTTTGGCGCAAGCATCTGTCCCCTAGGATTCCATGGAACTATTCAGAGTGACTTTCTTGGAGGGTTCTAATTCACGGAGCTTTTCCGGTATTAGTGTTTTTTAAGAATATGTATATATTTCTCAAAGCACTTTCTCCCACAATAAGCCCCACCTTGTATTGAGCATCTGAGTTACTAAGACCTCCAGACACACTGGTTCCTGTGTCCACACGCATCCTTGACGCCTTTTCTCCACTTGGAGCTTGGCACTCCAGCTTAGTGCAGCACCTCAGTGGGTGAGGGGTTCTCCATTAACACTTCGTCCAGCAGCCCTCCTTGATTGACTGCATATTCACTTAGCACGCACTTTTATGGATTAAGATTGTCTTTCTCTTGTTATGAGGTCTGTCAGCAAGTCACCATCACATCTTTGTTTGGAGTTTTCTTTTTATTCAGTTTCTAGTGAATATCCTGGGGTGGTTGTTCAGTGAAAGGTGTTCCTGGAGATAGATTGTGCATTATCTGGATAAATTTACTTATTTATGGCTGCTGGTTCTTTGTTGCTGCATGGGTATTCTCTAGTTGTGGTGCGCAAACTTCTCATTGCCGTGGCTTCTCTTGTGCAGAGCACAGGCTTTAGGTACTCGGGCTCAGTAGTTGTGGTTCCTGGGCTCCAGAGCACAGGCTCAGTAGTTGTGTACCAAGGGCTTATTAGTTGCCCTGTGGCCTGTGGGATCTTCCTGGATCAAGGATTGAACCCGTGTCTCCTGCATTGGCAGGCAGATTCTTTGCCACTGAGCCACCAGGGACTCCCCCTATCTTGTGCATTTTCTACTGCTGTGTATTTGGCCGTTAAAATTTTTTTTTTACCATAATGGGAGTTAAGGATCTCTCAGACGGACCTTATAAAGAAGTTCTTATATAATTGCTATTTCTTGGATTTGCTTAATTTCATCTGAGTTTTTGAAAATGTTGACATCTATCTTAGAAATAATCTAAATATTAGCAGGGAAGTTAACTCCACAGTATTGTGTACATATTTTGTGGAATTGCTGATTCATTCTTTATAATCTCTTATTAGATTATATTACATAATTTCAACCATACAGAGCCTCTAAAAAATCTCTTGTAGGCCATTGAAAACCATAAATGCTTGGGAAAAAATTTTAAATATAATTAGTAGGACAGTGGGAAAAGTTCAGAAATGATGAGGCTGTATGGTTTCCTTCTACACTTTGTTGGCTTAGACTCATTTAAACACACTGATAAACTCTTGAATAGGTGTTTATTTAAAATCTATTTTAGAAAAAGCTAGTTATATTGAAGCACTAATAAATGGTAGTGAGTTTTAAGTTACCTAGAATTTCTCTTATAAATATTCTAGTTGTCTGATTTTAAGAGCTGTTATCACTAAATACTAATGTGAAAACTAAATTTATAAGTGGTTTTAAATACAAATTTACTAGATTTTGAGTTTATAGGCATTGTAATAGTTAACGTTAGCAAAGTTTTGAAAATTTTCCAAACTTAAGTTTAGAGAGGGAAATTATAGATACTTATTTTTTTAAATAGCCATTTATTTTGTGGGTTGTTAAAGATGTAGCAAATTAAAAACGTAGACAAGGTAAAAATAATTGAAAATCATAAAACTGATTCTGAATCAACTTTAATAATCCAGTGTTTCTTGCAACTTTCCTGGTTTTCTTTAAATTTTCAAATTAGTGAGTGAGTGCTGGGAACGGTCAAAAGTCAGTGATGTGTCCTTTCTTCTGCAGTAATGCTGCAGCCTTTTGACTATGACCCCAATGAGAAGAGTAAACACAAGTTCATGGTACAGACCATCTTTGCTCCACCAAACATTTCAGACATGGAAGCTGTGGTGAGTAGAGAAATTGAACAGAAATCTTTTGGGGGAATGTTGTTTAAACTTGGGTTTTGTTTAGTTCTTCATTGAGAAACCTACTTTTTAAAATTAAAAAGATCTGTGCATCTCTTCTCTATGGATAATCCTAACTCATATCAAGAATGAAGGAATTTTGAAGTCGTATTTGTTAGAGACAGTTTAGAAGTGCATTGCTAACAGTGAAGCCTGGTCGTTTCTAGGGATGTTAGTGTGGTTTTAATGGTGGTGACAGTAGCTCTTGTAAGGTTCTGTAGAAAGTTCTGTGGCACCTGGAAACCTCCCAGCCTCCAGGCAGCTACACTAACCCTTTGGTTATCCCTTGAGAGGAAACCTACTTATCGCAATTGTATTTCCTCTGTCTCATTGTTTGGTTTCCTTTGTTTTTAGTGGAAAGAAGCGAAACCCGATGAATTAATGGATTCTAAATTGAGATGTGTATTTGAAATGCCCAATGAAAATGATAAATTGGTAAGTAGAAAAATTTAAGAAAATTGGAAGCTGCTCAGCTCTTACACTGAGATTTAACTTCTGCTGCTGGTTTTGGCCTTGGTGGGTGTGTGATGCATGATATAGCTGTTCTAGATTCGATGCCTAGGCTTTTTTTAAAAACATGGTGTGGACGTGCTCTTTTCATGTTACAACATTTTGTTTGTTTAAGAGGAAAAGTACTTTTAGATACTTTTGATTAAAAGTATGATTAAAAAAGAAATAATTAAAAAAGCTGCATGATGGAGAAGAACCATCTCTTCCTACCAAAATCTTACCACTTAAACCACTTCAAGTTCTTTGTTAGAATAAGATGTGTGTATACATAAATATAATTAAGTTACAGACATAAACTGCTTTTTGGCAGCTATACCTGCAGCCTAGGGGTAAGATTTAATTTAGATGGACAAACATTTATTCCAGATTTGGCTATTCCCAGGTATTTTGTTCACTATTGTTATTGGTCAAAATAATTCTGATTTTATCCCTTAGTAAATGATTTTTATGTTGTGTTTTGATTAGTGTGAGGCAAATAAAATTTGAGAGACAGTTTAAAAAGTAGCCTTAGAGAATGGGTTGTGGTTGCTTTCTCTGTTCCTTTTGTGAAATGCAAATTTGAATTTTTTCTGTGGTTTTTAGGAGGGACTTGAGGGGTCGGTAGATTTGTGTGCATGTGATTTAACACATAAAGTAATATGAACACATAGCATTGTTTGGCACAATTAGGTTATAATCTTACATGACTGTTGTCTTTGCTCTGGAGGCCATTTGCCCTGTTGAAAAGTAAACTTGGAGGTTAAATACATGGGCTCGATTATTGTGCTGCTTTTTGAGGATAAGCTGAAATGAAAAAGTGCCTGAGTGGTAATTAGGTGTTGACCAAATCATTTATTGTGTTTTTAATGCCTTTTTAAGGGGATCTTAAAATATTTGCCAAAGACAGAATGTGAACACATGTTCTTACTGGAGAGCAAGGTTCTGGTGGTGCAACAGCACTGAAGTTTTGACACTTCCCACATGGAGTTCACATTCTTTTTTCGCTGAGGCTGCCAGGAGGCTAATAGCTTGCGTAGTTCTTACTGGAACCAAGAAAGCACAGTAGCACGTTGTCTGGGTTGACTTGTTTTATTTCTAGTTTTGTTGAGCTGTAGTTGACATGCTGTGTAAGTTTAAGGTGTCAGCATAAAGACTAGTCTTCCATACGTTGTGAAATGATTACTGCAGTAAGTTTAGGTAACATCCATTGTCTCATACAACTACCAAAAAAACAGTTTTCCCCTGTGATCAGAACTCTTAGGATCTGCTCTCTTAAAAGGTGTTGAGTGTACCACACAGCGGTGTTAACTGTAGTCACCATGCTATATGTTACATCCCCAGTTCTTGTTTATCTGGGGGTGTGTATCTTCTGACCACCTTTATCCAGTTGCTCCTCCCCATACCCGACTCTTATAGCCACAGACCTAATCTGTTTCTGAGAGTTTGGGACTTTGTTGTTGTTTTAAGATTCCATGTGTAAGTGAGCTCATCATACAGTATTTGTCTTTCTCTCACTTCACTTAGTATAATGCCCCTAAAGTTCATCCATGTTGTCACAAATGGCAGGGTTTCCTTTTTAATGGCTGGATAATATTCCATTGTATACACGCATTCCAGTCTGTGCGTATACACCACAGCTGCTTCATCCATTCTCTTGATGGGCACTTAGGTTGCCCCATGTCTTGTCTGTCGTAGATGCTGCTGCTGTGTGAACATGGAGCTGCAGGTATCTCTTCCACACAGGCTGTCCTTCCCTTCAGATGTGTTCCAGGAGGCAGCGTTCATTGGAATAGGGCTGACTTGTTTTAAAAACACATTTGGGTATTTTCTCACTTTTATGAGCTTTATGATTTTTACAGTTGTTAAATAAGCACAGAGCTGTCTTTCAACTGGGCTTCTCTTATGCTCTGGATTGGAGAGCATTTGAGATTATAATCTGAAAAGGGCCGGGACCCAGGTAGTATTGGAAACCAAACCAGAGATTGAGGGAAATGACATGACTCTGATAGATGGGCCCGGCCATCTTCCACCTTAAACAGGGAAGGAAGTAGCAGGGGCACCAGACAGAGGTGTAGCCCAGATTATCCAGCTAGAGTGGCTTTGGGTCTGCTAAAGACTTGAACAGATACTGCGTGGTGAGCTCAGAACCCCGCACCATGGAGCTAAAGCCAAAGTAGTTTGGTCCTAAAAGTTTTCCAGAGCAGGTTGTTAGTAACCTGGAGTGTGTTCAGCAATTTCAAAGTTCGCCAGAGAGTGGCTGATCCTGAGCTTGATATACTGGCTGCAGAAGGATGTTCACTTATTGAACTACTTGGACTTGCAGTATAGTTTTTACTGACCAATTAAATTATAGGGGATACTTGCTAAAGGTAATGAGTTTTTAAAAGCAATTGACTATGAAACCTTTAAATACCTAGAAAAATGAACAGTAAGTTAACCCCTGTGAACCAGCTTGATTTTCTCTCATCTCCATCACTTCCCATCTCACATACTGTGTGAAGTCACATCTCAGACATAATTAATGAATTAATTTCAATCCGTTATTATTTCCGTATATATTGTTCAAAGCGAAGGGTATTAAGAAGAGTAGAAGAGTGAAGCCACCACTGTCGTTAGTCTTTGAAAGTTTAATGCGTCATTAACATCACACTGCCAGGCGGAGTCACAAGTGTCATCTGGACGTTTGTAGTTTGTTGGATTTGAAATCAAACATACTGCTCTTGGATGATATGTTTCTTAAGACTCTTAAACTGTATATTCCCTTGTTTTCCTCTTGAACATTGTTTATTGAATCAGGTTTGTCCTATAGAGTTGCCTGTAGCCTGGCTTTTGTTGGTTGCATCCTTCAGATGTCATCTAACTTTTCTGCTGTTTTTGGTATTTCCCGTAATCGAATCTAGAGACTGGATTAAATTGAGGCTTATTTTTTGCTGGTGAGGGAGAGGGCAGGACTGCTGTATAGATGATTATCTGTTCTTTCAGGGAGGCACATAGTGTCTTTTTTGTTTTGAAGCTAGCAGCTGTTGGTGTGTAGACAGTGGTTCCCAGCCAGGGGACATTTGTCCATGTCTGGAGGCATTTTTGGTTGTCACAGCCATTGGGGTGGGGGGGGGGGGGGGCGGGGGGCGGTGTCTACAGACAGCTAGTGGGTAGAGGCCAGGAACACACTCACAGGACCTTTCCCAGAGCAAAGATTCTCTAGCCCTAAACGTCAGTAAAGTTGAAAGTGAGAAGACGTGGTTTAGGTCCATTAATTCACTGAAGGTTGGGTAGTGGTGGTTCTGTCACTCCTGCCTCATTGTGTTAGAAGTACGTGGCGCTCATCTGATGCTTGCTGGTACAGTCAGGGGCGGAGTTCTCAGTCTTTCTTAGGTTAGAGGCCTCCACTCACTGTGTCCTTCTGACGATATGTTCCATTAGCTTTGCCACCTCCTTCCTTTTCTCCTCTTTGCTGTGTTCTGTGGACTCTCAGACTTAAACTCATTTGTGTTTCAGCCCCTTAGAGTTTCCATGTTGGTACCAGGTGTTCTGTAAAATACTCATTTGGAAAACTGTTCCTGCTTAAACTCATTCTTGTGGTGCTGCTAACCTGCAGGTTCTATAAGAAACCCCTGTGACACAGGGATCACTGAAGTGGGTGCAGCCTGCCCCAGACCTGCCATCTGAATTGTTGATTAGTGACTTCCTGTTGAGGTGTCAGCTTTCCCTTGTGTCAAAATCTTTATAGAAAATGTGAAGCATCAAAGTAACCAAACCTGGAATGTTTATAATATAAAAAACACAAAGTTTTTGTGTGTTTGTTATAATGGTTAAGGATGAAACCTTATATATATGTATGGATACACACACGTGTGTGTAAAAGTACATTTGAAACACCTCTTTTCTAATGCTTTATTCATCTACTGATGAGACCCTGTTGGTAAGACCCTAATGGAATCTTGCCACTCCAGTTCAGTGTTAACTACAGACGATGTTAATGAAACTGCTCTAAGATCATAGTGTCTTTGACATACTACTTTCTTTCTAACAGCCATAGGTACAGTTATGAAATTACTTCATACCCCATTTCTGTATATGTATCTTCACTTTAGTAAGAACTTTGTTTATTAGGGAATTAGGGCATCATTGAGTCGTGGTTTGCATAGATAAAGTTTGTCAGTTTACTACAGATAAATTGGTTAGGTGCCATATGAAGCTGAATGCTGTCTACACAAATTGATTAAGGAGGACACTCCCTTATTCAAGGAAAACACACTTGAAAACAGTAGCATGTATTTTTAGAAGTAAAGTACGAAACATTTTTTAGTATGTAGTACGATTATAGTGTAGTAAATTCCTATGGTGACATGGTTTCACCTCTTATTTAGTTTGTTCGTTTATATGTTTTTAAAAGTGTGTTAATTTCCACAAAATTCAATTTAGTCTTGACCAAGTTGCTGGTGACAGCCTGTGGTTTAATACACAACTCTGTCCAGATGGCACTCGCCTTGTGTTCAGCGCTTAGAGTGTGGACCTGAAGAGAAGCCCATGCCAGTTAGCGGCCCCTTCCACATTCACTCTGAAGAGTTGCCCATCTGAATTTAGGACCTTTAGTAATCCATTTAGAAAGCTTTAGTTAATATCCAAAGCTGATAGATGGTGCGGTAGCTATCATAGTTGTTATACTTTGTTCTCAGAGTTGGTGTAGGCAGCAAGTCTCAGCGTTGTGATGTTGACTCAGTGTGTCTTAACGTTTGGTACCCCATCCCCTCTCACCCCTGCCCGCAGCCCCTCACCCACCTCCCTGAGCCACCCCAAAGAAGTAGACAGTCAGTTAAGCACATGAGGTACGGCACCCTGTGTGAGGATCCGTGTCTGTTCAGGTGTGCTGTTAGTTCTTGGCGTTTGCTGTTCCTAAAGGCAGTTGGAAAAGAGTATGTTATTATGTTGTTGATTTCCTTAGGGTTTTTAGAACCTTGATGCCAAATATATAACTAAGAAAATGAAGGTTTTGGTTATCTTGTAGGAAGGGTGCTAGTATACTGGTTGAGTCCATGTATTTTTTTGTCTATTGTTTAGGGAGGTCATTTTTGTGATGAAACAGTCATAATGTATTTGAACCATCATTAGAATATGGGCTTCTTTTTGGGAAATAGGTCTCTGATTTGGATCGTACCTAGAATGGTCTAGGAGTCCAAGAAACCTTTCATTTTAGAATGAAAAGAGGTCCTGTTACTAACACTTCCTGGCCAGTTCTGCTTTTAGGCACTGAGACTTGTGGCCCCCAGTCCTCAGGGTCCTGAGCACGTTGGTGGTGCGTTTTAGTAAGTTCATGGCAAGCGCAGTTGTCTGAGTTATTAACGCTTGTTAGTTATGATTATCTCTGTATTGTGAAATCTGACGTCCAGTTACTGTTCATGGTTTTAAATTAACTTGTTAGTAATGATATTTGATCACTTAATTCTGTTGAAATAAAATTTTTTTTTTTAGGCCACCAACTTTACTTGACATTTTCCAAATTTTAAAAAAGTATTACATTTCATTTATAAGCCCTCCATTTAACATCTGTTAATGACATTTGCTTTATGATACAATGTTATTTTCAAGGAAAAAATACTTATCATAATGAAGAGTGAAGGGCAGTCAAGAAAGGGAACCTCAGGGGTCCTGTGTATAAAGATTTTTTATGATTAAGTGTGCATTATTTTCTGTTGAGATAAAGAACAGATTGGCGACAGTGCCTTATCAAGTAAGATGGAGAGGTCTTATCATAGTTATGTATAGTGACCTGGATATTAGTAAGTATTATTTGAGTCTGCTACAGCCTTTTTGTATGGTATTATCTTTAAGTGTGTTAAAGGAATTTGAGAAGATAGAGAACTGTGGAGATACAGTGGTGTGCTAGAATGCTGTGTGTGTGTTTGTGTCTTGATCCTGGGAGGCAGGTAGGGGTGTGTGCACGCGCATGTTTGTGTTTGTGGGAGGGGTGTCTGTGCTGAAAACAGAAGTGTATAAATATATTGTAATTTTTGAACCCTTGGAAAAATTTATTTAATTTAAACATTATTCAAGTTGAGTGTTTTCAAAGGTAAGAAAACTGAAGTGCTTGTTCTTCAGGTATTGACAAGTATTCATTAGTAACAAAAATTAGAAGCCACGCAGGTAGAAGGTCCTCATTCTAGGACAACATGAGGCTGGCCTAAGGTTAATAAGGTTTATGCATTTAGTTTAGTGAACGTAATGCAAGTTGATTGTAGCTAATTCATAGAAAAACTTCAAAAAGGTACTTTTTGCTTTAACATAACTATTATTTATTACTATTTCTTATGTTTGACACGTCTTTATAGAATAAGTTGAATGTTGAGAGCCTAATGATCTCTGTGTTAGTCATCCCCAGTCCCTCGCAGGAGTGGTCAGAGCTCGGTGTGAATCTGAGACTGTGTTTCCCCTGCACCTCAGGGTCTCGCTCCTCCAGGGCCCGCCGTGGCCGTCGCTCCGCTGAGCAGCATCAACAGCACAGGCACAGCACCTACCACTTATAGTGCGAAGAATGAGCCCAGGGCCTTCAGTGTGTTCAAACAGGAGAAGCAGAAGGTTTGTTTCAGGGAGCTGACAGATAGACGAGTCTGCCAGTGTCACTGATCACGGTGACGTAGTCACTGAGCACGTGCGAGGTATTTATTGTGAGTGTTTTATGTGCAGTAACTAGAACTGAAAATTTCAGCTATGTTTAAAATGACAGCAGAACCACAGTCACTTAAAAACTACGCATGCAAATTCTTCTCTTTTAACATCCCAGTCGTGAGCAGAACAGTGTAAATGGGAGCATTATTATGAAGTGGGCATGCTTTTTCACTGTCGCTGAGGTTTGGGGAGCATCTTCTGGGAAAAATCTGATGGGGGCAGCAGGTGTCAGTCAAGGGGGAGGAGCTGGTGGATGTCACTCTCCAGGCAGGTGTTTTATGTTTATACATAAGAAAGATCAGTGAGATTTCTGCCTCACATCTGTCCCATGCAGCTGACGGTCACTGTCTTTAACTGTTGGTGCCCCCGGGGGAGAATGGTGGCAGGAGCCCTACAGATCTGAGGTCACATTTGAGTTTTAGTGTCTCCGTGTGTGCGCCTTTGTGTATGCTTGTGTGCACCTAACATCCAGTTGAGTACGACACTGGCACACCTGTCGACCTTGACCTCCTGGGGGTGTCCCTGGTGCCATAGGCTGCCTCTCTCTCGCATTTCCTGCTTCTGGGGAGCTCTGGCTTTCAGAGAACACGTACACTAAGGCTTCAAAACCTACTCCTTTCTCTAAAGGCCTAATACTTTCTAACAGTTTTGTGATTTTAGTTTAGACTGCAGATGTATTGATATTTTGGTAACTTTATATTCAACACTGCCTCCTCTCAGCTGAGGTCTTATTTGAGCCTCCTGCGGTTTCCTGCTGCAGCTCTGGGCTTTGCTCTTTACCCCCTGCACATGCCCTGGACCCCTCACTCCCCCAGGAGCCACGAGTGTTGCCCTGGTGTGCGTTCTTTCCCTCCTCTGTCCATCCCAGGGCTTCAGTGCAGAAACCATATTTGCCTTTTATCGCACCTTTCCTTTTCTGGCAGCCCCTAAGCCCTCACTTTTTCTAATTATCCCTAAAGGGAATAATTCAGAGTATTATTGGAACTGAGATTCTAAAGGAGGCTTTCTAAAAAGTACAGCGGTAAATTCATCTCCTAGGTGGAGGGGCTTACTGCTGATAGGCTGAGTCATGTGAAACAGGGCAGCATGCTCTTCGTGGTACCATGGCCTTGACTGCTGAGTCTCTTCCGAGTTGCAGTGTTAGATGTGCGCAGCGTCACTGCTCCTTGGCTGCTCGGCGTCACAGCTTGTTGAATGCCTCCAGTTGGTGTCCAGACGGGTTCAGAAGAACCCATCTCCTCTTTGGGGGAGCGTCTGAAGCAACTCTGGAGGAGGGACCATGCAGTGGAGCCTGTAGTTAGGTCCCAGCAGCCCTGGTGTCTCCAGCTTGTCCCACACCAGTGACGCCCCCCACTCAACCCTTCTTTAGCCACCCCGAGTTAGCTTCTGTATGCTTCCACTGTAAAGTAGTTAATCAGTAAATTGGATTTCCTTTCCCCTGCTGTGTGTGCTGACTGGTTTGTAGGGACCTGAATCTTGTGATCACAGGGTGTGTGTGCACGTACTCAGTGTGACTATCTCATGACCTGTTGGGCTCACTTCTGACAAGTGTTTAGGCTTCACTATTATCCCATGCATTCTACTCTTTAACATGTATGCACCACAGATTGGTCATGACATTTCTTTTCCTTTTCCTTATAAAGGCAATATAACTACATTAAGGAAAATTTTCAATTAAAAGATCTCATTCTGTCACTGTGAGATGCTGTCAGTTGAGGTGGTATTTAAAATCCCAGAGTGGGAGCTTCCCATCAGATGTTAATAAGAGTGAAATGTTTAAGTAACTTTGGTAAGGCACAGAATAGTATTTAGTGACATCATGTCATTTAGAATGACACTTAAAAGATGTACGTATAAATGAATAAAGAAAGATTTAAAAGTTAAATGTATGCTGAGTTTATAAAACATGCATATGAAAGAATATTGGAAGATAATACAGGAATAATAGTTATGTTGAATTGATGAGAGAATGGGAGGTAATTTCCTCTCTTATATTCTCAATTTTCTAGAATTTCAAAAATTTGTTCAAAAATAAAAAGCCATTTGGGAAGAATTTGATGAGTCCTCATTCTAATTTTGTCTTTGCTTGGTTGACCTTTTGTATCTCCTGTTAATTTCTTAGTTTTCTGGCATGAGGGTGATACTCTTTCCCCGAGTTGTGGTATCGTGGACCGTTGGTCTTCATGGAGGAAGGAAGGCCGTGTGCCATCCTGGTTCCCAGTCGCTGGGCTGCTTTCAGGTGGAAAGTGAGAAGTCTTGGGAAGCCATTTTGAAGTGAACTCTAGTGACTATGAAGGAAAGGAAGAGAGAAGCTATTGGTGGAGGGTACCATCGTCTGAAACGGGATTTTTAGCAGACCTGAGGGGCTTGGCTGGAAAGGGAGAGAGGGAGGAGGAGGCTCGCACAGAAGCAGAGAGGATCATGAAGCAAGCTTCTTGTACCCGGCCCGGCGGGGATGCTTCGGAGAGAGAGGGGGATCTGAGTGTTGACTGGGACCTCAGTATAATCAGTGGTGTTCATTTTTACATGGATCTAGACATAGCAATCAGAGCACAACCCCTTCATAGGAAGTATGCCTTGTCCCCACTTGTACTCAGTGTGAATTCCAGAACTGGGATGCTGTGGCAGTTGTTGACTGTAATTAAATCCTCTGGTGAGTACTGTGGAACCTGCCGTAAAGTTGACTTTGAAAATGTTTTTGGTAGAATTTTATATCTGAATAAAGCAGTTTATACCTTGCTATCTGAAAAGTTAAATTTTTAGCAAGTAAAATTTTAATTGAAGACAAGACTTGCTGTGCTAGTCCTGTTGGGGTGCTTGAAGGTGGAGAGGAGGTTCAGGTGGACAGGTGTCCAGTTGAGGCTCAGGGCACCTGGGGGCCCGCCGGGTCACATGGGTCAGTGCTGGCCTGACTTAAGACGCGGGGGTTGTAATTTAGAGTGCCAGAGCACCACTTTGGCCCTGTACTGAATCTGATGACTTACAGCAGGGAGTGTTACTTCATAAACGTGGGGGCCACTCATGTTTGAGCGCAGTTGTCAGGCGGACTCTCCCTGCCTGCTTTTTCCCCATGACACGTGTTTGTGCTCATTATCTCCTCTTCAGGCTCCAGGTCCTCCAGTGACTTTTTTCTGTGAACAGAACTTGGGTTTTCTCTCACGCATTTCTCTTAGGTGGTCTGATTTCATTTGAGTGGTTGCGACTGCATCCCCCTGCCCTCCGGCACCTCACTCGGGCTGCAGAATCAGCACTGACCGTGAACTTTGTGTGTGGATCCGGGCAGGCATCCCTCAGTGTCCTTGTTGAGTGACCACTGGCTGGGGTGCTGGGTTTAGGGGTGAACGCACAGACGAGTGACTCTTGCTCTCCCAGACTTTGAGGTGTGGTAGGAAAGAATCTTGGAGGACGATGTGAGCTGCATGCTCGCTGCTCTGGGGTGGGAGGTGGGTGCAGAGCAGGGAGCCACGTGCTCGGACCTTGGTGACCACTCGTGCTCACTGTTGTCCTGTAGAGCTGGTCACAGGGGACCAGATGTTGGACATTTTAAAACCGTTAATAATGAAATTGAAACCTGTCAGAACTTGCTGTGTAAATAATTTCTTGGACAAGGATGTGGAGTTTAAGTTTTGTTTAAAACCAGTAAGGAGAGTTGTCAGTTGACAAACTCCCCGCCTGCTATCTTTGTGATGCAGAACGACATGGAACCCAGCAAAGCCGTTCCCCTGAACGCTGCGAAGCAGGACGGGCCCGTGCCAAAGCCGCACAGCGTTTCCCTCAGTGACACCGAGACGAGGAAGCTCGTGGAGGAGTGCAAGCGGCTGCAGGGGGAGATGATGAAGCTGTCGGAAGAGAACCGGCTCCTGAGGGTGAGTGCCCGCCCGGCCCCGCTCGGCGGCGGCCTGGGCGCTGGGGGCCGGCCTGGCCTTGCCGCTTTCTCGCTCGCTGGAGCAGCCTCCGTGCCCGGGCCTGGCCTCGTCGGTTGCGGCAGCAGTGCCGTCCCCGCGAGGAGCCCCTGTCGTCCAGGGCGGGCCACCAGGGTGTGCTTCGTTGGAATTAAGATGTGCTGTGATCACATAGTGCAAGAAGAATCCCTGTTTTGTATTGTTATGTTGAAATAATATTGAATTCTGTTGGATTCAGTAAAAGATATATTATTAAAGCTAATTTTATCAATTTTGGTACCTTTTTAATGGGCTTAGAAAATTTTAAATTTCATGCATGACTCCCATTGAAGGCTCCTGTGAGGTGGCTTGACCTGTGCTGAGATGGTTTTTCTGGCTGTTTCTCCCTCTCCCAAGCCCCTCTCCAAGGCCCCTGCCTCGAGCACCTACCTGGAGGGTGGAGAGATGGTCTCTGTTTCACAACCACGCACAGCCCCATGCACTTGTAAGGGGGCTGCTGTTTGCACTTTGCCTTTACCTGCCGTGACCTCAGTTCTGTGTTTGGTGGACGGTGTGCTCCCCAGCGTGCTGAGCCCAGGTGTTCAGAGAGCTGAGGCCTGAATGCCAAGAACTGCCAGGCTGAGCACGCTGGGAGACAGGTGGTGGAATTGACTGATGTTCTCTAGGAGATGCTGTTTGAAGAAGCATCCTGCTTTTTAAAAGATAAAAGAACCTTGAAGGCCACTGGTGCACTGAGTTGACCTCTGGCCCTTTAACAGCTCACATCGAGGCTGGCATTGCGGCAGCCTCCCTGGGCAGGATCTCCCACTGCCCTTCACCTCCCCACCCCCTCTTCCTCATCCAGCCTGTTCATTGGAGTCTCCTGTGAGCTCTTACCTCATGTCCGGGCCGCACCCCAAACCCAGGGAGGCAGAGTCATCTGGAGTGCCTTTTAAAGTTCTCTCTGGGACTGAGAGTCATTTTGGTGTCCACATAGGACTAACCGGAACAAGACCCAAACCCACAGCCCCTCCGAGCAGCCGGGCATACAGGCAGACAGCATGACGCCAAGGGCATGTGGTGTTACTGATGAATGCACGGCGGCGGGGCGGGGGGAGTGCGAGAAGTGAGACCAGCATGTGCTGAGGATGTGAAGCGTTGCCCCCTCTCTGGTCACAGTGGTAGGCCAGGTGAAGCCAACTGCCTTAGTGCAGAGGTGTGGGTGTTTTCCAGTGTCATTCTGCAGCTGGTGAAGTGTCGTAACAGCCTCCTACTTTGAGTGACTGTTGTCGTGTTACTGAGAACCTTGTCCCCTAAAATCCCAGGCTGACTGTCAGAAACTGCTGTGTGAGACAGCATCAGTCAGGATGGAGCAGCCGCTCTGGTCTGGAAGTGGAGATCACCTTGCAGAAAAGTGGTCTCCAGTCCAGGTGCAGAGCCTTGGGCCTGGGTCCTGCGAGCAGCTCTCCCCCTCTTTTGTGTCCCTTCTTTCTTACAAAACAGGGTCCTGTGTCTCCTCCGTGGTCCAGGCCAGGTGCTAGCCCTTTACTCACACCCTCCCTCTCCCCCAGTCCCGCGAGGTCCCGGCTCTCCCTGTGTGGGGCTGGCTTGCCACGTGTGTGTAAGCCGGACTCTGACTAGCACTGGCTGTTTCTGGTCGTCTGTGGCTGAAGGGCCGTTTGTGAGGACACTGTGGCCCCCGGGTCACCTGCGTACGGCTCTGTTGTCTGTCTCTGGGTTTGTAGCTTGTGGTCTGATGCCATTTGTTTTTGAAATCTCTTTTTGTGCCTGTGTTTTTTCCTAGGATGAAGGCTTACGGCTCAGGAAGGTAGCACATTCGGAAAAACCTGGATCCACCTCAGCTGTGTCCTTCAGAGAGAACGTCACCAGTCCTCTTCCTTCACTTCTTGTTGTCATTGCAGCCATTTTCATTGGATTCTTTCTAGGGAAATTCATCTTGTAGAGTGAAGCATGCAGAGTGCTCTTTCTTTTTTTCCTCTTGACCAGAAAAGATTCGTTTACCTGCCATCTCACTGGTAGTGTGGCCCACGGTGACCATGTGGCCCACGGTGACCATGCTTTGTGTGTACAGCGTCATGTAGGCCTCGCCCGTAACGGTCTCACGGTTAGAAAGAAACGCGTAAGAGCAGAGTGCTGGGCTCCGGACAGCGCCACCGCCACCAGACCGTCCCTAGCAGGCGTCATTGCACATTCAGTCCTTTATGAAATTCATAAATAAAGAATTGTTCTTTCTTTGTGGTTTTAATAAGAGTTCAAGAATTGTTCAGAGTCTTGTAAATGTTATTTTAATAATCCCTTTAAATTTTATCTGTTGCTGTTACCTCTTGAAATATGATTTATTTAGATTGCTAATCCCACTCATTCAGGAAATGCCAAGAGGTATTCTGTGGGGAAATGGTGCCTCGTACAGTGTAAATTTTCTCCTTCACCTTTGCTAATATCATGGCAGAATCTTTCTTATCCCTTGTGAGGCAGTTGTTGACTGAGTTTTTCATCCTTCCAATCCTGTCCCATGGTATTTAACACAAAAATAATAAAACTGTTAACAGATTCTTGCTCGATAGCTTGTGTCTGTTGTGTCCTGAGGCGGGTGTCAGGGAGCGCGCTGTGTGGCGATCTGGGTTATGAAACGCATGACTCATCTCACGGAAACCCTTGCAGGTGTCATGGTGTTTGTGGTTCAAAGGCCTCGTTCCTTTAAGGAAAGGAATTGGTAAGATTTCAGGACACTTGTGGTATTTTAGAAGGTCATAATCCGTTTGTCTTCAAGATAATACAAAATAAGCAAATATCGTGAGAATTAAAAAAAAGTGCTGTGATGTCAGTCAGTTTACGTGTCTGCCCTGTGGTGCGATTCTGTTTAATTTACCCTGTTCTCAGGTTCTTTGAGTGTCTATCTTCTCGAGAAAGACTAATTTTCCTTGGTTCTAATCACTGCTTTTTGACCAGCCTAGTGATTTTGTAGCATCTCGGAATAACACTTAAATGTACCCCCGCAGTTCGCCCCCACCCCGGTCCAATTTGACATGTGAGGTAACTTCCATTATGGAATTTTGGTATTACTGAGTAAGCCTGGGGAATTCCTTTGTGAAAAATGACCTTCTTTGCAAGTCTCTGTGTCAGCCACGTGAAGTGGGTTTTCGGTGTAACTGCGTGGCGGGGTCTGGTGTACTTCCCTGCACTTAAGTCTTATGTCTCACTTAGTTACTTCTGTGTTGGCATAGAAAATCTTGAAACTAGAAAAAATAGATTCACTTTTTGTACTAAGTACAATCTAATCCAAGCAAATTTTGATTTTTGAAAATAGGTGTTGGTTTTGTAAAAGAAGCACTCATATCTGAAAGGGAAGTTGGACTTGGAGACCTGGCGTGCAGTGAAGGGTGTTGGCCCCACATCTGTGTGTGCATTTTATGAAGGAGAGAAACAGTCTGAAGTATTTGGTTGCATTTGCATTTCAGATGTGTTTTGGGCTTGTCAGATCCATGTGCTGTGTGGTGTCTTCTAGAAAACCCCTGGCCTGTGTGCACAAGTTACAAGAACATACGCATGTCTCTGGAGCCACCCGCCTGCGTGGAGCCCAGGGTGGATGCTCCTTCTACTTGGAACCTGGAAACACACGCTGGCAGCAGCCTTGCCATCCCACCCCGTCAGTGCAGAAGCAGGTGCTCCCTGGCCTGAATCTCTCCCTGATGAGCATCAGGCCAGTTGTTTTAGAGCTGTCAGTTTTCAAGCTAAATTTAGCAGAATCCCATTTGATGGGAATCCTGTGTAGTTAGGGTTCAGTTTGTTCAGCTCCTGTGTTTTCTGGTTGAGGGCTCTGAGGCCTTTTGGGGAGCTGACAACTTCGCTCATGTCTCATGGGAGGTGGAGGCAGGGCCGGACCAGGAAGCCTGCTCTCCGGACTCCAGCTTCCTGTCTGTTTCTGATAACTTTGACATGACAGGAATAGTGGACATTAATATGCTGTTTAATAACAGTGTGAAACTTCCTGTCCTAAGATGAAATCACAGGCCGCCATGGAATAGTCTCACCTACATGTCTGGCTTTAATGTTTAGGCTAGGATTACCCCCTCCCAACTGGTAAGAAGTAAATGCATTTTCCGGTAGGCATTTCACAGACTGCGTGACGCAGTGGTTGGTCTTAGCTGGGAACCGTGTACAACATAAAAAGTCCACGTGGGCTGCTCCTCTGCTTTACATTCCAGGAAGCGCTCTGACTGTATGGGAGGCGCCTTATTTCCATATGAAGTGTGATTTGGCCGCTTTATGACAGTTACTTGAGAAGAGTCCCAACTGTATTAATTGACTGGTAATATAGAGGTTAAACTATCTTTAACACTTACATGTTTAGAAATCTTTGCTTTGCCTGCCTGCTTACTTGGAATGTAAGCATGAGGGGAACGCGCTGTTGACGTCACTGAAGCCACAGCCAGGTATCTAAGGCCTTAACGTTCTTATGTGATGCTAAGTGCACCGCCTTCCTATGTTCTTCCTGTAACTAATGTACGTAATTTTGCCCATTCTTGTATTTACAAGAGACAGATTTAAGAGTTATATTCTGAGTGTGTCGTATGTCACCTTAAATGACATTTGGAAAAAAGTATGTATCAAAGTCAGAAATTCTCATCAGGGAAAAGTAATATTCTTAATTTTTCTTTCTATTATCTTAGCTCAGAAGTTCCCCTAAAACGGATGTTGTCTGCCATGGGATTTAGTTCTGGATTGTAATCATCCGAAATATACCACTTTGAAAACAAGTTTTACCCATAAGGTAAAAAATACAGTTCCTTACAGGGTTTATCCCTGAATTGTAATCTTCTGCCACTTTAAAAACATTCAAGCACTAGTTTTCCCAGAGCTTTGCACATTGCTTTCGGTGATTCTGGTATGTGCATAAATTTTAAAACATTGACCTTTATGAGAATTAGGGGACGATCAAGGTTTTACCATGTGGAAAAACAACAAAACAAGGTAAATAAGTGATCTTCATATGCTAGCTTTCAAAGGGAGATAAACTATTGTGTGAATAAATAAACTGTTCAAAAACGTGGTGAAGTGTCATTTTCCTTTCTAAAAAGCAGCAAGAGGGGATTTGATCTCCATGGAGTACGGCCATGCCTGTGCTCATGTTGCGTCAGGGAGTGATGGCCTGTCACTGACTGGGACTCCAGTCTGCTGGCAGGTGGTCTTCTCTTAGTGACCTTGACCTGGAGGTCAAGGGCTTTTGGGTAGGAGATGGGGACAGCTGCACTCTCCCGCCCTGAGAGCCAAGCTTCTGGAGAGCCCTGGGCACCCGTGGCCTCTTGGGAACTCCCCGCCTGTGGGGTGGGCGCAGAGAAGTGAGAACATCACCCTTGAAGGGAGAGAGAGTTCAGTTTTCCTGCATTTCTGATTGTAGAAATCATGAGGTGTGCATTTTAGGCAATTTGGAAAATATATTAAAAAACTAAAGCTAAGTTCTGCCATCCAGCATCAGTTTCTGCGAATATTTCCCTATAATAGTACTGATCAAGCATAACCATAAATTGCATACAACTTTGCATCTTTTTTTAACTTAATATGCTTTCTCAGGTTTATTGAAAACCAAGTATAAGTGACTGCAAAAATGGTTTTTGTGATCCTAAAGTATCTTTGTGATCACATTCTTGATTGTAAGGTTTTGAGCATTATAATTACAGTGTAAAGCTCGACTGGCCAGGTAAATTCCCTTTCTAATTATTCATACGTTCCCTGTTACCACATTGCTCTTGTTTTAAAACTGGTTTTCTTGTTTTCCAGTTGTTCCGGTGTGTATCAATAACACCCACCTTGGAAAAGGTGTAGGAAACTACGAAGATAGTTATTCATTATGTTAGATTTCAGTGGTGGGTGACCAGACCCATGCATTAGCGGGTGTGATGCAGTTCAGAAAGTGTCCTGACCCTTGACTGGTACCTGTGGAGATACCCCTTAATTGGTGGAGAGTGGAGACCTGGCATGGTCTTTTATTTTAAGCTCCAGTCATTTAAATCTGCAGCCAGAAAACTGCTTTAGAGGCTTTAAAATGCCAAAGCAAGGTACAAAATCAGTTTTAAGTAAGACTGAAGTCTTAACAATATAAGTAACCTGCATTTTCAGAATTCTTAGTATGTTAACCTTTATTAACTTGCAGGCATCACCTTTAGGGATTACTACTGCATGAGCTGTCTTTGTGAAGTTAGGTTGGTTAGAACACCAGTAAAGTTTTTTAGCTTGCAAAAGGATCTAATCATCTGTCCAAAAATGAATGATTTGACAAATGTTTTGAAGTTCAGCTTTAATAACTGCTTTGCTAGCAGACACCCAAAGTGATTACCCACCTGAGGAACGTGTTTCACCCGTCATGTTTCTCAAAGCACGGAATGGTTTTCAAGATCTTGATCGCAGTGTGCCAGTGTTACTTTTAGGTCAACTGGTAGTCCTCACCCCCGTCCTGGGATACAGGTGCTGTTCTTAGCACCTTTGTCGGGGAGGGCCAGACAGGCTTAGGGAAGTGAAGGATGCTCAGGCTTAGGGGATCTAGGTAACAGGTCAGGCGTTGGGTCCTGATGATGTGGTCCTAGAGCCCAGGCTCTGGCCCACTGAGGTCCATCTCGTGGAGGGGGTGCCTCATGTCCTGTCCTAGTCAGGGCCGTCGCTGGCATGGTCCTGTGATGCCTGTGGCCGACTGCACAAATGATGCAGCCCTCCTGTGCCCGAGGATGGATGGGTTCCAAGATTCCGCCAGGAAACCATAACCCAGGGGTGTCCGACAGTCAGTTGTGTGAAGTGACTGAGTCCCGTCAGCTGTCTTGTATCCATGATGCCCAGCCCACACATCCAGAGGGTGGACTGGAACCTTGGAACCTTGTGGTCCTGAATTTTCTAAGACCTTTTTTCTTGCCTTTATTTCCCGTAGAATTGAAATAACTGGCCACTAGCAATCTCAGCTCTTAAATAAAGCCAGGATGAGCATAGCCAAACACGTTTATCAATGTCACATAAGCAGGAGACAGTGGAATTCAGAAACTGGCTTCTGTGTGACCTTCACAGCTGGAGGAACAGAGTGTGACCTCAGTCTTTAATCTACAGGGTCCTTAAATATTTAATGATTAAACCAAGTGTATGGATTTTGATCATTCATAGTCTAAAACTGTGATACTGTTTATAATCGTGGAGAAGGAAATGGCAACCCACTCCAGTATTCTTGCCTAGAGAATCCCATGGACAGAGGAGCCTGATAGGCTACAGACCATGGAGTCGCAAAGAGTTGGACATGACTGAGCGACTTCACTTTCACTTTCACTTTATAATCCTACAAAGAACAAAAGAGATCAAGTGTTGTACACGTTTATGGAGTTTGAGGAAAAATGTAGATTTTGGAGGGGAAAGAAATAACTGACAACGGAGTTATAAAAAAAGTTATGAAGAATTGCAGGTACTTGTCCATTTGACATTTCTAGCAGAATTCCTCATTTTAGTGAATTCCTTGTTTTAAGAAGTAAAGGTTTGTTGGGAGTTACATAAAGAATTTAATGTAGTTTTGGGGGCAAGCTTGCTTTTTCATCGTGTGCTGTTTTAATCCTAAGTGTGTATCCTTAAATGTGCAGTATGTAGATAAATATACAAGGGTGTGTAGCAAGCTGCTTTGATTTAAATTTAGGTAAATAATTGATTTGAAAAATCCAAATTTAACTTTAGAGAAGCAAAGGGAAGCTTTGTTGCAAAGTATTTCTTCGAATGCCCTTCTGTACTTTGCCATCAATTAAGTTTTGTGAAATAACTGAAATAAAAATCAGAATTTCTTGTAAAAGTTTAATGATCATGTTTATCAAGTTGAATTCTCATCTTCTTAAGGGGAAAATGCTCTTAGACCGTGAGCACCCCCTGCCACCCCCATGGAATTTGTTAACTGGGGAATTTCCTTACACGTTTTAAGAAATCAGTTTCTTACCAAGATCCTACATTCTACAATGAGGAAATGGCTTAAGAATCTTAATTTTTAATTGGGTAAAGTGTTCCTTTGTCAGACAAGTGGTCGGTGGAATTTTAGGGAGGTAAGTACATCGGAATATGTGCTTAGGTTCTTGACGGTGAACTTTATAAAGTGCTCAAAATTTGTGTGTTTGTCCTTATAGTGTTTGCACGGAGAGGCCATACAAGGGCACATGCTGTTCCAAGTTTTTAACAATGTAACATTGTAACATTGCTGTATCTGGTTGAGGCATTAACGGTACAAATGTTTCCAAGAAGTAGGTTTCAAATGTAAATAAACATTTCTTTCCATCCAATACTTAGATCCCTTAACTCTAGAAAAGTACCTTGCAGAGAGAGGCCTGGTTAGATTGCACCGCTGACTCAATGGACATGAATTTGAGCAAACTGGGAGTTAGCCAAGGACAGGGAAGCCTGGCACGCTGCAGTCCGTGGGGTCACAGTCAGGCACGCCTGAGTGACTGAGCAACAACAGAGGCCAGTAGGAGACAAGGTTTCCGTTTGCCTGTGTCCCCACCCCAGGGTCGCAGGGCTGAGATGGGCGTGCCTGCAGGATGGGGTCGCCTTCCCCCTGGGGCTTTGTTTTCACCATGAACTTTTCCTCAGCTTTGGCATTTCATTTTTCCATATTTGCCTTTGATTTCTTGGCTTCTTTTAAAAAGTAAATCATCTACTGCAGAAACTAGCACAAGGTTAGTGGTAAAGCAGCTGTACTCCAACAGAAAAGGAAAAGAGCAAAGGAGCTCATCAGAGAGAAGGACTGACGCCCCCTCTATGCCCTCTCCTGAGGACGCTTCCGTCAGGCAGACCGCTGGCCCGCGGAGTCCGGGGGTCCTCCTCGTCCTTGCGTCAAGATGTCACCCCTCTAGTACGTCACCATCAGCACGTAGTGTATTTGCCGGTTACAATCTGTGACATAAATGCCATCCTTTACTCAGCGGGCTGTGTCGAGTTCTCCCTCCGCTAGAAGTTCTTGGAGGCGTGCACACGTCCGGGAATCTCCTTGGCATGTCTCGTACGAGTTCCAGGACCTGACACACCACGTGCTCCTCTTCCCTGCCAGCTTGCACTCGTTACAGGGATGTTTTGCTGCCAAGGCTGGCACTGAAATTGTGACAGCAAGACCCTGAAGGTCCCGGCCCTTCTGCTAAAGCCGCGTCTCTCACGGTTTCGTTGTAGGAGGGAGATAGGAAGGTGGGCAAACGCTGCCCTACAAGCCGCCTGTGTGATGTGTGTACACAGCCGCACAGAACTTGAGCTGTAAGGACAGTGAGTCTACGGGGAGGGAGGCGAGAACGCAGGTCCACATGTGGGACCCTCACGTGGCCACACCGCCTTGCTGTCTGCTTAACGCATGTGCTGCGGACTGTGTGTTCATACGTGTGTTGGATGGAGGTGGTTTTTCTTGCATGTTTTGAAAATGGAGGAATGTAAACACTGGGGCTTCTCACTTTGGGGAAACGCGAGGCATGGACTTGGTTCCCACATGTGATTCACTTCCTGTTAGGAAGGCTCTGTCTTGCTTCTGGGTTGGTGGGACGAGTCCTGGACTCACCTGAGCTGGAGCCGGCTCAGGTCCTCATCTCGTGGGACTGGCGGTGACTCCTCCCCTGAGCTGGGCACTGGCGGGCGTGGGCCAAGGTACGATGACACCAGGTTGGGATTGAGTTGTGGGCGGTGGGATCCACGGGAATCTTATTCTCAGGGGACAAAAGATCCCTGAAGACACTTGACCTTTTTCAACAGGTGGTTGGGCCCAGACGGTCCAAAGCATCGTCAGCTGAAACACCCTTAAAGTCTGAGGAGCAATGGAAGCCACTTCTAGGAGGAACCGTTGTAGATCAGAGCTTACATAACTTCTCTCTGGAGCACCTTTTAACAGAGGAGAACTGGGAGGACTGGCCTTTCCAGGCTACTGTAATGAGCCAAGTCCTGGTCCAAGGCGTGGGTCTCCACGGGCCCCACTGTCTTTGAGAAGAAGATGGATGAAGCTGCAAAATTGGCTTTTGTTGTTGTTTAGTCACTAAGTTGTGTCCAACTCTTTGTGGCCCCAAGGGGTGTAGTCCGCCAGGCTGCTTTGTCCATGGGATTTCCCAGGCAAGAAGACTGCAGTGGGTTGCCGTTCCGGCCTCCAGGAGATCTTCCTGACCCAGGGATCGAACCCAGGTCTCCTGCATGGGCAGGTGAGTTCTTTACCGCTGAGTCACCAGGGAGTCCCCCATATTGGCTTCAGTTCAGTTCAGTCGCTCAGTCGTGTCCAACTCTCTGCAACCCCATGAATCGCAGCACGCCAGGCCTCCCTGTCCATCACCAACTCCCGGAGTTCACTCAGACTCACGTCCATCGAGTCGGTGATGCCATCCAGCCATCTCAGCCTCTGTCGTCCTCTTCTCCTCCTGCCCCCAATCCCTCCCAGCATCAGAGTCTTTTTCAGTGAGTCAACTCTTCGCATGAGGTGGCCAAAGTACTGGAGTTTCAGCTTCAGCATCATTCCTTCCAAAGAAATCCCAGGGCTGATCTCCTTGAGAATGGACTGGTTGGATCTCCTTGCAGTCCAAGGGACTCTCAAGAGTCTTCTCCAACACTACAGTTCAAAAGCATCAATTCTTCGGCGCTCAGCCTTCTTCACAGTCCCAACTCTCACATCCATACATGACCACAGGAAAAACCATAGCCTTGACTAGATGGACCTTTGTTGGCAAAGTAATGTCTCTGCTTTTGAATATGCTATCTAGGTTGGTCATAACTTTCCTTCCAAGGAGTAAGAGTCTTTTAATTTCATGGCTTCAATCACCATCTGCAGTGATTTTGGAGCCCCCCAAAATAAAGTCTGACACTGTTTCCACTGTTTCCCCATCTATTTCCCATGAAGTGGTGGGACCAGATGCCATGATCTTCGTTTTCTGAATGTTGAGCTTTAAGCCAACTTTTTCACTGTCCACTTTCACTTTCATCAAGAGGCTTTTTAGTTCCTCTTCACTTTCTGCCATAAGGGTGGTGTCATCTGCATATCTGAGGTTATTGATATTTCTCCTGGCAATCTTGATTCCAGCTTGTGTTTCTTCCAGTCCAGCGTTTCTCATGATGTACTCTGCATATAAGTTAAATAAGCAGGGTGACAATATACAGCCTTGACGTACTCCTTTTCCTATTTGGAACCAGTCTGTTGTTCCATGTCCAGTTCTAACTGTTGCTTTCTGACCTGCATACAGATTTCTCAAGAGGCAAGTCAGGTGGTCTGGTATTCCCATCTCTTTCAGAATTTTCCACAGTTTATTGTGATCCACACAGTTAAAGGCTTTGGCATAGTCAATAAAACAGAAATAGATGTTTTTCTGGAACTCTTTTGCTTTTTCCATGATCCAGCAGATGTTGGCAATTTGATCTCTGGTTCCTCTTCCTTTTCTAAAACCAGCTTGAACATCAGAAGTTCATGGTTCACGTGTTGCTGAAGCCTGGTTTGGAGAATTTTCAGCATTACTTTACTAGCATGTGAGATGAGTGCAATTGTGCGGTAGTTTGAGCATTCTTTGGCATTGCCTTTCTTTGGGATTGGAATGAAAACTGACCTTTTCCAGTCCTGTGGCCACTGCTGAGTTTTCCAAATTTTCTGGCATATTGAGTGCAGCACTTTCACAGCATCATCTTTCAGGATTTGGAGTAGCTCAACTGGAATTCTATCACCTCCACTAGCTTTGTTCGTAGTGATGCTTTCTAAGGCCCACTTGACTTCACATTCCAGGATGTCTGGCTCTAGGTCAGTGATCACACCATCGTGATTATCTGGGTTGTGAAGATCTTTTTTGTACAGTTCTTCTGTGTATTCTTGCCATCTCTTCTTAATATCTTCTGCTTCTGTTAGGTCCATACCATTTCTGTCCTTTATCGAGCCCATCTTTGCATGAAATGTTCCCTTGGTATCTCTAATTTTCTTGAGGAGATCTCTAGTCTTTCCCATTCTGTTGTTTTCCTCTATTTCTTTGCATTGATCGCTGAGGAAGGCTTTCTTATCTCTTCTTGCTTTACTGATGTTCAATTCAGTACAAATGAGAGCATGCTTTGGTCTTAGTCTCTCAGTACTGGATGTATTAAGTAATTTTCTGCTTTTGAAAATCTTGGTGTCAAGACAATATTCTACACTTATTACACACTGCATTAGTGGCTAGAAGCTTGTGGCCACGATATGGTTTCAGAGTTTAAGCATTTTGCAACCCAGGCTCTTTACAGCTGGCCTTTCAAGCAGTTAACTCAGATGACTGGCTATATATGTGGTGTTTAGTGTTACAGTTTCGAGTATGAAGCATGAGCTGGTTGGGAAGGGAGCATGTCAAAGGGTTTACTAGTCTGGGGCCTGGGCTGACGTGGCGGGTTTATGTTCTGAGTTTGGTCACATCCCTGGTTATGACCTGGGGTGTTTTTTCTCTGTGCCCCAATTTTTCTGCTCATAAGAGGGCATCCTATCCATGCCTGCTTCACTGAACATGAAGGGGGTGGGAAAGC
Source organism: Bos indicus x Bos taurus (assembly GCF_003369695.1). Classification (NCBI taxonomy): domain Eukaryota; kingdom Metazoa; phylum Chordata; class Mammalia; order Artiodactyla; family Bovidae; genus Bos; species Bos indicus x Bos taurus. The sequence continues at coordinate 42,102,032 of NC_040099.1, forward strand.
AGAGCCTGGTGCCAAGCGGACGCTCAGCAGATGGAAGCAGGTGTTGTCCACCTACAAGGGAGGCAGAAAGTGGGCCGTTGTCTGATTATTCGGGTCAAGAATTAAAGTGCAATATTCAGAGAGGGGACTGGCTTGACATTTTGAAGTCGTGAACCAGATCTGCTGAATGCAGTGCCTGGTCGAATGCAAACACCTTTAACTGACCTGGCTTTGGAGAAGAGATGAGCCTGGGTTCGGGTTTCAGCTCCACTCTTGCACATGGCGCGACCTCCGCAAGGCCCCCTTAGCAGCCACACGCCTGCTGGTCACACTTCCCGTGCAATCCAGGGTGGGTGTGGTGAGGACTGCAGGGCACTTTAAAGAACCCAGCATAGTTTGGGGTACATAATAAGCATATTAAAATTGGCGTTTGTACTCTGTCCTTTGATCATGTATCAGAAAGATACAATAAGTATTTAGACGTTTCTAACAGCTGTGTAATGAAAGTGAGGACCTTGAGTTAGAAAATGTAAAGATACCTTAACATTTAGGGTTGTTCTCACAGTGTTACACATGATGCATTTTGGTTTTTTATTTCCTTTTTTTTTTTCTGAATATGAAGGTGACGCTGACTTTAGAAGCTTAGAAATTATAGAGATGCATATAGTAGAAAAGAATTCTGATACTTCTCCCCAGAGATGGCTAATCAGCAGCTTCTTGAATGCTGAGCTAAGTATCAAGTACGTAGAGTTAGTATAATATTTGACGTAAATATGCATTAATTACTGAAGTCCAATACTTTGGCCACCTGATGTGAAGAACCAACTCATTGGAAAAGACCCTGATGCCTAGAAGGATTGAAGGCAGAAGGAGAAGGGGAGGACAGAGGATGAGATGGTTGTATGGCATCACAGACTCAGTGGATGTGGGTTTGAGGAAACTCGAGGAGACCGTGAAGGACAGGGAAGTGTGATGTCCATTGAGCCCATGGGGTTGCAGAGTCAGACACAATTGAGCGACTGAACAACAACACATACAAGTCTAGTTCTGTGTGGTTGTACTGGGCTGCATTGGGGTCATCCTGGGGAGAGTTTTGGGTCCTGCTGAGGGCACCCCCAAAGCCCTTTCCCTGAGAGGCAGCAACGCATCCTCTTCCTGTCCACAGCTCATTAGCTATTGTGCTAAACCACTTGGTCTTAGAAAATTCTCCTTAAAATCTCAGCCTTAATATTGTAAGTGCTGTGAGATGTTTGAAATGAGAATCACCAGAATTCATTGGTTTCAAGTAACACCTGTGCTCGTAGGTTCTTTGAGGTTTTCTAAAACTAGGTCACTAACTAGTAGGTTTCCTAACCTCCAGAGCCTTGTCATTTGGCTTTGGCCGAGAGGCACGACTGGGTTTTAAAGCAAACAGGGATATTGGAAGTGTAGTGTGACCTCCATGGGGTACCTGGGGGATACTCACTGAGTTCTAGGTGTCCGTGGGGTTGGGCTTTGTTCCAGGGGATAGATGGGGCTAACGGCTTTCCAAGAAGATTTGGAAATTTTGTTTTAATTTGGCACCTTCAATCCTGTGTCCCTCAGACCCTTCCATTTTTTTTTTAAGTTAAATGATAACCACCTTTTTATTTTTAAAAATAGTAAACCAAAGGCTGTGTGTGTGTTTGGTGTGTGTGTGTGTGTTTTAGGGGGGTGTGTGTGTGTGTGGGTGTGTGTGTGTGTTCAGTCACTAAATTGTGTCCATGTCCAACTCTTTGAGACCCCATGGACTGAAGCACACCAGGCTTCCCTGTCCTTCATCATCTTCCAGAGTTTGCTCAGATTGATGTCCATTGAGTCAGCGATGCCATCCAACCATCTCATCCTCTGTTGCCCTCTTCTCCTTTTGCCTTCAATCTTTACCAGGATGTTGGTCTTTCCCAAAGGCTGGCAAGCTCACAAATGAATTGTTGTCAAACTTAATTCCACCAGGTGGCAGTGCAGTCTCAAGTCTTGAGGGGGACGGGCAACCCAGGCGAGCTGGTTTATCATCTCAAACCAGAATTTTATGTTTATTATGCAAAGTGTCATTACCAAATGAAGGAAGCGTTTGTCTTGATTCTAAGGATAGATACGAAACTTCTCCCCTCTCCTTCAGAAGATAACATAGCTGATGTAAAGTTTGTTTTTCCATTATAAAATTGGGATAATTATAGCAATAATGTGGGTAAATGCTAGTGATGTCTTTAATGAAAAGATGCTATAGAATATACCTTTAATTTCATTACTGACTTACATTGTAAGCTTTAACTTTTTACAATATCTGATAATTGCGTAAGGCGTTATGTGCTTTTCTATCTGATTCTTGATGAGCAGCTTTTTAAGTTAACAATTGAAGTGGTTGAATTCTGGGTTGCATGTGCACACCCTGCCCACCTGGCTAATGTGTAAGAGGCCTGTGTACTGACTTTCAGGTTGAACCTTGGAGAGGGAAGAGGAAAGCTTCAACACGGGCTTGAAAGCAACAGAAATTTAAAAAGTAAATCTCCTAAGCAGAGACATCACTTTGCTGACAAAGGTCTGTATAGTCAAAGCTATGGTTTTTCCAGTAGTCATGTAGAATGTGACAGCTGGACCATAAAGGAGGCTGAGTGCTTAAGAACTGATGCTTTTGAACTGTGGTACTGGAGAGACTCTTGAGAGTCCCTTGGACTACAAGAAGATCAAACCAGTCAATCCTAAAGGAAATCAACCTGAATATTCATTGGAAGGACTGATGCTAAAGCTGAAGCTCTAATGCTTTGTCACCTGATGGAAAGAACCGACTCATTGGAAAAGACTCTGATTCTAGGAAAAATTGAATGTAGGAGGAGAAGGGGGTGACAGAGGATGAGATGGTTGGATGGCATCACTGACTCAATAGACATGAGTTTGAATAAGCTCTGAGATGGTGAAGGACAGGGAAGCCTGTGTTGCAGTCCATGGGTTCGCAAGGAGTCAGACACAACTGAAGTGACTTAGTTTGCACACACATCTTCACAGCAGAGTGTTTCCTGAAAGTCTCAGTCTATGACAGTGATGCTCCTGGCTAGAGATGCCTGTGGTGCTCACATCGATCATCCCACCTGCAGCAGCCCCTACAGACATCTCCCTGACCAGGGTCCAAGGATGTGGCTGGATCAGGCCTTGTGGGTCTTATGACTGCAGAATGCACCTCAGCAACAAGCACCAGGAAAGTTTGGAAAAAAGAAGATTTATGACTCAGCAGTCCTGGCGGACGTGCAGCACACCCTGACCACATACTGTGGTCAAGGTTGAAGGAGGGAAGGAGTGAGGACCAGGGGCTCGCCCTTTATTAGGGTCCTGGGTGGGGTGCTCTGTGTTTTGTAGGTTATTTCAATTATTGGCAAATTGAAAGCATAAGGGTAGGAACTGGGGTGCAGGCAGAGAGGAGTGGGTCACTCGACGGGTCAGCTATCTGGGTCACCCAGGGCCTTCTGAAAGGGGACCTTCCTGGGTGGCCGGCTCCTCACCGAGTTGTGTAGCTGTTGTCTTTGAAGAGGGTGCCTCCACAGTCACAAGCTGATGGTCAGGAACTTACTGTCCTGGCGGGGGAGCTGCCAGGATCCTGACCTCATCTGTGCAAACCCTCCACCTGGGCAGATGCGCAGAGGGGACGATGCCTCTGGGTGAGGAGCTCTGGTCCCATGGCCAGTCTGGAAGTGAATGGCAGTGTCTCCCCTGCGATGAAGGGGGCATCTTCCCCTCTGCCTGGCACAGTGCACGAGGACGAAGGGAATGATTGGCCTGCTCCACGAGCAGCTCCTTCTGAAGCTGCCAGCCTTGAAGCGAAAGGAGAGGGCGGGGGCCGCTGGGACCGTCTGCTTCTCGTTAGGCTATGCAGAGAGTGAGGCATGGGTGGAGTTCATTATCGCCAGTATATGGTTTATCCTAAGGATGAATAAATACACTTCCTCGACCTACCTCAATGGAAAGGAATGATGCCTCAGGACACTTATCAATTAAAAAAAATCTGATTTTAACTTTTGGGGAACAGTTTTAGATTTATTCCTTTGCATACCATTTCTAATGATGTTCTTTGACTTCTAAGAAGACATTTTTGATTGACCGTAAAGAATAAAACAATCTTTGTGGTGTCCAAACCATGTTCCACAAATTCAGCCTGGAAGCATCTGTAAAAAGGAAACAAACCAACCAAAAGATGCCACACAGACTTTCAGAGACTAGAATGTAACCTTAAAGAAAATGTCGACTGCAAAGCAGGCATTCCATTGAGTTTTGATGTAGTTTGGATGGTGTACTTCCTGTGAAACTGGCTTAGCTGTAAAGGCCCACCTGCCTTTTCTCCACATCACTCCCTTCCTTCTGCATCCACAGACCCTGCCATTGTTTGGGGTGGCATTTGCCAGGTAAAAACATTGACACTGCTTGTTGGGGGGAGATCCCGTGATATGAGCAGTCAGAAGCAAGTGGGAGACTGCTGGAAGCTACTAGGACATTTCATTTTCTTATTTTTGCTTATGTCATTGTTTCCTTGATACTGTTCTCCAGATTGAAACGTGAACTTGGTTGGCTTTGGGACCAAAGTGGTCGTCTTGGGACCATGAAGTAAAGACTGAGGATCATAGACCTTTTCTCCTGCCAGCCTTCCCACCCCTCACAATTGACCAAAGGTGTCCATTCTACTTCCAAAACCAGGCAGAGAGGAACTGGGAAACCTAACTGCCACTGGCAGGGTCTGCTGCTTCCCAGTAGATTCTGCTGTGTTGGAATGGTGTTCCTGAGCGCTGATGTGTCCTAGCCTGCCCTTGCTACAGCCTGTCTTTTAAATAATTTATCTGAAAATGTCATCATTTCATCTGTATCCTGGGACGATATTTTTGCTGGGTGTACCATCTAGGTTTGCAGTTATTTTCTTTCAGTCCTTTAAAAACATGCTTCCATTGTCGTTGGCTCCCACTGGTCCTGTAAGAAGTCAGCTTATCAGTCTATTTATTACTCCTTTAAAGGAATTTGCCTTCTGGTTCAGGTTGTTTGGGACTCTCTGTGCTTCCTGGACGTGCATGTCTCTTTTCTTCAGTAGGTTAGGAATGTTTTCAGCTATTATTTCTCCCACTGGGTTTTCTTTTCCTTTATCTTTCTCTTCTCCCTCTGGGACCCTTATATGGCAATGTTTGTAAGCCTGATGTTGTCTCTTAAACTGTCTTCTTTTTTTTTGCTGGTTCTGATGGGAGTGATTTCTACCAGACTGTCTTCCAGATCCCCAGTCTATTCTTCTGTATCATCTAATTTGCTCCTGATTTCCTCTAGTATATTTTTAAAATTTTAGTTATTGTATTCTTCAGCTCTGATTCAGTTCTTTTTAATATTTTATCTCTTTGTTGAAGTTCTCAATGTGTTCCTCCATTCTTCTGAGTTCAGTGAGTAATTTTATTGCTGTTACTTTTTAATATTTATTTTTATTTATTTGACTGCACTGGATCTTAATCACAGCTTGTGGGATTTAGTTACCTGACCAGGGACTGAAACCTGGCCCCCCACATTGGGAGCGTGGAGTCCCAGCCTCTCAACCACCAGGGAAGTCCCTACTCTTGACCCTTTACCTGGAAGATTGCTTATTTCTGTTTTGTTCTTTTCCTGAAGTTTTGTCTTGTTCTTTTGTTTGGGACATATTCCCTTGTCTCCTCATTGTGCCTAACTGTCCAAAACATATGGACATTGGTGTTTTGCAAAAGCTCCTTGTGATTTTAATGAATACTGAGATTGAGATTTTCCCAGCATAAAATATGATAAAGGTAATACTAAAAGGGAAAACAACAGCCTAATCTCACACGTGGATATAGCTGCAATAATAAAATATTAATATATAAAAGTCAACCATCATAAAAATTTCACTAAATAGACTTTATTGCAGCAACACATGAATGAGTCCCCCACAGAAAAGTTATGAGCATAATTTATTACTTTGCATTTCCTATGGAGAAAACCCATAAGAATCTTTCAATACATGTTGAAAATTTAACAACCAAATAAAAACTTTTTAATACGAATGGAAAGAAATTACTGAGATGTAATAAAATCTGTTTGGTAGATATTATACTTCCTACCAATACCTGGTTTCTGTCTGCTTCCAGCCATCCTGGTCGGGCGCCTTGAAGCTCTATGGGTGGAGTCGTGGTGCGGGTGGGGAGGTGAGAAGCCTGTGTGTTCTTCCTTACTCAGTGATCCAGGAAGCTTTGTGTTGTGGTGGCAGAGTCATGGGATCGAGACATGTTTTTCCATGGGGAACAGGGTGCCTGGGGTTTATCCAGACCCAGTGTGTGAATCCACTGAGATTTTGGAGTTGTTTGTTACCACAGAGAAGATAACCTCTTTTGACCAGAGGTTTTGGGAAAAGTTTGCCTGCAAAGGGCCCAGATAGTAAATATTTCAGATATTACAGGACACGTGTGGTCTCTGTCACAACTACTCAACACATCCGTTGTAGCAAAGAGCCACCACAGATAATACGTAGTTGAGGGAGCATGCCCTGTTCCAGTAAAACTTAATTTATGAAAGAAGGCAGCAGTTGAAACATAAAACATTCAGCCTTTCTTTCTGGGTCTGACTTTACTCACAGAAGACCCTCCTGGTCCTTCCGTGTTGCTGCAAATGGCAACGTTTCTCTCTTCTCCGTGGCTGAGAGTAGTCCAGCGCGTGTGTGTGTTTGTATTCACACACCCAGTTATCGGTTGGTGGACACTGAGGTTATTGGCTATTGTCAATAATGCTGCTGTGAGCGTTGGAGTGCAGGCACCTTTTCTGGTTAGTGTTTTCATTTTCTTTGAATACAAACCCAGGAGTGGAATTGTAGGTCATATGCTCGTTCTGTTTTTAATGTTTTGAGGAACCTCCATACCGTTTTCCACAGTGGCTGCATCAATTTACATTCCCACCACCGCTGTGTCAGGGTTCCCTTTTCGCCACACCCTCGCCAGAGTTTATTACTGTCTCTTTGGTGGTAGTCTCCTGACAGGTATGAGGTGATATATCATTGTGGTTTTGATTTTCATTTCACAAGCCTGTTGACCATTTTTTGTATGTCTTCTTTGGGGAAATGTCTATTCTTCTGCTCATTTGAAAATTGAATTGTTTGCTCTTTTCATCGACTCAATGGAAAAAAGTTTGAGCAAACTCTGGGAGCTGATGAAGGACAGGGAAGCTGGCATGTTGCAGTCCATGGAGTTACAAAGAGTCAGATACGGCTGAGTGACTGAACAACAATATGAAAATATATATGCATATATAGAGATACATATGTCCATGCACATATATTTGGCCACACCTCGTGGCCTGTGGGATCTCGGTTCCCTAACCCTGGTTGAGCCCGGCCTGCAGCAGTGAAGGCTCTGAATCCTGGCCACTAGGCCGCCAGGGAGCTCCCTGTTTGTTCGCTTTCCAGTTGTTTGAGTTTTTAAATATTTTTTGGATATTAACCCCTTATCATATATATGATGTGCAGACATTTTCTCTTATTCCATAGGTTGCCTTTTCTTTTTGTTGATGGCTTTCTTTGCTGTGCAGAAGCTTTTTAGTTTGACCCCACGTGATCATTTTTGCGTGTTTTAGATGAGCACAGGGGCTCTCGCAGTCAGTTGGTTAACAGGGGAGCTCGGCAGTTGGGTGTGCAGACTGCCCTCTGCACGCATCCAGTTAGGTGGGGGCACAGCACATGAACATAGGAGCTTGGACGTCATGAGCGACAGGAACGAAATAAGGAACCTTGTTCTGGCTCCGCCGTGGCTGCTGGAGGAGGGCAGGCAGGGAGGCTGCAGCTGATGCCTGCCTGCTGACCTCAAGGGCCAGACTGCTGCTGGCTTTGCCTAACCATGATGGTCAATGAACCTGCCTCCTATAGAGTCTGCAGGAGCTCTCCTAAGAAGCATGCAGAATACATACCCAGATGATTTTGTGAAAAAACTAATTAGGTTGTTTGGTACAAAAGCTGCACATGTCAAGAGTTTGTGAAGCTTCTGAGGTCCCAGAGAATCAGGCTTCCTGGTGTCATTATCGAGCACCATCAGTTTTCATTTTTTCCTGAGGGGCAGTGGTGCTGAATTAAAATCCATCAATCACCTCAACTCATCGGGATGTGCAGAGCTTAGACTGTGGGCTCCACACCAGGCTTAGAACCTGGACAACAGGAGCTATGTATGACACAGTCCTGACCTCTGAGGAGTTGAGAGCCCATGCTTTAAGGAAGAAGTCCAAGTTTCTTATGTGGGCTTTCACGTCCCGGCCCCGCCTCCTTCTGCCCTCTCTTCTCTGGGGCAGATTTTTACTTTTTCAACAAATAAAATGTGGGGCGGTCTGAATCTCCCTGTGTCCACGGAATTGGGCCCACCGTGTCCTTGTGCTGTCTGGGGGTCTTGGGGATGTCACCGTTCTCCTGGAGAGCTGGTGGCAAGTTCCTTATGGTTGGCAAGACCTCCAGGGTCGTCCTGGTTTTCTTGTCATCTTCACCTCTCAACTGAGAAAGCAGGAGGGGAGGAGGGGGTGGAGGCTTCAATATTTGAAAGCACCAAACTCAACAGAATTTATGTGGACACTGTAATTATTACTAGGCTGAATTAATGAACTCTGTCCTCTCCTTTTTTGGCTGGAAGAACATAAAAATCCCAATGAAAGGAAACAGATGTCTTTGCTCTGAGCATTTCCAAAGGAAACTGCAGTTAAAAACTGAGACACCACAGAAAGGCCTGCCGAATAACAGAGATGCTCCAGTAGTGTTTCTGCTCCCTAGCTGCGTGTGAGCGGAGTGGGTGCCTCTGGCCAGCACAGCCCCCACATAAGAGGAACCACACCAACAGCATCTTGGAAACATTTGGGGAAAAGCTTGAGTCGTGCTTCTTGCTGCACTCTGTTTTCCTTTCAACCAAAAGCGGAGTCAAAGAAGTCGGTCCCCAGGAGAACTCGTGGGCTGGTAACGAAACGTGATTTATGAGCCAGGAGGAGCAAAGACCGCCTGCGTGGAGGGTGATCCTCTGTGCTCAGTCTCTAGGCCCTGGGGTAGCCGGCGAGCGCTCGGGGTCACCCCTCAGTGGACAAGACCCCACATCCCCAGCGGGAAGGGCCTTCGCCCAGGGTCACTGCTGTTAGGGAATTCGAGGCCAGCCCTCCTGCTGGACTCTGTGTCCAGGGTGTGACCCTGGCTGGTGGCTTGGGTGCACTGGGGAAGCCCCCTTTCTCCATGCAGGCTGGAAGGACAAATTTCTTTTCTCTCCAAGCACGGAGGTCAGTGCACGCTGTTCCTCTTAGAGTCTGCTTTCCTGCAAAACATCAGAGTGCAGAGTTCTGTCCAGGTTTTCAAAGAGGCCCAGGACTCATCTTGTGTCTCTCCATCTTTGCCTTCTTCATCCTCCCTTCTCTTCCTTTCCTTCTACCAGTGCTGTTCAGAGACTGAGACTCAAGGAAAACAAGAAGGAAGCTGGCACACCCCACTACTGTGGTGGGGCCCCAGAGGTGGCACTGGTGCTTGCTGTGGGCGGAGTCTGCTGGGGGCACCCAGCCCTGGGTGCCAGGTAGGCGGCATGGCGGGCCAGGTGGGAGAGCACTGGTTTGCTTGGCTCTCTGGCAGCCCTTCTGGGACCAGGAGGCTCAACTTCGCTGGGCCCCTCTGCTGGCCCCAGCCCCCGGCTGTGTTCCACGGGCCGAAGAGAGGGAAAGGCCCTGTGGCTCTCGACATCAGAACATTTGCTTTAATAGATGCCTTCATCCCTTGAGGCCACTGGACCCTGCAGGGCTCGAATGAATCACCGGCTAAAATGGATAGGGCATCAAGTGTCCAGAGGAGATGAGGGCTGGGCTTCAGGTCAGCTCAAACATTCTTGCTCTCCTGTTGGATCTTGTTTGTTGGATGTTCTCTGGCAACTTTCGAAGGATGTGGGTGGGTGTGCCCTAATTTTGATTTGTGGTTTAGCTGTCTACTTCTAAATTAAAATGCCCAGCAAACAAAAGGCCTGGCTCTTGGGTCCAGGAAGTGAATTGTAGAAGCTTGGGGAGGGGTGATGGGAGCCAGTGCGCACAGGCTGAGACGGGCTGAGATGGGCTGGGACGGGCTGCAAGCTGGTTGAGGATGAAGCTAATCCTCAGTCCTGGAAGGTCGTGCCTGCAGGGAATCTGAGCTGCCACTGCGCTAATAGAAGGGCAATGTTGAAGGCACGAGGGCTCATCCCACTCAGGCTTTGCTGGGCCACCGAGCAGTGCGACTGGTCCTGCAAGGGGCGCCTCTCTCCACATCAGGGGCACATCGGATGGGGAGCTTTGCCAAGAGGAGAGCTGGGGCCTCGTGGGCCCGCACCCATGCTGTATGAGAAATGGGGGAGGGGACACACACCTGACTAAGAGAGCTGACGAGCCCCTGGACGGCGTAGGCGCTGTTCCCATGAGGCTGGGCCAGGACACGCTGTGGGGGAGCGGGGCTCAGCATGAAGGGACCCTCCAGTCGAGCCCCTAGGGGGCGAGGGCCCCCTGATGGGGAGATTGCATACCTACCTGTGGTGCGAGGGTCACAAAAAAGGTTGAAATAAGTGACTTTAAAGTCTTCTCCAGCTGGGAGACTTTTATGATTTTCAAATGGACAAATCTGTATTCTTCATGAGTTTGAGTGAAATTTGGTAAGTGTGTCAGGAGGAGTCAAGCTCCTGGGTGACCCGTAAGAGCCACTGGGAACAACTGGAGCAGGACTTGGCTCCATCTGTGCCCAGAGCCCACACCCTGTATGACCCTGGATTCTCCCTGTGGTTTGATGCCCTGGAGGCATGCCTGCCTTGGCGACCCTGTCCACGCCCCTGTCCATGTCAAGCGTGTCCCTGGGAGCGGATGGTTAATTGTCCATGACTTTTGCTGATCATCAAGAAGTTGGCAGGGACCACAGAACACAGGATTCGTTTCCCTCCTCTGATGCTGCCGTGCAAACCCATGCGTGTTCTGGGAGAGGCTGAGCCAGCCCTCTGTCCGGGCTGACAACGAGGAGACAGGTCCAGGCCACCTCCAAGGAACCCAACACACAGGAGCAAAGTGACAGCCCAGTCATTCCAAGTTTCCGATCTGGGGCCAGAACTCAGGCTTTCAAACCCTGAAGGCAAGTCCTCCTGCTTTTGCTTCTTCAAGAGAAACGGAGGGTCAGTGCCAGTCACCCTGGTGGGCCCCAGGGCAACCAGTTAGAAATGTCCCTGAAGGCCGTGTGTTAAGGCCATGTTTCTGAAGGTCCCCAGAGAAGAAGGGGTGACAGGGAAACTATAGATCACCACCCCCACCCCACCTTCCCCCACCTGCTTAAAACAGGTCTCCGGGCCGCTTGGAGGGAAAGAGTATCAGACACCCAGGGGCCTCCTCACACCACCCCGCAGCTGCTCTGAGGATCATGGCGCCCACACTCCTGAGGCTGGATGTCAGCTGCCTCACTGGGTCCCACTGGGCTCTTGGTGGGCACTGGGACGCCCAAAGGATGCTGTTCTGGTCTGAGGGTGAAGACGACATATGAGCCTGCTTGGTACTTGCCTTTCTTATCGTTCACCATCCCCTTGGGGTGGGCAGGACCTTCTAGAAAGGCTCTGAGACTCTGGCTGGTGTGGATGAGCTGCCAACTAAGGGACAACAGGTGTCTGAAGACTCTCAGTGGGGGTCACTCTCCAGGCTGACATTTGAGACCAGGGTTCCCAGCTGGGTCACTGTCCCGGGGCATGGCTGGCCGGTGAGGGAGACACAGACGTGAAAACAGGGGCATGACCCAAGTGAGCTGAGGGCAGTGTGTGTGCTGTGTGTGCATGAATGTGCGCATGTGTGTGGTGGGGCAGACAAGGAGGGGCTGAGGGAGAAATAATTGATGAACTTGGGGAGAAGTTGAGCTGGACTTATTCTGACCGCGTGTAGCCCTAGAGCGGTCATGTTATAAATCATTTTCTTATGAGGAATTCACTTCCTGAGCTTTGCACAACTTCCCAAGCCTGGCCTGTGCATGAGAACAGAACCTAGAAATCCAAGAAAATGATGGTTTATGCAAATGTGGTTTGAGACCACAGCGGGTGATCCTGCCAGCTTGGGGGAGTGGGGGCTGGATGGGCTTTGGCTCTTGCTCCCAGAGCCTCCAAGGCAGAACTTCCAAGAGCACTGGTGACCACAGGGCCTTGAACACTGGACTGAAAAGGGAATTAAAAGGAATTGGGGCCTGGGGCTGTTCCCTGGGTTGGAGCATCAGTATGGCCACTGTTCCTCAAAACTGGGGTGTCCAAAGCCCACATAGTGCTCTCTCTGGTCCCATCTGCAAGCACATCGTGGTTCTGACACGCGTGGGCACACACTGTGTGCTCGGAAATCGTGACTGATTTAACTCATGAAAAATGAAGTCCTCGAACAAACGAATTGCTCTGGTCCTGAGTCAACAAGAAAGGTTCTTTCTTGAGTGGTGTCTTTTTCCTTCTGCCCCTTGGCTGCTCTATGGCTGCTCTGTGTCATCCGGAGCTTTCTTTGGGGAGGTTCTGTGATGTCTCAGCCCATGGAGGGTGCAGCTCAGAGCCTCCCGCACGTCCTGCCCAGGTTAGAGTAAAGTTGACCTGGGTGGATACCTAATCGACCATCTGTTAAGGTGTAGCAGGCAAATGGAGGGAGAGGCTCTGAGACTCTTCTGAGTGAGGTTCTGAGATGTGTCATTGCATCTAAGGCACTGCAGTGATCACGCTGCGGAGATTAAAATGAGTTTCACCAGCACCATACGAGTGGGTCTGCTAACCCCGGAGGTCTGAGGGCCCGGGGTCCCCTTTGTGCTGCTCTGCAGCTCAGACCACATTTGCCTGTCTCCTGGGCACTGCTCTCGGATGGCGGGGTGCACCCAGGGTTCTCACCTCCCCCCCACCAGCAGCAGGATGGCAGGTGCAGAGCAGACCCGTCCTGGGTGAATGATGACTGCCCCTCGGGGGGCCGGCAAACCCCTACTGCCACATGACCCCGTGTGCAGTGCCCTCCCTGAGGTTTCCCTGGGTAGAGGCCGCACAAGGACCATCTCCAGGGCTAGGCTGCAGCTTCCAGTGCCTGGCGCTCCATAGTCACCATAGCTCTTCCTCCCAAACTCTGCAGGGAGGCCTTGGTTTCCATGGACAACCCTTTGGAAGTTGTGGCACGTGGGCGCAGTGGTTACGGCTCCCGGGTTCCAGAGCACAGGCTCAGTAGTTGCAGCTTGAGGGCTTAGTTACTCCACAGTATGTGGGATCTTCCCGAACCAGGGATCACACCTGCATCTCCTGCATTGGCAGGTGGATTCTTAACCACTGAGGTACCAGGGAGGTCCGTGCATAGTATCTTGCACACACTGGACACCAAGTCAAGGAAAGCTGTGCTTCTTCTGCACTGAAAACTGAGGGGCGAGGCTGGCTTGTGTATTTCATTTCTGTTCGCTTTAGGATTTAAAATTCCTCTTGACAGTGTACAACAGAGACCAGTGGGATAAGCACTTACCTCCTGACTGGGTATTTAGAAGTCATCAACTGGCTGAGCAGACAGAGCCCACCCTGAGCTCTCACCATGGTGGTGGTTTAGTCACTAAGTCGTGTCCGACTCTCTTTGAGACACCATGGACTGTAGCCTGCCAGGCTCCTCTGTCAATGGGATTCTCCAGGCAAGAATACTGGAGTGGGTTCCCATTTCCTTGATGGATGTATCGCCATTTCCAGGATCCAGGGGATCTTTCTGACCCAGGAATCCTGGTTTCCTGCACTGCAAGCAGATTTTTTACCGACTGGAGCTACGAGGGAAGCCCTACTCTAAAGGCAAGCCCTTTCTTTTAAGAGAACAAACAGTGTTCTGGGCTCATGTGTTATGGCTGGAAAGAGCCACAATAGGAAACCAAGGAAACGGCAGGCTGGATGGTTTGCATCAAAACCGCTGGGCATTTTACAAAGCATCTCAATGGAGCTAATTATAACCCCAGCATCATTCTGCCCATTCCTGGTCTTCAGAAGGCAAAGCAGGCACTGACGTCATGCGCTCCCTTGTTTGTTTAGCTGGTTTCTGAGGCACGGAGGATTTATCCCACCGAATCTGTGAACCACAAGCCCAGCCTGTGATGCCTGCTTGCAGTGGGCAGGGCTGGTGCTGCTGGCCAGGTGCTCGAGGCCCGTGGAAAACACTCTGCAGTGCACCATGCACATCATTCTCTCTGGGCGTTGGGCTACCTTGGCATGATGGATTCTAAACTCCATGAGACCAATGCAGTGGGAATTTCCCAGCCTCTAGGACTTGTGTTCCTGGCCTGTTCTCTCTGTGACTTTGAATCCACGTGGTGAAGATGCCAAACCCCCTCCAGAGCTTTATGGCCAGCAAAACACTCTTACACTCGGTGGTCTATTTGTCCTCAGGACAATCTGTGGGGTGGCCAGGACAGTGTGATCAGATGCAGGGTGATTAAGTGTTCTTTGGTAGCAAGCAACACAAACCAGTTTTGGCTAACTTCAGCCAAAAAAAAAAAAAAAAAAAAAGAATTTATTGGGAGGCTATAGAGGGGTTTTATTTATAAACTTTCTTATTCTGCAAATTATTTTGCATCCATTTATAAACATGGGACAGTGCAGAAGAAAAAGCAGTCGAGGGAGGCAGAATGAATGGAAAATAGAGGATGGAGTTCGGGCTACTGAAGCCAGGAAAGGGTCCACATCTGTCCCCTTGATGGGAGAGTCCGAGGCAGCAGCCCTCGGCGGGCATGGACAACGGGAGGGTGGCATTGTGTTCTGGGCTCTGCTGGCGAGGCTCTTGTCCAGCTCTCTGTAGTTTTTTCAGAAAAGAGAAATACCCCCGGCTCTATGCTTATTGCCTCGAGCCACCTCCTTTTCTTTGTCTACTCCCCCGACCTGGCTGAGAGCAGCCTCGCCGTGGCTTCAGCACCTTTCCTGAGCTCCGGCCTCCAGTTTCAGACTCCTCTCTGGATGCTCCCACCTCCAGGCCCTGCACACGCTCATCCTTATTACGTCTACAACAGAAAGGATCGTGTTTCTCCATCTGTATTTTTCTAGCTGGCACATGAACACATGACATTTCCCATCTGGAACGCCTCAGGCCCTTTCTCTTCTGTTTGGGGAATGACTATTGACCTTTTAAGTCCTGTTCAAAGGTCACCATCTCTGAGGCTCCTGCCAAGTCCTCAGGATAGAGTGGTCGCCGCCTCCTCGGTGTCCTGGCATCTGGCCCCTGGTGGTCACTGAGCCCATGGGCTACTGCCACCCTCTGTGTGTCTTGTTCTAGGGTTTGCTTTGACCAACATGTACACCGGGATCAGTGCAGCTTTGTCTGTGGGAATTCCTCCATAAATGCTCCCTGATGAAGAAGGCTGGGGTAGCCGAGGTAGACCCATTCCTGATTGCCAGGAAGACAGTCGGATCACTGCGTGCGAAGATGCGAGCGCTCGGCCCAGCGATGAAGAGAGACCCTGGAACTTCTCACCTGGTAGGTCAGGGCCTCTGCAGGAGAAAGACGCAAAGAACTTCTGCAGAGGTGACAGTAACAAAAGCATGGTACGGTTTTTGGTTTCTGATCTCTGGGAAGAGCTACAGAAACAGAGATTATGCTATGAAACAGCAGTCAGAAACATCCGTCTGGCTGTGGAGTCAGAAGCTTTTGCCTGGCTGTGATAAAAAGTTTGCCTGCTGCTGATTTAATGCAAGACTGTCTTCACCTCTAAAACATCCCAGAAATACTTGAAAGTGGCTGTGTTCTGGGAGATTCCTCCAGGCAAGATCTCCTTGAGCTTGGGAGACACTAGGGCTTAGTTAAGTCTGGCATCGATAGATAAGTCTGTCAAGGAAAAACTGAGAACTTGATGTGAATGATTAGATGTTTCTTTGAAGCTTGCCCTTCTTATGATAATGAGCTATAGTTAGTTACATGCTTGCATCTCAAGAGGATGTGGCCAAAGATGAAAAAAGTCCCTGAAATAAAAGTATCTAAAGGCCGAGTCATCTTGAAAATATCAACTATGACTTAAAATATTTAAGATGTCTCACAGTGTTTATGATGTATTTTAGACTTTTGGATGGGCAAAGGGCCCAAGATGAGCAAATAAGGCCATTAAGACTTTTGCAGTGTGGAATGAAAAGATGGGAAAGGGTGATATTATACAGTTGATGCGATCATAAGATGCTTCAATCAGCCTAATGCTCAACCTAGAGACCAGAAGGGAAGTTCAGGCTGATCACATGTTTCAGTGTACTGAGTGAAGTAACCTTTTGTAGAATATGAATTCCTATAAATACACAGAAGACTAACTCAGCCGGGAACTGAAGTGTGGGACGCTGGGGTGGGCAGTCCCGTCCTTCTGCATCATTACTCCTCCTCTGCAGCCAGCGAGCCTTTCCAGTCACTCCTCTGTCGCAGAACCTCAGTGCAGAGAGGCAGATGGGTTTGCTGACTGGCTTGATTTCCTGTCTCAGATTGCCTGGAGAATCCCATGGACAGAGGAGCCTGGTGGGCTATAGTCCACGGAGTTGCAAAGAGTCGGACATAACTCAACAACATGTCTTAATGACTAAACGACAAACAACATATTGTGGTTAATTTTCTAAGTTGTCTCAAATGTTCATGGCTTTGTGTGCATGTGTTCTTTTTCCTACTTACCTACCCACCTGCCTTCCTACTTAACTACCTGCCAACCTACTTATTTACCTACCTATCTTCTTATTCACCTACTCACTGTCTTCCTAACCATGTATATGGTACCCCAGAGGTGCTTAGTTGAATTAAAGGAAGAACATGATGAGATTGCTGTGCGGTGCTGTGCTCACTTGTTTCAGTCGTGTCTGACTCTTTGCGACCCTACAGACTGTAGCCCACCAGGCTCTGTCCATGGGATTCTCCAGGCAAGAATACTGGAGTGGGTTGCCATGCCCTCCTCCAGGGGATCTTCCCAACCCAGGAATCGAACCTACGTCTCTTACACCTCCTGCATTGGCAGCCAGCTTCTTTACCACCAGCACCACCTGGGAAGCCCTATCCACGCCAGCACCTCCAGGTAATTCCAACAGGTCTCCCTGGGGCATGGGGGCTGCTGCTTTGTTTGTCTTCCAGTGAAGAAAGATAACATGACGGGATGCATGGCAGAGGCCTTTGGAAACAAATGTGGGTGTTCTCGCTCTTATCTAGAGGGAAATGCCAGCTCCACAGTGTAATCAGCTTAGAATACAAATCAGATAGTCACAGGCATGCCTGAGCCCTTCTACGAGATTAAGACAAATCAAGGTCAAAGAGAATGAGTAACAGACATTCGGGAGATGCTGAGGCCTTAAAAGTGCTTTTCATCTCTGACTTTGAAAAAATTATCAGCTGGGATGAGAGAAGTGGCCACTCCCAAGGCAGCTAGTGCCCTTGTCCTAAGGTGACCGCTTGAGCAGAAGGAGCCCTGGGAGCGGCCACCTCCAGCCGGAGGTTCTGAACTCGCTTGGCTTCCCTTGTCAGGACAGGCCCGTCACGCGTCACTACATGATCGTGCTGCTGGGGGACAGACTCAGGGGCGGGCATTTCAGGGCGTGAGTCCTGTTAAGGTGGGGATGCTGGCGTGGGGAGAGGGCTACCAGATTTAGAAACAAAGAAACAAACTCCCCAAACCAATAAAGACAAACAAAACTCTCCCAGACCAAATGCCCAGATACATTGATTTCAGATGAATGATGAGAAGTTTTTAGGATAAGTATATCCCATGAAACATTTGAGATGTGCTTAAACCAAAGCATTGTTGGTTGTGAACCTGAGCTCCACTCCTGTGGGTGTCTGCATCCCATCTGGTGGCCCTGTTTGGTGGGGAGCAGGGCAGACTCGGTCTGTGAAAGAGCCCCACACTGCCAGGCACATCTCTCGCCACACCCTGGCAGGTAGGACCGTGTGTATCTCTGTCTTCCTCATGAAGCTCAGTTCCTGGCAGGGCCTGCCCACCGTGGGAGGGCAGCACCAGTCCCGGCCTCCTGCTCTCCTTCACGGGGAGCTTCCTGGGGAGAAGCAATCAAAGGACCAAGCCTTGGCTGCATGGTGTGCGGTTGTGAGCTAGGCCTGTGGCCTATCCAGGCATGGCTGACCATCTAAAGGGATGTGGACAGCTCAGGGGCAGGTGGGGGCCTGCACTCCAGGGCTCTGCTGTCGGCCGCCTGGGGGCAGCAGAGAGCAACGGATGCCTGGCCTCTGAGTGAGAGGTGGGGTGCCCTCAGGCCTCTGAGTGAGGGGTGGGGTGTCCCCACCCTGACCCCATGGGTGCCTGGATGGTTCCAGGCAGCAGGGCAGGCCTGTGAGCCTCTGAAGGACTCAGAGAGCTGGGGGGGTCTAGTGGACGAATGCAGAGCCCTGGGCCCACGATGGGGGCATCTCTGCTTTGACCTGACCCCCTTGGCGCAGAGGAGCCGGACAGTGCTACCCAGTGTCCAGTGGATGCTACGGGCCCAGGGGGGCCTCTGGGGAACCTGGATGGTATGTGTGAGGGGGGCAGGGGTGGCCCCATGCAGGGGAAGGAGAGGGGGGAGAGGGGAGAGGGCGGTCCTGGACTCGGCAGGTTTATAGGGTTGAATCCTGAACTTTGATAACTTTAGGAAATGATGCATTTTATGGACAAGTTAGGGGATACGCATAAGCAAAGGAAGACGGAAGGAAAGTCCATCCAGGCCCTTTTCTCGTCATGACCACAGCTGTGGCTGGAATCACTAGTCTCAGACTTCCTCTGTGGACTCAACTTGTTTTATTTTTACAAAACTTCAGTCACTCCACCCGTGCTGTTAAGCTCCCCGGCGTTTCCTCAGGACTACGGGATGAGCGTTTTCCACGGAAGTGACACCGAAGATGACTTTCACGGCTGCACCCAATTGCACTGTTTCCACGGAAGTGACACCGAAGATGACTTTCACGGCTGCACCCAATTGCACTGTCACTGTGCTGGTTTGTGTCACCCCTTGCTGCTATACCCTGCCTTCTCCGGTGTCTGGATGGAGCGGGTTTCCCGGGGACTGGGTTTCCTGGAGACCAGGTAGGGGCTTTTTCTGGGGGAGGGGCTGGCAGAGAAGGAGGTCTGGACGCCACGTGGCCACCATAGGCAGAGAGGATCCTACAGCCAGACCTGGGGTCATGGTAAGCTTCCGCTCAGCTCCGTGCCTTTAGCTCTGTGGGGCTTGTTCACCTGAACGTGCCCTACAAGCTTAAAGTATGAATTCACGTCCCCACTCAGAGGAACATCTGATGGGGACTCAGGAGGGAAAAGCTGTGCGTCTGCTGGCCTGGCGGGAGGATGCAGACGTGGAGGAAGAGATAAGGTTACACGCCCCAGGCCCCACCGCCGGCGTGTGGAGCCTTTGATAATCAGCTCCAGCATCTCTTTCATGTCACTGAGCACAGAATGAGGCTCCATCAAAGAGCCTCCTTCAGAGAAGAAACTGGAACAGGCTGGACGGCGGAGCAGCGCTGGGAGGGGCAGGGCTGGGCGGTCAGCACTGGGTCCCAGGCCTCCATGTGGCTTTGGCAGCTGTGCTGGCTGTCCTGGGGTCTCCTTGGGTCCCCCTCCGCTCCCTCCAGAGCCTGGCAACCTTGGCCTTGGAATCCTGGGTTCCCGGGAGCTTGTCAGGCTGAGCCCTGGAGTGGCCGCAGTGCATCAGCTACACAGCCTCTCTGTTTTTTCTCCCCAATCCCGACTTTTTCTTCGCGTTAATCTGCTCTGAGATACGTGTCCGTTTTCGGAGACACTTGAGTGTCCAACAAAAACAGGCGGAAGAATATTCCTCTATTTGCCCGCCTTTAGGAATCCCGAGGGCCTGCGGTGACTCACGGGGCTCTTGGCTGGAGCCTCCCAGCGCCCAGGGACCCTGGGGTCCACTCAGTGCCCAGGGCATGTGATTTGACTCTCAGGTCACCCACGGGAACTTTGATCCTCTCCCTGCCAGTCGCCTCCTGACCTGCAGTGTCACCAGCATTTGTTGGTCTTCAGTGAGTTTTCCTTTCCCTATAAATGTTTACATTTTGACATGATGTAAAGTGAAGAAAGTCCTGCTGAGAATTCCCGCCTGAGATGAACATACGTGATGAATGAGCACATGTAATGTATGAACACATGTGACGTGCTTTAAACACATGATGTGCTTTAAACATGTGAAACCCAGGAGTGAGCCACCAGGAAGCCTCCAGCCGCTTCCCTGGAAGGCAGTTAAACAGGGTGGACAGTCCTTGTTAAAATTCCTGCCCATGGTTTAGAAATGAGCAAAAACGCTTGGCATGAAGGCTCATGATCACTGGGAGGGAGGTTCATGGCCATTTGGCGGTGTTTCAGGACGGTAGGTTCTGACTTCTCTCTTGACGATGCCACCGCAGTTCCAGCCTCTGTCGTCACATCTCGCTGGTCTCATTCACTCTTTCACTTCTCACTGAATGGCGACACCCGGGCAGGAAGCCATCCTAGAAAGGGTGGGAGTGGCTGTGGGCTGGGCCAGGCCATGGACAAGCCGCACCTCCTGCGCCATCTGCCCTGCGTGCTCGATCAGTCTAGACCCGTGCTTGTCATTGGGAAGGAGGGGCTGACCTTTCTTTCCACTGAAGCTTGAGAGTCAGAAGAAGCTGCTTGGAAAGCACATTCGGGGCTGCTGAGGATTTTGTCAGCTATGATCCACACCTTAGAGTCCAGGGTTACAAATCGGACACATATTGAACATAGCCTGGCCTTCAGCTATCATAGGGTCAACCGCTTGACCGAGTGGCTAACCTGGACTGCCGTTTCCAAGCCAGCCAGCTCCAGCCACCTGACGCCAGGCAGGTTTCTGACCTCGGTTTGTCCCCTCGGGGCCAGTCCTGGGCAGCGGCTTCCCTGTTGACCTGGCTCCTCTTTCCCACACTGACTGTTGGGTGCCAAGCTGGGCACTGGTCCTTGCCCCGGCCCTGCTTCATCTGTGGGTGTTCCCGAGCCTTGAGTGAGAGGCCCGTACTATGTGGGTAGGAAGAAGTCTGCACCCGGGGGTGGAGAGCGGTCTCCCCATTACCTCTTCCTCTTTTTCCTCCTCCTCCCTCCACACACAGGTCTTTCTCAAGGTTCTGTCTTCATCCTTGTTAATATTAAAATATATATATACTTCCCATGTCAATCCTGTGACTGTAACAGTTCCCTTTTATGCATAGTTGTCCTGCAGGAGCTTTAGGACGATCCACGTTTTATTTCACCTTCGTACCCCCATGGTGCTTAGCATAGTGCCTAGTACATGGTTGGTGCTCAATGAACATCCATTAAATATGCTAATACACGATGGGAAAAGATGACATAGAAATGAAGTTTGCCAGGAGTATGAGCTCCATCTTGGCTGGTGGTTTTCCCTAAAAGGGCTGTGACGCTCCAAGGTATCCAGTTCCTGGCCTGGGAATCACGATTTTTCTCAGGATCCAGGCATGTAAAGGGTTGGGCAGTGAGAATGGGAGTGGGCTGTGCTCATTTATTGAACATTTTATTGAAATTAAATATTCATTGTTTCCCCAACCATGAATGGAACCAATGTCATTAAAAAAAAAAAATCCTACCAAGGAGGAGAACAAAATCTCTAATTCTAAACCCCAGTGTATCAGTTTGAAACCAAACCTGTGTGTTTTAATTAATTGAACTAGGAAAAAAAAAAGCATTAAAACATTTTAAATTCAAAATATTTTAATTTCGAATGGTTTAGTTGTTAGGGTCCATGCAAAAGCACATTCTCTGTGCTGGGTGTAGTCCTCCTTGGTCGAATTCAACAAGTGTTTATTAAGAGCAGGACATTTATATGTAGGTAGCATGTAAACATGGTTCGGGAACCCAGGATGCTCAAGGCACTGAAGACGTTTTGCTTGGTTTCCTGGAAGCCCAGAGGGTAAGAGATGTTATAAGTGGGAAAGAGATAAAAGAGAACATCCCTACGAGTGCTAGCAATGATACCGGGCCTGACTTCCCCTGCTCAGTCTGCTGGGGACTCTGAAAGTCTGCTGGGGACTCTGAGAGGTCGGGCGTCCGCTCTGGCTGTGGACCTGACGAGTCGAGTGGCCGGGGGACAGGCTGTGGGCAGCCTTCGCCGTGCGCCTCTCTGACCCTGCCGGGGGTGTTGTCCTGTTTGACTGGACCAGGGACCGGTGTCTCTGGCTCCCATGGGAAGACGTCCAGGCCGAGCCCTCCTGGAAACAGACTGGGAGAATTTGCCAGATTCCTCCAGGAAAGCCAAGAAGTCCTAGTTGATTTCATGGTCATTTCCACACCGTTTATCAAAGATTCTCTGCTTCAGTGTAAAGCTCCCAAATATGGTATTTTCACGAGCCAGGATGGAATGTGGCCAAGTGGCTGAGCATGTAAATGTTTACCAAATAAGCAAATACATTTGGGGACGTGTTTCTGAAGTAGCACCAGCGCAGCAGCTGTGGGCGTTAACTCTCAGAGGAAGGCCATTTTCTGGATTCTTCCCAGCAGGGCCTGAGGAAGTTTATCAACCTACAGATTTTTTAAGGTCCACAGAGCCTGTGGAGGACAGTCTGCGTTTCCCGAGAAAGGTGACGTTTTGTGTGCCAAGAGGCTGTGGTGACCGCTTTCTGAGCTGAGAGTTGTGGCAGAGAGAGACGTGGTGAAGGAGAATCCAGAGGCATCAGTCAGACTGGGGCTCATCTGAGTCTGAGCTTGGGTGCACTCTGTGACTTCCTGCAAGTAACTCGCCCTCTCTGAGCGCCATTGCCTTCTCTATAAACAGGGCAAGCAGTCCGTGTTCTGTGGGGGTGTTGAGGGTCGGGGGTGATGAGTATAGATGTCTAGTCAGACCGTGCACTCATTAATACTAGTTTTCCTTTCTTCTGAATTATTGTAGGGTTCTCCCCAGCATCACATTCTGCCCCACCAGGACATTTTTTGCAGCCCTAGAGGCAATGACGTTGAATCCACTTGTTCCTCATCTGTGGATACTAAAAACATCAAAATGTTATTCCAGGAGATGGTTTGATGTTCAGAAATCCTAAAGTGGCAGGACTCGGAGAGCGTCTGACAGCTGGAGTTCAAGGCCATGTGGGTCACTGCTGTCCAGGCCCTGTCCATTTAGACAGACCCCGAAGACAACCCGTCTGTATAATAGTAAAGAATGACATGTGATTGCATTTTTTTTGCTCTCCGGTATGATCACAAATATCTTCTCATTTAATCATCAAAACAACCCTGTGTGAGCATGTGTATGTGTGTGTGTGTGTGTGTGTGTCTGTTTGGTGATGACATCGTTATCTGACTTCACAGATAGGTAAACTGAGTCTCAGAGGGATCAAGCAACTTATCCAAAGGCAAAACCCCCCACTTTTGACAAAAGTGAGTTTCAGACTGTATTTTCTGTCCCCACACCTGGAGCGTGCCAGTCTCATGGGATCTGGACACCAGAAGTTGTTAAGCGTGATCCATTTCTCCCTTTGGCTTAATTTTGCTTGGTTTTCTCTGGAGACCCCCACAGAGGTCTCAGGACTGAGGCAGATCTTGGGGACTCACTGAGCACTGAACAAAGTTACTGAGGGTCATGCTCAGAGCAAATTTTTCACGCTGAGTGATTTGAAAGAAAAGCAACCTGGCAAGAATCAGAGTTCAGGACACGGGGGACTTTTAGAGGTTGTTTTGTTTGGGCAGGCATTCCTTAGTTCATTCAGCAATTTTTATAGGTCCTGCCATGCAGCAGGCACCATGTGAGGTGCTGGAGGGCCATTGTCAGCTGTGATGGGCGGTGGCCTTTTTAAGGGGTGCAATGTCAGCCCTTCATCCATTGCTCTAAGCTCACAGGTGGAAAATGGGCTCAGCGATGGGAAATCGAGGGCTAGGTGGCTGGTCACTGATGGCCCATCCTTGGCCCTACAACTCTCGACTTCAATCCATTGCCCATGTGGTCACCAACTCAGAGGAGAACAGGCAACCAACACCCCTCTTCTCTCTACATCAGCAGGAAGAACACACACCCTCTTCGTGGAGAGTGGTTCCAAAGCTCTGCTTTATGTCCTATCCTTCTGGCCTGGGTGATGGTGTCCATTCAATGGATCCCTTGGGAGAAAAACCAGAACAGCATCCCTGGAGGGGGATCAGTAGGGGGCTGTTGCTGATGCCACGGCCCCCAGACCTGGGCACCAGGAGAGCAATTCAGGGCTCATGTCCCTGCCTCCCTGTGCTCTGGACCACCAGCCCTGGTCCTGCCTCTGAGAGGGGCACTGCTTCCCACAGGAGGAGGACCAGCCCCAGCAGAGCCCGAATTCTTTTCAGTGGTGCCTCATAAGCCCAGGCAAACAACCCCAAATACATGGGGGTCTAGTCCTGATGCGTCAGGCCTTGTTCCCCTAAATCAAGACATCCAGTCACTTCATTTCAGTGGGACAAACAGTCTTTTATTCTTAAGCCAGGATTTCATGTCTTTAATCTTTTCCAGAAGAAAAGAGTTCTCATTACGTCTGCGTCTTATCACATCGCTGTGTATCGTAAAGATGCTGTTATCGCCTCTGCCTTCTGATTAACTGTCCCTGAGTGATTCTGGCCAACGTTGTGAGCCACGCTCAGAAAACAATGGCTCCAGTATCCTCAGCTGTCAGCAGAGGCCGAGCCATGGGCACAGTTGAGGAACACACCAGAATTTCACAGGGCCTTCATCATGAACACTGACAGCAACAGTTATTCGTCCAAACCACAGTGAAGAGAGGCTTCCTGGGCAGATACACTGTGGCACCTGTAGCCAGAGCCCGAGCTGTTGCTGTTGTTCAGTCACCAAGTTGTGGCTGACTCTCTGCAACCTCATGAACTGCAGCACACCACGCTTCTCTGTCCTTCATTATCTCCTGGAGTTTGAGCAAGCTCATGTCCATTGAATTGATGATGCCATCCAACCATCTCATCCTCTGTCCCCCACTTCTCCTCCTGCCCTCAATCTTTCCCAGCATCAGGGTCTTTTCCAGTGAGTTAGCTTTTTGCATCAAGTGATCAAAGTATTGGAGCTTCAGCTTCAGCACAGAGCAAGACTGGAGCCCCACAGACCTGGGAGCCCACGGCTTTGACCCCGTGACAGTAACTAGGCCTGAGAAGAGGGGACAGTGGTGGATCCTAATTCTGGAGCTGGCAGAGGTGGTGACTGAGTGGAAGAGAAGGGATGAGGAGGGTCGAGGGTTCCCTGCTCCTCCCAGCTGACCTGGCCGCACCCCCTCCTCCCAAGCCCAGCAGCTCCAGGCCCCAAACAGTCCTTTCCTGGCCAGCTGCAAAACCACCAGGCCTGGCTGCTCCTGCTCAGCAGCTCCCCCAAGAAGGGATCCATTCCAAACCAGCATGGCCAAGAGCCTGTGTGGTCCTTCTCCAGGAATCAAAGAGCTGCACTCTCTTCCCATTCATTCTGGGGGACCCAGCACATGGAGGGCTGGTCTGGAGCTCTCCCCTTTCACCCATGGGTATGACTCTACCTCTTCCCAAGCTTCAAGGTGCCCTCCCCCCCATCACTGGCCCAACCATCCCTGCCCTCCGCTCTTCCTGACAGCAGCTGTGTGGGGATTTGGGAAGCAGCCTCCCTTGTGAAAGCACGCTTGTAAGTAGGCGGTGCATAACTCACAGGCCATGCAAAAAGCCTGGCTGAATTCGATTGCTTTTGAGACAGCTGGTTCTGTGGCCATCGCTGGGCTGACTCTGTTTCTCCATTGGAGGTCCAGTCATCTTGGTGGCAGGTGGTTTTCTGAGATCCACCTGCTGGGCCATTTCAGGCCACTGAAACTCCCTTGCTGGGATTAACTCCGCTTAAAGCTTACACTATGTTGTTTTCGCAAAATCCTCTTGGTTTAGGAGAGACTGAGAAGATTCTTGGTGAAAGTTGGACAAACAGCTGAGTTATTTGTGTCCAAAGGTAAATCGTGCCCAGGGGCAGGCAGCCAGGGGAGAGGAGCAGATGGCACACTGATGACGCAGCCGCCACCAGGAGCTGGTCCATGGAGGGGATACAGCAACACCCGACGCTTTCACCCGGTTGATCTGATGAACACAGCCGAAGACTTCCGGCAGCACAGGCCTGGGTTCTGTGAGTGAAGGCAGGGACACTGGTGGCATGGTGGGGTGGGGTGGGAGAGCTGCCTGTCCGCATCCTGGGACCGCCCAGGTGTTTCTGCCTCTTGGAGACAGGCTAACAGAACCAGGGCCAAACCGAACCTGCTTCCATTGCCATTGGCCATGGGCATGGCAGAAAGCAGAGATGCTGGCTTGGCATTGCAAAATGTGTTAATTTACCCATAAGCAAAGGAGATTTCAGTTGATCTCTGCTTTGTTTTCCCTTCCTTTCTGTCTTGTTTGAATGCAAGTATTATCTCTAGAACTGGATGAAAACAAAGCTGCACTTTGGAGGGGACTGTGGATGGCATGACCCTGAGAGCCGTGTGAGCCTGGGTCACAATGAAGGCACGTTTAGAAACAGGGGTCTTGGGGAAGTTGGGCATGAGGCGGCCAGGGGTGCAGGACCCCGGAGAACAAGGACTAGTCAAGTTTGGTTGGGAGTGGAAGTAAAGTGCAAAATAGAGAAAGTAGGTATTTCTTGTGGAATATGTTCCAAAGGGCGGCAAAAGTGCTGGCTTGAGTGAACGGGGAGACACTGAGCCCCGAGGCCACGGTGGGGCAGATGGCTGCTGGAGATCTGTGTCTGGTGTATTCCAACTCACCTCCCTGGGTGCTGGAGAGCATAGGGAAGCGTTCAGAAAGCATCCGTGCTACTGCCATGGACAGCCACCTCCTCTGGCCCGAGAGTCCCCTTCAGTTTTATGTGGAGAGCTTCCCGGGCTGGCGCCACGTCTGGGCGCACTGTCCGTGTCTCATGGTGATGATGCTAAGGGCCTTGGATGTGCTGCTGGGTCCTCATGGCCAATCAGGTGTGGGCCACCCCCTTGTGAGGCCCTCAGGACACTCCTGCTCCTGACTTTGTGGCCCAGGATGTCTTAGAAGAGAACCCCAGTCCCCGGTGTATGTCCTGGGCTCAAGCTGGGGACAGCTTGTGTGGTGGGCACCTGGCAGGACAGTCCACCTCCTTTTTCTGGAGTCTGCCCTGTTCCTTGTGAACCTCCATGGTCACCAAGTACCTTCTTTTCTTGGAAGGAGTTTTCACTGCTCCTTAGGCCCAGAAGCACCCTGTCCATTAGCTCGTCCTCACTAGGGACCAGAGGAACATGGATCCCAGGAGCAACATAACTCAGGCATCCGGGGGGAGGGTGGGGATGCCTGCCACCCAGAGTGTCATAAACAGCCTCTTGTTAACAGGGTTCAGAGGTCATATGAAAACAGAAGGGTCTCTATCATGGAATCATTGTGAAGGTGCAATGAGCTCTTGTCACAGGCCTAACACAGCACAGGTGCCAGCTTGATACATGGCAGGTAGATGCTCACATGGCCCTCACCTCAGATACGGCAGGGCATTTCCTCTGCTGGCACCACCGCCACCCTCCAGGCCACCCCAGCATCGCTGCAGCCTGAAGGAGGGGTGCAGAGCTCGTGGTTCACAGCAGTGGGACCAGCCGCCGCTTCTACTCGGCCTGAAAGACCTTGAGCCGGTGCTTGGCATTTGTCAGTGATGCAGCACACGTGTGACATGTGAAAATGCACACTTGAACTTGAGCTTTGGTGTCTGCTTCATCACGTTTGCTGTGACAAATGGCATGGAACCACTTCACAGGGAAAATGCATCTTTTCAGAACAAACATCCAAAGACAGAGAAATCAAACTGATAACTTGGGGCTGTCGCTTGGCCATCAGCCAATTCTACTCATTTCCTCCTTTATCAGATGTGGCTGCTCCCCTGTAGTGGGCAGTAGACGCCCAGAGTGAGAGCGGGCAAGTCTGGCCCTGGGGCCGCCTGCCAGAGACGCTCACAGCTCAGGGACCACTGCCCACGCTGGGGTCTGTCGGGCTTCAGCGGGGAAAGGGGGCATCTCCATCTCCTCAGCTCTGCCTCCAGGGCTCAGTTAACTGGTCCCTAAGATGAAAGTGGGAGGAGGGCATTTGGAGCGGTGTTTACCCTCCTTCTGGAAAATAGCCTCGAGCTGCGGTTTGAAATAAGAGGTGCTCTTTAAGGATTAGTTGTATTTTCAAAAACCACATCAAATGGAAAACCCAGAACCACAGAAACTCTGGGCTTGGCCTTGAGTCGGAAGATGTCGCAATGGTGTGAACCAGCAGTGACCTGCCGGGAGGTGCCTGGGGGTCTGGTCTCACCTGAGTCAGCCAGAGAGATGATACCCTGATAGAAAAGAATCAGCCCAGCTCCTGAGTCTAGGAGTGCCCCAGACTCAGACGGCTCTCACAAGTACCCTTCTGGGAGGTGGGCCTGTCCCGGAGTGGGCTGGCGTGAGTCTCGGCACCCGGGCTTGGAGTCCTTCCCTGGTGCTGATGGGGTTTAGGGGAGCTGTGTGAGATGTGATTGTGTTTCTCCTTTATCAGGAGGTTCTGTAGGGACAGGCCATCTTACAGTCTGATGGTGAAGTCCAGTTGGCCGAGCACTTGCCCCACCAAAAGGAGTTCTTTCTGGGGAGGTGGGGGGCAGCCTCAGAGATCAAGATGGGGGCCTGGAGGCAGCTGAAGTCGAGGGCTCTGTCCAGTGCCATGGTCAGGAAGAGGTCTGGGGGGTGACTTTGTAGGTTGACACTGTCCTCTCTTAAAGGACGTGGTCCCAGGGCTGTTTTCTTATCTTCCCCATCCCCCTTCCCAGGGAGGCCACCAGTCACCTTGCTCGTCTCTCAGCCTGTGGTCTCAGAGAATTTTGCTTGCAGCTCCACCTTCACACTCTGATCACTTGGAGGAAAATCAAATGAGCCCCCCAAAGTGCTCTGCATGGGGAGGATATGAGCATTCACAGCCCCTGGATCCAGCATGGGCAGGAGGTCTTTTTCTGCTGGTTCTGGCCCACCGTGTCTGGTTGAAGCAGGTTGAGACATCCAGGTGGGTGGGGCTCTGCCTGCATGGAATCCAGATGGCGGGTGCTGGCAGGGAAGAGGGGACACGGAGGCGGGGAACGCTGAGAAGGAGGTGGGCCGGGATCATAAAACGCTTTGCTGTGAGTCATGAATGAGACCGCCCTTTGCCATTTCCCTAGAAATGGCCGTAAGGGTTTCGGTTGCTGTTCAAATATCTCTGCTTGTCAGCCTGCCTCGTCCCTGAAGGTAAGGGCCAGCAGGTGTGCTGTGTGCTGTGTGGGGGGCCTCATGAGGTGGCCCTCATTCCCCATCTGCAGGGCCACCTGCCTGCTGTGCCCTGTGGACGCTTGGGCAGTAACACCTGACTGTCAGCGGAGGGCCCTCAGGTCATGTGATGTGTACAACGAGATTTTAATAAAAACTGTTTAACCCAGGCTGCCTTCTTCTTCTCCTGCCCCTCCACACCATCCCTACCTCTTCTTCTTCCTTGTCCTCTTTTTTTCCTTCCTCCTCTCTCTCTCTCAATTGTGGTAAAATATACAGAACATAAATGGTCTATTTCTAACCATTTTTCAGTGCACGGTTGGGTGGTATTAATTACACTCACACTGTTGTGCAGTTAGCACCACCATCCACCTTCAGACTCTTGTCATCTTACAAAACTGAACTCTGAGGTTGTACAACCTCTCCCAGCCCTCCCCCAGCCATTGGTAAATAACCCCAACCTGACCTTCCATCTCTGTGGACTTGACCGCTCTAGGTCCCTCATGTGAGTAGAGACATAAAGTCTTTTTCTTTTAGGACTGGCTTACCTCATTTATCATAATGTCCTTGAGGTTCATCCCTGCTGTAGCAGGTGTCAGAACGTCCTTCTTATTTGGGCTGGATAATTTTACACGTATGCACAGACCACATTCTATTTATCCGTTCACTTGTTGGTAGACACCTAGGTTGTTCCTACTCTGTGGCTACTGTGGATAGAGCTGCTGTGAACATGGGTGAGCAAATATCTGGTTGGGTCCCTTTCCCTCAGTGGTTTTGAGGATAAATACCCAGAAGTGAAATAGTTGGATTATATAGTAATTCTGTTTTTCGTATTTTGAGAAGCTGTCATACTATACTCCATAGTGGTGACCACTTTACACTCCTACCAACAGTAAACAAGCATTCTAATTCCTCCTTATCGTGGCTAAAACCTGTTCTTGTCTGTTCTTGTTTATCTCTAGGACAGTAGCCATCCTCATGGGTGTGAGATGGTATTTTGGCATGTCCTACTCTCTTTTGACAGAAAGTGAGATCGCACTGCTTCTCTGCTCACAGCCCTCTAAATAGCACCAGCTGCAGTCTTCCTCACAGGCCCCTGGGCTCTGAGGGGGTCCTCTGGCCTCGTTTCCTGGTGGCCCCACACTTTCTCAGACCCACCCTGGGACCTGATGTCCTCCCTGTGAGACTCCCTTCTTCTCCAGCCTCTCCTGGACCCAACTATTCTGCTCTGCAGGGTTGAGGGAAGTCAAAGGAGCCTCGATGTCAGTTTCAGTTGCTGAGACCTCTTCCTCTCCAAGTCAGCTGTGCAGAGACAACTTGTTTATTTTTCCTGCTAAGACAGCAGCCTCTCACCCGGACACTTAATGCCTCACCCAGTCACTAGATCCCTCACCCTGTCACTGGATCCACTCACCTGGTCAGTGGATCCCTCACCCAGTCAGTGGATCCCTCACCCAGTCACTGGATCCCTCATCTTGTCACTGGCTGCCTCCTTCACCCTATTTTTCACCACTGGAGTATCACTCCCTGGACTTGGTGCACCTGCTGACAGCCTTGTTTGCCGTCCAGCCTCAGGAGGTATCTGCACAGGGAAGGCGAGGGTCTGCGCTGCTCTGTAAATTGCCAGCATCCAGACCACCACGGGCAACCAGCAGGTGCACAGTAGTTGCCAAATGAGTGAAAGAAAGCAGCTTTGCTGAACCAGAAACCCATTTCATAGACTTATGAGTTTCTAGGTACTGACTTGTGAGGAGGTTTTTCTAAATTAAATTTTTAATGAATTTTACTCGATTTTCTGGTATATAATCATATCATCTACAAGCAGGGACCATTCTGCTGTATCCCCCTCTTCTTCATCTGTTTACATCTCCGGTGTAATTCTGGACACCAGGGTGGCAGGGACCCGCTTGCCTGGCTCCTTCCTCCAGGTATACATTCCATCGTATCAAGGACGTGCCATCTGTTCTGATTCTACTTAGCAGTTTTGGTTACATCAAAAAGGAGGGATAACACCCTAAAACACCTCTTTGGCTTCTCATGGGCTGACGGTTTCTCTGGGCTTCCTGATGTAGGGATTATGTTAATGGGTTTCCTAGAACTGGTCCATCTTTGCACCTTCACCTTTCAGCCCCCAAATCACTCTGTGGTGGATGCTGGAGGCAGGACCCCTCCTCTCCAGGAGCTGAGAAACCCCCACCCCCTGCAGCCTCGCAGGCTTCCCAGGGGGGACTCAGGATGGCTTCTTGCTTCTGAATCAAACAAATGAAGAATGTGATTCAATTAGAGGCCGCATAGTATAAACCCAGATGGATTTATATTCAGCCAGGCAGACATGTGGGGCGAGGGGAACTTCCCTCACTGCAGGGTGGGAAGCTGGCTTTGAAGTCTGGGGCTGGGCCTCCCGCACTGTCGTCACCTCCCCAAGATGCCCCCCAGATGGTTCCCACCAGATATTTCAGGCTTCAGTGGAGAACAAAGCTCCCAAATGTTCATCTGGAAGCCCCTGGCTCTTTGCTATGCTGCCCTCAAGGACAGAAGATGTTGTCCCCGTTTCCTCACTTCTGAGTGGGTTGACGGCACCTCCAAGCCCACAAAGTGACTCTGAAGAATAGATAAAATTGGTGAGGAGGTGAATGTACTCAATCTGTGTCTCCAAACCAGTCTGTTTCTAGAGAGCATTAAACAGGGAAACAAGATCCCCTTTGTTGTAATTCTCTATGGCTTCCCTTGGGCAGGAAGATAAGCCTGGAGGAGGACGCTGTATGCTTTTCTTGGTTGAGAAGGATGGATGTGTGTGGGACCAAGCTCATCGGGAGGGACCACCTGCCACCTTGAAGCCCACCCAGCACTGAGCTGTCCTGTCTGCACTCTGGTCCCTGCATCCGCTCTGCTCCTGGGTGGCTACTAAACGCTGGTCTCCGTGTCTACTCCGCTCCTGGTGGGTGCTGGCTGTCCGATAAGGCTGCTGTGCTCAGAGCCGGGAGCCGGGGACAGGGCAGACTGGGTCTTTCTCTCCCAGACCTGCATCTTTGGGACATTCATCATGTCCTCTCTTTTGCTTGGGTCTGATCTTTTTCTTTTCTTCTTCTTTAACTATTGAACCTACTTTGTATTTATTCTAGGATTGAACAAAAGAGCAAATATGTTGTAGGTAACGAGAACCATGTTTCTCACAGTTGGAAAAGATGTGAATAGCTGAGGGGTTGGCTGGAGCAGGCCCTGCAGTGCTGGGTTGGCTTCTGAGATCTGAGAACAAAATCACATCTTTGGTATACAGGCACAAAGTTAGATACTTGCAGGTAGAAACTTGGTGGGTGACACAGAATTCATTGCACATAAGGACGGACTATTTAACAAAAGCAGCTGGGACAGATGGCTATTCATATGAAAACAAATAAAAATCATGGCCTGTCTCATACTGTAACAAAAACGAATTTCAGTTGTGTTAACACTTAAATGTGAAGTAGAAAAAAAAAAAAACATTGGAAAAGATTATAACAGCACATCATTATGTCCTTTGGAGAGAAATTTTTTTTTTTTAAATCAAGACTCAGAAAAACACAAGCAATATATTAAAAAGTGGCTCAGCTGGTAAACAATCTGCCTGCAAAGCGGGAGACCTGTGTTTGAGCCCTGTGTTGGGAAGATCTCCTGGAGAAGGGAAAGGCTCCCCACTCTAGTATTCTGGCCTGGAGAATTCCATGGACTGTATAGACCATGGAGTTGCAAAGAGTTGGACACAACTGAGCGACTTTCAGGGCTTCCCTGATAGATCAGTTGGTAAAGAATCCGCCTGCAATACAGGAGACCCCAGTTCAATTCCTGGGTTGGGAAGATCACCTGGAGAAGCCAAAGGCTACCTGCTCCAGTATTCTTGGGCTTTCCTTGTGGCTCAGCTGGTAAAGAATCCACCTGCAATACGGGAGACCTGGGTTTGATCCCTAGGTTGGGAAGATCCCTTGGGGAAGGGAAAGACTACCCACTCCAATATTCTGGCCTGGGGAATTCCACGGACTGCATAGTCCATGGGATTGCAAAGAGTCAGACACGACTAAGCGACTTTCACAATACATTTTATCCCAATAAAATGAGAAATTTGAATCATCAAAAGACACCAAAAAAATGAAAATCAAGTTACAGTCTGGAAGAAAATGACGTGACACACTGAAGTAGTTAAGTACGAGCATCCAGCATGTGTAGAAACCACTGGGTCTGACCTTCCTAGGACAGTGTGTTCCACGGGACAGCCTGTGTCGGGTGAGAGCTGCTCTGGGAGGGGAGGGGGGAGGTCAGGTGTCGGGGGATTGATGACTGGTTGTGGCAGAGCTTACAGTACTAAGAAAGCCAGGGGAAGTCCAGGGCCTGCAGAGTGCTTGGATGATGAGGCTTCTGAACAGCAGCCTGGCCGGCCTGGGAGGAGAGAGGGAGCGGGGTGCAGGGGGGTGGGGTGTGGTGGTGGTGCGGGGTGGGGGAATGGGGGAGGGAGCCAGGCCCTGAGGGGGTCCTGAAACAGTCTTTAAGAGACAACGAGTCAGGAGACTGCCCTCCAGGGAAAGGAACCGTCCTAGATGAGCAGAAACGGAAAGTCTTCCTGAAACATCATTTGGACTCGGGTCACTGTATTCCTTTGCTCCCTTTGCCTGAAAGGGTATTAGGTTGCTTCTGAAAAGGAAGAAGAAATTCGCTCAAATGTGTATTATTTTCTTCCTATTAATTACGCTTTTCTAAAAGTTAAAGCATCCTGACCTGGCCTCAGATTCCTCTCCTCTTGCCCACTTCCTCCCCATCCCCCCAAGAAGGCCCAGCTGCTGCAACCAGGGGTCTGCTTGGTGGGGGGCAGAGCAGGGGGAGGGTAGAGCCTGTGGATACCAGTTTTCTCATTGGGTCTTTTGGCATCACCTTGGTTTTTTTTTTTTTTTTTGGTGGCTTCGATGGTAAAGAATCTGCCTGCAATGCAGGAGACACAGGTTCAGTCCCTGGGTCGGGAAGGTCTCCTGGAGAAGGGAATGGCTACCTACTCCAGTATTTTCCCCTGGAGAATTCCATGGATAGAGGATCCTGCTGGACTATAGTCCATGGGTTTGCAAAGAGTTGGACACAACAGAGTGACTAACACTGCTTTACAAAGATTAGGAGACACAAATAATTTCCTTTAAAAAATTGGTTCTATGGCTTGTTTTCTTCTCTAGACCTTTGGGAAAAAATTCAGTGGTACTGTGTGAAGGGGAAAAAAAAGTTAATAAAACTCTTCCCAGCTTTCGTTATTTTTATATCCGGGAGGGAGTGGAAAAATCAGCTTTTCAGGATCACTGACCCTGTGGCAGTTTGGGCGTGCTCCTGTCTGTGTTTAGAAAGCCTGTCAAGACTGATTGGATTATCTAATTAAAATAATGGCCACAAAGGGCCTGTTTACTTTGGCCCAGGCAAGGTCAGCCCAGCCAGCCCCTCCCTGGTCCTGCCTGTCCTCCCCGTCCTTCGAGGGTCGCTTCCCCTTAGGCCCCCCAAAGGACTCAGCTCTGAATAAACATGTGAGGGTGGGACCCAGATCCACCGATGGGTTAGGACTCACTCCATCGGGGTGGAGGCAGTGCTTTAGGTCACTGGGACCTTGTACTTGTCAGGATCTATTCACTGCAGAGAGGCACCCTGTGAAAAACGGAGACAATCGTGACATTTATTATTTATTTATTTACTTATTTTTAAATATTTAACTGAAGTATCATTGATTTATAATATGTTAATTACTGATACACAGCAAAGTGACTCAGTTATACAGACATATACATACACCTTTTTTTTTTTAAATTGAGGTATTGTTACTTTATAATATCGTGTTAAGTGAAAAACCTGGCTTAAACTCAACATTCAAAAAACTAAGATCATGGCATCTGACTCCATCACTTCATGGCAAATAGATGGGGAAAAGTGGAAATAGTGACAGATTTTTATTTTCTTGGGCTCCAAAATCACTGCGGATGGTGACTGCAGCCACAAAATTAAAAGATGCTTGCTCCTTGGAAGAAAAGCTAGGACAAACCCAGACAGCATATTAAAAAGCAGAGACATCCCTTTGCTGAAAAGGTCCCTATTGTCAAAGCTATGGTTTTTCCAGTAGTCATGAATGGATGTGAGAGTTGGACCATAAATAAGGCCGAGTGCCTAAGAATTGATGCTTTGAATTATGATGCTGGAGAAGATTCTTGAGAGTCCCTCGGACAGCAAGGAGATAAAACCAGTCAGTCCTAAAGGAAATCAACCCTATATATTCATTGGAAGGACTGATACTGAAGCTGAAGCTCCAATATATTGGTTATCTGATATGAAGAGCTGATTCATTGGAAAAGACCTTGGTGCTAGGAAAGATTGAAGGCAAAAGGAGAGGGGGGACCAGAGAATGAGATGGTTGGATGGCATCACTGACTCAATAGACATGAGTTTAAGCAAACTCTGGGAGATAGCAAAGGGCAGGGAGGCCTGGTATGCTGCAGTCTATGGGGTTGCAGAGTCAGACATGACTTAGCTATTGGACAACAATGATGGAACCCGGTCTCCAAAGCCAGGCTGCTAAGAAAAGACTCCTATTGTCCCCAGTACTTTGCAGATGAAAACCTTTGGAAAACCGGGTCTTACACGCAGATGCTTGAAAAACCTCCCTCCGTGTGGCAATGGCTTATTCTTACCTCGGGCAGTCCATAGTTCATAAATAAAAGGCATGATCGCTGATTCAATCAAGTAGCCTCAAAGATGAGCACATGCAGTTAGACATGAAAATACATATTATATCGCAATGTTTGATTTTTACTCATTGCTACTAATATAAAAGTTCTGTCATTGATGGTTACTCTCAAAATTACACTGAAAGTTAATTTCATTTTGAAATAATTAAGGGTGGTTTTATATAACATCTCTTAAAGTGTTGGAGGGCAAGGAGAATGAATTAAAACAAACAACACCTGGAAATACTCAGGTTGGTGTAAATGATCAGAAAGATGGAGCAGCATTGGTTCCTTTGGTCTAAAGCCACACAGACACGTGCAGTTTCTGAGGATTAAGAAATACAAATCCATACACTCCACAAACTCCACTGAGGTTGAACCTCACCTCATAAATAGATGTAAGGCTTTTAAAACTGATGCTCGGACATTCCAGCTACAAGTGATAAACCCTCACTGCCCACGGCTCTCCGAGTCTAATGGGCATTAAGGGAAAAGCCCTGCCTGCCTGGGCTGCCCCGTCAGAAAATCCATCTTCCCCATAATGAGGGGAAGGCAGCCCCGCCGCTCCCCTCCGGCCAAGTCTTCCCTCCTTCTAGTGAGGCCTTGAAACAACTGCCCCCTGGAGAGCACAGTAAGGCCCTGATGGCCTGGGAGGACTCAGACCTTTCTGGTCTGAGGGGAGAGTTTAAGCGGATAAGACCCTAAACTCCTGACCCCCATTATCACTCACTGTCCTTCTGTGAGTTCACATACAGCCAGCCTGGAGTGTTCTCAGGCGGGACTCTGCCTCCCTAACCCCACCCCTACAACACCTTCTCCTGCCACACCCCAGCTCCCCTCCCTCTCCCATCCTGTCGTTCCCCTCCTCCTGCCCCTGACTCCCCACCCCTTTCTCCTCCCCCCTCCTGCCATCCCCCTCCTCCTGCCCCCCACTCCCCATCCCCCTCCCATCCCTCCTCCTGCCACCCCCTTCCTCCTGCCCCCCACTCACTTCCCTCCTCCCATCACCCCTCCTGCCATGCCCCTCCTTTTGCCCTCCCCATCCCTCCCCTCCCATCCCCTGACTCTCTCAGGCCTTTCCCGTGGGATGAAGCTCTGCTTAGGACATGCAGGGGCCATGTAGTGACCAAGGCAGACATCCCAGGCCACTTGCATGAGGTTGGAGGGTGGAGATGAGAGGAGAGTGTGGGCCAGGGCACCACAGGGGACATGACTGGGATGAGGAGCAAAGTCTGCAGAGACTGGAGCAGGACTGGGCAGAATGCCTGCCCCTCTGGGCTTCTCAGTTGTAGCATGAGGTGCCCGGCCTCCGTGGTCCTGGAGAGCAGAGACCTCAGCTCCATCAGCAAGTACCCTGGGGATCTCAGGGAATCGTTTTCCCTCCACAGGACTCAGGCTCCTTCACTGTCAACAGATGGAACAGAACCTATAACCTTCGAGGTTTCTGCCCGTTCTGCCCCTCTGTGTACCCCATCCTGACCCGGGCCAACCTGAAGAGCCTCCTTCCTTGGTTTCCTCCTCAAGGAGGGAGGGAGGGTGGTCCCGGACTTAAACGTACAGCTGCACAGGCTAACTACACACGGAAGCCTGGATCCTGGATGCAGTTAGTGTGCAACCATGGCATGAGGGGCCAGGTGGTCCCGGGACCCCATGGAGCTGTAATCTTCATACCTCTTGGGAGCAGCTTCATTCATCAACGCTCAG
The DNA here is from genome assembly GCF_003369695.1 of Bos indicus x Bos taurus. Taxonomy (NCBI): domain Eukaryota; kingdom Metazoa; phylum Chordata; class Mammalia; order Artiodactyla; family Bovidae; genus Bos; species Bos indicus x Bos taurus. The sequence continues at coordinate 42,139,609 of NC_040099.1, forward strand.
TCTGCAGTCCCTGCTAATCCTTAAATTCTGACTCACCTGGGCTGAGACCTTTCTTCTTTGGGTGGGGAATTTCCATTTGTTTAAGCGGTTGCCTCTCTCAATATTTTGGTGCTTAAATTAGAGGATTTTTCTGCTTTTAGGAAAAGCAGAAAAATCCTCTTTATGAGCTTAACTCTTCTGGGAAAGATCAGAGTTACCACCTGATCAGAATTCCCACCACATTCCTGGGGGAATGTCAAGTCCACCTCTGATCACAAAAAGCCACCACCATTGCTGGGGAAAATTAGTAAAATGTCCCGCCTCCCCAGTTCCCTGACCTGACTCTGTGCACGGAGGGCAAAATTACAGCAGAAACCACAATATTGCCCCTAGTGATAAAACATCTGGACTTTGTCTTCCAACAGCATTTATTACTGTCTTGGGACTTGGTGTGCTGATTTTTGCCCAGCAAACGGTGTCATGGTTGTGAGTGAGGTGACAGGTAAGGCTGTGGGGTCATCGCTCGCCTCCCCATCGCTCCCCATCGCTCCCCATCGCTCCCCCATCGCTCGCCTGCACCTGGACCTCCTGGAGCCTCAGTCAGTGCAGCCAGGGCAGGTAGGACATGGTTACCCTCCTCTGCTAGTTTCGAGCATCTTGGATGAGCTTTGAGCTTTCCTCGCTGGATTGTCAGCTCCTTTGGATTTTCGGCCTCTCCCATCATGCACGGTATATAAACTCTGATCCTGCCCCCCAGGGCGGGGTGGGGGGCTGTGGATCACGAGCAGGACCGCCAGGTCACTTTGTAGAGCCCTCGTTGTCTCATTTATAAAATAAGGGTAACATCAGTCTCCTGGGGTTAGTGTGAGGGTCCAGTGGAGGCCGTCCTGCACATCAGACGCACGTCCTCTCTATCAGAGAGGGTGTGGTTTGCCAGGAAGCAGAGCTGGGCCCCCAGGGCTCAGGGGTCCCTCTGCACACCTTGCCTGGTGTCTCAGAAGGAAGGCTCAGGTAAAAAGTTCAGGGACCAGGACTGGCTGCCATTCCCCCCAACCTTGACTAGGATGGGGTTCCTGACAGCCAGTCATGATGCAGTGGCCAGAGGGGCGTGGACTCCGTGGTGGGTGGCGCTGTGAACCATCTATTCCTTCGTCCCTCACCACAGTGGCTCTTCACCCTGCACATTGCACCTCGGTGGACGTGGGGATCTCCTGGTGGACCATGTGTTCCCTTACTCAAGCTATTAACACAGAGCAAATTAAGTCAGCAAGTTTCGGCCCAAACCCTCCCCTAGTTCTCTTTTGCTCATGACCTGTGTCTAACCATGCAAGGCTTTTTGCATTCAGCCATGGATAGTGGAGATGGGAAAGACTTTCAACTTTGGTCAGTTTACACACAAAGGAAATGAAGTCCAGAGAGGTTGGACCACTTGCCTGTGGTCACACAGTGTGTTACCTATAGAACTGAGACTGGACCCCAGCTCTTTTGGCTTTCAGCCAGTCTCTCCCACTTCTCTGTGCTTCTGGATCAAGTGATGTGCACAGTGAGGATAATTCAGAATTGAATATATCCTGTGCACAGTTTGTAAGCACTGCTGTAGGCAATAAGGTATGCGATGCCGAGTGGGTACAGAGGCTCAGGGATTCTGAGTCCCACCCCTGCCTGCCCACCAGCTGGGCTCCCGGGCCAGTCACTCTGCCTTTTTGGGCCCCATTTTTCTTGTTTTAAAATAAAAAATTTGGATTCTAAGGCCTCTTCCAGCTTCAGAAATTGGAATCCGTTCCTAAATTGAGCCACACTTAAAGAAAGCTTGTGGTTTAAAGGTGTTACCTGATGAACACTGGGTCTTTCTGGAGAAGGGTCGTTACACACAGAAGAGGTTGCTCTGATAATTTCAGATTTCCCGTGTCAGTCTGTTTGGAGGTGAGGTGGTTCTCTGAGGCTGTACAGCCTTGGACCACAGAAGCAGAGGGCGCTGGCAGCATCTACACAGAGGCCCATGACGTGTGTCCCAAACAGAATGGCCTGTGGCCTTGCCCAGAAGCCCAGCGCACCCTCATCCATGCCGGGCCCCCGGGGCAGAAGGATGAGATGCTGGGGCCTGAAAGGACAGTGACCATAAACACAGGCCCTCGCCCTGCAGGCAGGGTCCCCCACCTTCAGCTCCTACCTCCATACACCTACCCCACAGACCGGCCAGCGCCTTGGGGCTTCTCACTGTCCACAGGCTGAGAGAAGGCTCATGAGCACGGACAGGCAAAAATGAGGCCCACGCGGTCATCCATGTTTAGCAAGGGAGCGGTCTTATGAATAATTCAGAGCTGCTACAGATCCACACAGCTTTCCCACATCGCCTGTTTACAGGGAGTGCTCCATAGATGTTTAGTGAATGACTGAATAAATTAACATACAAATGAGTATTCTGCAACGGGTTTTGGTATTTCCATTTGCACATCTGTTTGTTAAATGGTCTGAGGATCCACAGCCGCCCTCATAAAACAGTGAAGGCACGCACGGCCTGGAGACCACACACACCAGAGCTTACATGGCTCCCTGCTGTTCACCTGGCAGTGGAGACTGGGGGCCCGAGCCCTTCACCTGAAGCCCAGCAGCTTAGAGCCCCCAGGCTCCTGACACACATATTCTGTGCTGAATCTGGGTGGTTCCACCCTCATCCTGGGTTGTGACTGTCTCCCCTGGCCTTGGTCAGAACTGCAGATGGCATGGGCCCTGTGACGCTCACACCCTCCTTCCTGGGACCTGTGACCACACCATGTGTCACGTTTGCAGATGGTTACTCACCAGGATTCTTGGCCTCCTTCATCAATGGGATTCCATCAGAGACCAGACAAGAAATTTAGGCCAGTCTTTACCTGGGCCCTGGCCATGGGGCTTCCCTGGTGGCTCAGATGGTAAAGAATCCGCCTGCAATGCAGGAGACCTGGGTTCAATCCCTGGGTCAGGAAGATCCCCTGGAGGAGGGCATGGCAACCACTCCGGTATTCTTGCCTGGAGAATCCCATGGACAGAGGAGCCTGGTGGCTACAATCCATGGGGTCACAAACAGTCAGACCTGACTGAACACATGCACACAAGATATAGAGCTACCAGCCCACATTCAGTAAAGTCTTGGGAGATGCAGCTGGAAAAGTACTTTTGGAAATATACAGTCAAGATATCTCATGGCATGTTAAAAGAAAAATGTTAATATCAAAGCAAAGCAAAAAAAAAAAAAAAGCCCTTAAAGTGGCATCTGTATATCCATCAGCTAGACAGATGAGGAGGTTGGAATTAGCTGGAGTCTGGAGGGAGGGTATTTCCTTCAATGTCAGTTCCTTCTCCCCAGGATTTAAATGTAGAAACTGTTCAGAGAACAGCTGAGTTGGGGTGAGACAGGAATAGTGCATCTCCAGCAGGCTCAGAGCCCACGTTGCCATCCAGTTCTGGCTCTGCCCTGCTCAGCTCTGTGGCTTTGAGCAAGTGACTTAACTTCTCTGTGCTTTGGTGTCCTTGTTCTCAAGTGTTGTTATGAAGATGGAAGGGATTTAAATATATCCATATGTATTGTTGGAGAAGGAAATGGCAACCCACTCCAGTATTCTTGGCTGGAGAATCCCATGGACAGAGGAGCCTGGCAGGCTATAGCCCATGGAGTGGCAGACAGAGGAGCCTGGTGGGCTACAGCCCATGGGTGGCAAAGAATCAGACACAGCTAAGCATGCACGCACACATATGTAACATGTTCAGAGTTTTGCCTGGAACAAGGCAAGTGTGTTGTGTACGTGTGGGCTGTTCCTGTAGGGTCGTACGTAACAGGGCCTTCACACTGACTGGGTGATGCTGACTTCCCAACAGTCCTCCCCATCAAATGAGCTGGCAGGACCGGGTGAGGGGTGAACCCTGGGACCCGCTTTCTCACCTGAGGTTTTCTGTCTGGTACCTTCCGCCTGACTCAGCCCTTCTCGGGTCTCTCAGGAGCCGGTGGGCAGTGGGATTCTGTGAGCAGGTGAGGTCACTGCCTTCTTTCTCATGAACCAGGATTGCTGTTACAGATGGATAAACTTAAAAAAAAAAAACATCTTATTTAGTGCTCAGTATTTAAAAATTATGCCAATTGCTTTAGTGGCTCAAGATCAGCCAAAGAAAAAAGGGGGGAAAATTTGCCTTTCAACAGAGTGATCCAAAAAGCTGAAATTCCCCTTGCTCCACCCTGCACCCATAGGCTTATTTATGGCTTTCTTTTCGGAATTCCTTCCTTTGGTGGTGAAGACAGGCACGGCGCCTTTGAAGTGGGCCAGACATGTTTTCTGCACGTGTGAGCGGCTGTGGTCTCTGCAGGCCTGGTGCAGATAAACCGGTTTCCCTACGATTTCCAGCCATTGGTGAAGGATCCATGTCCTGCAGGACTGTGCAAACGATTTGATCATGGCGGACAAATAAGGGGGCTTCACACGCAGCCTCTCAGCCCCTGGGAGTGCTGGCCTTCAGGCCGCTGCAGGCTCTGTGGCCCAGGACCCGCTGCGCTGGCCCGCAGGCTCAGCATTGCTCTCTGTCCTGTCTGCATCAGAGTGGCCGCCGTGTCGGAAGCTGCTCTGCATCAGTTCCGTGTCGAGGAAGCAAGTCCCACAGCTCAGAGGAACGAGCACAGGGGCCGGGTCTCCACGTGTCAGCCTAGGTCCCAGACAGAGTGTCCACCTCGGGATTCCGTTCCCATTGCGGTGACGGGTTGGTTCTACTGAACTTTTGGCCTCGCCTTTCCTGCTTAGAGCAGAACCTATGATTCTGTAATTACATATCAATTAATGTGACAACTCACGGACCAAGTACAACCAACATGCAGGAGGCCCTTGGTAAACTTTACTGCCGTGACTCTCATGATCACATGTGGCTTTAAACAGGGATTTCAAAGGAGTTCCCTGGTGGCCTGTTGGTTAGGATCCAGACTCTCACTGCTTCAGCCTGTGGTCAGGAAACTGAGATCCTGCAAGCCACAGCCAAAAAGACTCAGAAAACCATGATTTCAGAGAAAAACAGCTCCGAGATGGCATCAGCGATTCTCCTCTATGCAGTCTTGTCCAGGACTTTTCCTTTCTCTGAGTTAATATTCCTAACACTCTCCGGTCTGCACCCACTGAGGTCCCCATATCATGTCTCTCCTTCCCTACAAAGTCAATACCCAAGAAGTTGGCTCGGCTGACTTTTCCTAACTTTCCTTTAACCACCGACCCTCCACTGCAGTCTCTGCCACTAACAGCCACTGGAACCGTGGCTTCTTCCCACAGCCATGCCCTTGGGAAGCACCTTGGCCCTTTACTGCTCCGGGTCATGTGGCCCCTTGGCTCTGTCTGCCCTGACCACTGTGATGTCCAGAAGGGTGGCCCCTGGACAGATAGTTATTGAACCAGGCAAATACATTGTTCATTTAATTATGTAGCACTTAAATTTAAAGCAGCTATCAAAAAACTGTTCAGTATGACTGCACCACTTGGGTGTGTGTATCTAGTGTTTTCAATTGCAAAGGCTGTGAAATCTAAACACAGAGCAAGAATTTCTGATGAAAATTCAGCATCTGAAGGGAGATGTGCTGAAGGGTAAAACACACACCAAGTTTCTGCGATCTGTTTCGAAAAGAAGATCGTAAAATCTCCCAGTACAGTTTATATAGATTACATTTTGAGATCATAATATTTTGGCTGTGTGGGATTAAACGCAATTTATTATTAACATTTATTTCACCTGTTTGATTTTCTTTTTAATGTGGCTACTAAGTAGAACCTTTGTGGTTGGCATTTTATTTTGAGAACTTTTAAGATCTAGTCTCTTATTGTTTAGTTGTGAAGTTGTGTCCGACTCTTTGCGACTCCAGGGACAGCCCGCCAATCTCCTCTGTCCATGGGATTCTCCAGGCAGGAATACTGGAGTGGGTTGCCATGCCCTTCTCCAGGGGATCTTCCCCACCACCAGGGATTGAACCTGAAACTCTTATGTCTCCTGCATTGGCAGGTGGGTTCTTTACCACTAGGAATCCCCTTGTATTAATTATATACATACAATTAATATATTCTATTGAAATTTAAAACCATGACAGTAAAATTGTTCTGGTGAATGTCGAACTTGTACGAAAGTCCTGTCAACCAGATGTGGAATTTTGCTGGCATTTCCTGGGATAACAAGACTTCTGGATTCTCCTCCCCTCACAATGGAGCTTCTGCTCCATCCATCAGGATGGCCTGGACACTCCAATCAACTAAGGAAATAATCAGCACCATGCTCTCAGGGGATCTGTTGATTTCTGGTCCATTTGTTATTCATAACAGATCAGACGGTTTCCACCCATCTGGACAGGTTTTATTCATCAGTGTGTGTGTCACACGTGTGCACAGAAAAAAGACTTGCCAGGTTTCATTAAGCAGAGCCTTCAAGGAGCACATGAGATGCTTTGTTTCTTTTAGGAGAATACCTGGTGCGCACTGCCTTTGATCTGGGCACGAGATTAGTGGTGAGTCAGATGGACCCTTGTTAGTGCGGAGTCAGATGGAGCAACGTTCCGACGTCACAGGTGAAATCGCTGAGGCCGAGCTGCCCAGGAGTGACGTTAGTTCAATAACTTAGAGCCACATGTAGGAAGGGGGAAAGGCCTTCGCATTGAAAGCCTGTCCACGGTTTGCTGGACCAACGACAGGAGGTGAATTTCAGTTTGTCAATATTGTAAGTGTGCTTTGGGGCAAGACTCGTTGACTGGGCAAGAAAAAAGCATTATTTTACTCATGTACACGTCTCTGAAAAATTTCCTGAAGTTGGAATGAAAGAGGACAAGGTAGAGAGTGTTAAAGAAGTCGTTCAAAACAGGCCATGGTGCCCAGACCTGGACCTTAACCCAGGGAGGCATCAACTCTCCTTCAACCAGGGAATTCTTTCAGGCTGTGTCTGAGGGTATAACTGTGGACACACAGGTCCCAGGGGTGATGGGTGACCCACTGTAGGTGTGTTTCACTGAAGGAGCAACCCCTGTGCGACTGGGAAGGGGGCACGAGGTGGTGGCTGTTTCCTTGCTCATCAGATGGCCTAGGTCAAGCCAGAAGCCATGGGGCAGCTTACAGACCAGGGCAGCTCTGGGTCCCAGGCATCTCCTCGTCATCAGTGTCTCCTGCGGGTCACCCACGTGATCCCAGCTGGAGAGACGGTGATGCTGTCCCTGTCTGTCTCCCCAGCAGGGCCCTCTTCTCTCCCTGGGGCCCAGCCCTGCTGACCTCTGGCTGAGCACCAGCCCCAGAGGTGGCTCACTGGGCTCTGGGACCCGTCTTGCAATTAACCCCAATTTCCAAAACAGCTCAAGTGGTCTGTGGCAGGAACACACCTTTGACGTTTCTGAGAAGAGTACTCTGGGGAGAAAGGCGGTGGGCTCTTCTCTGCCCCAGAGATAATGACAGGAGGCGAGAGTGTGCACTGGAGGCTGGTCCAGGGACATGCTGCTGGGGTGGGTGCCTGACCTTGGTCGCTGTAACTGAAGACCAGGGGGAGTCTGGCTCAGAGAATCTTGGAATCAGGTAGGCTGTCTCTTTACCACATGTATGGTGTTGCCGCTCGGCAGCTCCTGACAGGAGACCAGATCTCAGAACAGTGATGGCCCTGGTTCAGGCCCCAGCCCACCTGCTGCTGACAACTCTTGACCTCTGACAACCTACTTACTCACCTCAATTGAAATATGAGGGAAAGAGCAATTCCGGTGTTACTGGTTATTTGGATATTTAAGCCACATGATTTTTGTTTCAATGCCATGTAGTCCACAAAGTGTTACACAAATGTTCTCTTTGTTGACGTTCTTTAAAAGGGCTTTCCTGGTGGCTCAGATGGTAAAGAATCCGCCTGCAATGCAGGAGACCTGGGTCCAGTCCTTGGGTGGGGAAGATCCCCATGGAGAAGGGAATGGTAATCCATTCCAGTATTCTTAAAATAGTAGAACAATGGGTTTCCACTTGTCTGTCTCTAACAATGTTGTGGAAGGAAAGACATGGATGCATTGAAAGTCAAACCGCACTCAAAACAGCAGGTGAAAATCACCACCATTCCCTGGTGACCAGCCATCGAAGACACTGGGATGGATGTCACAGGCTTGTCTCTGCCTCATCTGAGGCAGGCCCAGTCTGGACCAGTGGGAACCTTCAGAGAGAAACAGGCAGGGACCAACACACACTGATCCTCATGTAAAAGGGAGAGAAACTCCCCAGCTCAAAGCCAGGGAAGCCAGGTCCTCAAGGCCTACCCCACTCCCAAAAAGAAAGGATGGGATTTGTTATTTTAAAAGATATAAAGACCAAACTCAAGCAGGATCCTGCATGGAAGTTTCTACCAGGCTATGTTTCTCAAAGACTCCTTCTCACGATCATTTCAAATCGGCTGAATTCATAAAACTTTACTGTGCGGTGCTGACCTCCTCTCATTCAAAGGTGTTCTGAGCAGTCTGACACTTATCAGAGCGCTGTGATCTGAGAACGCAGGGCAGCGCTGTGGACTTTGTTTGGTGACTGCATTTACAGACGAGGTCCAGTGAAAATCTGTCCTGTTCTTGAAGGCCTACCTGCGTGGGGTGGGAGCACTTTTACCTCTGAAGGCAGGCCCAGTGGTGTCCCAGCTGGTGTGGTGATCGCAGGACAGCCTGGTCTGCACCAGGAGGGTGGGGAGAGGATGCGAGGACAGGTGGCAGGGGGTGGAAGCAATGACTCCAGAGGTTTGGGGGACAGCAGGGCCCCATGAGAGGCTCCCTGGAGCAGGCGGTCATGAGACAAGGAGGCTGCTGTTTCAGACATGTGGCCCCCTGCAATCTGGCACCCACCCCTCAGAACCACAGTTTGTGGGGCCACCTGGGGGCAGAGGCTGCTGTGGCCCCTCCCCCCCGGGAGGGGTTCTGACCCGTGTGGCCTGCGGCGGGCTGGGACGTCAGACAGGTGCTGGGGGTCAGGAAAGGGGTAGAGGTGATGCAGGGGGTGGGGGGTCATTCAGGAAGGTGCTAGGGGGTCAGACGGGTGGGGGGTGAGGCAGGGAGCAGGGGGGTCAGGCAGCGGGTGAGGAGTGAGGCAGGTGCTGGGGGGTCAGGCAAGGGGACTGATGCCCTGGGGAGTCGTGGGTCCTGAGGAGGCACCAGTCTCCCTTTCTGTCTCCAGTTATCCTGCTGAGGAGCTCTGCAGGGACATCAATGCCAGGCCAGCCCGAGGAGACACTCCAGAGACCCCCACACTTTGCGCACAGTAGGGTCTTCGTGGGCATTTATCCATCTGAGCTGTTTATTCCTACGTGGTGGATCCTATCTCACCCTGGCCATCCCAGTGGATAGGAATTGACTCCTTGTACCAGAAACGCTCATGGTTACCAGGTCCCCTGATCTTTTTCAGTCACTTGAGACACTTTTCGCTTTGTAATTTAAAAAGCCCACAAGTTCAGTTTAAAGAGCCTCTCAGCTGTGCAGGCGGGAGGAGCCCGGGGACCCCACCTGCTCACAGGCTCCTCAGGAGAGTTCGGACAAGAGGTGAGAACCCACGTTCAGGGAGGCTGAGAAAGCATCTTCCTTCTCCCCGGGGCTGGTGGAGGGGAGTAGAGCGGGGACCCTCTTTTCCTGGACCCCTGGTCTCCACTGCAGGTCAACATCAGCTCCTGGAGGTGACCTTGTTTCTAGTCAGGTGATTGCTGCCAGGAGCCCAGGAGCTGGCTCCCAGGTGGATGAAAGCTGGGCGGAGGGGGTGGAGGCTCCTCCGAGGTGCTGGGGGAGGGCAGGGTGGAGGAGGGCTAGGGTGGGAGGGCTGTGAGCCCAGGCTCCCTATGTGAGCAAATGTTACAGATTTGTGTGCAAATCACTGAGACCTTTTTCTTTTTTGGATTCTGATAATTATTTTTTTCTTAATCTATTTATTTTTAATTGAAGGATAATTACAATATCGTGTTGGTTTCTGCCATACAACATCACTGAGATTTTAACTATATGTATTTCTGCTGCTGCTGCTAAGTTGCTTCAGTCGTGTCCGACTCGGTGCAATCCCATAGACGGCAGCCCACCAGGCTCCCCTGTCCCTGGGATTCTCCAGGCAAGAACATTGGAGTGGGTTGCCATTTCCTTCTCCAATGCATGAAAGTGAAAAGTGAAAGTGAAGTCACTCAGTCGTGTCCGACTCTCAGCGACCCCAGGGACTGCTGCCTACCAGGCTCCTCTGTCCATGGGATTGTCCAGGCAAGAGTACTGGAGTGGGTTGCCATTGCCTTCTCCGATGTATTTCAGCAGTTTGAGTTAAAAGATCAGACCGGAGGCTGGGCCTGCTAGTGTGAGTCAGCAGCTGGTGTTGCCCCAGTGGGTCAGATCGTTGGATTTGGAAGTGCATATATGGAGATCGCTAGACCTAACCCTTCACTGTTAGATGTGGGATGACCCAGGCACAGGGAGGGGAACACGTCCTCAGATACAGCCTCCCCTGACTCCCTGCTCCCACGCCTGGCTTCCTCCTGCCAGGTCCTGCCCAGGCAGGCGGCCTCCTGCCAGAGTGATCAGCGATGCCTGGCATCGGGGTGGGAGTGGGGAGCCTTTGCTGGAAGCTGAGCTGGAAGAAGTGAGGGCGGGTCATGCCCTGATTCCAGGGAGGAGGTGGGGAGGCAAGAGCCTCTGCTTGTCCCCTTCTCTGTGGCCCCCGCCGGAAGCAGCAGGAGAGCTTTCAGCAGCCGTGGGGAAGTGCACATGGGCTGGCGCTTTGTGTCCTTTCCAGGACATTTGATTAGCTTCCTCGACTTTATATATAGTTTTCCAGGAACAGGCTGATGAGCTTCTCAACACAGGGATATTAATACCCCAAGCAAAGCACATGAAGGAAAACAGCCACCAGGGTGGGACCGTCGGGAGATGGGGAGGGGGAGGAAGAGAGGGACTCATGGCCATGGAGAGAAGGGACACAGGCACGCCAGGGCACCTGCTGTGGATTGCGAATGATCTGTTTTATAAGCAGCTTAGAATCCCAGGATTCTCTATAGCCCACAAGGTGACAGGAAAAGTTGCTTCTGATGATTGAATTTCATATAATGTCATAACTTTATATATTATTGTCTGATACTCAGTGGACAGGAATTTGAGCAAACATCAGGAGATGGTGAAGGACAGGGAATCCTGGCGTGCTGCGGGTCATGGGGTCAGAAAGAGTCGGAAGTGATTTAGTGACTGAACAGCAACATCTGATACTCAGCATATTGGGGTCAGCATGTGGGGACTACTTAGCAGTAGTTTCCACTCCCAGGTGGAGCAAGTGGTAAGGCACCCGCCTGCCAACGCAGGAGACATAAGAGCCTCAGGTTTGATCCCTGGGTTGGGAAGATCCCCCAGAGGAGTGCATGGCAACCCACTCCAGTGTTCTTGCCTGGAGAATCCCATGGATAGAGGAACCTGGTGGGCTACAGTCCATGGGGGTTGCAAAGACTTGGACATGACTGAAATGACTTAGCACAGCACAGTACCACTCACAGACAAGCTCCCCCCTCCCACCCCGCCCCTGCAGGTTGCTAACCCTCCATCGTGGCGTTGAGAGGACCCGAGACGGAGCCTCAGCTCAGCCCGTGCAGAGGCCGAGCCATCCCTGGAGGGTAGGGCACTGTTTTAGGAAGACAATCTGGGGGCAGCTCCACAGTGGAAAATCCCTGGTTCTGTGAGCATCCAGGGTTAAAAAAAAAATGTGGACTTATTTCCTCTAGGAGGCATGAATGAAAAACACGGCTTTTATTGCACAACTGGAAAACTAACCAACATGGAGCTAAGGAAGACTGTCTTTGCTTAACTGAGCTTGACAAGAAAACTATCAAGCCTCAGCTTTGGGTAAGCAGCTTCACTTTTATCCTGGGTGAAAACTTGAAAGTAGCAAGTGAGTTTGTTCTCAGGGACACCTGTCACACACACAGAGTGGACACCTCGTGTATTTGTGTGTGTGTTTGAGTTTGAGCCCCTACAAATGGGATGGTGGGTGTGGAAGCTGGATGAGGCAGGAAGGTGGGGCCCTGGCTGTGTAGGGGACATGCAGGTTTGTGGGACCAGCTGGAGAGAGGACGAAGGTCTGGGGCTGCGGGCTGGGAAGGTTTGGGTCCCACCCCCAGGGGTCACCCTACCCTGAGAAATACTCCATCGAGGGAGCAGGAGAAGTAAGGGGGCTGTGTCTTCTGGGGTTGCTGTAACTTGGGAGGCTGGGAGCCCAGGTGACAAAGGCTGGGCCATGTGACGTGTGGTCCCTCCCCAGAAGTGCACTGCCTGGAGCGCTGTGGGGATGATCCAGAAGAGATGCCCTATGTAAGCCCAGGGCCAGGATGAGGGAAGCCGGGCCCAGCAGTGCTTATGTGTGTAGGGCCAGACTCCACACATGTGGACACAGTGCCCCATATTCTGTAGGGGAAAAAGTAGGGTCCTGACTGGAGATCTTATAGAATCCTTGTGGACCAGACCAAAGACTATTGCAACGACTAGGGGTTTGAGGAGGGTCAGAGACCAGGGTCCTCTCAGGATCGAGGTGGGTGAAGGTGCCCACACCACGGGAACCACAGGGCTACAGCCAGGAAATTGGCCCACTCAGTTGCCCTCCCAGCAGGACTGAAATGCCACGGAATCTCAGGAGGGGAGGGGGCCCAGACAGCAGGGGTCTCGAGGGAGCCGCTGGGTGAGTCAGGGGCCGAGACACACTGCGGGAGGCCGTGTTCCTCACCCTCCTGCCCCCATTCACCTGCTCGAAGGCTGGCAGGTGTGACCTTTTTTGTAATCAGGGTCAGTGCAGACGTTGTGAGTTGAGCTCACATGGGAGCAGGGTGAGCCTGGAGTCCAGACGCCGTGTCCTTGTCAGAGCAGGAGAGGATGTAGAGATGCGTGTGGAGGAGGCCGCCTGGCCGACGGAGGCGCAGATGGATGCCACAGGCGCCGAGGACCACCTGGAAGGGGCAGGAAGGGTCCTCCCTGGAGCCTTCAGAGTGGGCACCGCCCTGGCCACACTCTGATCTAACTTGAGGCCTCCAAGGCTGGGAGAGAGTATATTTCAGTTGTTTTAAGCCCCTGGTTTGTGGTCGTTTATTCCAGCGGCCCCAGGAAATGAGACCGAGAGGTTTATAACACCCGACTCCTGCGGCCTCTAAGGTGTCAACAGATTTATATCCAGACACTCACACAAGGGGAGAGGAGTCCGGGCAGCCTGTTCCTCTCTGGAGGCTAAGGACCAAAATTCACCAAATAGCGGCACGTTGAGGATTGCAGGGCTGCGTGAGGCCCGGAGTGAGGGGGTGCTCGCTGACAGTGGGGGTTCTGGAGAGGAGCCAGGGTGTGGGGGCATGACCACCACTCGGTTGCTGAGAGCAGGTCTGCAGTGAGGCGACTGTGAAGCAAGGCTGTGACTGCGCCCCACCCCCCCAGTCTCCCTCTTGGCTGTTTCCCAGGGAGACCGTGCCCTGGGGGAGGGGGAGATGAGACTTCGGCGGGGTGGGGGAGGGTATGCGAGCCTGGCTGGAACTCACGTGCCACCACAATCCATCAGCCAGGGGAGGGGGTGTTGGGGTCAGGTCCCCCGACAGCCGGCCAGGTGTGTCTCTGAGTCTGTCCCACGTGTATGTCTAGTTCTCGACTCCATCGTCTGGACGGACACACTTGGCAGAATTCCCACATTGCTCCTCTGACACATGGAGCGACCCACAGGCTTTCGGGTGGGAAAGGCCGAGTGGAAGACTCCAGAACAGCCTCTGGGCGTCCCTGGAACTGCAGAGCTTGGGGCCACTACCAGGGATGTGAAGGTCAGAGTGGTGCAGCCTGCCGTATTTCCGCTTACCTTGCCTGTTCTGCCCGTGCAGAAGATGAGTGGGTTTGAGGGACCAACTGTGAATCACTGTGGACCCAGTCAGATGGTGGCTCAGTGCAGGGGCTACTCCAGGTGCGTGTTCTCCGTGTCCTCCAGTGTCTGGTGGTATGCAGTCACTAGGCTGGAGGGCGCTTTTCCCACTGTACCTGTTGGAAAGGACCGCGAGAAGCAGTTTGCCTCCCAGCAGGGCTGGTGACACACCTTCGGTGAACTGACTATCTGTCCCTCCGCCACTGTATGATCCATGGGGCCTGTGATCCACGGGGCTCATGCTGGTCTCTGCACCAAGCAGGGTAGTGCACTGGCCTAGGACATCATGGTAACTGATGACCTCACGCTGACCGGACTCCAGGGACTGAGCTGGAGAGAAACAACCCAGACTCCGATAAGACCTGTGTGTGGCAGAGAGTGGACGTTGATCTCACAGAAACTCTGTGGACATCTTAAGGGGCCCAGTGCTCCAAAACTTGTCAGAAGGTAAGTTTTGTATCTCACACTGCCTCCGCTAAGAAGAAAACACAAAGTCCAGTGGGCTTTCTTGGAGCTTGAAGGCAGCAAATAATTCCTTTGGCCACATCACTCTGACCTATTTGCTGAGTGACCCTCGAGGCAGCTGGTTTTGGTGGGTCTCTCGGCAAAAGAAGGTTCTGCAGCTGATGGCCATTTAACTGGAAATTTAGCAACAAGCGAGGGAGGTGGGAGCCTCGGGGAAACTGATAAGATGTGTCTGCCGTCTCCAAAGGCCACGAGGCAACCCTTTTCATGTTTTACCCCCTAAGCACATGTTCATGGAACTGGGATTAAGTAAACAGGCTTCTAAGATGAATTTGGAGATATTTCTTATCTGGATCCCTAAACAAACAAACTGACCAGCCAGCCAACCCCAGAGCACTATAAGGGTTACAGGAGTCTTAGTTCCAGAGATCCTTAAGGCTAGAGCTTACAGAAAATTCACTGAGCACCATTAAGTGTGTCTATCTTTGTAGGGTAGGGGACTTGTTCGTGTTTATATCATGGAGGGAGCACAGTCATGAGACCAGAAGCTTGGTGCTTTCATAAGAGCTCTGATCAAACTAGGAAATCTAAGTTCTCATCTGGGTGTTCCCAGAAGAGTCGCTTACTCACTCTCTCTAGTTCAAAACTTCCTCATCTGCAAAACAAATAGGCGGGTTCAGATCAGAGGAGAGATTAATCTCCCGATTCAGTCCCAATCAACTGGAGACCAGCGGGGCGTGGGGACAGATGTCTGCCTGGAGCTCGTAGTTTAATGAGAACCAGCTCTTCAGACCATGATCTCTGAGGCTCAACTTTGCCACTTGTCAGTTTTGTGTTTGAGTTCCCATTCCCTCAGTTTTAAAGTGGAAATGCTATAGTGTAATACCTCCGTGATGTGGAGCTCATACCAGTTAAACGGGTGTCTATCAGGTTCTGAGAACTGTGCCTGGCACCTGG
Source organism: Bos indicus x Bos taurus (assembly GCF_003369695.1). Lineage (NCBI taxonomy): Eukaryota > Metazoa > Chordata > Mammalia > Artiodactyla > Bovidae > Bos > Bos indicus x Bos taurus. The sequence continues at coordinate 42,154,887 of NC_040099.1, forward strand.
CCAGAGTTCAGGAAACGTTAACCGTTGGTGTTAGAGTCAGCGACAGTGTTGCCATCATTTAGTCCCTGCTTCCTGTTTCCAAGCGCCATTCTGTGCTCTGATGGCAGAACCCGCTGCCTGCATTTTAGAAATACTGACTCCTGGTTCCAGAACTGGAGATTTTGGTTCCATGGATCCAGTTTGGGAACAGGGATCTGTATTTCTGCAAAGTTTTTCAGATTCATGATGACTGGGAGCCTTGTTTTGAAATCTAGGCTCTTGCCAACACATACATGTACACACACACACACATGCAAACACACACACCTCAGGTAAACACTCCCACATTCACATCTGTGTAATAAAGTCTATTTAAAAACAGAGTTATAATTAGAAAATTCCTGAGTCTCACAATAAAACACTTCCTTATTTGTAAGGTTTTCTAAATGGTTGTGGTGGCCGAAAGTGCCCGGGTGAGGAAGCCCTGATTAGACTTCTTCATCTGACTTGCAAGAAGGCTTTGGGGAAAGACTCGCTTGGAGGAACGTAGGGGATGGTCGGCGTCTGGACACTACTGCTGGGTGATGGCACGTATCTGGCGCTTGGGACCAGTGGAACATACTCCCTCCGCCTTTCCCTCCAGGTGTCAGAGGATGTGAGAGACAGCCCAACAGTGAGCCCTTGATCAGACTCTGGCCGATTAGAACCTGCAGCCCAGCAGGGCTCTCCGGTGTTTAGCGCAGATGTCCAGGTGTTTCACACTGCCCAACGGGCCTTCGGTCAAACAGGCTGTGGACCTTCTCGTCCTCTGCCCCTTACACATACGTGCCTTGGAGGCCCAGAATCAAGTGTGACAGCTGCACATGTGCGAGTGGGCATCCCAGAGTGGATGTGGTGGACACTGTCTGGCTTCCATGGAACCTGAATTAAGCAAACACCCTTCACATTCCTGCTGGGCTCTGCTGAGCCTTCTCAAGGTTGCTGAAATTGAATTCAAAAGCCAAACACGTGCTCTGGCCGGGCTCATAGAGCAGCTGCCGATTGCAAACACATGGTTTAGCAATGCATGAGGTGCTCGGGGGTTTGGGGTTGCTGATTAAGTGGGATAATCACCAGAAACATCATTCAAATCCCTTGCCCTGTACACAAGCACATTTAAAAATTTTTCTTTCTTAAAAGCACCAAGTTAAAAAAAAAAAAAAACTCAGATGAAAATGCTTAATGATCCTAAAGATGGAAGCTAAATTTTGGATTTGAATTTTACAGACATCAGTGGAAAATGCCACATAAAGCAGGATGCTGTGCACTTAGCTTGCTCTTGCAGCCTTGGGTGCAATTTCTGAAACAAGGGAGATTAAGATCCATGACCATAAAAAGTCTGATGAAGGTATCTTCGGGTCACAGGCAAGAAAGAAATCCAGCAGGAGACAATTCTGTTCCATCAGTCAGGGTTGCCTGTGGGTACCAGGTGCCGTCAAGCCACATGCTTGACTCAGAGAACAGTCTTGGGCATACAGGGGGCCAGAGGAGGGGGTCACAACCTTGCATCCCCTCCAGAATCCTGGGTGGAAACACTTCATTACTGGCAAGTGTCCAAGTCCTTATCTTTGCCAAGTGACTCTCTGAGCAGGTCTGGTCTTAGCAGCACGGGGGAGGATGCTGTGGGTGGAGTTTGAACAAGGATGGTGGTCCCGCCACATGGAGGAAATGGAAATCTGCTGCACAGAGACCCTTGCTGATGACCAAGCCATTTCACCGTTGGGAGTATTTTCTTTTGCTGTGTGCCACTAAGCTAACACCCAGCTGTGGGAAGTTGTACGGGTCAGATGGGCAGAGTGTGCCCAGTGCAGTTTGGAGGGCAAACAGTTTGCGTTACCTGTGCCCACAACTTTTTTGAAGTGACAGGGGTGTTGAACCCCACAGTGGGTCTGTCTGCCCAAGTTTCAGGGTTCCCAGTGAGGCCCTGGTTATCAGCAAGGGCCACTCTGAATTAAAGCAGGGCACCACACGTGAGGATTTGTGTCCTGTTATGACCAACCTAGATAGCATATTCAAAAGCAGAGACATTACTTTGCCAACAAAGGTCCATCTAGTCAAGGCTATGGTTTTTCCAGTGGTCACGTATGGATGTGAAGAAAGCTGAGCGCCGAAGAATTGATGCTTTTGAACTGTGGTGTTGGAGAAGACTCTTGAGAGTCCCTTGGACTGCAAGGAGATCCAACAAGTCCATTCTAAAGGAGATCAGTCCTGGGTGTTCTTTGGAAGGACTGATGCTAAAGCTGAAACTCCAATACTTTGGCCACCTCATGCGAAGAGTTGACTCATTGGAAAAGACTCTGATGCTGGGAGGGATTGGGGGCAGGAGGAGAAGGGGACGACAGGGGATGAGATGTCTGGATGGCATCACTGACTCGATGGACATGAGTCTGAATGAACTCCGGGAGTTGGTGATGGACAGGGAGGCTTGGTGTGCTGCAATTCATGGGGTCGCAAAGAGTTGGACACAACTGAGCGACTGAACTGATGCGGACGATTTTTTTTCACTTTGTTTCATTTCTCCCCGCCTCCAGTGAGAGAGTAGGGTCCATGGTAGCTCCTGGTTGTCCACAACAACGGGTTGTGGGTGGGCTCTGGGTTTACTGGCCTGTGGTGAACTGGCCCCTGGCTTGTGTGGTTCTCCCAGAGCCCTCTGCATCGCCATCATCTTTTATGTCTGCTAACATAAGATTACCCCACTGGAAAAGACCCTGATGCTGGGAAAGATGGAGGGCAAAAGGAGAAGCAGGAGGCAGAGGATGAGACGGTTGGATAGCATCCACCAACTCAATGGACGTGAATTTGAGCAAACTCTGGGAGATAGAGAAGGACCGGGAAGCCAAGTGTGCTGCAGTCTATGGGTTTGCAAAAAGTCAGACACGACTGTTGAACAGCAACAACAAAAGTGTTCAGACTCTTGGTATTGCCTTTAGCTTTAGGTGAGAAAGATTAATCTCTGCTTGAGTGAGAGCAAGTTCTAGTGTTTCAGATCATCAGATTTTCAACGTCTGGTATCTTCTAATCACCTTGTAGTAGTGCATTTAATGATGGATTTATTGCATTTATTACAATCACGGACTGCTTCACAGTTACATCAGTAAACAGTGTTTCTACTCAAAGCTCTCCTGTAACTGCTGAGCAGTTGTGAACTTGCTCATCTTCCAGTCTCAGCACAGCGGGTCATGTACTCAGCAGTGATAGATGGTTCTAACTGCTTTTCTCCAAGTGTTTATTTCTGCATTTACTTACGAAGTAGGCATCTGTCTCCTGTGTATATGGCCTCTGTTCCAAATGTGCCAAACATGCCCCATCCAGTTCACATATGATCACTGCTCCCTGAGATGTATGAGACCTCATGGTCCCAGGAGCTGTCAGATCCAGGGGGGACCCTTCATGTGCCCAGGACTTGGGGGGACTGGGTGCTGGTTATCAGCAACTTGGACTGCTTCCCTTGACCTCTGTGATATTTTGCTGTCCTTCTAACTCTGCTGACTCTTCTCTTAAATGTCAGAATTTCTCAGAATTCAGCTCTTGGTCTTTTCCTCTCAAGCTGTTGCCCAGGCTGGGCCACCTCATCCTGTATGCCAATGACTCCTGCATCTTTCTCTCAAGGCTGACATTGCCCTGGAGACCTGCCCCCTGTCTCCACCCCCACCCCAAGGGGGTCTATCAGTCTCTGTCTGAGATTGATGTCAGCCCCCTGTGTTCTCAGGTTCTCTGAAAATTCCTCCTCCAGGAACTGTGTCCGTGTTGATCATGAGGGGGTCAGAGGTGTTCAAGATCAAACACTGAAGGTTAGTCTAATGTATTAGAGTGGATTTTCCCTGAAAAGCACAAATCTCTTACCTTGAAATCTTTCTGGAGTGACTGAGAAAGGGTGGCGTTAGGGCCACTTTCTTGGCAGGCCTTGGAGGGTGTTTGCCTCTCTGGGTGAACCATCCTGGGTGTCAGGGACCAGGAGAGTTTGGGAACCAGTCATATCTTATCCTGTTCCTGGTAGCTTGTCAGGCTGGGAGTGAGTGCACTGAGAAGATGGAGACGATGGGGTTCGAGGAGGGTCCCCACCCCTCAGCCCTAGGGCAACCGTTGCACATGGCGTTGGCTGCACAGAGTTCCCCGGCTGTGCTACATCCTGGGGTCTGTGCCCAAATCCACGAGGCTGCTGGAAACCCTCACTCATTCATTCATCAAATATAAGTGAAGGGGTGACCTGGCAACACCCCACCCCCTAGGCTTTTACCCGAAGGAACTGACACAGGGGCTCCAACAGGCATGTTCACAGCAGCCAGGAGACGCAAGCAGCCCAGATGCCCATTGATGGATGGATGGATAAATAAAATACGGTATACATATGCAATAGAGGGGTTTCCCAGGGAGCTCAGTGGTAAAGAACCCGCCTGCAGTTCAGGAGATGAGGGTTCGATCCCTGGGTTGGGAAGACCCCCTGGAGAAGGAAGTGGCAACCCACTCCAGTATTCTTTCCTGGAGAATCTCATGGTCAGAGGAGCCTGACGGGCTACAGTCCATGGGGTCACAAAGAGTTGGACATGACTGAGCATGCACACATATACGATGGAACATAATTCCACAGTACATAGAATGAAAACACAGATAAACCTTAACAACGTTATGCTCAGTGAAATAAACCAGAATCAAAACCACAAATAGGAGTCCACTTACATGAAATATTCAGAAGAGGCAAATTCATAGAGACAGAAAGTAGAGGTTTCCAGGGGCTGGGGGGAGAGAAGAGAGGGGAGTTATCACTGAAGGGGGACAGAGTTTCTGTCTGGGATGATGGGAATTTTGGAAACACATTGTGCTGATGGTTGCACAGTACTGTGAATGTAATTAATGGTTGAAACAGCTAATTATATATATATTTCACCAGAATAAAAAAATATGTAAATGGAGGGGTGACAGTTACCATTATGGTTCCTAGTGTGCTTCTGCACACCTGTGAGGGGGCGGTTCCGGGGCAGGAGTCAGGCCTGGTGGCACTGCAGCCTCCAAGTCCAGCCCCAAGGAGGATCTGGAGGTGGGTCTCAATGCTGAGCCGTGAGAGGCATCTTATTAATAATACGTGGAGAGAACTTTTTATTTCCCTGGGACTCAGGTGCCAAATTGGTAAGCCCCTTTTCACTCTACAAATGTGGGAGTTTACCCCTTCTTTTTGGAGAAGCCAATGGCACCCCACTCCAGTACCCTTGCCTGGACAATCCCATGGACGGAGGAGCCTGGTAGGCTGCAGTCCATGGGGTCGCTAAGAGTCAAACACGACTGAGTGTCTTCACTTTCACTTTTCACTTCTATGCATTGGAGAAGGAAATGGCAACCCACTCCAGTGTTCTTGCCTGGAGAATCCCAGGGATGGGGAGCCTGGTGAGCTGCTGTCTATGGGGTCGCACAGAGTTGGACACGACTGAAGCGACTTAGCAGCAGCAGCAGCATCCCTTCTTTGTGGAGGGGGCAGAGAGGCTGGCTGTGGGCTGTGTGAGTGTTCCCTGGTGACACGCTTTAGAGGGCCTGGCTGTGGAACGTGGTGTGGAGGACCCAGGACGCGTGTGGAAGCTGCACGTGGAAAATGGGGTGGAGGCGGCGGGGAGGCCTTGACTCTTGGTTCAGAGTGTGTGCTGGAGCCCAACAGGCTGAGGGTTCCTGAGCAGTGTGGATGGGAAAAGCTGACCTCCCGGGGGCAGGTGGATGCTTCCTGGGTAGGCTAGACTGTCCGGCAGCTCCCCGGAGGCCCACGTGACCCACTTGACTTCAGTGCGGGGCAGGCACTGGCATCCGCAGGTTGTAATTATGTTGATCATGATTCTTTTCCACCCCAGGCTCTCCTTTTTCTTCTTCATTTTTCTCCCCTTAAAAAAAAAAAAAAAAAAAAAAAACACACACACACACAGAAAAGCACTCCTCCCCGTTTCCTTCAAAGCTCTGTGGCATCTTCAGATCTGGGTACTTGAAAGCTAAGGCTGATCTTAATTTCCGATGGACGTAACGTGCGTTGGAAATTCTTTTCCACATCAAATTAAGTCTGTCTTGGACTGATTTCCTGGAAGTGTTTTTCATTAGAATAATAGTCCTCAGCTGAGAGATCAGAAGACCTGCTACCACAGAAGGGGAAACAGAAAAAGAGACAGGGTATCGTCAAGTGCGCCCCCCAGGAGGCACCCAGGGGACGTGGCCAGGGAGAAATGCTCCCATCTCCAGGCTGGTCCCCGGAAAGCGGCTCTGGGTCTGATGGGCTACCAGTAACTTGAGTAACAAAGCCTTTTTTTTTTTTTTTTTTCACTGAAAGCATAAAGAAGAGAGAAACTGAATTCAACCAGCCAACCCGCCAATCGAGTAGCCAAGTTCACTGTGCACCTACTGACTGCCCCCCCATCTGAGGTGCCAGGCATCTAACCATTAACAAGACAAAGTCTTGAACGAGAGTAAAACTCTCATGGGACTTGACTCGGGGACGAAGACAGAGCTCCTCCGTCTGTGGTGATTTCTTTCCTTGGTGGAAACATGCCCCTCTGTGCAATGCACACGCGCACACACTTGGCCTTGCCTACAAGGGTTCCAGGAGGGCGGAGGAAATCCTTGAGAAATTCTTTCTTCCTCCTCCCGTCTGAAACTTGACTTGTTTACTGCAGCCTGTTAACGGCCTTGAGAGTGTCTTTAATCCCTAGCCAGGGTCTTTAAATGTAATACATCAATAACAGGTAATTACTCACTTTGACCTCCTTGCTCTTTCCCTGTGCCCTGCAGGGTGAGCCTTGGAACTTCCAAGTCCTGTAGCAGATTCTTCCCATCAAAGTGTCAGAGCTCGGAAGGCGCACATCGGGGTACTGGTGCGCTGGCTTTAATCCATCCCCCACCCCCTCCTCTCATCCCAGCCTCGTGGTCACTGTCGGGGGCTGGCGTTCTACCTGCAGGTTTAAAGTCGGCACCACTGCAGGCCCAGACGAACTGGCCCCGTGCACCCACCTGCTGCCCCGAAGGGTTGTATGCGGCTGGTTAGTTGCTCCCAGCCTGTCAGGTTGTTCCAGTTTTGTATGTTCAGGAAAATCCTGTTAAGTTCAAAACTTCCTTTTGCCCCAAACGGATCTTTGCTCTGAGAGGCCTGAACACAATGGTCGGAGGAGCTCGCTCCTTGGTTTGGTGCCTGGAGCTCCTGTAGCAAGATTCCCAAGGCGGCAGGGTTTGTTTGTTCTGTTGCCAGCTCAGGGCTGGACGGCCTGGTCCCTGGCTCTGGTGAACTGCTGGATCAGCCCTGTCCTGAGGACAGCGTTGTGCGCCGTCTACGGGCGAGGATGTGTCTCCCCCACGGAAGCCACGTGCATAGCCTGCCTTCCCTTCCTGACACGTGGGAAAGTGAAAGTGTTGGTTGTTCAGTTGTGTCTGACTCTTTGTGACCCCATGGACTGTAGCCCACCAGGGCCTTCATCCGTGAAATTCTTCAGGTAAGAATACTAGGGTGGATTGTCATTCCCTTCTCCAGGGAATCTTCCCGACCCAGCAATCGAACCCAGGTCTCCTGCATTGCAGGCTGATTCTTTATGATCCGGGAAGCCCATACATGTGGGAATAACCACACAAATGTTCTAACTTCATTGCTAAAGCATTGCATTAAATGCTGCAGGCTTGGTTCTCTGTTCAAATGACATCCTTACCGCCCACCCCAGGCTCCCTTGTGTGGATGAAGAGATGTCCCAGACATCAGCTGAGGCAGGGACACTAATGACCATAAATGCTGATCACTCAGAGGAAGTGAAGTCATAGTGTGCAGAGTCTTGTCAATACATCCTACCTGGGGCTCCCACAGAAGTGACATAAGCAGTGAATGAGGAACCCACTGGAGGCTTAAGGGTTGGCCCCACCAGGGCTTCCCTGGTGGCTCAGAAGGTAAAGAATCCTACTGCAATGCAGGAGACCTGGGTTCGATCCCTGGGTTGGGAAGATCCCCTGGAGGAAGGCATGGCAACCTACTCCAGTATTCTTGCCTGGAGAATCCCGTTGGACAGAGGAGCCTGGCAGGCTACAGTCCATGGGGTGGCAAAGAGTCAGACATGATTGAGCACAGCACAGCACAGAGTTAACTTGAGGGGAACACTGAACATATTTCCTGACACTGGAAGCAATACCTACGTTTCTAGACCCAAACAATCAAAACTGCACAATTGAATCCTGTGATGTTACTCAGACGGTTTCCGCACTTGCTAATGATAGAAACTCACTCTGAAGGTAGACACAACAAGGTCTTACAGGATGTTCTGGAGTTTCAGGGGGAGCTGTGACTAACAGAGTGGAAACTTTCACTTTTAAACCTGATTTCATCCTTAACCTTGCTGGTGACCTCTGGCCTCTCACCTACTCTTTTGATGCCTGTTTTCCAGTGACTGTGATGGCTACGCCATATCAAAGGGGCCTCTACATGTCATGGAGACCTCACATGATAAGAAATATGTTTATACTGAAGAGTGCTGAGGACGTCAAACTCCGTCTCTACAGCATGTCCTGTATTTCAGTGGTCCCCAGCCTTTTTGGCACCAGAGACCAGTTTCATGGAAGACAATTTTTCCATGGACTGGGAGTTGAGGGGGGATGATTCAAGTGCATTACATTTATTGTGTACTTTATTTCTATCATTATTACGTCAGCTCCATGTCACATCATCAGGCATTAGATCCGAGAGGTTGGGACCCCTGCTTTATTGTAATCAATGTGGTAAAAAGAAAAGTCATTTTTTGGATGTTATGGAGCTCCACATGCTTCTGGGCTGAAGCCCACTTTCCACAAGCTGACCATCAGCTCCCTAGCGTGCCCTGTCCAGTCAAAGACAAGCATCCCGAGAGGCATTGGGGGCATTCCATGGGAACGATGACCAGTAGTCTCTTCTGCCCATCACAGAATCTTCTGTAATTTTTTCCAGCAGAAATTAAAATAAAAGAGGATCTCCCTGGAGTGCCTGGCAGATGGTAAGTGCTCAGTAAACACTATTTATCACCATATCATTGTTGGTTTTTTTTGCCCAAGTCCCGGGCAGAGGAACAGCTGGTGGTTGATGTGAGGAACTCCTGGACCAAAGACGCGACCACCATTTTTTCCTTTCCTTTGGAAATAGACAGATCAAGCCACCAACATTCATTTCTCACAGATCAGTGCTTTTTATGTTAGGAAATCTTTTCTCTGATGTGCACACAAAAATCCTCCTTTTCCTTGATCCCTTCCAATTCTCAGTTCCTCATGGAAGGAAAATTTCTATCTGACTCAAACTTGTAGTTAAGTGCAAGAAAAAACTAATGATGTTCCTCTGTTAAGGAAAGAACAATCTGTAAGTTTTAACTAAAATTCAAATGATAAAGTTTAGATTAATCATCTCAGCAAATAGAAGCCAAATATCCATTGCTCTGAGTAGTTGACTACTCAAACATTGAGACAAGAATAATGTAAACTAGAAGATTTAAATATATTAATATATTTCACTTGCCTTTATATATTTATCTGTTGTTGTTCAGTTGCTAAGTCATGTCCAGCTCTTTGTGACCCCCATGGACTGCAGCAAGCCAGGCTTCTCTGTCCTTCACCATCTCTCAGAGTTTGCTCAAACTCATGTCCATTGAGTCAGTGATGCAATCCAACCATCTCATCCTCTGTCGTCCCCTCCTCCTCCTGCCCTCAATCTTTCCCAGCATCGGGGTCTTTTCCAATAAGTCGGCTATTCACATCAAGTGGCCAAAGTATTGGAGCTTCAGCTTCAACATGGGTCCTTCCAATGAATATTCAGGGTTGATTTCCTTTGGGATAGACTGGGTTGATCTCCTTGCAGTTCAAGGGATTCTCGAGAGTCTTCTCCAGCACCACAGTTTGAAAGCATCTATTCTTTGGCCTTCAGCCTTCTTTATGGTCCTATTCTCACATATATTTACTTATTGTTAAAGGTTTTTTTTTTTGGACCATTTTTAAAGTCTTTACTGACTTTGTTACAATATTGCTTCTGTTTTCAGTTTTGGTTTTTGGCCGAGGCATGTGGGATCTAGTTCCCTGGCCAGGGTTAGAACCTGCACTGCCTGCACTGGGAGGTGGAGTCTTAGCCGCCGGACCAGCAGGAACATTCCGACTTACTTTTCTATCTCTCTATTCTGTACGGGCAAGCCAAGCACTCAGGCAGGTGAGACTTGCCATGCCTGCCTGAGTCCTGTGTCCAGGGTTCTGAGCTATTTCTGTGTTTTGAAGCACTGTTGTTCCTGACAACTACGGTTCACAAATGACTTGTGTCCAGCCTTTCTCAGAAATCTAGCCCTGGTCACGGGGAGGCCGATCCGGAGGAGAGACGGAGCTTGAGAAAGTGTGGGCTCTGTGCAGAAACCACCGCAACCAAGAAACTCAGCCTGTGCTTCCCTCATCATCAGTTTATTCTGAAATAGACTACTGTTGACCATGATGGAAACTTCCTGCTACTAAAAGAAGTGACGTGTTTGTCCGAGGAGCGAAACAAAGCTGACCCAGCTGGGTGGCCTGGGGCAGTATTGACCGTGGCTGATGACGACTCAGCTTTTCACTGTCCCAGAGCAGCAGAATTGAGCCTTACCTGTAAGGTTTTTGCAACCACCTGAGAGGGTGGAGGAAAGGACTGCCCTGTCCCACTCCGGCCTAGCTGTTGGAGACCCATGGCCTGCCTCACTGTTCACACAGGCAAAGCCAAGGTCCCTCCCCGGTGACCTTAGGGGACGCTCTGAAACTGGGGAGATCCTAGAACAAACTGTAGGAGCCTGTAGGAATGACGCATAATCATACCTTATAACATTTAAAACGTGAGATAATTAAACTCTTCATAATCCACTTGTGGTTTAGGATGTATGTCTCCTATAAGAATATTCTAATAATGCTTTATACATGGAAAATGTTCACTAAACATCTTCCATCAAAATCTCGCACAGAAGATTCTCTGGGTCCATGTCTGAACTACAGCCCATCGCTACGCGTGTCAAGTGTGGATTTGTTTATGGGAGAGTCTGGGCTGCTGTGCGTACAGGAAGCAGGTGTGTGACTTGGTTTGGGGTGACTTAATGTCACCTCCTCACTGTACTCCACTGCGTATGAAGAATCACAGGATTAATTTCTGGGTGTGGACGAGGGCCGATGGGGGGTTGCTTTATTATGTTCACCCTAGCCTCTCCCCAAGGGACAGTGTGAGCACGTGCTGCAGCAGACGCCGGATGCCAAAAATGCATCCAGAAGTGCCCTGGGACTCTGCCGTCCCCCCCACAAAATTTGAGACAGCTCTGTATTCTTGGTGAATGGTGTTTATTTGCTGTTCCAGCTCCTCTTCTGGCCTCAGCTCCCTCTGCCTTTAGGGCTGTCTGTGTCACCCCTGTCTTGGTCTGCGGTGCTGAGCACAGAGCATCTGGTCACACAACTGCTTCTGGTGCCAACACACGTTTTGTCTCCCACTGCTGTTAACTCTGCAGTGAAGAGGGGAGGTTGGTGGGGAATGTCCTGGGTCTTTCAGGTCCTACTTTGGTTTCATAGTCCCTGTAATCCGAGCTCCCCAAACTGAGTGCTTGGGTGATGACTGTCGGATGATGGCTTTATCCTAACCGGTTACTGGACAGTCACGTTTGGAGGTGTGTTTATGCTGTGATTGAAACAGGGGTGCTCAGAAGACCCTGGGGGAGTCTTGCGTGGACAGGCGGTGCTCCTGCTGCTATGAGGTCAGCTCCATGTGATGCCTGCCCCCTGCCCAGAGACCCCTGGTGCAGCTGACCTGTGGTGGGAAACCCACAGCTCTGTGTGCATGAGCCACTGCTGCTGCCCGTCTGAAATAGCCACGGCTGTCATGGGGGCGGTGGGAGAGGGTGGTCATGACAGAAGAAGGGCGGGGGCTCCCCTAGTGAGGCCTCAAGGCTACGGAAGAGGCAGACTGTCCGGAGGTTCATGGTGGCAGCTCTGACTCCATCCACCGTGGGCTGGGGGATCCGAGAGGTGCTTGGAAGGCCTCACGTTCCTCTTATTTAAGAGGTGTGTGCGCACATTTCTGGTGCAGCTATTTATAAGCACACTCATGTCTCAGTCACCATGCTTATTAAAGGCACAGATACTTTACCTCTTAGCAAAGATGAAAATAGTTTTCACAGATTTCCTGGCAGGCAGCATCACAGCCTCGCCAACTCCTTTCATCTGCAGATTTCAGCCTCATAAAGTATTGATCTGGGGAACAGAGCTCGTTTCAGGGCCACATTCCCGAGAAACATAAAACCAGCTCCCCCAGGAATGGAGTGCCTGCCTCCACCCGAGGAGATCATGAATGTAAGCTAAGTTGTTCAGTCATGTCCAACTCTTTGCGACCCCATGGACTGCAGCATGTCAGGCTTCCCTGTCTGTCAGCAACTCCCAGAGCTTGCTTAAACTCATGTCCATTGAGTCAGTGATGCCATCCAACCATCTCATCCTCTGTCTCCCCCTTCTCCTCCTGCCTTCAATCTTTCCCAGAATCAGGCTCTTTTCCAATGAGTTGGCTCTTCCCACCAGGTGGCCAGAGTACTGGCACTTCAGCTTCAGCATCAGTCCTTCCAATGAATATTAAGGGTTGATTTCCTTTAGGATTGACTGGTTTGATCTCCTTGCAGTCCAAGGGACTCTCAGGAGTCTTTTTGAGCACCACAGTTGGAAGCATCAGTTCTTCAGCTCTTAGTCTTCTTTATGGTCCAACTCACGTTCGTACGTGACCTGTCATAGCTTTGACTTACATGGACTTTTGTCGGCAAAATGCTGTCTCTGCTTTTTAATACTGCTGTCTAGGTTTGTATTAGCGTATCTTCCAAGGAGCAAGCTAAAAGAAAAAGTAAAAGTGTTAGCTACTCAGCTGTATCTGACTCTTTGAGACTCCATGGATTGTAACCCACCAGGCTCCTCTGTTTCTGGGATTCTCCAGGCAAGAATACAGAAGAGGGTAGCCATTCCCTTCTCCAGGGGATCTTTCCGACCCAGGGGTCAAACCTGGGTCTCTTGCATTGCAGGCAGATTCTTTACTCTCTGAGCCACGAGGGAAGGCCTGTGATAAAAGAGATCTGGAGTCAACTCCTGGTCTGTTCATTATTGTTTCTTGGGGGGTTGGGGGGGGGTGATGGTTTCTACTTCTCAGAGGTGCTCTGAGGATGCAACAGGACTTCAGCACAGTGCTGGCCACAGAGTAGGTGCCCCCAAAACAGTAACTACAGTTAATAAGTATTGATTGGTTCATTAATCACATGAACAAATTAGCAGGGACCCATGAGATTTTGGCTATCTCCCTTCAGGGTGTGTAGCCTAAATACCAGCTTCTTTCTTCCTAGATCATATTCGTCAAATTCTCACCAAAGTGAGTACATGCTTAGTGGAGAGCAGCTCAAGAAGAAGCCTACAGACCTGGCCCCGCGCTGCTCCCCTCACAGGTGGTTCCTAAGCAAGTGTCCAGCGAGGCAGGCTCATGAAAAACAGGCTGGCCAGGAGAAGCCTCTCATGTTTAATACATGTTTAACACACTGTAGACCCAGGGAATTGTAAAAATAAATTAAAGGCTGTGATGTCACCACTTTTTGAAGCCCTTAAAAATTCTTTCTCTTTCAACCATGGGATGAGCAAGCATGATTGAAAACTCTGTGATGCTTTAAAGCGGATGACATCTTCTTACGGTTTTTCTGATGACACCTTTAGAAACATGGCATCTTCTTGTGGTTTTTCTGATGACTTGCACCCATTTTTCAGAGTATTGCAGGCATTTTCATTTGTTTTTCCAACACGATGATTGCCTAGAAGAGAAACTTTGACAATAATACACAGCTTTAATTGTCAAATGCATCTTTGATGATATTTATGGGCAGAAATGGAACATTCTGGTGAGTGAAACAGAAACCTTCTTGGGGGATGGATGGTGGAGGAGTGGGATGGAGTTTCAGCATGGAGGCTGGAGGGGACCCCACTGGGCAGCAGCCTCCGACTTTTCCAGGAGAGGCTCCCCTGGTGGCTTCAGACAGTGGGCTCAGAGCAGTCGGGCCCTTGACTTCAAGGACATGCTGTCCAGGACAGCAGCTTGGCTGAATCGTCCCCAGACCTGGAGAGGCATCTACTGCCACACGGTAATAAAGGTCCTCGAGCCGTGCTGCTTCCTGACGGGCCATTTTAACTTCCTCGGCTCCCACCCCTCCTCCACAGCCTGCCCATGTCTCCTGTCTCCCATCCAACCTGATCCAAGCTGTGGCTCAACTAGACGCAGCCTGTGAGTTGCGCTCGTTATGGAAGCTACTGGATAAATGAACACTGCTGACACTGCTCCAGATCCCAGGCCCCCTCTCTTCTCCTCAGCTTCCTTCCCATTCCCTCCTCTCCAAACACAGGGCTGGCGTGAGCGATGGGATAGCTGACGGAACAGAGGACAAGAGCCAGGACTCTCTAGGTCGTGCTCCTCCCCTGGACACCGGAAAAGGGAGTGAGAGCAGGGGGAAATGCCTAAGTGTCCTCTGCTCAGCCTTTGCGTGTCTTTACAGGTAGTCCTAGAGAGGACTCCCTGCTTCCCCTTTCAGACCCTCCTCATAGCCTCTGTGTGCAGTCCTGGACGAGCCTATCCTTCCTTCACTCCATCTGGTTCAACCCCATCCAGTTCAATCACCTGGAAACCAAGGCTGGTCTGTGCTGGGCACCAGCCACCGGGGCCGTCTCTCTGCCTTCGGGAGCTCAATTAACTGCTGTAATAATTTGTTATTATAAATGTACATGTTTATTTTAGAAAACCTGAAAGCTAGAGCAAAACACAAAAACTGGAGGGAGGGGGAAAAACACCCTTGATCACATTGGAGAGAGTCCACTTAGATAATTTTACTATGTGGATGTAGGTACATATATAGTATACACTCCCACACAGTTGACTTCTGTGTTTTAATTACACGTTGCCTTGAATCTTGGTTTATTTACAGGAGCTCTGTCTGGGTACTCTCTGCCTCCCCGGGGTCTCAGTGTCTCCATCTGCACCCTCGGTGGACAGCAGCGTTGGTTGTTTCCCTCATGAACATGTTGAAAGGCTGACGCAGAAGTAGACCATTACCTGTGGTCCATCCAGCTTACTTAATCTGTGCCTTATCTCTGCGGCTCCTGAGGCTGAGTCCACAGCACAAAGAATGGCTCCATCTTCAGTCCAGGGCGTCTTGTCCATGGGAGACCAGCCATCCCCAGCCTGGCTTGTTGGGAGGACACCCTCAGCTCTGAGCAGGCAGTTAGTCAGAGCCAGGAGTCAGAGGGCAAGCAGAAATGCAGCCCCTCTGCAGAGGGGCCTCAGGACCTCTTCCCAAGGGCAGGCAGTTGAGAGGAGCCTTATCTGCGAGGGTAATCTTCAGGAGAAGCTGGACGTTTTCTGTACTACAAAGGCGCTGCTTTCTTCCCAGCCCTGACAGGCGCTCTGGAGATCAAGAAAACTGTTGGCCACAGTTCTGAAAACTCCAGATAAAGGCTTTGATTTGTTAATTAAATTTTTGCTATCTACATTTGATATCTCAGCCAAATTGTATCCGCTGCAGAAACATCAAGAAAGTCCCCCACTTCAAAGGGGCGCCCACTCGGTGACCTGTAATTATGGAATTTACTGCTGGGGAAGCGATGTCTGGGGCTCTCCTGCCGCCCTAGCGCCCCGCACACCACCCCCACAGTCCTTGCTGGTTGGCTGATGCCAAGGGGCTGGGCTCAGGGCAGGGGCAGAGAGGCAGGGAGCCCACCTGCCTGCCGGCCCCGCCCACCCTGGAGAACAGGTCTGTTTATTGAAATTAGAGAGGGGCACCTACTGGCTGGGCTTCCCAGGTGGCACTAGTGATAAAGAACCCACCTGCCAATGCAGGAGACTTCAAGAGATGAGGGTTCAGTCCCTGGGTGGGGAAGATTCCCTGGTGAAGGGAATGGCAACCCACTCTAGTATTCCTGTCTGGAAAATCCCATGGACCGAGGAGCTTGGTGGGCTACAGTTCATGGGTCGCAGAGAGTTGGACATGACTGAAGTGACTTAGCAGCCGCAGCAGCAGTAGCTCCTGCTGGCTTCTGGCTCCAGGCAGGTCTCTGTCATTCGTTCCCTGTGGGTGTGGGTTTTATTAAAGGATAAGTAGGGGCCCTTATGCTTCCCTGGTGGCTCAGGCAGTAAAGAATCTGCCTGAGAACCCAGGAGACCTGGGTTTCATCCCCAGGTTGGGAAGATCCCCTGGAGAAGGGAATGGCAGCCCACTCCAGTATTCTTGTCTGGAGAATCCCATGGATGGAGGAATCTGGTGGGCTACAGTCTATGGGGTCCCAAAGAGTCCTTATATAGGGCTGCTTCCCCGGGGGAAGTGACTTACACATGTGCATGCACATTCAGAGTCTGCGGGCAGAAGGCACCCCAATCCAGCCAGGGTGGAGCCTGCCTCCTGCCCTTTATCCTCACCTGTTCTCAACATGCTCAGTGCCACTCCCACCTGCTGCTCTAGTGTCTCCTGCTCAGATCAGGGGTGGACATCTTGCAGCTGGTGGGTGTGGGGTTGGACGGCACCCGGGAAAAGGCAGAGCTCGTGCCATCAGGAACCATAACAGTAATTAATCGCCAGGGTAATAATCATCTTGCTGTAGTGGCAGTGCACTTGAAAGAATGTTCGTTGGATGTATTTTTTTTAATGTTCTGGATGAGCAGGAAGATTGGGCTTTTGAAGACATAAAAGAAACCCGAGGAGGACCAGTCTGGGATCCATGTCAAGGGCACCCATCGTTGTTATTCAGCTGCCAAGTCGTGTCCAGCTCTTTGTGACCACATGGACTGCAGCAGGCCAGGCTTCTCTGTCCATCACGTCTCCTGGAGTTTGCTCAAACTCATGTCCATGGAGTCGATGATGCCATCCAAACATCTCATCCTCTGTCGTCCCCATATCCTCTTGCCTGCAGTCTTCCCCAGCATCAGAGTCTTTTCCAGAGTCAGCTCCTCACATCAGGTGGCCAAAGTATTGGAGCTTTAACTTCAGCATCAGTCCTGAGGGCATTGGTAGTCACTAACTTGGCACCATTGACCTTTCTGGGCATTTTTTCTTCGAAAGTGTTTGAAAAGTGTAAATCCAGGAGACAGAACAATGAGGGCGAACCCCAGGGCCCTGCTTCATGTGTGGACTCCGCCCTTGCCTGCTCTTGAGATGGGGGCCAACTGACCTCTGCTAACCCCCGCCTTCCCGGTTTTAAGGGTCCACACAGACCCTGGGACAATTTTGAGAACCATCGCCGTGGACTCTGAGTTCTCAGGTCTGGCTCCTCAGGCTACCAGTGATTCCATGCTGCTGGCCTGGCTCCGACTTCTGGGCACTGACGGATGGAATGGTACTCTCCCATCTTTCCCTCTGCTTCCTAGCTGCTCTTGGAAGCTAACACTTACTCTAGTCTCTCCAGCTCCTAGGCCCCGTCCTTGCCCTTGCAGGGTCCTTGCAGGAGTGAGCTCACCCTGAAGTTTGCTTGTTTGCAGGCTGAGAGCTGGTGCCAGGCCCGTGTGTGCCCTGCTCACTGCCCCTTAGCCCCTGCAGCCAGGCCGCATGCAGGCCGAGGGTGAGTACCAGCTGGGGTCAGGGCCAGCCCCTGGGAGCCCTGAAGCTGCTCCTGAGCCGGACACCGGGCAGCCTCGGGTCTCAGCCAAGCACGGGCCTCGGAAGCCCAACTCTCGGGTTGTTTCTTCTTCTGGGATGTTGTCTGCTTGAACACAGCACAGAGAGCCAGAAGCGTGGGAGGCAGGCAAGTATGCCCCACTTTCACCAGTGAGCCCAGAGACCAGAGAGGGCCATAATGGCCTGCCCCCTGGGTCTGGGCACTTGTTCCTGAGCCGGCCCTGCTCTCAGGCCCTGGTCTGGCCTTTGGGCTCAGCCTTCTGCCCACTCTGCCTCCACGCCCCTCCCACACCCCCACCCCCGGGATTGGCAGGTGCAGTTTCTGTTGCTTCCTGCCCCTGAGTCCTGTCCTGGGAACGTGCCTAAGGGCAGGGCCCCTGGATGGTCAACACCCGCTGAGGAGCGCCTCCTCCTAGTCATAGGAGGTACTTCAGAGCAGAGTAATCCCAGGCATAAGATTCTGCTCTTCTGTGGCTCAGAAATCTTCAGTGTCTTCCCCGAATCAACCAAGTAAAGCCAAAGCCCTAGGAATCAAATGGCTGAACCACTTGCTTTGTGTCACTATGTTCTTTGTCTCGCCCGGCACCAGCTATAGCCACATGAGTGCCCTTCACATGGGTCTAGGCTCCCTGATGACAGCCCCGGGGCCAGGTGCGTCTCAGAATTCGGAACTCCTCATATTTCAGAAAGGACATAAGGTGCACGTGGCATGTACCATACTAAGTATGAGACACAGAGATTGTAAATAGCTTCATGGCCATTCAGGGCAGGTTTTGCTGCCAAATGAGGTTTGAAACCTTTGTGTTTCTGTGCTTTGTGAATTTCAGGCTGGAGGCAGAAGCACCGAGGGCATGTCTGTCGTCATCACCCTGAGCTGGGTGGCCTCAGAGGGATTGAGGGACCTTGACTGGGGCTGGAGGGACAGCAGGCCCCAGGTGATGGGTGGGGTCAGAGGACATCCTGAGGAGCAGGGGCCGGGCACCACCCATCAGGCAGGGACCAGGAAGGCGCCCCAGAAGGCGCATTGTGCTGGTAACCAAGGTTACCCTGGGAAGGACAAACACTGGCACAGCTGGGCCCTGTGGGAGATGCCTGCAGTGAGAGACAGAGCCAGCATCTCCAAGTGTTCCTTGGCTACTTGATGTCTGACTAATTCCCATGGTGGTTGGGAGCTTCTCTGGTGGCTCAGATGGTAAAGAGTCCGCCTGCAATGCAGGAGACTTGAGTTCGATCCCTGGCTCGGGAAGAGCCCCTGGAGAAGGGAATGGCAACCCACTCTAGTATTCTTGCCTGGAGAATCCCATGGACGGAGGAAAACCTGGTAGGCTACCATCCATGGGGTTGCAAAGAGTCGGACACAACTGAGCGACTAACACTTAACACGCACATAGTGGTTGGAATGTTCCTGTGGACCCTGGGAGGACTGGGTGGACGGGGAAGCCGTCTCTGGCAAGACTCGGAGAGGCCACATGCGGTGGTGCTGGCACCGTGCTCATCTTCCAGAGAGGATGCTGCCGTTCAGTGACTCCCCCAAGACGGACAGACAGGAGATACCCAAGGCCGGCTCCCTTGATTGATTCTGAATTTTCCTTCTTTACTAAACCATGGCCCCATGTGCTCTGAGACTCCATGCCAGAGGGGGAGCAGGAGGGAGGGGGAGTACGTGTGAGGGCCGCACGCACCCAGGAACTCAGCTTCAGTGCTGTAGCTGATGGCCAGTCAGCAAGCCCCTCATATCATAAGCAAGGTATTTCTTCTCAGAGCCATCTGTCCCCAGAATCTGAATAACCAGCTGCATGGGACTGGGAAGCCGCAGAGAAACAGTATTTCTGAAATAATGGAGCTTTGGCTTCTGCAGCTTTATCTGAATGCCTTGAGTTCTATTCCAACCACATTATTTTCGAAATTGGCATAGAGCATTTGCTTTTTCTCCCCCCACCCCAGTTTGCTGTGTACCATTAAGGATATTTTCATGAGATTGTTTTCACACATGCTTTGGGTTATTAAAAAATTGCTTCTTCCTGTCTTGCCAGAAAATGGAAAGACTTCAGGATAATTCAGTCCAACAAGTGTTTGGATTTTCTAGGCTGTCACAGTGCTCCAGCCTCATACTTTGTATGAACCCAAAAGGGAGGAAAGGATGATAAACTGGCTGAGGAGTTCTGTGTGGAAAAATGAGGAGACTCCTCACAATGGGAGGCGAAGGGACAGGTCATTTTGTCCAGAGTGAGAGAGACGGCACCCAGTGCTTATGGACTTTTGTCTGGTTCCATGCTACGTGACCCAGCTAACGAGCTTTCCATAACCTGCCTTTGGAAAAGTATCCATAAACATACAGGGTTTCCTAGATTAGGAAAAACTCCTATTCTCATGAATTTTCTTGTGGTGCTGTGTCCTTCACTGACGATTCTGTTCATTCTGCCTTGGTGGTTACACCCTCCCAGTAGGACAGTTGACAACATTTTTTTCCCCGCCCAGCCGCATCTTTCAGCCTGCAGGACCTTAGTTCCCTGACCAGGGATAGAACCCGGGCCCTTGGCAGTGAAAGTACAAAGTCCCAACCACCAGACTCCCAGGCTGTTCCCAACATTGTACAGCTCCTGGTTTGTGTCTGTCTGGTGTAGCCCCATCGTGTAGCCTCAAAACACCTTGAACTTGCTGTGTGCTTCTCCACTTCCTGAAGGCTCAGAGCCAGGTTCAGAATGTGAGGTGATCTGAGCTGAAGTTCAGAACTGGCATTACATCTGAATCTGAGAATCAGAGAACTATTGGTATTTTCCAGTGAGGAAGGACGTAGGACCAGCAGCTCCCCTACTGGACCTGTGGTCCGTCTCTCAGAGCCTCATGACCTTGAGCAAGTTACACGACTTTCCCAGGCTCCATTTCCTCATCTGTGAAGTAAAGAGCCTGTAGGGCAGGGCTACACAAGTGAAGCGCTTGGCACGTGCCTGACTGTTGGCCACCGCTTGTGCTGGGAAACAGAGCTCAGGCTCCCGACAAGTCGCGGGAGATTTAAAGTAGATTTTCTCAGAGTTTGGATCCTTGGCCCCCTCTCCATGGGGCGTGGCCTGCTTCTCCTGCAGTGGCTGTCATCCCGGGCTGGCCTCAGATCCCTGGGATTGGCACCTCTCACCCCTGGTCCTTCACAGCTACTAGGAGCATCCTTTGCTCTCCCTGCATCACCTCACCAGGCCCGCTTCTCTGCGGTTCCCAGGTGAGCAGCCGCAGGGTCCCTGCAGGGCCACCCTGGAGGGTGCGTCTGCACGGTCATCAAGGTAACCCCGAGGTGAGTGAGCACAAGAACGCTCCTCCCTCCCACTTCAGCGGTCTTGGTCCCCCTTCTCTCCCCTTCACTGTCACCTTCTGCTCTTAGGCCACCAAGCTGGCAGCACCTCCCTCCACAACCCGCTCAGCGCTGTCCCAGTGTTGAAGCTTTGTGCTTTCGGACGTCAGCACTACTCTGCAGGGGCCGGCTGCGTGGGTCTGGGACACTGAGTAAGCCCTCACCGCAGACCCAAGCACTGATCTTATATCAGGAGAGGCCTTCCCCTGCATGAGGCTGTCAGGGACAAGGACTCCTCGGGCCCAGCAGCTCCAGGCACTTAGATACAGAATGGAAGCAACTGGTCTCCACCCGGGGTCTGGGGTTCCTCCCAGGGCCCCAGCCACCTTCCACACGTCCATGTTTGCAGAATGGTCGCTCCACATACGCCCCCAGTTCCACCGGGTCACCTTACACAGGAAAGCCTGTTCTTGTCCTGAGTCGACAGGGGGCATCTACAGGAGAGTTTCCCTCTGTCTGTGGCAACAGATTTTCAGATTTTCCTGGTTGTGATGCAAATCAGCCATGCAAGATCCCTCTAGATCTGGGCATGGGTCGCCATGGCTGCAGGGTCTCCCTGGACCTGGCCCCTGGCCGCGATCACTGATCACTTTACCGAGCAGTTCCTGGCTCAGTCATCACTGAGTAAGCCAGCCGGACACCATTAGCGGTGTTTGGCTGTTTGGCTAAATCTGCCACCATTTCCTGTGTGACATGCCAGGTCTGTTCTGGTCCCATTATGGCCAGTGCTTGTCCCCACTTATGAATGTTCATTCTTATGGGAGGAGTCATGGTAACACCTCGGTCATCTCACCTGGCTGGTGTCCAGTTCTTAATGGAAACACATTAGGAGTATCTTTTGTATTTGAAAAAGCAAACAAATGTGCACTTTCTCATATTAATCTAGGGCAGGACAAAAATTCATGTCAGGAAGAACAAAGCGCTCAGAATAGCGTCTGAAATGTAACTCACGTCTAAGGTGTTTCTGTCTCAGAGGGTCGCAATCCGGCTGTCTCATGGAGGCAGTTCTCTGATGCTAACACCCCGGTTGTGATGGATGTGAACAGTGAGAGCAGGTCGTCCCTTGAATGCTGGAACATGGCTCTTAAATCCATTTCTTCCACTTGGAGACGGGACAAATGGTATCTCTCAGACTTTATCTCAAATGTGTGTCAATACTGTTGTGATTGATACATACAAACCCAGCTGAACATTACTGAGTTCATGGCAGCTTTCTGTCCCGACAATCAGCACATATCTTTCTAATCAGTGTATCCCAGGCATAGCTGCCACTACACAGAACGGGCAGACTCATCATTCAAGTGGGACCTTTGGGCTTGGAAAGTTCTGGAACCCATGAGGACCTTCCGGGGAGCAGAGCCTTTGTAGCTGTCTTGTCCAGGCTGCCCCTCCACAGGGCAGGCCTCTACTGGGGCATTTGAGTCACTGAATCCTTGCATCAAAATGATACATAAGGGACTTCCCTGGTGGTCCAAGTGGTTAAGACTCTGTACTTTCACTGTCAAGGGCCCGGGTTTGATCCCTGGCTGGGGAACGAGGATCCTGAAAGCTTCCCCCCTGCCAAAAGATTCATAGAACAGCCCTCAGCCATAACTTACATCTTGATGCACATATAACAAGTAGGTTCCCAGCACCAGGATTTGAGCCTTGGGTGCCCAGGATGGGGTGCTTGTGGAGGACAAAAGGTTCTTGGCTGGCCTGGGCAGGTTTCGGGAGGGTCCAGCCCTGGGTGTCCCCCATGGGTCCTGGCCTGACTCAGAGCCCCAAGAAACCCCGCAGAGGGTGTCAGACCCCAGGGTGGTTGAAGCAGGGGGAGGCCTTTCTGACCTAGTTCCTCCTCCGGGTCCCCACCCTGTGCTCCGCGGGCCCTTCCAGGAGACCCGGCAGGCTCCCAGAGCTGCTGCTGCTCACTTCAAAAGAAAACGTTCCTTTTATCTCTGCAGTGAGATTAGGAGTCCAGGCACACGGACTTGTGTCTGAGCGCTTTAAACACACTCCTGGGAAAACATAAACAGGATTTATACGAAATGCTTTAATCCCCCCAGAGAGCAATGAACTCTCATGAAAGGACACCAGCCGGCCAAGAGTTGGGCCAGTGGATGTTTGCTTGTGTCTGTTCCTCACCTGGGCCTTGGGGGCGGCCCCTCACCAACCATAAATGCCGCCCCATATGCCTCTCGAGGCAGGTGCTGAGCAGAGGAGACAGGCCAGCAGGAATGGTCTGGGGCTCAGGGACTCCTGTTTATAAACAAGCCTCCAGGTTCAGTTTCAATGGCTCTTTCTTCTGCTGGGGAGTCTAGATAGTCCTCAGGAAGTTCTGCCGTCCACATGTTCCTAAAAACGTGAAGTGTCAGTGGGGTTTTGGGGAGACTGAATCATCAGTCCACACGTGTGTTGAGATGTGGCCATGACCGTGAATTCTTCTGAAAAGAAGTAGCTGATTGGTGAATCAGGACTTTGACGGCCTCACAGAATGCAATAAGCGAGTGGATTTCACCACCATCTCCTGCAGTGGTCTTGTTTTGTGTATAAGGGCCCAGAGAGGCCACAGTCTTTCTCAGTGTCCCACAGCCGCTGTGGGACGTGAAACGTCCAGATGTGTTAAAAGCAGGACACGTCTGTGTGTACATCCTTCACTGTATGTTGTGATGACACATCAGAGTTTCCGCTTCAGTTCAAGAGACCGAGCAACTTATAGACTCCGTGGTAGGAGAAAAGATACACAGCTGCTCACATACACACCCACACACACACACCCACACACAAGACACACATGCACACACCTATACAGATACACATGCACAGACACACACACATATACACACACACAGGGACACACACACATGTGTGAGCACATTTTATTTTTGCAAGGGAAATTGGGAAAAGAAGTGTTGATGCCAACTCCCACACCCTTAGAAGAGAAGGCAAGCCCTCTGTTCACTCAAAGTGTCTGAAATATTAATTATATTTTCTTAAAACTACTTGAGTTCTTAAAGTGGAGAGGGATTTTAAAGTCAGGTGGGACCAAGAGGAAATGACTTAAATATCTATTTCTCTTCCCTGTGAGTTAATGTCTCCGTTGTCCATGTTCTATTATGTCTTTGGAAATAATGACTCTGCAGGTTTATTTTCCTTTTATTTATTTATCAATCCATTTTTTTGGCAGCCCTGTCTGGCTGCAGGGGGACCGGCTCTGGGCCTGTCCGGAAGGGCTGTGTGCAGGGTATTGTTTGCCTTCTGTGTCTGAATGAACATCTGGCCGAAACTCTCAGCCCAGGGCCATCGGTTTGTTTTTAGTGGGTGGGAGTCGGCGGGAGCTTATGAGTTTTCTGCCCTTTCACCCTCATTGGCCTGAGACTCTTGGCTGCCCTCATTGGTGGAAAAGGACCAGAGGCCCCAATAGAATCAATACTTTCTTCTGTTGCAGGGCCTCTGAGCTGTTTGTGATGGAGCCACAGTGGTCAGCAGAGCCTGTTCCGCTGCTGGAGGGAAAGCGGGAGGACCCCAACTCTCAGGATCACAGCTCCCCCGTTGTGTCCCCAAGGATAGAGCACACATCCCAGCAGGATAAGCAGTGCCACAGACCTGCCTGGAGGGGTCGGTCCTGGACAGTGTGGCCGAGCCCCTCAAGTGTGGGGCGTATCTGCCTCGGTCCTGGCCTCTGTGTTGCTGTAAATGGAACTTGAAAGCCAGGCTCTCAGTGGATTAGGCCTGAAGATTAGCAAGAGTGTCCTGTGCTGAGAGGCCTGCGTTCTTCTCCCTCTCCTGAGACCCCGAGGGTTAGCGAAGGACCAGTGTGTCCAGTACTCTGGCGGCAGCTGTCAGACAGGCAACCCGGGTGCGAGAGGTGGGGGTGCAGGAGGGGGCTGTGTCCGCTCACTCTGCTCTCCCCCGCCCCCCGACCCGAGCATCCCTGTGCCCACCACCCCCACCTGGTGTGTCTCCTAGACAACCACCAGGGAGTCAAAACCTGGAAAAGAGGGGCAACAAGGTTCTCTTCCAGAAACAGCTGGGCTCCTGAAGCCACTTAGTGCAAAGGCTGGAGGGACCGTTTGATGTTAGGGGTCATGGGTGAGAGTCCTGCTGTTGGTCTGGACAGACGAGCAGGGTGGGGGGCAGCAGCCAAGCTCCCTGAGGGCCCACACCCCAGGCCTCTTCAGGGCCTTGCCACCCTCAGCGGCCTCTCCATCCTTGGGGCCTCTCCATCCTCAGGCGCTGGGCTCTCAGATGCCGAGGGGACAGATGTCATTCACTGAGCAGGAAGCAGCTTGCAGGTGCCCTGACGTGGACGAGGCCCTTGTGAGTGAATAGCGTGCTGTTTTCTGCATTCCCGTGGGTAGAGCTGGGAGCCAGCGGGCTGCTAGCCTTGTGGGTGCTGTGGGATCTTCTTGCGAGGATTCTTTGTGTGGTTCAGTCCTCTGTCCTCACAGCAGCCCTCGAGCCCCAGGGACTGACTTGGTGGTGCAGCTCCCCTGGGAGCAGGGGGAACTCGCTCAGGGTCACGGCTGCTAATGTGTGGCTGATGGAGGATTCAAATCCAGAATTTCCGGTTTACTGGGGGTGGCGGGGTGGGGGTGGGGGATGCCAGGGCCACCTCCCCTCCCCCCGTTAGTCAAGGAGGTGGATTTTCCACTCCGTGGTGGGATCTACACTTGGATCAGGGGAGGCGCCCCCTCAACCCCACGCTGCCCGCTGCACGTGGTGACCAGCTGCGCTCCCACCAGCCTGGGTGGGGATGGAGCAGAGCCAAGACTGCACATCAAAGACAGGCAGGGGTGTGTGCAAGCCTCCTTCCTGGCTCCCTCCTCCCTCGTGCTTTTCCGAGTGCTGGTGTGGACAACCGTGGCTGAGCACTGGGGATCCCGTGGTGCGGACAGAGTCTGTTCTCCCAACTTCATCCAGTCCAATGTCAACTGGTGACAGGTGGGCAGGCGACTGATGGTGGAAAGAGCGACAGAGGCTTCTTTTTAGGATGTTCTTATGACTTCCACTGGGAGGTAAAGACCTCCCAGTGAAAACTGCTTAAAGTAAAACAAAACAAAACAAAAAAAAAAACAAGCAGAGATCAAAGTGCGTTGATTCTTAGTCATTTAACAGCGCAGGGAAAGGAGTGATCTGACCAGTTGTTCAAAGGGTCAGAAAGTATAAAATTCCTTTAACAAAATTCTATGGAAGGTGATAATTTAGAAACAGAAACCTATGAGGCACCTGAGTTGTGAACAAGCTGCTCAAGACCCCCGGACAGGTTCTAGTCCAGCGGGGAGACTGACCTTCAACAGTCTCGGTCCCCAAACCATACAGGACACTCTGGACCAGAGAGTGGGGGTGGGGGGCTTTTGGGGGTGCAGACACCTCAGAGTCTTCCCCACGATGACAGTATTTTGGCTAAATGTTGAAGGGTGCCTGGGATGTCCGTAGGCAGAGCCGAGAGCAGGGCACAGGCTGAGAGCAGAGCACCCATGGGTGTGGAGGTAGCAGGGGCCTGATGAGTTTGGGGGCCGGCTCCAGGACCATCATTCTGGAAGTAAGCCATGCTCACTCTCCATGTAGGTGACAGAAAGGGACTCTGACTCATTAGAAGGTAAAATGCCTTTCACTGTGTGGTATGAGGATGCCCCAAGCTTTGGGGGTAACAGACTAGGTTGAGGTCTTGGCTCTGCCACACTGTTCCTTCGTTTGAACCAATGGTGTGATAAACAAAGAACAAGCTGGAAACACTCGCCCACCCTGGAGATGGTGAGGCCTGAGCTGGGGCAGCAGCTGTAGGGGGAAGACAGCAGAGAGGAGATGTTTTTGAGAAGCAGGAGGTGATGGATGCCGCAGATGTGAGGTTGAGGGGATTTGAGGCTGGCCTTTTGGTGGGACCGTTGGTCAGACAGACAGACACCCAGTGACACCTGCATTTCAGGTAAATAAGGAATGGATGCTTTTAGTATCAGGATGTCCCATGCAATATTTGACACAAACTTATAAAGGTATGGGCTTCCCAGGTGGTGTAGTGGTAAAGAACCCACCTGCCAATGCAGGAGACATGAATGAGACGTGGGTTTGATCCCTGGGACGGGAAGATCCCCTGGAGAAGGGCATGGCACCCCACTCCAGTATTCTTGCCTGGAGAGTCCCGTGGACAGAGGAAACTGGCAGGCTATAGTCATGTGTACATTTTTTAAATCTGACAATCTTTCTCTCTGGGCTTAAGGTGGAGAAGTCAGCTACACAGAGAACACAGAAGAACAAGTAGTACTGGTGATGAACCCAAACCTTTGCAGTGAGCAGGAGGAGACGTCCAGTCGGCCGCTGTTGGATATGTGCGTCTGAAGTTTGCAGAGCTGTCCGGGCCGAAGTCACCAGCATATTTCTATAGAGGTTGAAACCACGGAATGTGGATGAATTTTCTTAGGCACTAGAGGAAGTGAGGGAAATCGTAGCTCCAGGATGGAACTCTGCTCTTTAGGTGACTTCGAGAAAGTCATTCATCTTCTCAGAAATGCGGTTCCCCGCCTGTAAAAGGAGAAAAATAAAACCCACGTGAGACACGGTATCTTCAGGTGTGACACCACGTGAAAGGCCCTCGGTACTTTGCCTGGCTCTTACATTTATCAACATCATCCTTGTCATCATAAGTGTTACTTAAATGGATCGAACAAACCAGTGGGCAAAGACGAACCAGTGTCTGCAGAAACAAGTATGTCAAAACATTAGCAAAATAATACCCTTATTAAGAAACAAAAGCAACAAGAGTAACCACAAAGCCCTGAACTATGGATTATTTTATGTAGTTCAAATAGTAAGAGAAATCAGAGGGATACATTCTTTACTGCAATAATCTCAATTTTATTAATTATATTCTCCAAAGGATGAAGTGAAGAAAGATAATTTGCACACCATACCAATAGTCTTTAACAAAGTGTTTATTTTCTTTTTCTTTGGCTTTTCTGGGAATAAAATATTTCAAGATGTAAGTAATATTCATTCTCGATCAAATTGCCAACATCCGCTGGATCATCGACAAAGCAAGAGAGTTCCAGAAAAACATCTATTTCTGCTTTATTGACTATGCCAAAGCCTTTGACTGTGTGGATCACAATAAACTGTGGAAAATTCTGAAAGAGATGGAAATACCAGACCACTTGACCTGCCTCTTGAGAAATCTGTATGCATGTCAGGAAGCAACAGTTAGAACTGGACATGGAACAACAGACTGGTTCCAAATACGAAAAGGAGTTTGTCAAGGCTGTAAATTGTCACCCTGCTTATTTAACTTCTATGCAGAGTACATCATGAGAGACGCTGGGCTGGAAGAAACACAAGCTGGAATCAAGATTGCCAGGAGAAATATCAATAACCTCAGATATGCAGATGACACCACCCTTATGGCAGAAAGTGAAGAGGAACTCAAAAGCCTCTTGATGAAAGTGAAAGTGGAGAGTGAAAAAGTTGGCTTAAAGCTCAACATTCAGAAAACGAAGATCATGGCATCCGGTCCCACCACTTCATGGGAAATAGATGGGGAAACAGTGGAAACAGTGTCAGACTTTATTTTTCTGGGCTCCAAAATCACTGCAGATGGTGACTGCAGCCATGAAATTAAAAGACGCTTACTCCTTGGAGGGAAAGTTATGACCAACCTAGATAGCATATTCAAAAGCAGAGAGATTACTTTGCCAACAAAGGTCCATCTAGTCAAGGCTATGGTTTTTCCTGTGGTCATGTATGGATGTGAGAGTTGGACTGTGAAGAAGGCTGAGCACTGAAGAACTGATGCTTTTGAACTGTGGTGTTGGAGAAGATTCTTGAGAGTCCCTTGGACTGCAAGGAGATCCAACCAGTCCATTCTGAAGGAGATCAGCCCTGGGATTTCTTTGGAAGGAATGATGCTAAAGCTGAAACTCCAGTACTTTGGCTACCTCATGCGAAGAGTTGACTCATTGGAAAAGACTCTGATGTTGGGAGGGATTGGGGGCAGGAGGAGAAGGGGATGACAGAGGATGAGATGGGTGGATGGCATCACTGACTCGATGGATGTGAGTCTGAGTGAACTCTGGGAGTTGGTGATGGACAGGGAGGCCTGGTGTGCTGTGATTCATGGGGTCGCAAAGAGTCGGACACTACTGAGCGACTGAACTGAACTGAACTGATAGCAGGAGAAAGAATGTTAATTGTCTGAATTGGCCCACAAATACACACAGACAGACAGACAGACAGACACACACACACACTCAAACCCCTACCTGATCTGTCTTCAGATTTTGCCTGGACACGCCAGCCCCACAATGACTCACTGTTTGTTCTGTACACACGGAATGAAGCAGGACCACCAGGGCTTTTTAATCTTATACCAGAGGTGGGAAACTAATGCCTCAAGGAAAGGAAAAGGGAACATCGAAATGTTTGGAAAAAACTCAAAAAGCTAATTCCTCAAAGGATTCCTTGGACCTCATCTTGGGTACCGTAAACAGTTTTAGAGCAGTCTATGTTCATAATCTATTCAAACATTTATTTCAAGCTTCTGTTTGATGCACATATTCTGTTTGTTTCCCATTGGGTATCGAAGTAGCATCCTGACATGTTCCACCTGTCAGTTAAGCCGCCGGAATTTATAAAAGAGCTCCCAGGGCCTTCCTCTAGTGCAGCAAATTATCACTAGGAAACCAAGAGGTATAAGGATCAGATGAGTCTCTGAGTTTCTAGGTGGGGAGTTGGGGTAGGGATGGAGGGGAAGGCTCCGGTTTAAAGACACTTCTTCCACACTTGCGGCTCCAAGAGAAACACTGAGGAAACAGGAAGCCCCTTGTTCATTGCCTTGTTCATTTCACACCCAGAGGCTTTGCAGCCCATGCAGGAGTTCGGTTCTGTGAGATGGGAATGGGACAGACAAGCCCACAGCGCACTTCCTGTTACACGATGCTGTAGGGCTTTGCTTAATGAAAAGAACAAAGTTCCAGGAAGGGAGAGCCTGAGATTAACTCTGCCTGGGTGGGACCAGAAGGCTTACCCTGAGTTTTCCAGCTGGTTGCTCAACCAGTCTTAAATGCAGAGGCTTAAGAACAGAAACCTATTGCCTGGTTTGTCATGGTCCAATAGTCTCCTACAGAACTAGCTCAGCCTCCCCTGGACAAGGCCTACACTTACTCCAGCCTCCGTGTGGCTGGGTCCCCTCATGTCTGTCTGCATGACTACAGCCTAAGGCACGGGCTGGCCTCCCAGCGCTGGGGCCCACCGTACACAGTGGTGTTTCCTACAGGTTTGCTATTGACGTGACCAGATGCAGGGGCTCTGGAAAGCACGGGTGCCCTGGAGGAATTCCTGTTACCTTCTGTCCTCACCCACATAGTCTCTTCTAAATGAAGGGCTCCAAGTGTTTGGTGCCGGTCGTTCTGCGTCTTTGTCGGGGAGATGTCACCCACGGGGGAGGAGGGGAAGGCAGATTCAAATAGTGACAACAAAGTGTAGAGATTGATACCTCAACCAGCGGATTAGAATTGCAAGGGCGTTATTATTGTTATTCCTGTTATTTCAAACTGTCACAAACCACTGATGGGCCTGTTAAGAAGACTTTGACCCAACTGACCGATTCTCGGGACTATGAACTGGCTTCTCTGAGAAGCGATGGGCCTGTTGTGAGCCCAGGAGGCTGTACAATCACTTTTCTGATCTTACTCTGCTGTCTCTTCTCATCTAGGGCCCTACACTTTCTTTGGAAACAAAAATCGTAATAAGCAGCATTCAGTGAGGGTATACACACATTTTAAAAACCAACCGACCAGATTTCCTTTCATGTATATTGGTATGGAAAGGTCTGCTATGAGAAACCTTTTGGGAACTATAATCATGTCAGCAATCATTTCACTTAGTTCAGCAGAGAAACAAAACTCATACTTTTTTTTTTTTTAACTTTAAACTTTCCATTTTGTATTGGGGTATAGCTAATAGTTTCAGGTGAACAGTGAAGGGACTCAGTCATACGTATACACGGATCCGTTCTCCCCCAAACTCCCCTCCCATCCAGGCTGCCACATAACATTGATCAGACTTCCTGGTGCTATACAGTAGGTCCCTGTTGGTCATCCATTTTAAACATAGCAGTGTGTACATGCCTTTCCCAACCGCCCTAACCATCCCTTCCCCTAGGCAACTATAAGTTCATTTTCTAAGTTTGTGAGTCTCTTTCTGCAAAACACAGGCTCTTTTAATTTGATTAACTAAGGCCTACGGAAGAGAATACCAGTGTGGGGGCAAGGTGGTGGGAGATCCTTGGACCACTTTGTGCATCAGATCTCTCTGGGTGACGTGTCTGTCTTCTTTCATTACTCACCTGATGGAGCCCTGACAATGCTGGGTATGGAACCAATAAAAAGTTTCCACATATCGTCAGATCCACGGTTTATTCTCAGGTCCATCATCTTTGATGCTCTGTGCTTCTTTTTCAGCATATTTGCCCTGGATTCCAGTTCTTTGCAGACCTTCAGACACAATTGAATGCCTCTGTGAGGGAGGAGGGAGCTGGACTTGTCACTGCGTGTCCGATCTTCCCAGACTCAGATGAAGGAAGGCGGGACTAGTCCTGGGCCAGACCTCAGCCTCCCCATCTCTTTCGCATCTCACCACCTTAGAAAAGAGAGAAGGACTTCCCTGGTGGTCCAGTGGTTAGGGCTCCAAGCTTCCACTGCAGGGGTCATGGCTGTGACCCCTGGTCAGGGAATTAACTAACTTAATAAATAAAAGAAAATACAAAGAGAAAACCTAAAATACTGAAAACCACTTTGCATCCGGGGAGGAGGCCTCATCAAGGGGCCCCACCCACCACCTTTGTATTCACCATCAGGCCTGTGAATCTCTGGATGTCAGTTTGCAGGGTCACAGAAGGTCTTCCTTACCCGATGTCTATATTGAAACCACCTGGATGGGCTTTCATAAATGAAGACTTAATTAAGAAAGCCAAGACATTTGTTGTTCATCAATAGTTGAATGAGCAAACTCAGGAACTAAAAGCCAACCAGGAACAAATGAATCACCAGCAATAGACTCATGTCAGAGCCTCTGAGAGTTTTCTAGGAAATAAGCACGTTTAATTCAGAATTGAAAATGCCTTTTGCCATCACTAATAAAACATTTTCTAGTGAACAGAGGAAACGATGATTTGATTCTCCACATGTATGTATACACGTTATATATATGTATGATATAAATATGGATGTATATGTACACCAGCAGGTATGGCCATGTGTTATAAGCTTTCTTTATGACCCACTGGAGACCCCATCCCATGGGAGATGGAACCTGAGGTGCCTAGGGGTGCACGCTGGGCACATACACCCTCTTTCTGGTCCAGATCAGCCTTTCCACTCCTGAGTCAAGTGACTCAAGAGAAACGTGTGTCCAGGACGTGGCTGTTTTCTGCAGCTTTGTTTAAAGTAGCCACAGCAGGAAATGACCCAAATTTTATTGTAAGGATAAAGGAGAATCATCTTCTCCATTTATGCAGGCCCCCAAGACCATTTTTCCTCTCTTAAGAGTATTTTCTGGGAGAAATAATGAATCTGCATCCTTGCCCTGTTGGGATACATGTGCGTCTCTCCAGGACTGAGCCTGGTTTCCAACCTGAGTGTAGACAGACTCAGGAATTAGTGCCAGGCTCCCTCCCAGGAAACGTGGCACGGAGCAGGAAGATGAGAGAAACCATTGTCCTTTTTGCACTTTTGCTGCATAAACGTGTCGTGTGTTCCCCTCACTTTGTAGTTGTTTCTGGGCCTCCTTCCCTGCAGGTAAATCTGTTGTTTCCTCCAGAGTGAGGCATGATCCCTGTGCTTTTATGGGTCCAGAGGGTCTTTCTCTTGGCCTGATCACTCTGTGCCCCCACCTACCCCGCTGCCTCCCAAGGTGGATGGATAAGCACTCAAGCTGATACGTGTTTGCACCCAGCTCTCTCGTACCTCTTATGAGCAACCGTGACCCAGGACAAGTGGTCTTCACTGCCCTCAATTTTCTGCATCGTGAAACTGGACTAAAGAGTTAAGATGTTTAAGAGTCAATGATTTAGAGAACCTTTGTGATTTTTATCTTCATCTGAATGAAGAGTTGGTAAGAGGGTTTGGATGGGAGTTGGAGAGAGGGGACATCTTCCCTGACAGCCCACCCCCTGCCTGTGGGACAAGTGGGCCTCTGACTCTCCCTCAGACATGCCTTCCCTGCAGAACTGCTGCAGTTACAGCCGTCTATTATCCTTCTCCAGGGCAAGGACCATAGTTTATTCCACTTTGTCTCCCTAATACTTAGTACATAGCTTCATGGGCCGGTCCTCAGTAAATACTGATGATGAATAAGTGAGTCTAGGATAGATGAACACGTGTTGAAAACAGATGGAGTGAAAACAATTAACAAAAAAGGGCTAAAATTCTACTTCAGCGATTCTTGAGGAGGGGGAGCCAGATGACATCTAACAACTCATATGGGTTTTAGACATTAATTGTGTTTTGATATTTAATAAGCCTTCATGCAAAGATGAGCTCGATAAAGGACAGAAATGGTATGGACCTAACAGAAGTAGAAGATATCAAGAAGAGGTGGCAAGAATATACAGAAGAACTGTACAAAAAAGATCTCCACGACCCAGATAATCACGATGGTGTGATCACTCACCTAGAGCCAGACTACCTGGAATGTGAAGTCAAGTGGGCCTTAGAAAGCATCACTATGAACAAAGCTAGTGGAGGTGATGGAATTCCAGTGGAGCTATTCCAAATCCTGAAAGATGATGCTGTGAAAGTGCTGCACTCAATATGCCAGCAAATTTGGAAAACTCAGCTGTGGCCGCAGGACTGGAAAAGGTCAGTTTTCATTCCAATCCCAAAGAAAGGCAATGCCAAAGAATGCTCAAACTACCACACAATTGCACTCATCTCACATGCTAGTAAAGTAATGCTCAAAATTCTCCAAGCCAGGCTTCAGCAATATGTGAACCGTGAACTTCCTGATGTATAAGCTGGATTTAGAAAAGGCAGAGGAACCAGAGATCAAATTGCCAACATCCACTGGATCATGGAAAAAGCAAGAGAGTTCCAGAAAAACATCTATTTCTGCTTTCTTGACTATGCCAAAGCCTTTGACTGTGTGGATCACAATAAACTGTGGAAAATTCTGAAAGAGATGGAAATACCAGACCACCTGATCTGCCTCTTGAGAAATCTGTATGCAGGTCAGGAAGCAACAGTTAGAACTGGACATGGAACAACAGACCGGTTCCAGATACGAAAAGGAGCTCGTCAAGGCTGTATATCGTCACCCTGTTTATTTAACTTATATGCAGAGTACATCATGAGAAACACTGGACTGGAAGAAACACAAGCTGGAATCAAGATTGCTGGGAGAAATATCAATAACCTCAGATATGCAGATGACACCACCCTTATGGCAGAAAGTGAAGAACTAAAGAGCCTCTTGATGAAAGTGAAAGAGGAGAGTGAAAAAGTTGGCTTAAAGCTCAACATTCAGAAAACGAAGATCATGGCATCCGGTCCCACCACTTCATGGGAAATAGATGGGGAATCAGTGGAAACAGTGTCAGACTTTATTTTTTGGGGCTCCAAAATCACTACAGATGGTGATTGCAGCCATGAAATTAAAAGACGCTTACTCCTTGGAAGGAAAGTTATGACCAACCTAGATAGCATATTCAAAAGCAGAGAGATTACTTTGCCAACAAAGGTCCGTCTAGTCCAGGCTATGGTTTTTCCTGTGGTCATGTATGGATGTGAGAGTTGGACTGTGAAGAAGGCTGAGCGCCAAAGAATT
Organism: Bos indicus x Bos taurus; assembly: GCF_003369695.1. NCBI lineage: Eukaryota > Metazoa > Chordata > Mammalia > Artiodactyla > Bovidae > Bos > Bos indicus x Bos taurus. Next base: position 42,189,657 of record NC_040099.1, read on the forward strand.
GATGCTTTTGAACTGTGGTGTTGGAGAAGACTCTTGAGAGTCCCTTGGACTACAAGGAGATCCAACCAGTCCATTCTGAAGGAGATCAGCCCTGGGATTTCTTTGGAAGGAATGATGCTAAAGCTGAAACTCCAGTACTTTGGCCACCTCATGCGAAGAGTTGACTCATTGGAAAAGACCCTGATGCTGGGAGGGATTGGGGGCAGGAGGAGAAGGGGACGACAGAGGATGAGATGGCTGGATGGCATTACCGACTTGATGGACATTAGTTTGAGTGAACTCCGGGAGTTGGTGATGGACAGGGAGGCCTGGTGTGCTGTGATTCATGGGGTCGCAAAGAGTCGGACACGACTGAGTGACTGATCTGATCTGATCTGAAAAAGTGTTCCTTTAAGTGGGCTTCCCCAGTGGCTCAGATGGTAAAAAATCTGCCTGCAACTCAGGAGCCCCAGGCCAGGCTCGATCCCTGGGTCGGGAAGATCCCCCTGCAGAAGGAAATGGCAACCTACTTCAGTATCCATGTCTAGAGAATTCCATGGACAGAGGAGCCTGACAGGCTATAGTCTATGGGGTCTCCAACGAGTTGGATACAACTGAGCAGCTAACACTTTTACTTTCACTTTCAGAGGAGTGCAGGAGATGCTGTGTCCTCTACAGGAAGCAGGTGCTAAAAAGAAGGCATGATCTGGTTTCTTCGACTCTGCCTGGAACTGGACTCACATCCCCTCCACCCTGCTCAGAGAACAGAGGCCATCTCAGATCATCGGGAGAAAGCTTGGCTCAGTTCATCTCATTAAAGAGTTGCCTTAAACACTCCCAGGCAGAGGCCCAAGGGGGCTTGGCCTGGAACAGATTTAATTCTTTTATTTAGTGCCCCTGAGGATGTGGGAGTGGCGTTCACCTGGCCTCCGATGTCTAGGAACCACGTCACAAAGCCTTTGGGTTCAGGCACTTCTGTTACCCTGAAATGAATGAATTGTGCTTGGCCCCACCGTCCTGAAAGGCCACGTCGGGCCTGTCGAGGTCGAGTGCACTTAATGGTTGGGGATTTCCTGTCTGGAGAGTGAGGGGTGCAGCTCTGCCAAGTGTAATTAAACCTTCGCCCTCAGATGCTTCTCAGCATTTATCCAGAGCAACATGTGGTTTGTGTCCTGCCGGGACTTTTAGGGTTATTGCATTGACAGAGAGAGTGGTGAGGGGATGCTTTTTTTCCTTTAAATTTCCCACTTGTCTCTGAACTGCACAGTTTTCCTGAGGAAGAGCTGACCTTCCCAATACCCACAGAGTGCCACCCTGTTCTCCCCCATTTCTCTCCTTACACTTTGAGGGGCTCAAGGTTTCAAGGCTATGCTTGGCTTGGTTTCTTCTTTTCAATTGTCCAAAAAAGCCTGTCCATTCTTCTCTGACGTGGGTTTTCATTTCAGATTTATTAAGGTGTTGGAACACCCTTCCCTTCTGAGTTCTGAGATGATCAAGTGCACATTTCATCTCTGTGTTTGTTTTACACATAAAGCATTTTGGACCACTGGGCTTAAGGCATTTCACTCATATTTGTGTGGAATAGTCCCTTCTTCAAACTATGCTCTCTCATCTTTGCTGAAAATAGAAGCCAATCTATTTCTGTGAACTATAAATACAAATCCATGATAAAGGACAAAATACAATGATGGAAGGAACTCAGGTGATTCTCGCGTTTGATAGCTTTCAACTCAGAAGGTAAAAAACAAGGCAGATGGGACTGGGTTTCTGGGAGAAGATTCTGACTTCAGCTTCAGCCCCTCCACTCCCCACCCCCTCCCCCTACGCACCCCCCTGTTGGATAAAGGTTGGCCTCACTGTCTTGTGTGTGTATCCTTTTGGGCAGAAACCACTTTCCCGACCACCGAAGGCTCCCGGATGCCTGTCTTCTTGGTCAAGTTCCCAGGCCGGGACATTAGCAGGATTGGGTGCCTGGGCAGCCCTGGAGAATGCTTGCCCTGAGATGCCTGCTCACATCTGGTGTTTAGAGAGAATCCGAAGCAGTCTGCATCCTTCTTGGCCTTGACAGAGTCCATAGTGCATTTTCCCAAGCACTTTGCCCCTTCATTTTTAAAGTGATCTATTTTCTCAGGGAAATTCAGTCCGTATGTCTCTGACTCACTTACGCTGAACTCATCAGACTGCCATCAATTGGTGAAGTCCGGTGGTGTTTGCAGCACCCAAGGGAGCTGTTGCCAAGCTTCGCAGGGTATGGGGTGCATGGCCTGTACTCGTCCCGCTTCAGACCACGTCTCCTCCCGCAGAACCTCACGGGGCCAAAGTAAACGCAACTCTCCATGCCTAGAATCTGTGAGTGATCCCCCTAAACCTGCCTAAGGACTTAATAAGAAAAACCTGGGCTCACTTCCCACCTCCCATCTCCTCTCCGCTTCCCTTTCCTTAGAAAGCACTCAGCGTTGTAAATGAGTCTGGGGAGGCAGATAAATGTAGGGAGTTCTGACATCGGTCTGATGACAAAGGGCCAGCCCGGCCTTGGGTTCAGCTGGGTGCCTGCCATTGACCTGACTTTCCTCGCCTGGGGAAGACAAATGAGCATCGCAAACAAAGAGCAAGCAAAACTCAGGTTCTCTAGAAGCCGACCTTCCACAGGAGCACCACCAACCCCGACAGGCTTCCCAATCTGCTGTGATACATGGACGGTGGACCCCAGCGAAGGGCTGTAAGACCAGAGGCTGACTGAACACAAACACCGACAGCGGTGCCCACCGCTGAGGCTGCACGGCTGAGGCTTCTGCTGCTAACTGCTGCCCAGGGCTCAGCAAGATGCTTCATCATCGCAGAAAATGCAGCTATGTTCAGTTCTGTGGGAGGAAAATAAGTGCCTGCACGTGTTTTAGACATGTCTTCCACGTGGGCGAGGGAAACAGCTAGAAAATTCTGGTAAAACAAAGTTAACCCCCAAAGTTGAGTAACCATGACATACTGCTGCCTCTGATATTTAAAGGCAGAGGATGACAAAAGTCACCTTTTGTTGGTTGTTTCTTGTGAGCCAGGAATGTCACATACCTTATGTGCAATCCTACCCTGTCCAGGGGTTATAGTCACTTCCCTTGTACTCGGGAGGACTCGGGTGGAGGTGGCACCCTTAGGAGGTGGTGGTCCTGACCCCTAGCCTATCCAGCCCCCACCCCCCAGCTGCTTCTCCCAGGACATCATCCATCAGAGATGTGCAAGAGTCTGCTTCTCTCAAAAAGGGAGTCCGCGTTTTCTCTCAAGGAGGCTGTAGTCCAGCCTCCCTCTGCAGGTCAACACAGGACTGAATCAGACACCACCCAAGCCAGGAATCAAGGCTGAACTCTTCAAGGAGAACCATGTGGCAAGAAGGGATGAAGAAACACTCACCACATCTGGAGGAGACTGGAATTTCCCTGATATTTTCTTGAGAAATGATTTTGGAGAAGCCAAAAGTGGAGTCAGAAAGCAGGGCTCCCGAGGTCCTGGGGCACACACACATGTGCCCAAGGAGGTAGCTGGGCTTCAGAGGCGGGGTTGAAGGTGGGAGACCTACCACATCCATTTCCCCACCAGCTGCCTGAAGGGGCATATGAGACTCACGTGAAGTGCCTTATCCTAGAGTCTGCTCATGGCCAAGGCCCTGTCGTAGGTGAACTTGAATCTGTAAACAGTTTACATTTGACCAAGGCAATGTTTTTCTCAACACGGAATGGCCATATTGGTTTTTCTACATGGCACTCAGAGCTCTAATCAAGGCTGGTCTGCGGGCAGACTTCTGGACAAGATTGTGGTTTTCTCCTATCTGTTTGCTGGGTGTGGTTGGCACCAGGAATGGGGTTATACCGGATTTAAGCACATCTCACTGCACATAGCTCAGCTGGTAAAGAATCTGTCTGCAGTGCAAGAGACCCCAGTTTGGATCCTGGGTCAGGAAGATCCCCTGGAGAAGGATAGGCTACCCACTCCAGTATTCTTGGGTTTCCCTTGTGGTTCAGCTGGTAAAGAGTTCGCTTGCAATGAGGGAGAGCTGGATTCGATCCTTGGGTTTGGGAAGATCCCCTGGAGAAGGGAAAGGCTACTCACTCCAGTATTCTGGCCTGGAGAATTCCGTGGACCATATAGTCCATGAGGTCACAATAAGTCGGACACGACTGAGCAACTTTCACTCCTCACAGAAACTGGTCTTCAGAATCAGGCCAAACCCAGGTCCTGTGGCTGGTTCTCAGCCTTCCTGCTTCTGGTCAGTCCAGAAATTCTGGATTTGGGGGCGAAGCCCTGTCCATCCTGCTTCTAAGCCCCTTAGAAGACCAGATGTTCAGAAAGATGTGCTTCAAAACACAGACCGAAAGAAAATCTTTCTGGACACTTTTCAGTCCTTTAAAATGTGTGTGGGTTTTGAGACAGTAAAGAACTGGCTTTAATCTTGGCAAAGCTGAGGGAAACCAACATGGTTCCTTATCAGCCCAATTATTTATCAGGAGTGAGATAACTTGGAGAGAACTTCACAACCAGCGGAAGGTGCTGGGAGATTGCTCACAAGCACTAACTCTGAGGTCCCTTTTGAAGCCTGTCTTCCCTGGCCCAACATGAAGCCAAGGCTGCCCTGATTCCCATGTGTGGGTGGTGGGGCTCTGGCTGTGTCCAGTTAGAGGAATTCAACAAGGAGGCAAAGCGGGAACGTCTATTGATTCTTCTTAAGGTTTCCCAGTGCATTTTTAAATTTAGTTTTTATTTTATATGAAACATCTATTGGGTTTTGGATGTTCTATTATAACTGGGGGAGGCTGAGCCAACTGTAGTGTGTGTGTGTGTGTGTGTGTGTGTGTATGTGTGTGTGAGCAAGAGAAACACAGAGAGCCAGAGATAGACACTGAGAGACTAAGAGACAGAGAGCAGAGTGATTCTCCCTCCCTGAAGCTCCCAGAACACATGCTCTCCAGTCTGTGTCTCTGAGCCAAGCTGCGGTTCCCACCACCCTCTGGCCTTTTCAGATGTGACCCAGATGACAAAAGCACGCAGGATTTGAACCCTCGTGAAAACTAGTGTGACCCACTCCCTCCAACGACAACACACGGAAATTAAAATTCCCAGAATCCATGACCCCTCTCAATCATCGGGAAAGTCCCATCTCAGCCCCGACTTGAAGGATGAATGTGTTAGTCCCCCGCAGCCCTGAACAGGGCTCAGAGCAGAGCTTTGATCTTCCTGCATGAGAAGAGTGACTTTAAGTTATGAAAGATTGCTTTTGATGATGGGAATAAAACGGGTCTGCTCCCACCATGCAGTCTCCTCGTCCTCCCCTCTCACATTCCTGAACTTCCCATCTGAGTATCCAAAAGCTGACAGCTCAGGGGAGAGGCAGGGAGGAGTGTATGTGTGACAGCTCTGCTGGAGGTGGGGTGGTCAATGGGGGTGGGCACTGGGAAACGCCAGTCCGGGTCTCGTCCTCTGTGCCTGGTGCATGGATGTCCAGCCCACATGATAAGGTGCCAGCATGGGCTTACTACTGGCGGGGGTGGGGGGAAGGAGGCAGGAAAGGATACAGGAAAGGATGCGGGGGGTGGGGAGGCTGTGGAGGGGAGATGAAAGGACAACTTCTAAGGCTCCTTTAAGTTGTACCATCTTGAGCAGAGCCCAGCCTGAATCATGTAAAAACTGGCTGCACGCCCACATCTGGCGATGTTTGAATGGTTTTATAAGCAAGAGCTCTGCACCCAGCATGCGGGTTGGCTGGAGGTAGGGGGGAGGCGCCTGTGAGGGGACCCTGGACTGGTGGCCAGATGGATGCCCTGGGCAAGAGGGAGCCTTTCTGGGCACTTGACCTTCTGGTGTGGCCAGGTGACAGGGTCCTGTCCTCCCCACCAGTACATGATCTGCATTGTTTCAAAGCCTCCCCTCCCCTCCTGAATTGAAAGCCACACCTCTGCTCTGGTGTCAGACTGGGAAGTGGAATTTTCTCCAGGTTCTCTGGGAAACACGACCTTTTCCTGGAGCTGCGATTTCATACATTTTGCCCAGACCCTTCCCCCACATGTCCTCTGCCCCAGTGGGTGATCTGAGATCCTCACCCTGGGGCCCTGGTGTTAACTCGCCTCCATTTGCTGCTTTGGGGCCCAGATGCTGCAGGCTCGTGATGGCCCTGACCGGGTCTGAGGTCACAGCTGACCGTGCCCCCATGGGTCCTGTATGTCGGGGTCCCTCCTACAACAAGGGCTAACCTGGCCCAGTTTCCACAGCTCCCAACCCACCCGACCCTCGGGAAGCATGGAGATGTGGACCTGAGTCCTCTTCCCAGAGGAACAAAAGAAGCGAATGTGGGTGACACTCGAGGGGCGGGATGGGCAGGCATTCAATGCAGTCCCTGGCCTGGCATTGCTTCCCAGAGAGAGACCCAAGGGGGCCGCAACGGGATCACCCTGCAGTCCCCGCCGGCCCCGAGTGTGTGGAAGTCCTCGGCTCTGTCAACTACAAATTGTCACTTATCAAGCTCCATAGAGAACCAGGTCTGGAGGCCTCCAAACTGGCCCTGAAGTCCCTAAAACAACACAGTTACTGGTTCACGTTAAGGCGATAGCATGAGGGTTGCTTCTTGGACTTCTAGCTCTGGCAGGCAGGGTCCTGTAACCACCGCCGCACGCACGCAGCCTCTCACAGGCTTGGCCAGCTCTGCTCTGCTTTCCATAGACAGGAGGAAAGAGAGAGGAAAGGCAGAGAGAAATGGAAGTTGAGAGAGTACCTATTGGACATGGGTTTTGCTGAGCTCATGTTTTCACGGTGAATAACTTAACTACTCCTTTTAAAAGACGAAACTGGAGCCTATTATACAGAGTGAAGTAAGCCAGAAGGAAAAACACCAATACAGTATACTAACGCATATATATGGAATTTAGAAAGATGATAACAATAACCCTGTGTACGAGACAGCAAAAGTGACGCTGATGTATGGAACAGTCTTATGGACTCTGTGGGAGAGGGAGAGGGTGGGAAGATTTGGGAGAATGGCACTGAAACATGTAAAATATCATGTATGAAACGAGATGCCAGTCCAGGTTCAATGCACGATACTGGATGCTTGGGGCTAGTGCACTGGGACAACCCAGAGGGATGGTATGGGGAGGGAGGAGGGAGGAGGGTTCAGGATGGGGAGCACATGTATACCTGTGATGGATTCATTTTGATATTTGGCAAAACTAATACAATTATGTAAAGTTTAAAAAAAAAAAAAAAAGACAGCCTTTGCCATACATCAACATTCATCAGCCATAGGAGCCATATGTCCTCTCCCTCCGGAAACTTCCTCCCACCTGCCACCCCTCTAGGTTGTCACAGAGCCCCGGGTTGTGTTCCCCGAGTCATACAGCAAATTCCCACTGACTATCTATTTTACATATAGGGCAACACAATACTATGAAGCAATTATCCTTCAATTAAAAATAAATTTTAAAAAATCCTCTGAATTTCCTCTTTCCTACAGTTTCTATTTCCCATAAAAAGTGATTTTGGAATTTGACTTAAGCTTTGACTCGGTAGGCCGACCCCCCAGGGACAGTTTTCAATGGCCTGTAAAAGCTGTCACCCCCTACCGTAGTCCAGCCCAGTGGACCACAGCCACCCAGCTCAGAGAGCCAGGGTCTGACAGGTGTCACTTAGAGGCTGACAGGTGTTATCCTCACAGGAGGCCGGGACCAGAGATGCAGCAGGCAAAGTTGTCCATGTCTCTGTCCTCCCGTGACTCTGGGTTACAACCCACTTGCATTCAACCTCGTGCCCTGGATCCCTGGTGTGTTGTCTCCAGAAACTCAGTGAGAGGCAGACTGCAAAGCTCTGAGGAGAGCGTGGGTAGGCATGTGTTCTTTGCAGTGGGCCTGGCTTCTTTACACATGGCCCTGGTTGGGATTGGGGGTTGCCTGGGGGAGGAAGTGATAAAATGACTAATAAAATGATCAAGTCTCTAGTGTTGAGTGCTGACTTAATCTGGGCACTGGTTTAGGCAAAGCGATTTGCCTCATTTGCCTTCAACCTCCAAAGACATCTTCCTGACATCCCCCTCGACCAGGCATAGGGAGATGGACCACTGCCTTTGCCAGGACTGACCTGGGCCGCCCTCTGCTTCCACAAGCTGTCAACCTACCGAGGGGGTTGGTGCAGATACCTATGAGATATACACAGCAAAACGCACGGAGAAGGGGCCTCACACCTAGGACAGGAATCCTGGCTCTGCTATTGGTAAGCTGTGAAACCCCAGATAAACCATTTACACTCTAGCCTTAGTTTTCTCATCTATAAAATGGACATAATAGTACCTATGTCTTAGGGTACCTATGAGTGTTCATTGATTACAAAGCATATGCGATGTTTAGCACAAGAGTGAATGCTTAATAAAGAGTGGTCATATTATTACTATTATAACCCCAGGAATCATTATTACATGGTTTAAACCAGGAATTCATAACTTTTTCCAATATGCTATTTAAAAATAAAAATGAAGTCAATCAGACACCTAAAATCTTGCCTTCTCTAAGCCTCAGTCATAGATCTGGATTCTGACGTCCAGCATCTTGAAAATGGGCCTGAAAATGGGTTCCAGGGCGCTCACCGGCAGAGTCCCCAGGGAGGTGGCATTGGATAGACACTGCTTAGCAGTGACTTCCTGACAAGGCACAGAGGATGTTACACTCATGCACTTGGAACCTGACATTCCCAGTCAACCCGGGGCCAAGCTCTGAAGATGACGTCGGACCTCACAGGCGGAAAACTGGATCTTTGGCTGGAATCCTTTGTGAAGTGTGGGAAGAAGTCCCTTTACAGGAACCCACAGCTGAGGCATGGGATGAGGAGACGGGCCACGCAGAACCAGAGACTGAGCTGGAGGGCTGTTTGGCAGACCAACTCAATTAGAAGAACTCTGCTCAGTGGAAGGTCTTGGAGCGTCTATAGCGTGACCCAGTTTTATTTGTAGGGTTTAGAGCTTCTGGTGGACGCTGTCCACAGTGAGCTCATTCCAGTCTCTAGAGTGACCAGAGACAGCAGAAATGGATATATAATCTTACTTGGAAAATCCTATGGACAGAGTCTGAGCCTGGTGCGCTACAGTCCGTGGTGTCGCAAAGAGTTGTACTTGACCTAGCGATTGAGCACGCACACAATCCTCCAAAACTCATTTGTTTCGGGCATACGCTTAAGTTATGATTGGCTTATTTTGCGTGAAAATCTGTGGATTATCTTAATAAAGCCTCTCCCAGATTCTCTAAGTTGGCTGTGAAGGGTGGTCAGAGGTCACTGTCTCCGACCTTAACCTGTCCTTGGCTGTCTCTCTCCTCACTGGTCTGGTCACATCATGGCTGTAGAGGTGCAAACACCTCTTGCTTTCTTCAGTTATCTGGACACAGACGGTCTCTTATTTCCAGGTGTGTGGAGGAGAACAGGGTGTGATATTTCCTAAGATGCAGGTCAAGTTGAGGGGTGATGGAAGACATTGAAAGATAACATATAACTGGCTCCAGAGGGGATTGCACCCTGCTTCAGGAAGACCTCCCACTCATCACGGGGAGGACGGGTCATCTTAGAGCCCCCGAGAAGCAACCCCTCATGATGACTCTGGAGCCCAAAGTGTGTGGTGCTGTCCCAGACACGGGGTGACCCAACACGTAGCTGTGATGGAAGGGTGCATGGAGAGGGCTAGGGGAATGGGCGGCTTCCTTGAGACTGTCACGCTTTGTGCTCTGAGCTTCCTCAATCCGTGAAAAGAGCATTTCTCCTCTGAAGGAATTAAAAAAAAGAGTTTGACACCTTTGCCACCAGCTACAACATAAAAATCATGCGGACCAGAGCTACAGGGACCAGACACAGGGAGCAGCATTTTCTCAGCTCAGAGAGGCAGTTGGCGGACAGAAAACCCACTGAGACCCCTGCTAGATTCTCCTGTGTCCACAGCAGTGCTTTATTTTGTGGCATCTAGAGCCACAGAGATCTATTTCGATAATTAGTGAGTCTGAGAAATATTGTGTTGTTTAGTCACTAAGTTTTGTCCAACTCTTTGTGACCCCATGGACTGTAGCCTGTCAATCTCCTCTGTCCATGGGATTCTCTAGGCAAGAATACTGGAGTGAGTTGCCATTGTCTTTTTCAGGGGATCTTTCTGACCAAGGGACTGAATCTACGTCTCCTGCATTGGCAGGCGGATTCTTTACCACTGAGCCATCAGCTAAACCCTTGCGAAATACTAGCAGCGAGTATTTTCCAAACAAAGAAAGGCAATTGCCTTCAGATCCTGCAGAGGACTTCAGCTACTGTGAACTTTTCATTGTGTGAAATCTCGTGACCGAAGGTGTGTGGCAGAAACTTCCCACTGGCCCCCAAGGTCCATTCCCCACTTTGCTCTCTTAAGGAAGTGTTTACTGAGCTTGTTTTAGGCATTTGGCTGCCTGGATGGAGACTCATCGAGGCGGGCTTTGACTGCCTCTTAGGAGGGCGGTGGGAGTGATACGTACAATGTGCCATCACCCCAAAAGGAACCACCTGATCCCACTTCTGTATCCCCCTCTGAGTGCTGGGGGATGGGGTGGGCATCAGTGTGTGTGCAGAGGGGATAACACACAAGTAGGGGCTCTGAACTTGAGTCCACCTCCCTTTGGGGCTCATGCACTCAGACGGCAGAACTCCATCCTGACTTCTACTAATCCCTGTCTGACATCTAGCCTCTCCTTCATTGTCAGATGTAGTTGATAGACAGCTGTTGTCAACAGAATCTGTGATTTTTACCACCATAGAATTAAGGTAATTTCATAAGGCAGATCCGTTTTTGCAAATGTCCTGAAATACCTCCATTCCTCCTATCCTCAAAATTATAATTGACGTGAGGTCTGTTGGGAGACCTGGTTACTTAATGTGCTTGTGGGTCAGTGGTAAAGAATCTGCCAGCAATGCAGGAAATATAAGATATGCGGATTCGATCCCTGGGTTGGGAATATTCCCTGGAGGAGGAAATGGCCACCCACTCCAGTATTCTTGCCTGGAGAATCCCATGGACAGAGGAGCCTGGCGGGCTACAGTCCATGGGGTCGCAGAAAAGTCAGACACGACTTAGTGACTAAACAACAGCAAAGATTACAAGGGAAATTAATTACATTGAAGAACAATATCAACATAGCTGGTTCTTTTATGATCTTATGAGTCTAATTTCATGCAGGTAAAAACATTATTCTAAGGTGGCATCCATCACCTTTATCAGACTGCTGAAGCTCCTGATGAGCGGTCAGTTGTTAGGTTTTTGACAGGTCACCTTTAGCAAGGTAAAACTCCATGCAAACCACCTTCTGAAACCCTTTGCTACAGTCACTGCGTGTCACCCTCTGGTTCAGCCCACGAGGATGTAGCTGACCCCTGTGTGCTGGCTCCTGCCCCTGGGGTCCCCTGTCTAATTTCTCTTGGCTTGTTTCCCACTCAGGGAAATTGCCAAATGCTCTTCTCCTTAAAACGTTTTTCCATGAACTGCACTGACTCGCCTCCCATTAACAGTGCTCCATGTGTCCTGTGTCCACATTCCAAAAAGTCTCCCTTGGCTGAAGGCCTTGCAGAGCACAGATAGTTCCGAGGCCTGGGGCTCGCTCGGCTGGCGCCTTCTGGCCGCTGCCCTCCCCCGCCCGGGCTCAGCTCTGTTGGCTCCTTGCACAACCATCTGGGGAGCATCGCAGAACGCTTTTGAGGGTTCCAAGAGAAGGTTTTCCAAGAAGGGCAGGTCTGGCCTGGTCGGGATGTCTGGTGAGCTTTCTGTAGTTTGTAGCATCTGCCAGTTAAGACCTGTTTATTATTTGTTATACTCTGTGTGCAGGGGACCTGGGTGAGGTCTCACCCAACCAGAACGGACCCACGTGCACCGTTTCGATGGTCCGAATGTTATGGACAGAATGGAGGATAGCACGGCCGACCACAGCTGCTGTGAGAGGCCTGGGAGAGTCAGGGTGACAGGGCCACAGCCCCCCAGAGTCAGACCTCGGTGCTTGTCTGTAGCGTGGCCGGGCTGGCCTGTTTGGGTCCCTGGCAGTGAACTGTCTGTAATCCTAGCTTTCGTTCCCCTGGGACAGAGCAGCCATAGACAGGAGCCTCAGGCCGGGGCAACAACACTCGAAGTTAACGCTTCCCTCTTCTCCACCTTGTCAAATACAGGTTGTCCCTCAGTTCAGAGGCAGCTGGTACTGGGGGTCCCTGCAGAGAGCAGTCCTCAGATGGGGAGAAGGGTCCACGCTGGGAGGAGCTGGCCTCACAGGAGGTGGTTCAGGCTCACTGCACACTGGTGGGGCCGATGCCCACCCTCTGCCCCTCCCTCTCCAGCCCACATCTGCCTCTGGCTTGGCACTGCTTGCCCGGTGGTGGGGAAACTCCCCCTGTAGGTCACGTGGTGAGGGGCCCAGGGAAGGAGGGGGCCCCTGCAGAAGGACCAAGAGCCGTGGCCCTGGGGCACTGATGGGAGCCTGAGGGGTCTGTCCAGAGCTGCCTGCATGAGTTCAGGGCCGGGAGGGCTCAGCTGTGCACAAAACAGGCTCAGGCTCTGTTCCCCGGAAGACACATGTGGCTCCACTCAGGTCGCTCTGGATCATCACGCAGTTTCCTCTTGTTGCTTGCTTTGTTTTTGTTTGTTTTTGAAGAATTCACATTTCCTGTGCCCAGGGTTGTCCAAACACCCCCGTGCCCTGCCCTTTCCAGATGGGACGTCCTTTGAAGGCGCCCTCCAACCCCCTCCCACCCTGAGAAGAAGCTCTCAGAGGCCTGACACTGGGGTGTTTGGAGCGTTTTCTGTTTTTCAGAGCCCAGGGCCTTCGGGAGTATTTCTCCCAGTGGGAGGGCAGTCCTTTGAAGGTACTTTTGTTTTGAAAGAGACAAATCAGCTGAAGAAAACAGTGCAAGCTCTCTGGAGGGGAGTGTAGGGGTTCAGAGACGTCAGATGAGAAACGCGGAGACTCCACCTGTGGCTGAACGACACTGGGGCACCTGGGGTCACACGCATCCCAGCATGTGTGTGTCCAGGGCGCTCACGTTCATGTGAGGGACTCTCTTTGTGAGAGAGACCACGTGTACTTGTCCTCTGCCAGGAGGACTACAAACAATAAACCCAGGCCCCAGCAGAAGGGGGCCTCCTCCCCTCCTGGGCCCCTGCTCACCCACAGAGTGGGGTAAATCCCATGAACAGGGGAGCCTGGTGGACTACAGTCCATAGAGTCGCAAACAGGTGGACATGATGTAAATGACTCAGCATGCACATGGTGGTTCTACTTTTAATTTTTTGAGAAATCTCTGTACTCTTTTCCACAACGGCCGCACCATTTTACATTCCCACCATCAGTACATTGTCTGGAGAATCCCATGGCCAGAGGAGGGTCCCCTCCACCCCAGGAGGATGCATGGCTCAGCTCTCTCTGTCTCCCCTCACCTTGAATCTACCTTCTGGCTACAAGCCTCCCGTGTCACGTGTGTTTCCAGACAGTAGATGAACCTGGGGTTGCCTGACCCATGAGCTCTCTCCCTTTTGGGCTCCTGGGAGCTCTGTCCTCTGGCAGGTGCAGGGCAGGTCACAGCATCCCTGTGTGGTAGGCAGGCACCACTCTACAGCCCCAACTCTCCCTTTTGATGTTTCCCAAAGTCTCAGCTGAAGAAAACGGAGTTGGGAAATGTGCTTTGATCTCTGTCAAATGATCTTGTTTGGGTTTCTACGTGATGCCCAGTGCCTACTTTTCATTTGGTTCAGAATCTGCAGAAAGACTGAAATGGATAACAGTTGAGGTTTACTGAGGATTTACCATGTACCAGGGAGCAAAGTTTTGCAGAACTGAGGTAAAATGTACCAAGTCTCTGGCTGGTCAGTGCTGGACTGACCGCCACTGGTGGTACTGAATTCCCATACTTCCAGGAGTTCAGAATTCAACAAGTGGGACCCTAACACACTAAACAGCTTCTGCAGAGGAAAGGAAATTATTGACAGAATGAAGAAGCAGCCTAATGAGTGGGAGAAAGTATTTGCAGGTCATGTATCTCATAAGGGTTAATATCCAAAAATATGAAGAACTCACTAACTCAATAGTAAAAAAAAAAAAAAACTAACCTAAAAAATCCAATTAAAATACAGACAGAGGATCTGAATAGATATTTTTCCAAAGAAGATATACAGATATCCAAGAGATACATGAGAAGATACTCCGCATCACTAATTGACACAGAAATGCAAACAAAAACTGCAATGAGGTATCACCTCACACCTGTCAGAATGGCTATTATAAAAAAGACAACAGATAACAAGTTTTGGTGAGGATGTGAAGAAAAGGGAGCCCTTGTGCACTGCTGATGGGAATGTAATTTGGTGCAGCCATTGTAGAAAAGAGTACAGAGATTTCTCAAAAAATTAAAAGCAGAACTACCATGTTCGTGCTGAATCATTTCAGTCATGCCCAACTCTTTGCTACTCTATGACATAGCCCGCCAGGCTTCTCTGTCCATGGGATTCTCCAGACAAGAATACTAGAGTGGGTTGCTATGCCCTCCTTCAGGGGATCACCCAACCCAGGGATTGAACTCATGTCTCTTGTGTCTCCTGCATTGTGGGCAGATTCTTTACCTCTCAGCCATGGGGGAAGCCCAGAACTACCATAGGATCCAGTAATTCAACTTCTGGGTGTTTATCAGAAGCAGATGAAAACACTAACTTGAAAAGATACCTGCACCTTCATGTTCATGGCAGCATTATTCATAATAGCTAAGACATGGAAAAAACTGAAGTATCCATCAATGGGTAGAATGGATAGAGAAATTGCAGTATACATATACAGGAGAACATTATTTAGCTATCTAAAAGAACAAAACCCTTCCATTTGTGACACGGATCACAATAATGCACCTTGCATTATGCTAAGTGAAATTAGTCTGAGAAAGACAAATGACATATAATCTCACTTATTTGTGGAATCTAAAAAAGAAAAAAAAAACCTCATTCATGTAGAGAACAGATTGGTGGTTCTCAGAGGCTGGAGTAGGGGGTGGGTGAAATGAAGGAGATCAAAAGGTACAGACCTGCAGTTATAAAGTCAGTCAGTCCCGGGGCTGTGACGTACAGCATCAGCGTGGTGACTCTAGTCAGTAATACCGTTTTGCAAATTTGGAAGCTGCCATGAAAGTAGATTTTTAAAGTTCTCATCACAAGGAAAAAAAAAGTTCTGCAATTATGTGAGGTGATGGATATTAACTAGACTGTTATGGTGATCATATTGCAAAATATACAAATATTTAATTATTATATCATACACCAGAAACTAATACAACACATATCCATTATGCTTCAATTTTAAAAAGAATAAAGTTTAGCAATTTAACTAGAAAAAACTTCCATGGGACAGAGAATGAGGTGAAAGATAAAGGCAGGGAGCTGGAGAGAGACCCAGAGATGGTTGATGGAGTTGGTCCTCAGAGCGCTGACAGGTACAGAGAAGTCCCCACTCCCCACGCCCTTGCCGGCCGGTGCTAGGGCTCACCACTGCAAAAACCAGAGATTTGTTGACCATACATCCTGGATGTTCTGGGATCTCCCTGATTTCAACTATTTTTTCTTCCTGCCAGCTACTTCCAACATGACTCCAAAAATAGAGATGATGTAAGTGTGGAGGTTTTGGAAGCTTGAACCATCTGTCTGGACTTTGAAAACATCCTTGTTCAAGGATGGAGAATCATAAACACAATTTCAAAACAGGACTTTTTTCCCTCTCTCATGTCTCCTTTACCAGTATGTGAGGTAAAGGAGAAAAAGCAAGAAAGTTCCAGAAAAACTTCTACTTCTGCTTTATTGACTATGCCAAAGCCTTTGACTGTGTGGATCACAACAAACTGTGGAAAATTCAAGAGATGGGAATACCAGACCATCTGACCTGCCTCCTGAGAAATCTGTATTCAGGTCAAGAACTAACAGTTAGAACTGGACAAGGAACAACAGACTGGTTCCAAATAGGAAAAGGAGTACATCAAGGCTGTATATTGTCACCCTGCTTATTTAACTTATATGCAGAGTATATCATATGAAATGCTGGGCTGAATGAGGCACAAGCTGGAATCAAGATTGTTGGGAGAAATATCAATAACTTCAGATATGCAGATGATACCACTTTATGGCAGAAAGTGAAGAAGAACTAAAGAGCCTCTTGACGAAAATGAAGAAGAGAGTGAAAAAGTTGGCTTAAAACTCAACATTCAGAAAACTAAAATCATGGCATCTGGTCACATCTTCATGGCAAATAGGTGGGGAAACAGTGGAAACAGTGAGAGCCTTTATATTTTGGGGCTCCAAGATCACTGCAGATGGTGACTGCAGCCATGAAATTAAAAGATGCTCGCTCTGACCTAGACAGCATATTAAAAAGCAGAGACATTACTGCCAACATAGGTCTGTCTAGTCAAAGCTATAGTTTTTCCAGTAGTAGTGTATAGATGTGAGAGTTGGACTATAAAGAAAGCTGAGTGTCGAAGAATTGATGCTTTTGAACTGTGGTGTTGGAGAAGACTCTTGAGAGTCCCTTGGACTGCAAGGAGATCCAACCAGTCCATCCTAAAGGAAATCAGTCCTGAATATTTATTGGAAGGACTGATGCTGAAGCTGAAACTCCAATACTCTGGCCACCTGATGCGAAGAACTGACTTATTGGAAAAGACCCTGATATTGGGAAAGATTGAAGAGGAGAAGGGGATCATCGAGGATGAAATAGTTGGATGGCATCACTGACTTGATGAACATGAGTTTGAGTAAGCTCCTGGAGTTAGTGATAGACAGGGAAGCCTGACATGTTGCAGTCTATGGGGTCACAAAGAATCAGACATGACTGAGTGACTGAACTGAACTGAAGGGAGATGGTGCTAAGAGAGGAAAAAGTGAATTAAAAAATTTATAAAAATCCACCAGAGCATTTTAAATGCAGTGTTCATTTTCTCTCTTCAGCTCCTGTGGAGTCAAAAGGCAAGGCCAGTGGCCGACATTCCAGCCAGGAGCTAGGATCGTATGGGGCCCAGTGGTCTGCTTTAGAGTAACCACAGGACATCTTGGGATGCGGGAGGGGAGCCAGGGCCAGGGCTGGGGGCCTCCTTCCCTTGGTGGTTGAGGGGGTTTCTGATCTCACCTGCCCAGGGAATGGAAAGTGTTATTGGGTACATGCATGCTAAGTTGCTTCAATTATGTCTGATTCTTTGTGACCTATAGACTGTAGCCCATCAGGCTCCTCTGTCCATGGGATTCTCCAGGCAAGAATACTGGAGTGGATAGCCATGCCCTCCTCCAGGGGATCTTTCCCACCCAAGCATCGAACCTTCGTCTCTTGCATTGTCTCCTACATTGAAGGCAGATTCTTTACCACAGGGCTTCCAGGGAAGCCTGGAAAGTGTTATTAGATTTGGGCAAACCCCACCAGAAAGTTCTTATTTTCTGGGCAGTGTGCTTCTTCCACTTGCCTCCCCTTGGACTGAGATGCTCTCCCATGAGCCTTCGTTTGCAGAGGGGAAGGTCATCCCTGATGGTAAAGACAGTCTCTGATGAAGCACTCATCTTAATGAAACAGAGGAAGCACTCAGGCACTGGCAGTGAAGGTGGGTGGGGGCAGGAAGTGGAGCCAGTCCCTTGGTGTTTCAGGCCAGACTTGGGGTCTGTCTTCTGGCACCGCCTCTCTAAGGGTCCTGTGCAGGGAAGCTGGTGTCTTCCCCAGCACTTAGGGCTCCATGGCCATGAGCCGGATCTTGCGTGGCTGCCTGAAGGGCTCTGGAGCCAGCAGAGTCCTGAAAGCTCACTGCAGCCTCTTAGGCAGAATCCTGTGACCTTGCGTGTCACTCAACAGTCCTCTGCTTCCCAAAGGCTCCCCAGCCTTCCTTGCAGCCTCGCCATGGTCAGCAGCTGGTCTAGTGACTTTTCCTCTCCTCCCATCATGATGGCCGATCTAAAGTCTGGGCAGACTGGGGAAGTAGGGAGTGCCCAGCAGATACGGAATTTCTGCTTCTTCCTGTAGATTCTCCCACTGTCTACTGCTGCCGACAGCAGCTGCTGCCAAGCCACTCTCTGGCTCCTGCAGAATTTCTGTGGATGTCCACCCCCTCATCCAGGGGGTCCAACCCCGCCTGGTGAGACACTGAGGGGTTAGTGGAATGCTGCCATGTCCCCGAGATAAAGTGGCAACTTTTACCCACAGTAAGCACTGTGGCAGTGTCTTTGGGAAGAACTTTTGAGGAGAGTGCCTTCCACTAGCAAGCTCATTCTGGATAACGCCACAGAAAGGCTTACCTCGGCGCACATGCCAAATCCTTCATCAAATAGCGACGTACAGTGGGAGCTGCCAAGACTCACTGGACGAAAGCCAGCATGACTTCTCCCTCCAGGGCTATAAGCAGATGGAATTCAGTGTATTCCACACAGTATGAATGAATGAGGCAGGGAAGAAAGTGCCTCAGAGAATCTGCTACAAATACCTTAGACGATAAAAAGACTGTTTCTTCGTATTAATATTTTATTGTCGGCAGTCATTGCCAGTTGGCTGGGCTTCCTGCTTGAATGAGCAGAGCTGTCACTCTGACTCCAAATGCTGCTGCTTTTGAGAAAGCCCACGCAGGCACACTGTCAACCAACCACAGACCAGTCCTAAAGGGTGCCAAGCAGGCGATGCCTATAATCTGAAAAAGTCAGGCAAAGTGTCCAAGATCACATCAAAGGGGAGGGAAAAATGAAGAAAAAAATTGTACCTTCCATGAAACTATTATCTCAGACTGAAGATGCAGATGAAATCTAACCAAACTAAATTGCAATTTAGACTTTTCAAAATGTCTAAATGAAAAAGATAAATGTTGCATGAGATCATTCATTATTTGATCTTTCCCCTGATAGTTCCATATTTATGAGAAAGTGGTGTGTATGGTTTAGCTTGTGCCCAGTAACATACATTTCTCAATGGGGTTCCTTGTCATGTTGGTTGGGGAGCACAGTTGACCATTTGGAGAGACAACTGGTCTTAATTCTAAACTCCTGAGGCATAGCCTCTAGAGGCCCACAAAGATTCTGAGGTTTCTAGGGTTCTGGTGTATAGAGGTAGAGGCTACTGAAGACCAGCATCCACCTATCCTCCCATCTATCCATCCATCCATCTACTCATCCATTTTCCCATCCATCCATCCATTTACCCATCTACCACCCATCATTCCATCCAACCATCCATCTATCCATCCATCCACCACCTATCTTTCCATCCATCCATCCATCCATCCATTTACCCATCTACCCATCCACCCATCCATCCATCCAATTACTTACGTACTCATCAGGACAGGGTTTTGCAGAATGTCTTTGACTTTCTGGTCGTAGAAAAGTGAGCTCTACAGGAAGTTAGAAGTGACTCCTTTACTGACAGGAAGTATAGCATGACACGTTCATGAAAGAGCTGTACTTCAAGGGATCAGGACAAAGGCTCCCAAACGCAGCAGGAGGGCTCAGCATATGACTCACATATACAACATTAGGACATAAGCTGGTTTGAAGCTGAAAAAGGCCCATGATTGAAAGCTGCTTGGTCATCAACGTGATGATCACTATGGGTTTCCTGGGGGGCTGCCACGTGATTATGGAGAAGGAACCAAAGGAGGATTGTTCTCCCATCTTCTGTCCTTGTCTGAGAGATGAGGATGCTCCAATGATGGGGAATTTGGCAGCTAGTGAACCGGCTTAATACACCAACTTCTTTGTCAATGCTGATGTATATTGTTTCATGTTAATTAAATAATATCTTGCGCCAAAAGATTTTTATAAGAAATGGTGCACAGAGAAAGAAATACAATCTTATTCAATTTAGTGTTTAATACAAGTTAAACAGGTAGCAAACAAGGTAGATTATTCATAAAATAATGAATCATGGCCTTTCACGTCTGCAGAGTTGGCATGAAGTCATTCATTCACTCAGCAAATATTTACTTCCAATAGAACTTTTTCTGTGCTGCTCGGGGTAACTCACGTTCCTTCAGCAAGGCTGATGCCATGTGAAAAACGGCCAGTGGTTTCAGTGTTCACTCTGGGAAGAAACACCAGTTTGTGCCAAACAGAAGAAGCCGCTGGCTGCACGTTCCTGTCCTTATAACCCTCTGAGCAGTTATGCTGACCCCAGCCACCATGACCTGCATCGCTGAGATGCCCACGGCCAGTGGATTGAAGTCTGCTCATCTCTTGTGCAAAAGTCCCAAACAGGTGATCCTGACCAGTGACCAGCTCTTCTCCAAGCAGTGGTTCAAACTGTAGCTCTTTTCCTTGTACGGTGCTGTCATCCTCACCGCCTGGCTCATCTGCACCTCGTCCATCCAGAAGAAGAGGGGCAGGAAGTCTTAAAGGGCCAGGCCCACTGTCACACATCCACCCCCCTTTCCGCTGGTCAGAACTCAGCTCATTCAACCTCCAGGCCTCAGGAGACACTAGGACAGCCTCGCTGTGGGCCAACAGGGAAACTGGTACAAATGCATTTCTGGAAAGTTTACAGGGTGCTGGGCGACGTGCCAGGGCAGCAGGTTTCCATGGTGTCCACGCTTGCAGAGGGCTCTGGTCACTTGTTGAGTTCACAGGCAACAGGTTCACGGGCAGGGCTGGGAGTGGGACCAGGGCACCTGGACCAGCACACAGCCCACCGTACCCCAACCTCCTACCTCGGCCTTGTCAGAGACCACTGGGAGCTGCTTCGGGCTCACACCCCTGGCACCATGGACTGAAGGAGGACCTGGCCTCGGCAGCCAGGACGTGGGGGATGCGGGCACAGCCGTGCCTTAGCTGAACTTCTCCTAAATTTTGTGGCTGCGTCAAGTGACACGTACTGGGAAGAGCTGCAGAAGAGAAAGACACCTTTCTAAAGACCCGCATGAGGCATCACCACCTCCCATGATGGAATCTTTCTCTGCATCCAGATGTGCAATTTCCTCCTTTCACCTCCTGCCTTGTAAAGGGACCTTGATTCTAGTTTGCTCTTCACTACGGACAGAGACCAGCTGCTCCTTTTCCAGCTTCTTAGACATGACATAAGGTTCACTTAGGTTAAATTTCACCTTTTTAACTCTCCAGGCTGAAGCCATGTTGGTTCCTTGGCTTGTTTCCCCTCCAGGGGCCCCAGGCGAGAGCTGATAGCGCTTCCTGGTGGTCTCAGAGGACACAGCCATCTCGCCAGGGAACCTGAGGGACACAGAATGCTGGCTAAGGGCCTGGATCTGCCTCTGCCTCTGACTGTGGGACCCTGACTACAGGACCAAGTCTTCTGAACTTGAGTGCCTTGAAGGAAAGGGTCATTTATTTCTAAATTTCTTCAACACCTAAGCTTCTTAGGACTCCTAATAATTCTATTTCTTTTTTAAAAATCTTGACTTAGAGTGCACCAATCCCAAAAGAAAATAAATCTTTGTTAAAAGTGAAGGGACACTAGTTGTATTTTCTGGGCTGTACTTGTCAAGTAAGATTCAGCAGTTCTGATACCTGCATTTGATCACTGTGTGTGTGTGTGTGTGTGTGTGTGTGTGTATAACTCAGGACTTTCTTTCAATTAAATTATTATGGAAGAATTTATGGATAACTATAGGTACATGATTCAAAAGTATAAAAACTATGCGTGTGCATGTTCTTAGTTGCTCAGTCGTGTCTGACTCTTATGACCCCATAGACTGTAGCCTGCCAGGCTCCTCTGTCCATGGGATTCTCCAAGCAAGAATACTGGAGTGGGTGGCCATTTCCTTCCCCAATAAAAACTATAATAAAGTGTAAAAAAAATCACAGCCTGAGGGTCTGACTCTCACACTTCTCTCCTCCCACCCTTCTTTCCTCCCACTCTATTCTCTATTACCCCTTTTTTCCTATTTGCTTCTTGTCTATTATTCCAGTATTTCTTTATGTGAATACTAATAAATACATTCCTGCCCTCTCCCCAGTTCTTATTCTGTCATCTGCTTCTTTGCTTTTTCAAAATTTATTTTAATTTTTGTAGTGAGATAGACTTGACATATAACATTATATCAGTTTAGGTGTGCAGCATAATTTCACATCTGTATCTGTACTGAGCGACTGATCTGATCTGATCTGATCTGTTGTGAAACGATCTCCAAAGTGTCTAGTTAATATCACCTCACATAGTTATAATTGTTTTTCTTATCAGTGTGAACTTTTAAAATCTACTCTCTTAGTAACTTTCAAGAGTGCAGCACAGTATTATAACTACAGTCCCCATGCTATACATTACAGCCCCAGGACTCACTACATTATAACTGGAAGTCTGACCCCCTGCACCCACTTGCCTCCCCACCCCCGCACCTCCCTGTCTCCTTCTCTGTCTCTGGCTTCTTTTCACACCTTTCTTCAGACCGTGTCCCCATCGTTTTTCATGGCTGCATAGTATTTCAGTGTATACAGCATCATAATTCATTGACCTCGGCTCATGTGGATGGACACTGGGGGTGTTTCCAGTGTCTTTGGATCACTGCAAAGAGTGTTGCAATGACTAGCTTTGTAAACATGCTATTTTGTATGTGTTCAACTTATTCTGAAGTGTAGATTCCCAGAGGCAGAACTGCTGGGTCAAAGAGTGTGTGCTCTGGAAATTTTGCCAGGTATTTCCAAACTGCTCAGCGTGGGGTTGTGTCATCCTTACACTTTCACCTTCAGTATATGAGCATCCCACTTTTCCCCAAATCTTAGGATATTTGCCAAACTGGTGAGAAATGACAATTTGGGACAGTCTGGGTTTTGTTTTTCTTGTATTAACAAAGAGGAGCCCAGGGCCTTTGAAGACAGCAAAAGAGTTTGTTAAGTGACTGAGCCTCTCCAGGGCAGGAAGTCTGTTTTATTCACCACTTTTCTCTAAACCCCTGGTGGTTCAGATGGTAAAGAATCTGCCTGCAATGCAGGAGACTGGGTTTGATCCCTGGATGGGGAAGATCCCCTGGAGAAGGGAATGGGAACGCACTCCAGTATTCTTGCCTAGAGAATTCCATGGACAGAGAAGCCTGGAGAGCTACAGTCCATGGGGTCGAAAAAGGCTGGACATGACTGAGCAACATCCACTTTCTCTAAACCAGCAGTTCTCAACCAGGCTGCACACAGGAATCACCTGGGCAGATTTTAATAGGTGCAGAGCCGGGGTCCGCCCAGACCATGAAGACAGAACCCGGGACATCGCTTCAGCTCGTCGCCCCACACCCAAGTTTTCTAGGTCGTGTGTCTGTCTTTTTCCTGTTATGCCCCTGTGGCTTCCGAGGCCAGTTTCTGTCTTCTGCTTTTCCTTAGCCACATGGGGACATTCTAGGTCTTGTTTGCAGCGAGCAGTGCTTCCTGCTTGGGAGCAAAGCTGCAAACAGACTCTCCGTCGTGTGACAGGTCACGACAAGCCCCACAAAGCATACTGAAGCCCTGGCCTTGGAGGCGGGTAGCTCCACCCCCCTGGCCAGTGCCTGCAGGCTCTACAGCCCTACAACAACAAGGTCAAGGCAGGCTCAAGTTCACAAGCATGCTTTTGCCCTCTAAGAATGTGTCCAGCTTTGCTAGGGTAGAACTGCTCTGGCTTTTCAGAGACTAAAGCATGTTCCAACGGCAAATAATCTATACTGAGAGTGTGTACGTATTAATAAACGTAAACAGATATTTCGATAAAATGTAGAAATACGATGGTGAAACTCTTCTGCACCAGTTTCAAAACCGTCTCCTCTTACTGACAATTATAGCTAAGGAATTTGGCAGAGGGATGAAATCTTGGCTGCACCTCTGATCTGTCTTTCAAAAACCATGCAGGCTGCAGGGGATCACGTGGCGTGAGGGCTGTCAATGGTGCAGTGTTCCCGCCACTCTGCCGACACCCCAGAGAGAGAGAGCGGCTCACTTCTTTCTCTTTCAAGCTGGAGGATTGACTGGCTTGAGTGTGGGAGGTTCTTAAGGGGTCGTGGGGATGGGCTGGGGGGTGTGTGCCTTCAGGGTGGGAGGCGGCTGCCCTCAAGGTTAGAGGTGACCACCAGGGGCCTGCGAGGATGCCCTCAGTCAGCCGCAGAGGTGCCTGGAGAGAGAGCAGATGGAGTTTGTAGAGGCCGCTTCCTGACCGCACGGACCTGACTTGGTCCAGCTGCAGCCACCGGACAGAGCGCCCTTTGATGGCAGGGCCAGCCCTGACCTGCTGGCCTGGAAACACCCTCCCAGGGTGCGTGGGCAAGTCAAGGAGAAACAGTGCATTTATCAGTGGACTTGGAGAGAGTGAAGGAGAACTAAGTTTGCAGACAACTGATCATTTTCTGTTCTTTTTCTAATGTATTAATAATGCCAGCGTTTTGTTTCTGAGCATCCCTATGGCTTGGAAAGGTGGCATTAAGACTTTGAAAATGAGCAGGACTCTTTGACTGTCTTTAAGGTCACAGACATCACTCCTGCTCTTCTTGTTCTTACCCAGAAAGAGTGGTTCCCTCCCTCAGGATGAAACTCGGGGGAGTCCGATAAATTGGAGGCTTAGCAAGTGAGCGGGACTCCTGCTGCTCAGTGGCCATCCTCTTGCCCAGAGCCGAGACCCTGATCTTCTCCGCCAGCTAGTTTCCTTTCGACCCAAAACACCCATGAATGAAGACCACAGGTTTCAATTGGCTGCACTGTGAATTCAGAAATTTCTTTAAAAACAGGGAATATGGAAAGTTGTATCTGGGCATCATACCAAGAAAAAAAAAGAGAGAGAAGTTTTAAAATCAGCATTTTTGAAGTAATGGAGCACAGTTTACTTTCCTCCATGAAAGTTCCCCAAAGGATCCTATCGAAGACAATTTCCAACGTGTCTGCACAAGTGTGGAGATAAGACTTTGTTCTCTATAAGGTTTCAGGGGAAAACATCAGACAAGCTGGCTGTCCAGCATCACAAATTCAAAATAGTTACACAGCGTGGATTTTAAATGTCTCATCTGGTTGTCTGGGTTCCCACAAGCCCCAAAGCTAACACTTGTCTGGTTTTCTTTTGGTGACATCTAGGAAAATCGCGGCTTGCTCTTCCTGGCCTCTTTCCCCCAGTGCTACTTATCTGACGGCAAACTTTTCATTCCAGGCAGTGACTCCGTGACACCAGAAGTCACTGCTCCCCTCACAGCCTTTCTCTCTGTCTCCACGATTCTGAGACTCACAGGCAAATGGCACTTCTCAGAAAAGACGAGAAAAATAGAATCCGAGTAAATGTGTCTCGCGGTGGCCAGGGCTGTTTCAGAAAGTCCCACATCCTCCGGGGATCGCCTCTCCTGGTCTCCAGGGAGTGGTCCCACCAGTGCCTTTCCTGCATCTCATCCCAGAGTCATGAAGGTTCTCATTATCTTTCCGATGTGAAACCTCAGCTTTCAGAACCAGTTGTTTCAGGAGGAAAATGAAAAGACATGGGTGCCTCAGTCGACTGGAATAATTAGAGGAACAGAATTCCAAACTGGATCGTCAACAGCCCTCCCCTACAGAGCGAGGACAGCGCCTGGGTGGGTTGATAATGCAGAACCTTCGCTGGCTCTTGGTGGGCCAAGCCTGTCCATCCTCTGCCCGGAAAGAAGCCTCTTTCCTCAGCAATCCTGCCAGAGAAGCCAGGGTCCAGAAACCTCCGCTGGAGGCTGGCCAATGACGATGCCACATTTCAAGACCCTGCGTCTCCCCAGCACCCCCAGGAGCAAGCAGAGGGGTGGTGCCCTTGAACTTGGCCCAAAGGCTCAGTGCGTCCTACTCCAGGACTCATGCTTACTGAGGTTCTCCCCTGCAGGTCACAAACCACTTGTGGGTCAGGAAGCTCTGAGAGCACGGTGACCAGCATTTACCAAAATAAATCCCTAGAATAGAGAATATCCACGTGGCTCAGGTGGTCTGGCTGAGTTTTATTTCAGGGAACTTGCATTTCAGTTATGTGTATGAGTGTCTATGTGTGTCCTGGATGGTGACATAAAGTGTGGTTCATGATGTGGGTCAAGCTCAAATGAGACTGAAAGTTCATTGGGTTGGCAACAGATTCTCCAGCAGAGGCAGCTGGAGGGGTCTGTAATTGCACAGAGGTCACGAGCACCGGGTTTTAAAAATACAGAAAAATAGAATGCTGACCCTGTACTATGTTTCTCCAACCTCCTTGAGCAAAATCAAGGAGGAAGACTGGGATGGTCAGAAGTCTGCTGGACACGGAGACAGAAGCTACTAACAACTGAGAGCAGGGCATGCGGGCAGGTGTCCCCTCCCCCAGGGAAGCCTTCTCTGTGGGGGAAGTGAGGGCACGTCTTTTGATTTCTCGAGGTGGGTACTGCCACTCTTCATCTCAGTCTTCAGTCATCTGCTTCCCGACATGTCCCTGAACACGGTGGTCCAAATGCCAGATGCCCAAACATCCTTCAAACTGTAAACGCAGATGCTTTCTTTTAATGTTAGCATTTTCAATAAAATCCTGCAATAAAATAGCTTTCATCTCAGACATCAAGGTCTACCACCCTTCATCCTATATTGAAACAAGCTAATCGGCAAAGTGTGAACACAGTTTAGTGCCAGGCACCCCAGATAGGAGTCCTGGGGGCGGGCCTGGCCTTCACCTCTGCACCCCTTGCTGTGTGTCCTCCTGGGTCATCATCCCTCCTGGGACCTCTTGTCCAAGCCACTAAGTGTCTGAACCACTCCAGACAATTGGAAGGACGCTCCACTGTCTCCAGTCGAGGGAACGCTTCTCTTTGTGGCTGAGGACAGTGTTGCTCGCTTACATTTCTACTTGCTGTGTGCTTTAGCCGCTCAGTCGTGTCCAACTCTGTGTGACCCCACGGACTGTAGCCTGCCAGGATCCTCTGTCCATGGGATTCTCCAGGCAAGAATACTGGAGTGGGTTGCCATGCCCTTCTCCAGGGCATCTTCCCGACCCAGGGATTGAACCCACACCTCCCGTGTCTCTTGCATGGCAGGCAGATTCTCTACCACTAAGCCACTTGGGAAACATTTCTACTTGAGGGGGTTTAAATCACAGCCTTCCTCCTGTCTCTGAGGCAAGATCAGCTGACAGCGGTTGGTCCTAATACATGTCTAATGGGCACAAGTTGGGGCCATATGTACTAATTTAAGGTTGAATAGATGCCAGGATTGACTTAACTGGGTTGTCTGAATGGGAGAGGTTGTCTGCATGCACAAATTATTTAGTATTGATAAATCCACTTTTCTCCCAGAAACATCAACCATTTTCTGACCAATACTTCCATTGCCTCCTAAATTCACTTTATCCCATTCAGTGTAGACACACCCCAAGGCTCTTGACTCCGAGATATTAAAAGATAGGGATCTAATAAATGCCACGGAATGTCAGGTCAGTGATCCCCCACACCCGAGCTTGTCTCTGACCCAGGTGAGGGGCAACGTGTGTTGCTTGAATGTTATAGTTCTAATCTTGCCATTTTCCTTTTCTTTTTCATTGGTCCGAAAGGAGTAATGAGCCCACAGAATCTGCCCTCAAGATCTACTAATAAGGTCTATTATGCACGAATGCGTCTAAATCCATTTTGAATCTATTTACAAGTTCCCCTGACATCCTCAGTATAATTTGCCCCATATGTTTATAACCTATTGTAGTAAACAATATTTCTTCTATTTGTCACCAGGACGACCTCCCTCAAACTCTAAGGGGCCTGTCCTCCAGCTTAGCGTTCTGAGATTCTGTAACAAAGTTGTGCCCTTCCTAGCCACCTCCATCCTGTGGTCTCGAAGCTTCTTTCCAGGCAGAGGGATCCATCCCCTGGTGGACACAGCTCTCTTTCTAAGACCAGGAACTCTTGAGCACTCATCCCTCTCTGGACTTTTTGTTCAGTGTCCTCCTTGATACTTGTGGGCAGAATTATCCACAGAATTCCAGAGACAGGCTGTGGTTTTGTTGAGAGTCACTCTTTCAGAATAATTTCCTGTGACCCAGGGTTATGTCTGGGTTATCAGTGAAAATTCATCCCAATTATGGTGGTGGTGGTGGTGGTTTAGTTAAGTTGTGTCCGACTCTGTAACCTCATGGACTATTGCCTGACAGGCTGCTTTGTCCATGGAATTTTCCAGGCAAGAATAGTGGAGTGGGTTGCCATTGCCTTCTCCAGGAGATCTTCCTGACCCATAGATCAAACCTGCGTCTCCTGCTTTGCAGGTGGATTCTTTGCAACTGAGTCACCTGGGAAGCCCTATCCCAATTATACACAGACCAAAACAGGCCTCCTATAGCACCAGGGGGTGACCCAAGTCCATCCAATCAGCAGAATGACTCATGGAGGATCTACTATAAATTTACTCTGAGAGGCCCCTGCTTATCATGATCTTACTCTAGTTAGAGGGACTATATACACAAATACTCCAGAAAAAAGTCGTGAGCAAAACAATGCATATCTACACAGTGATATAATTGTGGGAGAACTGGAAAACTGGGCTGTGATTTTATGAAATTCAAAATAATTTGAAAAAATTTTCAGAATTTTTAGAGGAGAAAATGTCATGAGCTCCATGAAGGGGGCAGAGTTTTAACAGGGTCTTAAAAGATGGGGTAGAAAATAAATCAACAATAAGACTTGGATGGTAAAGCGTCTGCCTGCAATTCAGGAGACCTGGGTTCAATCTCTGGGCCGGGATATCCCCTAGAGAAGGAAATGACAACCCACTCCAGTATTCTTACCTGAAAAATCCCGTGGACAGGGGAGCTTGGCAGGCTACAGTCCATGTGGTCGCAAAGAGTCA
Organism: Bos indicus x Bos taurus; assembly: GCF_003369695.1. Classification (NCBI taxonomy): domain Eukaryota; kingdom Metazoa; phylum Chordata; class Mammalia; order Artiodactyla; family Bovidae; genus Bos; species Bos indicus x Bos taurus. Next base: position 42,218,383 of record NC_040099.1, read on the forward strand.
GACATGACTGAGTGACTAACACACACACACACACAAGAGAACAAAGAGTTTGTGAGGTGTTTCCGAGTCTGCACGGCACTTGGACTTGGGAGAGGTCCGTTCCACGGGTCAAGGTGGGAATGCGTCCAAAGCCTGGTCCTGGCCCGGCCTTCTGGCTGGTGTCCCAGGAACCTGCTGCCCAAGGCCCACCTGTGCAGGGCCTAGCTGTCCAAGCCGATGGCACAGAAATCAGTGTGAACCCTCTGCCCTGACCTGCCCCGCGTGGAGCTACTCTCCTTCTGCCTTGGACTTCCAAGACTTCACCTGCATTCATTCTGGGAAAATCTGGATTAAGTATCCTCAGTGAGCCTAGAATTTGGGGATTAAAAAAAGCCTATTTTGGTTTTTATTTTCCTAGGCCGTGCCTAGCAACTTCTGTTTTTTATTTTTTGTTTTTAGTTCTATTCTTCCCTAATGGGTCTGCCACCATGAAAAACAAAGTACAAAATTTCTCAAGAAGTACCATACTGCATTAAATTGTTAATAAATCATTGCATTTTAACTACAGTGGCAGAGTTCTGGGAGTGGAGATAAGGGAAGAAACCATTTTCCTTTATTCTGGCCAAGTTGGCACTTCTGTCGAAGGCCTGGCATGGGAAGTTCCATCGAAACAATTTGTTTAAGAGCAGAACCCAGCTGGGGCAGGCCACAGGAAAGTCGGCTCTCACCCCACACCAACCAGGGTCCAAAGCCATCATCCCGCAGAGCCTGAGGAAGAAATGCATATTTCCCTGAACTTTCAGGAAAGTTTCTTGGAGAGGGCAAAGGAAAAGTCACAGTCCATCGCTTGGAGTAGCTGAAACTCCCCACAGACATCGCTTTGATCCCAAAGCTTCTCTTCCCACCAGCTGTTTCTCCTCTTACTGGGCCTTGGCCTGGCCCTGAAGCCTGCCCTCCCTCCCCAACATCCTCTGCTTTCTGTCTCAACTTCATCCCTCACTCAACAAAACAAAGTCCCCTGAGTTGGTCCAACATGCGTCGCTGGGGACAAAGGGCTATCCACCACGTGTGTGTCTGCTACGTCACTTCATTCGTGTCTGACTCTTTCCGACTCTATGGACTGTAGCCTGCCAGGCTCCTCTGTCCATGGGGTTTTCCAGGCAAGAATACTGGAGTGGGTTGCTATGTCCTCCTCCAGGGGATCTTCCCAACCTAGGGACCGACCTCATGTCTCTTAGGTCTCCACCATACCTGCCATCCCCAAAACAGATGCTCCCGTCACCCTATTGTGAGGGAGGGTGGAACTTTTGCAGCACAGCCACCACCTGCTTCCTTCTTCCCTTCAGGGACTCTCTTGCTGCCACTCATGTGGAGAAGGGGCACCCGTCCCTGGGAGCAGCCACCCTGGGGTCCTCCAAGCCCTAAGGGGGTCTGACTTCTTGACTTGCTCTGGTGACCCTCCTGCAGCCCCAGCACAGCACTGACCCCAACCCAGGCCTAGGGGGAGGGAGGCTGGCTGAGCCCATGTTCCCACCCCCGAGCTCCTGGTCCCAGGGCTGTCCCCCAGCAGGTTCCCAGCAATAATCCTCCTTTGCTCCCATTTTGGAGTCCCATTGCCTTCCTGTCTGTCCCTATTATCCTGAGCACCTCATTTTCCTCCAATCCAAACCAAACAGGAGTTTATCAGTCCTGGGAGGAATTTTGCAGGCTCCTGCCTGAGAGATACCAGGGGCTTCCTGTGAGCCCGGCCCAGCGTGGTGGATGGGCTTGGGCAGGTCAGGGTCGTGGCTGGGCATCTGAATGGGCCCAGGGGAGCCTGTTCTTTCCCTGCCCATGCCACCGGGGTCAGGAGAGCCTCAGACACAAACTCCAAAGCCTGGGGGCCAGACCTTTCCTGCGGGCCCAGGTTGCACTGAGGAAGATGCAGTAAAGAACACAGGGAGCCTGCAGCGGTGGGTCTGGGGGTGCTCATTCCTCCAGAGCTGATGGGATACAGGGATGTCCGCTCCCCCACTCCGGTGTACAGGTGCCTGGGACGGGGGTGGGGTCCCCTCCAGCTCTGTCCTTTGGAGGCAGCACCGGTGTGGACAGACTCTTCCTACCTGCTGGACGCTGGGGGAGGCTTCCATCCCCCCCAGGCCCGGGACCCAGTCAGGCTCCCCCCGAGCCACGCAGCAGTTTCCCCATCTGTCCATCAAGGAGGCTGGGACTCGGTGTCCAGAACCCCTGTGGACTCACTCGTGGCGACAAACCGGGCAGAAGGCTGCACTCACAGGTCAAGGGCAGGCGGCACTGAGTCTTGCCCATGTTGTAGGGGTGAGCTGGGCGCTGGGGACACAGGACGGGTGAGCTGAAGTCTGCCCTGGAGAAGCTCTGGCCCAGAGAGGAGGCGCCCGTCACCAGGCAGTCACAGTCCTCATGTTGTCACCCTGAGGACGCAGCTCCGGCAGGTACTATGTTTGAGGGACACACAGGTGACCCAGGCATCAGGTGTGACCCCAGGGGAAAGCGCTGTGCTCACTCCAGCCCTGCCTGGGGATACATCCCTTGGAGTCAGAGTTAGGGCTCTGAGCACCCCAGGCAGATCCTGGGCTCTGTGTCCACTGGGAGGGTGGCCAGCCTCTGGTGGCTCGTCCAGGCCCAGGGGCAGACTCTGTCCCCCTTTTCTCAGCCCTTTAAGAACTGAGGCAGAAGCTTCATGCAGGCAGGTCCCACTTCCCTCATGGGCTGGTTCCCCTAACCCCATGCCTGTCTTGTAGGAGGGAGAGCTCTGGAAACTTCTGGGTGGACACCCCTGGTTCATCTCTTACTGACTTCTCTGAATCTGAGCCTCTCATTCCTGACATCTAGGGATTCTTCCCTTAGTATTAAACATGTAGAGAGACCAAACCCGCTATTTTATTACATTTCCCCACATTTCAGATTTGGGGGCCGGAAGGAGGGGAGTGGGTTGGAGTCTGCTTAGGCCTGGACGCAGTCCAAGGTCATTGCCAGCCCAAGAGCTGTTGGCATCCCTGCCGAAATGCCCCTTCTCAAAGCTGGCTTCAGTCTCTGGACTTTTCACCTCACAAACTCTGAGCAGGATGGGTAGGATGTGGTCAGGGGAAGGTGGGATGTCGGGGCCTGGGCCACCGCAATAACCCAGGTGAGAGGTGACGAAGTCCTGAGCCCAGGCAGTGGGAATGTGGGTTTTTAGGGAAAACATGAAACTGAAACTTGTATCTGGTCTGCCTCCCACTAGACGTTTTCCACACATTTTCTCACTTACTGTTTGCAACACTCATGAGAATTTCACATTAATTATTATCCCTGTTTTACAGATAAGAGGTTCAGAGAGATTAAGTAAATTGATGCAAGGCTTCCCTGGTAGCTCAGACAGTAAAGAATCTGCCTGTAATGTGGGGGACCCCTGTTAGATCCCTGGGCTGAGAAGATCCCCTGAAGGAGGAATGACAACCCACTCCAGTATTCTTGCCTGGGAAATCCCATGGACAGAGGAGCCTGGTGGGCTATAGTCCATGGGGTCAGGAAAGAGTCGGACACAACTGAGCGACTAACAGACTATAACTAGGAAGTGGGTGAGTCAACATGTGGACTGTTCTTTTTTTGACACCAAGGAAATTCTAGTGGGAGCCAGTGGTAACTTGTATGTGGAAGACGAAGAAGGGGAGGAGAGAGCGAGACCCTGGAGGACCCTGGCTTGGGCAGCTATCAGATGGGGACGGTGCTGCTGGGCCAAAACTGGCAGGAGGCCGAGGGGGCTGGGGAGGAAGGAGACTGGGCTGTGTGTGCAGCACCAGGAGGTCGAGGTAGAGATTCCTAGTGGACGATTGGAAATAGGGCCTAGGGAAGAGGTCAGCTGGAGACCCAGCCTAGCCATGGGCTTGCTGCTCTTTATGGAAACCAAGGGGAACGATGAGTCTTCAGTGAGTTGGTAAAATGAGAAGAGATGATCCTGAAAACATTAACATCTATGAGGGGCATGGGTGGAGCCAGGCAAGGGGCTGAGAAGGATGGTGAAAATGTACCCAGAGTATCCACAAGGAGAAGGGACTCTCAAATGAAAAGGAGAGATCTTTTCTTTTTTGAATAAAGAGGGAGTTTTCAATACTAACAAACGCTAAAGAGGTCAACAGAAAAAAGACTGAAAAGAAGACTTGGCTGGTTGGGAAGTCACAGACAAGCTTCACCACGACAGAGTGGAGGAGGACGAACCTTGAGAGGGGCCCAGAGACACAGCAGAGAAAGCTGGACACTTGAGCGGGACCTGGAGCGTGTGGGTTGTGCCAGGCAGAGGGAGGGAAAAGGCATTCGGGCAAAGGGAACAACATGAGGGGAAAACAGTTCCAAATCAAGACATTTGGAATCCAGACTAGAGCTCTTTGGGTTTTCACAGACAACATGAAGTTGGCAACACAAGTGTGTCAGGCCATGTGCTGTTTGCAACATTTTGGAGAATCTTACGATTTTCCTTTTCACTGCAGATGTAAAAACTGAGATTGGGAAAGCGAATTAGTGTCTTCCAAAGGGACATAGGGTTTATTTCTTTATGAAAACAGAGTTGGGGCTTCACTGGTGGTCCAGTGGTTAAGACTCCACATTTCTGCAGGGAGCGTGAGTTCAATCGTGATTGAGGAACTAAGATCCCACATGCTACACAGAGTGGCAAAAAGAAAAGAAAAGAAAACAGACTTGAGATCAGACTGTAGACTCTCCAGACAGATCTCCTAGAGTTGTCATGATTTAGAAGGATGACAAATGTTGGCCGTTGTGACAAATAACCCCAAAGACAGTATTAGCACCATCAGATCTCGGTTCTCTCCTAGATCCTGGGGCTGGGGGGTTCCGGCAGCCCTCCTCCACAAGGAGACTTGGGGATCTATGTCCCTCATCCCTCAACCTCGTGTCCCTTCACTTCCAGCCACATGGATGGGACAAGAGACCACAGAGAAGTCATACTGGACACAGAAAGAATGAGATCCCGCCTTTGTGACATGTCTGAACCTAGAGATGATCACACTAAGTGGAGTAAGTCAGACAGAAAAAGACAAACACCACACACTATCGCTCACATGTGACTCTTAAAAAACAAAAACTGGACCCGTACACACGGAAGAGATTGGGGGCGGCAGCCAGAAGTGGGGGGAGGGAGAGGGTGAAACCGGTGATGGGGTCAAAGGGCGCAAACTCCCAGTTAGAGGATGAGTGAGTCCTGGGGACTTAATGCACAGCGGGTCGCTCCAAGGGTAAATTTTACAAGTTTTCATCACAAGAAAAACACTTTCTGCGAGTTGTGTGTGGTGATGGATGCTATCTAAATTTACTATGGTGACCAATTCGCAGTGAATACAGATACCAAGTCATTATGTCATACCGCTGAAACTAATATTTGTCAAAAATAAAAATAAAACAAAGCCCCAAATTTTCTGTTCCTAGAGCTCTTCCCTTAGACTGTGAGCACCTTGCCTTCAGGGTTAAAGACAACAGGAGAGTGTTGAGAGGTGAACAGAAGTGAGGCCCAAGTGAAGTGGGTTTTTGGAGTAAACTCAATTCAGGGGATGCCAGGGGAACCATTGCTGTGGTTGGTGCTGTGGGGGCACCACATGGAGGGGACCCCGAGTCGACTCTGGAGCTGAGTGCACAGGGGGATTATTTCATGTCACAATAGTGCTGTGTCAAGACCCTATTTTGGCATATTCAACCAAGGACTCCTTATTTTTTTGTAAGGATAATATAAACATATTAACAGCAATTCTAAGAATGAAAATGATACCTGCACATCATTCTACTCTAGTTTCCTTATTTCCTTGCAGTTTGTTTTAATCTGTGTGTAAATTCTTCATAGAGTGGCCCATAAGTGGCCTGACTGCCACGGCCAAGGCATGTCATGCAGACGAGGCCGTAGGAGATTTCTATTCATTTTGGGGCCGTTAGGCTGAGTGGATAGACAGGCGATCAGCTTGCTAATCCTATGATGTGGCAGCAGGCAGCCACACAGTAGGGATTCAAATTTGGCTGCTAATATTTTCATTTCCTTGAGTTAATGAAGAGGCTGGGTTGAGAAATTTAAAGTTATTCGAAACAGCTTAAAAATTCTCCTACGTGCTCTGAGTGATGTTACTGAGTTTACCAGAAAGAGAAAAAAAAAAAATGGAGCTCCACTATCTAATGAAAAGTTCAGTAACTTTCTCAGCTGTGACTGTGGCCTCTGGTCAGTCATAGGCCAGGCTGGTTCTCCTCCACCTTCAGGGAACTGACCTTGAAGACCAGGGACAGAAACTTGACCCTGGTTCCGCTCCTCTCAGGACCCAGTCGTGCGGCTTGGATGATGCGCTTGTGTTTGAGGGAAGGGTGGGACCCCCAAAACGGGAGCCTGCTCAAAACTTGAAAGCAGAGCTGGGTTTTCATGTCGCCTTTATGTTTTATGAGTGTTGGGAACATGCTGGCTGTTTACTAATTATCAAAGCAGGTTTTATGACTTCCCTGAAGGAAAACAAAAAAGGAAAGGATCCAAGTGCATATTCCTCTCGGCCTGGGATGAAAGCTTGACCTTTTGTGCCCTTAGGGACGGGGTGGTTTGCAGCCCTGGAAAATAAAACTCGGGATGCATGTTCAGGAAGGCGGGAGTCTTTGAAGTGAGAAGCCCAACAGGAACAGCTGTCTTGATGGCGCTGCCACGCTGGCCTGGCATGACAGACCGGTCCACGCACCGCTGCTGGCTTCCCACGGGGCTTTGCTGATGTCCCGTGGACACTCAGTGCTGATTAACAAAGGACACATTCAACAAGCCCCAGACCCCAGGGCATCTCCTTGTCTCTCCCGGAGAAAATAACACGGCCTCATTCTCCCCACAACCAGAACCAGACTTGCATGGAAGCCTCAGAAACAAGGGAAATAGAAGCAGAGAACATGCTGTTACCGCTGAAAATCTCATTATGATGATTTAAGACTCAATCAAGTTTGACTGGAACAAAAACACTTCTGCCTCTTTAAGCTTCTGAGGCCTTGGAACTGGCATGGAGTGGAAAAATATCTTCTGCGAGGAAATTTTTATTTTCTCATTGGGATCTACGTATTAGGTTAAGTGCCATCAATCACCATCGAAAAATTAGCATAAAACATTCTTTTCCCTGGAGAGGATGTGGAAACCCTTGGAGCTCGTCACTTACCATAACCACTGGGCCGCAGTATTTATTTGCATTCTTACTTTGGTCTCTTTTCAATGGACAGGCCCTTTACGGCTTCCTTCCTGTTTCTATCAGCGGAAATTGAACAGTTGAAAAATGGTAAATAACTTAGCTCTCTCAGTTCCCAAGGCTGAGGTCCTTTCTTTTATTTTCTCTTAAAAATCAGTTCGGTTATATGGCTTTCTAAAAATAAAATTTAGGGTTGCCTTTATTGTTCTAGCTTTGTGTTATCCTGTTTGAAGTCTTTATGACAATATGCCGTTTCCAGTGAAAAATATGATCTATGGGAAATGAGTTCTATAAATGGACTCACAGGAGTCGTAACATATGAAGTTCAAGGTGGTCCTTATCACTGTGACGCAGGTAACATATGTCAGTCTCTCGCCTCAGCCCCCTGCTCCACCTGTATGGAGCCACTAGTCTCAGGCAGACATGTCACCTCCGTCAGGTCTCCCTGTGCCGGGCTGGAGTAAGATCCCCTCCTCCCTCCCTCTCCCGCTTCGCTTCACTCTGGGTTACAAGCCTTTCAACTTTGTTTGTGGTTTTCTCAATGTGCTAGATTCCCATCTGCCTCCATGACCCCACACACCACAATCCTCCTCCTGAGAAAAGTCCTTTCCTCACTATTTCCTTGAGAACATTCAGAAGTTCCCAAATCTACTCTCCCAAACTTGCTTCTTTATCAGCTTTAATTCCAGTTGTTTGTGTGGATGCCTTGTCCTGAACCGTGAGCTCCTCCAGGGCCAAGACTGTGTCTTAATCACCCCCTGCCAGCTCTGGTGGACACCAGGTAGCCAACAGGTGGCCCGTAAATGTCCGATTAGCAGATGGGTTATGTCCACCAACTATACCTCTTGAGGTTGGTTCCTGGTGGCAGGTTTTGTAGCCTCGCACTGGAGCAGACTCTGCATGGACAGCCTCAGGGGATGTTTATTTTAACAAGCACAGTGATCCAGGGATTAGAAGACACCAGATCGGGGAGATAGCACCCCCCCCCCCCAGGGATTCTGGGCATAGCAGGTATGAAGGAGGCTCAGAACCACACTCTCCTCCCGTGACCGCCCCCAGGAGGCAACCCTGATTCAAATCATTGGCGTTACCGAGAGAGAGGTGAGTTCAACCAGCGAAGTGAATGTTTAAGGACATCCTCCCAGCTGGCTGCAGACACAGAGGGTTTGGTCTTGGGGTTATCACCTTGCAGAGTAGTCACCAGTGGTGGTGCTGTGCTGTGCTGCTAAAGTCGCTCAGTTGTGTCCGACTCTTTGAGACCCCGTGGACTGTAGCCTGCCAGGCTCCTCCGTCCATGGGGTTTCCCAGGCAAGGATACTGGAGTGCGTTGCCATGCTCTCCTCCAGTGGATCTTTCTGACCCAGGGACTGAATCCGAGTCTCTTACATCTCTTGCAGGTTATTTACCACTACTGCCACCTAAGCTGTCAGAAGACAGGATCCTGGAGATTTTTACTTCTCACAAATGATATCGACCCCCTATCCCCCTAATTTTAACCTTTGCTTTGTTGCTCTTGATAGAAATGATCTGTGGATAAGACTTTGCCATAAAATGGGCTTTCTGCGTCCTAAGCTTCTTTGCGCCTAACCCCAGTCTGGGAGATGGCTGCTCATTGTATCTCTTCTTATTACTTGGTGGAGGCACCAGAATTAGCCATGGGGAAGGATCCCTTTCTGATTCGTTTTCAATTATCAGAAGATTTGCCAGGGTTTCGGGAGGGGGCCTTGCTCATCCCTGACGCCCTGCGACCCCCTCGAGTGAGCCTCTTTTATCTCTTTCTGGATGTCCTGCTTCCCTGCATGCCACGCTGCGCTGGCTAAATAAACGGGTAAGTCTAGCTTTTGTGTCCTGCTAATCCTTTTATTTCCTAAATCTTATTTAATCTGAGCAGCTTCCTTTCATCTCTTTAACTGTCCCCAGGGTCACCCTCACATCTCATCAGCCGTCCTTGAAAATGCTGGGTAGAGTTGAAAGGGTTCCCGTAGTGTCCCCGAGTCTCGATGGATTCCAGGCAGGCCAGGCCACACTGACCAAGGGGCAGACTGGGGACAGACCCCTCCTGGGCACCCATGGCCCTGGGTGATGCCCACTGGTGGTGGAACCAGCCACTGACCTCTAGACTCTGTGACAGAAAGAGGCTGTGTTTCTGACCTTGGAAACATGAGGACACGGCCAATGACAATATTAAGTTGGGCTCAAAGAAACACAGTAGGGCTAGTTCATGCTAATGAATTTTATTTTTGTCTAACTCAAATGAAGTTTGGGTTTGAAGGAAATAGAATAGTAATTAATACAATGCCACTGCTTAAAGACACCCAACAAGAAAATCCACATAGATCCAAAATGAACATTTCTGTGTCGGTGCCTGCTAGATGCTTATTCGGAAAAAGGATGATATAGAATCATTGAAACACCTGCCCCATTGAGTTTATGATGTTTATCATCACGGTCTTTTTGCTGAACTTTGTTTTGGTTTGACCCCCGGGTACACGGGCCATCTTCCCAGTTCTGAGCTTCTGCCTCATGGCCTGTTCCTGCGTTGCTGGATTTATTAGTTCTGCTTTCGGGAGAGTAGCTGGAAATTTCTGAATTAGGAGGTGGAAGTGTTGAGGTTTCACTGAACTTTGACTTGGTCTGTCAGCACCTGTCTGGCTTCAGCTAAGCCTTGGTGACTCCCAGCACTTTTGTAACGCAAACCAGGAAAATTATTTGGCCCTTGCAGGACTGAGTGAGGATTAGAGGGGATGAAAACTGGAGCAGCTGAAGCGAGTGACACACAGGAGGGGAAAACAAATGTCAGTTCCCACTGCCTACAAGGTTCTCTTGGGGGAGGATTCATGAGAGATGCGTGTGTAAGAGACCCAAGCCCCGCACAGACAGTAGGGACACCAGTGGTGTTTGTACACGCCTTGTGTACGAACAGGGTTATAAACTGCGTGAATTTTAAGGATATTGGTGAGGGTGTCCCCGCCTTGCCAAGACCCTGGAAATAATCGTACCAATACAAACATGGAGGAAAGGCTTATCTCCAAGGCTAATGTGATGAGCGGTTGGATTCTAGTTTAATTAACCCATATTGGGGTCAATCAAGAGAGAGACTTTCTTCCCAGATGAGTCAGTGGGGTAGAGAACGTGATGGAGGTGGAGAGGCAGATTGGCATGGCAGCTGACTCCCCGGGAAGCAAGATGCTCTCCGTGAAGGGCATACGCTCTCTGCCCTGCAGCATCAAGGCTCCATCCTGCTCCACTGTGTTGGCAAGCACCTTTGCTTCCAGAGAGAGAAGGGAGATGCCCCTGGTGGAAATGACACATTTACCCAAATTCTCTGGGTTCTCAAGCTATTGCCCAGGAGAATGGTTCTATTCTGTGAGAAGTTTTCAGAAGTCTACTTTAATCTCAGTGCAAATCTAGAAAAATCACTTGTTTTAGAGAATTTTAAAACATCTGAATTGCACTATGACAAGGCTCAGTTGATAAAGAATCTGCCTGCAATGCAGAAGATCTGGGTTCGATCCCTGGGTTGGGAAGATCCCCTGGAGGAGGGTTCTTGTCTGGAGAATCCCATGGACAGAGGAGCCTGGTGGGCTACAGTCCATGGAGTCACAAAGAGTCAGACACGACTGAAGTGACTTAGCATGCACGCCCATGGGAGAACACGTGACATTGGGCCGAGGTCTGGAGACTCAGTTCCGGGGCAGCACCTGCTGGCCCAGTGCTGGACGAGCCTTTAGAAACGGCCCTGCATTATCCGGGATGGGAACCAGGTATAAGGAGGGCAAAGTGTGGTCTGGAAAAGGTCTCCCTTACAGCCGGCCTCTGGGATGGGCCCTTCGTTCCTAACCTGGAGCTGAGCCTCTGACTCCTGCTCAAGTCATGGGGCGGCAGCCATGTGGGTGCCAGGGAGCCCAGCCCAGCTCCCACCTTCCCATGGGAACAGGAGGAAGAAACAACAAAGAAAATGCCAAGAAAATCAGCCCGTCAGCCAGGAAGCCCCGGGGCCTTTGCTCAGCTGCACAGGCCACCACAGATGTGTCAGGCATTCAGAGGACCCAGGAAGGGGCTGGCCATGGCTCCCGGCGCCCTGGGGAGGAGGCAGGAGAGGTGGCTGAGAAGTCACTCAGATGCTGTCCTCAGGTGGAGGTTTACCGGGACCACCTGGTCTGTAGGGTAGGTTCATGGAGGCCAAAACAGCAACCACCACCCATCTGGGGATGCTGTCTGCAGACCAAGGGGCCCTGGGCATGTGACCCTCTCCGAGACTGAGGACCACTGTCCACACCTGCCCTGCCACACGGAAAGGACCCTGCCAGCTCTGTGACAACACACAAGTGCCCAGTGACTCTCCACCTGCGAGCTGATGGGAGATGAAGGGGGACAACCAGACAGTGGACTGTTCTGGAGTCCCCACGGAGCAGAGGCACCTGGCAAGGAGCACTGGTGGTTTGGGCTCCCCTTCCCTCTGTGCGGCACATCAGGGAGACTGACTACAAAAGTGAACCTGCTCAGCTGGCTCTCGGAAAAGGAAAATGCTGGGATGAGGTGGATGGTGGGGAAGAGACAAGGAGGCAGTCACTCCCGGCCGGGGGTGGGGAAGTGTCCTATGGGGAGCCGCAGGCCCCTCCTCTCAGCCTCATTACCACTGTGGCCACATCCCCGGCCGGGTGCCCACATCACTGGGGTCTCTTGGGAGCCCAGCCTCCGCTCCCTGCTCTGTCTTGCCTTGTGGCCCGCCTGGCCGGACAAGGGCCCTCAGTGAGGGACTTGGCCGCCAGCCCCCTGTGGCAGAGAGTCCGAGAGGGAGGTGGGATCGTTTCCAGTAAGAGAAGGAAGTGGTGAAGCAACGCGTGACAGGGGCCACCCTCTCGGAAGTGTCTGAGGGTGGAGGGCAGCCTGGCCTGGCCGGTTTCAGCTGCCCTTTGGAGATCCCAGTGCAGATGTCTGTGGTGGAGACCCTGAGCAAGCCCGCATCCCAGGGCACTGGCTCACGAGATCGCAGGCTGGCTCTGCACCCACACCATTGGGAATTTGCACCCTGAGTTCAAGGATGCTGAGATGTTGGAGGAAAGTCAATCAAGGATAGAAGGGTCACTTTGGCTGGGCTGTGTTCCTCTCGTGGTACATGTCATCGGAGTGGCTGGCAAACTAGTTTTGAAAATGGATCAAACACTTAGGATTAATCCTTCCAATAAACCCTTCTGTGAATGTGAGAACTTATCCTCTCTGAAGTTTTATCCACAGCAGTGGGAGCAGTGCCCATCCATGGGAACACACAGAATTTCTCTTGGGAATGAACAATCTGGGTTCCAGTTGACCCCATTACATAGTCTCGGGCCCGAGGCCAGGTTGCCAGAAACAACAGTGAGGTTGGAACTTCAGGGGTGATGCAGGGCTTGCAGCTCCAAAGGGGCCTGCCAGTCAGGGATCCGTCAGCACCAGCTGTTGGGGGGCTGACCGGGGACCCAATTTCTAGGCACTAGGCTTGTGACTAGACCCTCATCCATTTCTTCCAGCTCCCTAGGCTGCCAGCACCCAAGAGTGGATTACTAAGACTAATTCTTGGTGCATTGGATAAGCCACCAGCACCTGAATGACCCAGGACACCTTGGTTTCCTAGACCTTATGAATTTGAGGATGCTGACAGAACACACACACACACATTCATATGTGCACGGATATTCACACACACTCTCACCCGTGTACTTACACACACCCCACGTAGACACACACACGACATCCGCAGACACGCAGCTCGCTCACACACTCACAGCCTGCCACCGATGCTGCAACCGGAACAAGATGGTCTGCTTGCAGGGACGGGAGAAGGGTGTTTGTGGAGATGGGAGGACGCCAGCAGAGCAAAGACATTCTGAAGCCTCTTTGTTTTCCACATCCCGAGGAGGATAAATCATATCTGCCTGGCAGAAAACTTATTTTCCATGAAAAAAGAGGGAAACCCTGTTGATAATCTAAGTCATTGATGGGTTGTGGAAAGTATGAAAGCAGGAAAGAATCTTTGGAATCACACAGGCATGCACACATGCACAGACACACGCACACACACACACACACACCCCTCACTCATGCATTTGCAATCTGAGACTCCCCTCAGATTTCTCTCTCTTGATAAAGAAGCTCTTTTATTTTCTACAGAAACCTAAGAGCAGAGTGGAAGGTATCAAACTATCTGGTCCAGTTCAAATTATTTTCCCCTTGAACCATAATTTTACCAAAACATCTTCACTTTCTTACATTAAATATAAAGCAGATTGTAAGGAATGTCCAACCTCATACTTCACACTTTCCCAAACAGCTTATGTTTACCTGTGTTCTGCGTTTGCCCCTTGGAAAGAAATATTTCTCTCCAAGGCCAAGCCTGAGATGAGGGAAGCCCTTGAAGCGGGGTTCCTGGTGAGAACTCATCTGTGGGCAGAAAAACCCAAGAGTGATCCTGGTTAGATGCAAGCTGGTGCAGAGGATGGTGGTCCTTGGAAGTGAACCTCAGAGAAAAAGTGATTCTGGCCTCAGGGTAGCCCTGCCAGGGACCTGGGCCATGAGCAGAAGCGTGAATCATTTCCTCGATTCACTTCCCTCCGACATCTCAGCATCCTTGAACTCAGGGAGCAGGTTTGCCGTCTCCTGGTGAGACTACTGGGCTTTTACACAAAAAAAGCTGATCATCTACTTTGGGAAAACCCTGTCCCTTGGGTCCCCGAATCTTTGGACTTTGAGCTCATGGTGGGGGTGGCAGGGAGCAGTTGTAGAGGCAGGGTCCTGGCTAAGAGACAGGGCAGCCTCTCCAGGAACCACCCAGGTTGTAGCGACCAGGTCCGCCTGTGCCTCCTCCTGAGGGAAGTGGACGGCAAACTCTGTGTCCATCAGACTGTGAGGCCCTCACTCTCCCTTCAGCTTCCATTCTGGAGCTCCGAGCTTCTGTGTCCGCTCAGAGTACTCAGGGAGCTGTGATGGATAAATTTCCAGACGTGGCCCCTAGAGCTCTGAACCTAGTAAGCCTCGAATTTTTAATAACACTGTACACATTTCTGAAGTAGTTTGTCAAGTTCCCAAATCTGACATGTTCCCTTACACATAAAGGAGCATCCTGAGGAAGCAAGAAAAGAACATAGATTCCAAACGGGTGTGCATTTCTCCTGTTGGCGAATCTGAAAAGGCAGGTGACTGTACCTCACTACGGATTTCAGTTCCTAAGGGTTTTCCTCTCCTGTCTCTAACTAACACATTGGCATTAAATTCATCAATCTTTGTGTTTTTAGCCCATATGTTTATCTTGGGCTTCATTCCAGAGAGAATTTCAAAGCCTCTCACAAACCACATCATATATAAGTGGAAGTAAAATTGATAATAAAAAATGGGGGAAAGTACAGACTAAGAGTCAACACTGCTCAGTTTGAAAAGAGAAGTGTTCATTGTTAAGTGGAAACGTCTCAATCTAATTCTCATACTTCATTCCTTCAAAAAAACAGGATCCTATGAACCCTTTACAACCATTCATAGCATTATTAATGTGACCTCAATGTTCTAAAAACTTTAAAAATTCAGAAAAACTATTTTTTATGGAGAACTAACACATTATCAGGAAAAATATCAGGAACACACATTATCAGGAAAATGAAGATTAGTATAAATGATCGAAGGCCATCAACTTTAATATTTAGGTGAGCTTCCTTCAGTGTGGACATATATGTGAATATCCATAATAAGAAATTGGATATATCATAACTGAGGTTATGCTATTGTAAGCTTTTTCAATTATGCTTTATATGAAATGTTCAGAATAGGCAAATTTATAGAGAAAGAAAGTAGATTAGCCATTGTCTAGGATTAGGAGTCGGAGAAAGCAATGGCACCCCACTCCAGTACTCTTGCCTGGAAAATCCCATGGATGGAGGAGCCTGGTGGGCTGCAGTCCACGGGGTCGCTGGGAGTTGGACACGACTGAGCGACTTCACTTTCACTTTCCACTTTCATGCATTGGAGAAGGAAATGGTAACCCACTCCAGTGTTCTTGCCTGGAGAATCCCAGGGACAGGGGAGCCTGATGGGCTGCCGTCTCTGGGGTTGCACAGAGTCAGACATGACTGAAGCGACTTAGCAGCAGCAGCAGCAGCAGGATTGGGAGTTGGGAGGGGAAGTGAGGAGGGAAGGCAGGTGACTGCTGATGAGTAAAAGTTTATTAGAGTGAAAAAAATGTTCTAAAATTATTGTGATGGTTGGGCCACTCTATAAACCTATTGAAGATCATTGAATTGTACACTTTAATTGGGTGAACTTTACACTGTGTGAATTATATATCAGTAAAGCTGTTTTAAATGTTTCAGTTTCACAAAATAAATTCTATATTTTCTTTGCAATTTTCTTTCACCACCTTATGTTGAAAGGAATATCAGTATATGTTAGTTTGTTGCATAAATTGTGAGATTGTAAGGGTGATTACTTTGATATAGTTTTAAAACTTTACAAAATATTTTAATAAAATGATATGTTCTTCCAGAAAAGAAAAGCCAATTCCTGAATGAACATTATAATAATAGATAGGGACACGTCCATCCATACACCTATCCATCCATCTATTCTCCCATCCACCCATCCATCTATCCTCCCATTCATGCATCCACCCTGCATCCATCCAACTATCCATCCATTCTTCTATCCATCCTTCCATCCACATATACATCCATCCATCATTCCTTCCATCCATCTATCCTCTCATCCATGCATCCACCCATCCACTCACATATCCATTTATCCATCTATCCCTCCATCCATTCATCCATCCATCCATCTATACATCTAACCAGCTATCCACCATTTATCCATCCATCCATCATCTATTCATCTACCCACCTATCTATCCATCCATCCATCCATCCACCTATCCATCCATCCACCATTCACCCATCCACCCACTTATCCATCCATCTATCCCTCCATCCACCCACCTATCCATCCATCCATCCATCCATCCATCCATCCCTCCATCCATTCATCCATTCATCCATCCATTCATCTACTCATCCATCCATCCATCCCTCCATCCATTCATCCATCCATCCATCCATTCAATAGCCATCCCCTGTCCGGCCACCTAGAACCCAGCAGTGAACACAAGGCATGTGGCCTTGTCTTCACCAGATGATGCTCTCAGGGGCCGCAGCAAGTGAATCTGTGAACACCTGTCCCTCCAGTCATTCTTCTACCATTCACTAAACCAATTTGTTACTAAAACATGACAAGTATCTTTGAAAGGAAATGCTTGAGGCAGGTATAGACTCATAGAATTTCAAAAGGTCCATAGCAATTTCTGTAATTCTATCATTTTATGGACATGAGAGTTGACCCAGAGGAGTTCAGTGATTTGATTGAGGGAGTAAGTATGTAGCCAAAATGGAAACTTCTAAATTGCACAAACTCGTGTACACGACCCAGTGAACAAGAGTCGTTTTTCTCTCTGGAGGCATATTTATAAGGCAGATTTTCTGGGAGAGTCCCAAACTTAGGTACTTTTATTCTTTTCCAAAGGCCATTTAAAATGTATAAGTATATAGATTTATTTCTTTCCTTTGTTAAGACTTATAAAAAATAAATTCCAAAGTCGAGAGTGGTGTTTTTCTACAGCGTGGTTTTGATTCCTTCGTCAGGCCATATTTTTGGTTTATAAAATACAGCCACTATAACCACATTCTTTTCAAAAAGAGTAGGTGGCTGAGGCTTTGGAGTGTCCTGCCAATGTCATTAACTTGCTAAACCTGAACTTCTGCTTTCTCCAAATCTTTAATTACTCCCTGCCTCTCTCAACCCCGTCAATATTACAAGCAATTAAATTGCAGAGGTAACGTCATCTTGTTGACATCTGGAAGGCATTACCACTTGCCGTCTTCCTCTCAACCAGACCCCAGGCCGAGGCTAAGCAGGACCCCAGCACCAGTGTCTATGAGGGATGGACGTCCAGCCTGGGGTCTCTGGGTCACTCCAGGCCTGAAGATGGTGGTGTCTGGGGAGGCTGTCGGAAGCATGGATCTCCAAGAAACAGCAGGGTGATTCATCAGTGATGCTGGCCAAGACTTCGGGCAGTAAAAAGTACCAGCAACTCACACAGAGCCCAGCCATTATGCTCTAACGCAAGATCCAGGCACCAAGGAAGGATTTGTTCAATGAAAGGATGGATAAATAAATGATTCTTTAGTGGTAAACTTTCCAGCACTTTGTTGGGCTGGCAGGAAGCCACCTAAGGGTAACGTCTTGGATGACATTAATAGAGGCACATATGCAGCCTGAGGTTAGACACCCGCTGACGTGGGGGGGCCATGAGAGAAACAGGGGTCTTGTGACAGAGTCCCCGGAACTCTCCACTTTCCTCTGGCCTTTATTTGCTACGCTGGCAGCTAAGCCTCGTTGCACATGTGTTTATCAGGGGCCCATAGATCCTGAGCTGAAAACCCATCGTGAAGGTGCTGGAGCCTCTAGCTTGCCCCCTGCTTCTGGGACATCTCCTCTGATGCTCTTCCAATTCCGAACCTGTCTTCTTCAATGGGAATCACTGTCATTTAGAAGAACCACTTCTTGCTTAAAAAATAAAAAGGGTCAAACTATCTTGTTCTCAATGCCAATTGTCTTAAACACAAGCCACAGCTGGGAAATAGAAGAGGAGCCCTGTCCAAACCTTTCTTGCATGTTTTCCTTCGAGGACCCACACTTTTCATGGGTCCCATGTGAGACCACATGCACAGACAGGGAAACAGGCCGGCGGACAGCTCGGGGAAAAGCCCACTAAAAATAAACACAGCTCATTCTGCTCTGCATTTTTAAAGACTCCTCCATGTAATTCAAGAACCATCATTTAGACGCAGCCCTGATGGAGGCCACAGAGCAGGAGCGCCCGGCCGCTCCTCCTCCGGGGTGAGTCAGCCCTAAGAACAGGTTAGACTATGGCTGGGTCAGGAGGTGCATTTCTCTTCAAAATCTGTTCTCTCTAGATAATAAGGGGGTGAAGAGTTTAAAGCCACCACTTACGATGTTCTGAAATGTTCTCTTAAAAGAGAAAAGCCCCTTGGAAAAAGTTCCCAGGGCTTCAGAGATGGCAGGGTGGGGCTGGGAGGACTGGGCAAGAGCCTCCTCTGGGTAATGGGGTTGGGCATCTTCTCCTCAACTTGGGAACCTATCCGAAAAGGAAAAGAAGCAAAGGAAATCTTTGCTCCAGCATTAGGCATGTGGTTGGTATTCGCCAAGTGTTTGTTAATAATAATGACTGGTTGATGCCAAACCCCCTTTAGAGCAAATTGTCCCAGATCCAAATTCCACAACAAGCCTGAGGATCCAGGCCCTGGCAGGAAGCTCGGAGGGTTTGGAATGGTTCACACATCACACAGCCGCCCGCCTGGCAGTGTGTCTCCTCCCAACCCCTGGCTCCACTTCCAGCACCCCCAGATCCAGTGGGGTGCCAACTGGAAGCCCTCTCCCATCTCCTTAGAAAATAAAGGGGTGTCACTTTTTCCCCAACTGTACCAGGGTTTCTACATCGCCTTCACAAGATAAACCAGGTTCTACTGGGTTTCTGCTCTGGAGGGCATGAATCAAGACAGACTTCATGAAAGCAAAGGACCCCCGGTGAGTGGGAAACGATTGGGAGTCTGGGGTTAGCAGACCCAAACTCTTACATATAGGATGAATAAACAACAAGGTCCTACTGGGTAGCACAGTGAACTATATTCAATATCCTATGATAAACCACAATGTAAAGGAATATGGAAAGAATATATATATGTAACTGAGTCACTTTGTTGTATGATAGAAATTAACACCACTCTGTGAATCAACTATATTTCAATAAAACTTCTTTAAAAAAGAAAAGACAGTAAGGGAGTTGGCAGCTGCTCCAGTGACCAGGTGATGGGGGGAAGGCTGGTCATTTCTCCAAGTCCCTTCTCCTCTGCAGAGGGCAGAGGGCCCACCCTTCTCTGCAACTAACAGGATACTCTCCTGCTTCCGGCCCTGCTCACCTCAGGGAGCGTCCAGCGCTTGGGATAATGTCATCACCAAACATATTTCCCCCACATTTGCAGGGAGCAAAGAAGTCA
Source organism: Bos indicus x Bos taurus (assembly GCF_003369695.1). Lineage (NCBI taxonomy): Eukaryota > Metazoa > Chordata > Mammalia > Artiodactyla > Bovidae > Bos > Bos indicus x Bos taurus. The sequence goes on from NC_040099.1 coordinate 42,237,650, forward strand.
CACTTTCAAGTCTCTCAAAGACAAGGTCATGAGCCCCTGGCTTAATGAGGCCACACCATGATCATGGCCACTCAGCCCTGGGAGCCCGCACTCCAGGTGCCCCCATGCCGCCTCATCCAAGAGGAACGGAATCAGATTCTCATTGTCGCTCAGCTTGCCAGAGAGTCATGGGTTTGCCAACTTCGATGTCTTTTCTGCCAACACACACGGTTATTCACACCATTTCGACTGCCAGGGTGGGAGGGTCTGGGTGGCTCAGCTCACAGGTACGGTGCAGAGAAAGAGGCTGAGTTGTGCATTATTTGAATTTACTCTCAATAACTAATTTTACTGAGCTCTGTTGTGTATTAACATATATGGGAGAAGGAGATTCGTAACAGTGAAGGGGAAAGGAATTTCATGTTTTACAGATGGGGCTCAATTTCTTTCCAATAAGAGCATAGCTCCACCTCCTCCACTGCAGTCAGCAGACGTACTCAGCAAGCTAGGCCCCTTGTGTGGGGTGGGCGCTCTGATGGGACCCTAGAAACTCAGAGGTGAGGTGCAAGACACAGTCCTGTCCTCAGGGAGCTTCTGACAGCTCAGAACACAGACCGCCAAGCAAAATATGACAAAAATGAAATTCCAGTGTTGTTTCTTGATTTTGGTGTTGACTGTATAGATGTGTTCCATTAGTGAAAATTCAATGAATTGTACACTCATCTCTGTGTGTATACCTTGGAGTGTGTACACATATATGTATCATCAGTCTCAGATGGTAAAGAATCCACCTGCAATGCAGGAGACTGGGGTTCAATCCCTGTGTTGGCAAGATCCCCTGGAGAAGGAAAATGGCAACCCACTCCAGTATTCTTGCCTGGAGAATTCCATGGACAGAGGAGCCTGGTGGGCTACAGTCCAAAGGGTTGCAAAGAGTCGGACACAACTGAGCAACTAACACTTTCAAAAAACTAAAGACATGTTGGAAATCTAAAGACTTGTTCCAACATGTGATCGTGTGCAAGGGGAATAGACTTTTTCCCAAATTCTGAGGATCTTTCCCCTAAAACACCCTGCCCTTTGGGGAAGGGGTGTCTGAGCCTGGGCAGAGGTCTGCTCACCAAGGGTTGGGGCATCTCATCTGGTGAGAAGCTGCCCTGGGAGGATCCCAGGTGAGTCCAAGTGTAGCCCCAGGAGTCCTGCCATGGCGCAGGGCTGGACTGGCCCCTAAGGGTTCGGGTGATGGCCAGACGGTGGTATGTTCACGGTGGGGCTCGTGGAGCAGGCGCTGCCATGTCATCTACACTCCCAATGCCCGCAGCTCTCACATGTGGGGCATCTGCTCGTGTCCCTTTGATGGTCCTCACTGACTTCCTTAAAGGGGGTGGTGAGGTGAGCCCGTGACCACCCCAGCTCACTGCCTGCTCAGGTTTCCAGCTGCAGCTCCAGGCGGGACCGCGGTGGAGGCCGGATGTCTCTGGAACAGAGCAGACAGAATGAGACAGGCTGGCTGGACTTGATGGAGCAGGATCTTGGGGAGGAGAGAGCTGCATGGACAGAGACCAGCTCCCGGTGCAAGGTCAGCTGGTCAGCTGGGGCTCAGGGCCCTGGGGAATCTGAGAGGTGTGGGGGCCTACCCCACATTTTCCTGTTCAGAGGGGCAAGGAATCTGGAGTATTTACCACCACCACCCCACCCCCCTACTCATCTGCAGGGGTGAAGGCTGTGTCGTAAACATCAGCCCTCCAGCATTTCTGACTTACGGTCCTCCCAGGGTAGAAAAAACCCTAGAGGAAGGTCACAGCTGGGATGAGGGTAAAGCACTGACAATGCCACATTGCTTTTCCATTTCTTCTTTGCATGCAATTGTTTGTTTTTCCATGAACTGGTAATGAACTTTTAAAAATGTATTTTATACATTAACCTACACAATCCGGATTTTTTCTCTTTTATTCTCCTGACATAGTGAATGACACTGATTCATTTTCAAGTGTGAAACCGACCTTGCTTCCCAGAACAAACCCAACGTTTATGATGGCTGGTCATTTTTATACACTGTTAATATTCATCTGTATACTATAAGAATATATGATTTAAAGTAACCACTAGACTTTATTTAAGACTTTTGGATCTTTGCTTATGAGGATGACTAGCCTACAATTTTCTTTCTTTCTAGAGTCCTTGTCACTGGATTTTGTTGTAAGTTCTTCTGGGTTCATAAAATAAGCAAGGAAGTAGGCTCTTTTTTATATTTTCTGGAAAAGTTTATGTAAGACTCATGAGAAGAATCTTCCAGTAATCCTCCTGGGTCTGGAGATTTTGGGGAATGTGTTTAATTACAAATTCAAGTTCTTTACTAAAAATAGTACTATCTGGTTTTTGACTTCTTCTAGAATCTGGTTTTGGCAATTCATATTTTTCATGTCATATTATCTAAATTGAAAAATAAGTGCAAAGCGAAGGTTGGAAAGATATCAAAGATAATTGAATTTAATTATTACTACAAATGTCTGAGTGATCTGCTGATAGGCTGGTGATGACTCATGTATTTAATAAGTCAAAGGAAATGGCAACCCACTCCATTATTCTTGCCTGGAGAATCCCATGGACGGAGAAGCCTGGTGGGCTACAGTCCATGGGGTCGCAAAGAGTCGGACACGACTGAGTGACTTCACTTTCACTTTCACTTATGTCATTTATTGTGTATTTATTTCCCGAAATTTATTTTCTTGCCTTCCTTCCTTCCAATGGAGTTACTAGTTTTGTTTTCGTAATTGAAATTTTTATGTAATTTGTGTTTTGTTGTCATTAATGCCTAATGAAGCAGACTTTCTCGAGTCATTACAGTTATTACACTGACTTTAATTTCAATTTGGAGAAATTCTTCTGCCAAGAGAACCAACTGGAATGTCAACAAAAGTGTTCAAGAAATTCTTAGATTCAGATGAACTGAAAATGTGACATCATAATATATACACAATGGGTTATTTGAGAAAAATTGTCTCTATCACAGAAAATTTTATGAAATATTTTATTATATAAGTTGCTATCATTTATATTATGACTTTTCACCACTGATATCCACACAGTACGTTAGTTTTTCCTCTTCCAAATTTTAAAATTCTGGGTTACAGTGAAGAAAGTTGAAAATAGCAGTTTTACTGCTCAATTTTAAATTTCTTGAAATCTCTAATTTAGATTATACTGTAGCTTGATCTTTAATGGCCAGAATATTGTCTCTATAGAAATTGGGTTTGCCTTTCTTTGTATGTGAATCTTTTCAGTCATGTGAACATTTTAAAAACATTTTAAAAACATCATTTTTAAAACTCTCTTATAGTTTATTGGAATGCCACTCATTGCAGATTTCACATACAATTTCTCTTTTTCCCAACACTATATCATGAATAACTTTAAAGACAGCAAAGTCAAGAGAATTTTCAGTAGACACCTTGTGCCTACCGCCTGTTCTCTACCTTTGACATTGTTCTATCAATTTCTTCATTCCGTATCTACCCATCTCTTCATTTCTTATACATACAAAAGTATACATGAATACCCTCACAGCTGAGACCACATCTTCTTGGTTCATATTCATGCTATACATCGTTATTGACACAAGAATCCTTTGGGATTTCTGGTCAGAATTCTGCTGACACCTCTTTCTTTGCCCTCCTATGGTTATTCACCCTCACAGGCTCTCTGAGAAAGGCTTTCGAATCGCTGCTTAATGTTCAAAGTTTTTTCAGTTCCTAAGTCAAACCTGTACTTCCTATAGCAGGTGTGAAAGCAGTGAGCTGCTCACAAATCCCAGCTTCCTTGTTTTCATTTTGAAGGCAGATCAGCAGACATAATAAATATTAGTTGTTCAATGTGCCTTTTTATCAAGTATGACCTGGTTAAGTAATACTCAATTTTCTCAGGTATACGTTTTTCTCTTTCACTTTGTTATTGTTGTTATTCAGTCACTAAGTTGTGTCCAACTCTTTGGCACCCCATGGACAGCAGCATGCCAGTCCTCCCTGTCCCTCACTATCTCCCAGAGTTTGCTCCAACTCATGTCCATTGAGTCAGTGATGCTATCCAACCATCTCATTCTCTGTCGCCCTTTTATTCTCCTGCCTTCAATCTTTCCGAGCATCAGGGTCTTTTCCAGTGAGTCAGCTCTTCACATCAAGTGGCCAAAGTATTGGAGCTTCAGCTTCAGCATCAGTCCTTCCATTCAGGGTTGATTTCCTTTAGGATTGACTGGTTTGATCTCCTTGATCTTTTTCAGTTTATCATTCCTCAAACTATTAATCTTATTTTGAATTCTCCCTCCTACAGATTCATCATTTGTTTAATTGTTTTTATCTGTCTTTCACGTTTACCATTCTAGAATCAAATTCTGAACTTGTTCCTAAAAATGCCTTATTATGGTCTTTACATATTGTGCTGCGAATGCCTTCAAAAGCAATCTAACACTCAGTTAAATACTGGGCATGTAACTTTCTCAGAATACCACACCAGTGTTCTCTGTTAGGGTTTTCTTGCCATTGTTGAATACTGTTGTTTACTCCTTAATCAGCTTTAATAAAAAGTGTACTTATGGCATGTACAGGCTTTCCTGGTGACTCAGATGGTGAAGAATCTTCCTGCAATGTGGGAGACCCAAGTTTGATCCCTGGGTCAGGAAGGTCTCCTAGAGAAGGAAATGGCAACTCACTCCAATGGTCTTACCTGGAGAAGCCCATGGACAGAGAAGTCTGGCTCGTTACAGTCCATGGGGTTGCAAAGAGTCAAATACGACTGAAGCGACTGAGCACACACCGCCTAGCTGTGATTTGGGGGTAGGGGGCACAGCATTTTGTGCAGGTTTTGTAAATGTTATCTTTAGGAATGCTCAACCAGCCAAATTTCCAGCCATTAACTAGAAGACAAAGCTAACTTCTAATGTGCCATATTTACCCAGGCTGTCTAGAATCAAATCTCTTTTTCAATAGAAAAAGAGTCCTTACTGAAAAGAAGGTAAAACTAATGTCTTTTTTTAAGCCTACTGACCTTGAGGCTGTAAGAGAATTGGAGGTCCCATAGATGCCCCTCAGAAAGAACCACAGAGACAGCTGAGAACTGACCTGCATCCTACTGCCACCCGGAGTCTGACCCTGGAGTTTGATTTGGCTGCAGGAGAATGAATAGTTAACTGCGGTGAGCATTGCAATCTGCTCAACAAAGACTTCCCTCCTTATTTATTTTTCTCCTACTTCTCATAAACCCTCCCTCGAGGACCATTTCAGCAGGAACATGATCAGAGCGTCCTATGAAATGGCTGTGCTTTGGTTACAGAAGCACTTAGGAAATATGGTTTCCCAACCACATCTTGGGAACAAAGAGGTCAGACGCAGTTTTCATGTGTGATGTTCTATTGTTTCGTAGGAGAGGAATCCTGAGTTTGCCAATGTTTTCAATGGCTAAAAGAACAAATAAGACCGGTCCACATAAACCCGCCTTACGGGTTTCACGAGCACACAGATGCACCACGGGGTGAGGGCCTGGAGCAGACGTGCCCTGGGAGGAGAGGGTCCCAGTCCAGAGACGTGCCGGGTTTGACTTCCTGCAGTATTTGTGTGAGGACACAATGCTCTGGGCCTCTGCTGGGAGGCTTCTCCCCACCCTGATCTGTTCCAATCACGCAGAATGTAATGAGTCCTCAAAGGGAAAACAACTTCCATTTCGGCCTGTGGAGCATTTGTTTATAGCTGGGCTTGCAAAGAAGAATCTGGAATTATTTATTGGTAATTTGCACATTACTGAATAACAGATGGTCTGCAGAAGGGAGTCTCTTTTGCAACTTAAAAAATGGTTGGATTTCACATGCCTTCTGTGGAAGGCGACTCGTGTTGCATGAGAAGTCCTTCCAGGGCCGCCGAGGCCAGGCGAGCACCCTGAAGACGGCAGACACGTGTTCAGAACCGGGGAGCCTCTGGGTTGGCGTGGTCCCGCACTGGTCTGAGTGATCGTTGAGACTCCTAGTGACACGTGAGGACAGTGACCCACGAGAGAGGGTCAGAATGGAGCCTGTGACCATGTTTCCCCAAAACAACTGAGTAATAAAAACAATAACAGTTTCTTGTTATTTCCGAGGATCCACTGCACTCAGTGTCTTAGCACAAAAAAGAGAAGAGAGGATGGGAGAGGACAGGGTGGGGTGGGGGAGGGGAGGATCAGGATCGGGGGAGGGGAGACCACAGGACCTAAATCCCGGCAGCTGCCTACACTCCCGGGTGGGGTTGCTGTTACCAACACCAACGATCTGTGCAGACACGTGTGATGTGCGGTGGCCTACGAGGCCCAGAGACAGCAAGGCCTCTGGGAGCCCTAGCGCTGTGTCCTCCCAGGGCGTCGCTTCCCCCTCAGGAGCAGCTGCGTGAGCCCAGGCCTCAGGCCACGTGCCCTGGGCCCTAGAGCCTGGGGCTCTGAGAGGGGGCTGGGAAGGTGACAGGCCGTGCTGGAGGAGGTCCCCAAGCTGGTGGGGACGTGGAGGGGGCGCCGGGACACACCACTGCCCAAGACGTGGGACCCCTTTTCTCTTGGACGAGGAGCCAGCCCTGCTGCCCACTCTCGGGGCTCTGGGCCTGGCGGGGGCGCTGGACTCGGGGGCTGTGGAAGGATGAGGAAGGGCTGGAACCTTTTTCTGTACTCAGACTGAAGATGACAGAGGCGGGTGAGCTGCCTCTCAACCAGGAACGCTTAGGGGCTCAGCAGTGAACCAAGCCAGTTTGTTCTGTTCTCAGAAGGAAGACATGCGATGCTACCCTGAGAGTGTGAATTACTGACAGCTGGCAAAAGGCCCCTGGGGTCCCCATCTATACTGAAGCCCTTCAGACCCCAGGAGGAGGAGCACCTGAGGTGGTCATAAACACACAACACACTTCCGGGGCTTCCACTTTCCAGATGGAATCTGGATGGAATTCGCCCTGTTGAAGTGAGGTGGACTCTAAGGCCCAATCTGACCTTAGTGTGTCCTGCGCCCCCAGAAGACCGGTTCTTCAATAACAGTGTGACAGCTTCTGTTGGTAGAATATTCTTAGTGTCCAAAAGACTTCTCTGTCCTCTGTTTCACAGATTTCTATAATTAAATAAAAAGTTTTTTTCCAGAACACATTTATGAAGTTATTGCAAATGGAGTGGTGCTAGCAGTGAACCCACCTCCTGATGCAGGATACATGAGGTGCGGGTTGGACCCCTGGGTTGCAAAGATCCCCTGGAGAAGGAGATGGCAGCCCACTCCAGTATTCTTGCCTGAAGAATTCCATGGACAGAGGAGCCTGGTGGGCTATAGTCCATGGGGTTGCACAAAGCTGGACATGCGTGAAATGACTTGGCACGCACACACACACTAAATGGAAAAGGGCTAAAAACACCAGAAGATCAGCAGAGGACGCTGGACTTTCTTTCACGGGTACATCTAAAATGAGGAAAAGGAAAGTGTATAGGAAGGAGGGAAGGGAGGAGAAAAAGACCCTGAGATGAGCTATTTCTGTTATCACTTGGGAAGCAAGTCCCTCTGGAGGCATCAGCCCCGTGAGCTGAGGCCAGCCAGAGAAGGTGACAGAGAGGAAAGGGGACTTGCCTAAGAGACCACGTTCCTTGGTGACACAGCCGGAGAGGGCCCTGCAGCTGCTCAACAGAGGAGATGCCCCGAGGAGGCCTGAGGAAGCAGGGGACGCTGTGTCACTAGGTGGCTGCCTGAGAAACCCTGACTGGCTCTGTGTCTGAAGACTTGAAGAAAGCACCATCCATGTGCCTGGGTGTGGGGCTCACAGCCTCAGCCCCGCAGCAGATACTGTGACAGGCCAGTTGGCTTTAGCCTGGGCTGGTGTCATTCCCCCTCAGTGCTATGGGTTTAATCGAGGGGGAGTCCAAGGGAGGGAGAGTGAGACCCCAGCCTCACGCCATCCAGCTGCCTATGGCTCACTTCCTCAGCACCCTGCCTTGTCTTGTCTCTCTCTCTGGCTGGGCTCAAGGGCTCCTGACTGTGTGGCTTCATGGCTGGGTCCCCTGTCACCCACCCTCAGTCCCTCCTACCAGTGTGTCCCTCCATGTCCACCCCAGCACAACCCACATCCTCTTCTACTCCTCACCCTGCAGCCGGGGCCCCCTTCTCCAGCCCCTCCTGGCTGCAGCTCCAGATTTGTGCAAATTGGGGGTCCCCCATCCCTCCACATTTCCCGTGTGCTCGCACAGGACAGAGCTCATAGGAGGGCCGGTTAATCTTGTCCCTCTTTATCACCCCTGGTCAACAGAAGGGAGGCCTGACTTGGCATAGGAGGAATTTAAACTGGGAGGGCAGAGAGGTTTGGGGATTATCTGTGGATTTCCTTTATTTGTTCTCTTTCCTCCTTTGCGGCGGCTAATCCAAATTTGATGGGAAGCGAGGCATCAGCTGCCTCAGGGGCCTCGCAGGACCCTTTGTGATGTGACTTTTGTCATTTCTCGCCTTTGTGTCCCAGACCTACATTTCTCCCACCCTCCAGCCCCACACATTGTGCTGCTGTGTTTCCTGAAGTTCCAACTGGTTTTTGACCCAAAGTTGGTGCTACAGGCCCACCTGCAGGACCTCAGCTGGTCTTTTCAGGCTCAGAGAGTAGGTGTACCCCTGGCCTCGGGCCGGATGCCCTCTGTGTTTGGGGGCACTCTGGGGACCAAGCACCTTCATTCTACAGATTCTGCTCCCCACCTGTTAGCACCCCAGCCCCGCAGGGGCCCTGAGGAGAAAGGGACCCCAGTGCTCACATTCTCCTGGGACTTGGGAGGCTGGGCTGGAGGCCCTTGGGAGGCAAGGCCTCATCCCCCAGCCACCCGGGCGCTGCATCAGGAATGTGCCAGCCCTGCCACCTGCCCCCTCAGGAGTTCCACACCCCTGCATGAAACAACAGCCTGAAGAAGGGTGTCTGATCAGAGACAGAAGGCAAAACCCATTGACGTATTTTTCTTAAACTTTAAAATCCCCAGGGTTGGTCTTTTCTGAGCCTGATTCTGACAGTTCTGACAAGGTTTTAATCAGTACCACCATCAACTAATTTACAGCCAATATTTTCCTTTTGGACTGGGTCTTACAGTCCTCTGGGGCTCCCCTGTTGGCTCAGTGGTAAAGAATCTGCCTGCAATGCAAGAGACGTGGGCTTGATCCCTGGGTCGGGAAGATCCCCTGGAGAAGGAATTGGCAATCTGCTCCAGTGTTCATGCCTGGAGAATTCCATGGACAGAGGAGCCTGGTGGGCTATAGTCCATGGAGTCACAAAGAGTCAGACACGACTGAGTGACTAATACTTTATAGTCCTTTAAGCTCTGTGTGAATTACTATGATTTACGATATCTGAATTTTTCTTTCAATTATCAGGAAGTCAAAGGCAAGTTTCATAAAAAAAAAAAAAAAAGACATTTTATTAGAAATTAGGAAGTTGGATTTACATCATTCAAGAATAAAAGCTATATGACCTCACTAATCCCATGGTATATTTGAGGGCTGATTTAATTGAATTAGTCAAGAGAAGACAGAGATAAAAGGAATTATTCCTCTGCTAACAAATGAAAATGAATTGTGGGTAAAACAAACCAGACCATCAGTTAACTTCAGAGTCTGCTAGTTCAAGTTTAGGGGGAGTGAGTCAGCAGAGCCTGTGCCCAAAACGGGAGCAACCCCAGGCAGGAGCAGGAGGGCTCTAGACTCTGAATTAAGCTCCAGGCAACTGTGTCCCCCCGCCCCTGCCCTCCCTCCCCGAAATTGGGCTCTCAAATTCTAAGAGTGAAAGTTAAGTTACACAATTGATTTTTGAAACCAACTTTTATAGAACTTCAAAGTTAAGGAGAGTCATGAGATTTTTTTACTTCTAGTTACAAATTTGTCCTCAAACCTTTTTGACTTACAATTGCATCGATGGATTTAAAGGAATTGCAGCCTGTGTGAGTGTGTCGTAAAAACCCAAGCCGGTCTCCCCAGCTGACCTCTGAAGTAAACAAATGCACTTGGAGAGATCTTTGACCAGAGAAGTTTTCTTTCTCTTTGGAACAATATAAAGTGGACTTCTTTGAGAAATAATTTAAGCAGCAGGAAAGAATCTAGTAGTCAGTGAAGAATTCGCAACAGAAATATCCTCGTAACACATCGCTTATTCCAGCTCACGAAGTTCCAGTCTCCCCAGCACTGGGGATGTCAGCTAACAATTTTGATCCTCAGGCTGTGTGCTTAGTTTACCGCATTCGCTAATAACTCCCACTCCTCCTCCAGAGGCCATTCTGAGCTGCACCTTAAAGAAGGAACATAATGAAGTTTTACATTTTGATGAGACCCCTCTGTGTGCACACATTTCGGGATTTGTTCATTCCACACATTACACTGACTGCCAAGGGCAACTGGATGGGAAGAGCCCCACCTGTCAAAGCTGGGGCCCCACCTCTTGACACAAGACTCAAGACCCCCAGGAAGGGCCTGGCACGGTTTCTGTAACTTGGAGAAACATATGAAATCACTGCGTCCTCTTTTCCTGCCTTCCCGCCCCCAAATCCAAGGACTTGGGACATCTAGAAGCGGGAGACCCGTTGGTTTGCTGGAGGGATGGGTTATTGAAGCAGCTTTCTCACTGACCTTCTTTTCTCTTTCTTCTCAAACCACCATATACTCCACTGCCTGAGCAATTTTCTGAGATGCAAACAAGTCCACATTAACCCAGTGTGTGAAGCTTTCAGTAACCCTCTGTGGCTTAAAATCATTTCCAAGGATACAATCTTTCATGGTCTGGTTCCATTCCAGCTGACCCACCTGAACACCTAGGATGCTAAGAATGTCCCGTCAGTTCCACTCAGTAGACCAAGGCTATTTTATGGTACCTATAGTGCTCTTTTTGCAACGGTAGTGCTGAATTACAGATGGTATGTAGCATGGATAAACCGTGTGGCTGCCAGAAACTTCAGAGAAAGAGGCCCCAAAGAAAGGCTAACTATACATTTCATTATTACTTCATTAGCTGAGTCATATCGTGTCTGACTCTTTGTGACCCCATGGACTGTAGTCCACCAGGCTCCTCTGTCCATGGAATTCTCCAGGCAAGAATACTGGAGTGGGTTGCCATTCCCATCTCCAGGGGAATCTTCTCCACCCGGGGATTGAAGCCAGGTCTCCTGCAATGCAGACAGATTCTTTACCATCTGAGCCACCAGGGAAGCCCTCATATCTGTTTTATGACTACTCAAACATTTTTGAAAGACAAAGAGCAGAAATGCATGACCTCTTAAATCTCATGTGTTGATTGCACATTGTATTTTAGGACTCCTTTTGCTTTTGGTTTTCAGTGGGTTAGGCAGAGTCAGTGATACTGTCGATGTGGTGAAGAGGTGGCAGCTGAAGTTTTGAGGAAATTTCCTGTGCTGCTGTTGGAGGAGTTAGGGGGCAGGAGAGGAATAAGCAGAGGGACTTCTGTTTGTCAGAGTTCCCACTGCAAAGTTCTCTCTTACTCTGTCCACTTCGCTGACCAGTTCACTTCACCATGTCTTCAGAGAGGATGAAAATTTCACCCATATGTCCAAACTCAGCCAGAGTCCCACCCAGTGCAGCGAGGGACCTGTCCCTGTGCTGGCTGCTGGGTCTAGAAGCACGGGACCTGGTCTTTATGTCACAGAGACCAGAATCAACGGTGGCACCAGGTATGCAGACAAGTTACAGGGTTGGGCATGCGCGTAAGTCCTGTAAGGATACAGAATGGGAGGAACTGGGAGGAGATGAAGGAAGCTCCTAAATGCCTCTGGAACCAGCTCTGGCTGTTTCCTTTAGCTAAATTCGCCCAAACATGTATGCGTTTCTATAAACAGCAGTGTTTCTTTCAGTGATTCTGTGGGATTTCTAAAATGTGCATCTATTTAGTCTAAGATGAAATACTGGTTATAGGATGAAAAAAAAAATTAAACATGCATTCCTCAGGGCCCCGAGCCCCAACCACAGACTGAACTCCCCAAAAGAGTCATTAAATCACAATGTGTGCTTAAAATAACAGATTTGAAAGAAAAAACGTTCCAAGACATTAAACTTCAAAATGATCTCTGACTGTAATCCCTTCTGCTTTTTGGGTCTGGACAGCATTTGCCCCCCTCCCCCCAAAACATCAAGGGGGAGACTGGCCGGGCTCCTGGGAGGGGACGCACTTGGCCTGCTGAGTGAGAACATGGCATCTGGACTCTGGGTGTCCCGGGGGATGCAATGTTCCAAACTAATGGCGTGTGTGTGGACATCAGTCGGGAACCAGCTTCAAAGCCCTTGGTGGTTTAGTTGCTCAATCGTATCCGACTCTTTGTGACCCATGGATTGTAGCCCACCAATCTCCTCTGTCCATGGGATTCTCCAGGCAAGAATACTGGAGTGGGTTGCCATTTCCTTCTCCAGGGGATCTTCCTGATTCAGGGATTGAACCCCAGTCTCCTGCATTGCAGGCAGATTCTTTACCAACTGAGCTACCAGGGAAGCTCATAGATAACTTTTTTCTCCTGAAGATTCTGAGAAAGTGGAGCGGTGGATATAAGCAGATTCCCCTGGGCTGGTGAGTAGGAAATTCTCTGAGGAATCAGGAGGGAAATCTCAGGTGTCTTTCTTCAAGGGGCAGCCTGGTCCTTGAGGCAGGGTTCTCAGATCTGGGAACGGACACGAGTTTCCTGTCAAAGTCCCTGGGAGGCTTTGCCTCCACCCCTTGGAGAGATGGGGGGCATCTGGCCTTCACCATCTGCTCCCCAAGAACCTCTGCCCCAGAGAAAGGCAAACTGGGGCAGCCACACTAGCCATGCAGGAGCAGAGAGGTGTGGGCACGGAAAGTGTGCCCAACTCCAGAATCCACGTCTCTATCCTAACCGCTGATGGAGCAGACCCAGAAGGTCAGATACGTTTCCACGACCTTACAGTAAAAGCACGATGTTCGAGAACAGTTGCTTTCTGACTTTCATCAGCAGCCAGGTTCTTACAGTCTATCAGAGGAAGTCCACAGCCAGGGTGGGAGCGAGTGTGAACGAGATACCGGGGGAGGGGGCATCGTCCCCTCTGTTCCAGGTCAAGCCCAAGGGCAGGGTGGGACCCTGGATGGGGAAAGAACCAGAAGCCATGTCTTAAAAGGAATGTTTCAAGCACTAAATGTTTACTGGAGACAAAACACAGAGCGTAGATGACAGGGTTTCCTCCACATGTTTGAAGCACCATTGTCTGGAGGAGGAAGGAGCTTTGTTTTGTTTGGCTCCAGAGGATAGAATTAGAACAGATAGGAAGAGGTTGTAAGGATCCTGACTTTGCATCAATAGCAAAGAACATTCTAACAGAGCTGTTTAGACAGAGAGTGGTCATTCTCCAGGGAGCGAGGGGCTCTGTCTTTGAACCTGTTCAGGAAGGGCTGTGAAAGCACCTGTCAGGGATGCTGGTGGAGGTGCCTCTGATTTGGGAGGGGCGACCGGGCTACTTGGGGGTTCCTTGTAAGAGGGGAGTTCTCCATGCAGAGCCCTGGCCGCTCTCCCTGCTGGTGCTCCAGGGGAGAACAGGGGCTTGATGCCTCATTGCGTCTGCAGGATGAGCTGTTTCTGAGTTGGCAAGTGGGGATACTGTAAACATTCTCCTACTCTGCTCCACGTTTGTACAAACAAATGTGTTTTTGCTGAAACTAATGTAAATACGTGCTTACTAACGAATGCACTCACCCAAGCACTGATGAGCCAACAGACCTCTCTTTTCAACCCAAATAGCTTAGCCCAGTTGTTTTATACATTAACCAATTAAAAAAACAGAGTCCACATTTGTCTTCCTTCTTAGCTACAGAAATTACTGGTAACAAATCTAAAGTCGCAGAAGCTTCCAGGGAAGCGGGGAGGTAGAGGTGGATGGAAGCGGAAACATGTGGGCACATAGCTGAGATGGAGCCCCAGTGTTTTGTGGGAAACTCCCACAGGGTCCAACCCCACTGCAGGAATGTGACCGCTGGTCACCCGTCCCTCTAAGAAGAACAAGCAGAAGGCTGGGTCCTTGTTAAGCTAATGGACACTCTAGTCATTGTGGAGCCAAGAGTGGTTTACCCAATGATACCCCAGCCTACAAAAGAAAACAGTAAAAGACCAATACACCAGAAGTATCCACACCTCAGGGCCATCCTACAGGGATTTAAAAATGAGCAATAATTTAAACTTCACATCACCAACAGCAGCAGAAGGATACGGGCCGTGGTTTGTGGCCCATGGTGATGGCATAATCCACAGGCTACAAGTGACCATCTCAGTGCAGCCACAGAGACCGCTCAGCGAGGACACACAGTGGCCATGGTGACTCCATCAGAGACTGCTTGTTGCGTGAGCATTTCAGGATTTCATCCAACAACCACTTCCTACTGAACTGAGTCTCATTCCTACAGAATGAGACTCCAGAGTCCTGGAGAAAAGCGGAAATTTGAAATGGGAAGTTGTAGTAAGAACAGGCTGATGAACCTGGCAGATCTTTTCTAAAGAGAAGTTCAGTCATTTTCCTCAGACATTTTACAGCAGTTCCTGATGACGTGGTCTTGCCAAAACCATCACTGCTCATCACAAGGGTTTCCCGGTAAATCACATTCACGCATCCTCTACCACTGCCGGGTGTTTGGGGGCCATGTTTCAGGAGGTGAGTGAGAATGGCTTAGTGTGATGTTCAGATAGAAATCGACAGAGCAGGCTTGCTTGTGGACTTGGTGTGGGAGAGGGTATGTATTATATACACTGGTTTAGAAAGAACTCTTGCCTGTAAGTCAGTGAACGTGGATCCAAGCTCAGTTCAATTCAGTTGCTCAGTCATGTCTGACTCTTTGAGACCCCATGAACTGCAGCACGCCAGGCCTCCCTGTCCATCACCAGCTCCTGGAGTTCACTCAGACTCACGTCCATCGAGTCAGTGATGCCATCCAGCCATCTCATCCTCTGTCGTTCCCTTCTCCTCCTGCCCCCAATCCCTCCCAGCATCAGAGTCTTTTCCAATGAGTCAACTCTTCACATGAGGTGGCCAAAGTACTGGAGTTTCAGCTTTAGCATCATTCCTTCCAAAGAAATCCCAGGGCTGATCTCCTTCAGAATGGACTGGTTGGATGTCCTTGCAGTCCAAGGGATTCTCAAGAGTCTTCTCCAACACCACAGTTCAAAAGCATCAATTCTTCGGCGCTCAGCCTTCTTCACGGTCCAACTCTCACATCATACATGACCACTGGAAAAACCATAGCCTTGACTAGATGGACCTTTGTTGGCAAAGCAATGTCTCTGCTTTTGAATATGCTATCTAGGTTGGTCATAACTTTCCTTCCAAGGAGTAAGCGTCTTTTAATTTCATGGCTGCAGTCACCATCTGCAGTGATTTTGGAGCCCCAAAAAATAAAGTCTGACACTGTTTCCACTGTTTCCCCATCTATTTCCCATGAAGTGATGGGACCAGATGCCATGATCTTCATTTTCTGAATGTTGAGCTTTAAGCCAACTTTTTCACTCTCCACTTTCACTTTCACCAAGAGGCTCTTTAGTTGGTTCCCCAATTCACTGGGCAACGTAATTAAATTCCACATCTGTTCACCAGAGGGGAACCCCCGGCTGCCTGCACCTGCAGACCAGTGTGGACCTATCCGATGTGAACTCAGAAGCACAGGTGAGATTTTGTGGGTAGTGGGGAGAGTGTGGACCCACGTAACCTGGGTTGGAATCCTGCCACTCACCACTTACTCACTCAGGCTTTAGTTAAAGTCCCCAAGACTCAGGTTTCTCAGTTCAAAAATCCCTAATTTTAGGGCGGGGTTCAGCTTTGAATAAAGTTCTGTTTAACTGCTCCCAGGGGAGGGACTTGAGAAGGGGAAGTTCTGAACAACCATCTCTCTTGGCCGACCCTCACGAAGCACTTCGTGCTTTGCAGACATGGTGCGGAGTGACTTCCCGTGTTCTGTCATTTCAGCTTCAGGACAACCTCGTGAGCAGTATTAACCCCACATCCATAGGGCAGGTGAGCATTAGAAGAGTTCCATGACTCACTTAATGCAACATTATTTCCATTTTTAAGGAAACACCAGAGATTCATTCACTTCAGTTACTCAGGGAGCTGGCTGGTGTCTGACAGTTTCCCTGGCTCTTTTTGGGGAAATAGCATCACAGCTAGCATATTAACCACCAAAGATAAGAGTGTCTTATGACTGTAGACTTTTTCCTCCCTTTTTTTTTGGGGCTCAAAATGCTATTATCCAGACTGATTACCTGCCTTTGTTACGAGACCCAGCTCAGAATGATTTTATTTTATACACAGATCTCAACACCATTAAGACTTGCCAGTATTTTGGGCCTTTGATAGAACCTGCTTTAGAGTCTGAACACTTCTCCACATGGGAAGTCTGGCCGATGGAAGTCCAGCTGGACGAGCAGAAGCCTTCACAGGGCCCTTTGTCCATCCTCTCAGATCCCACGTGAGTGTTTCCTTTGTGAGATGCTCTCAGTGGCTCCTCCTCAGAGAGCATCCTGTCCACGCTTCCCTACCTGTGGCTCTCTGCACACCTTAGAGTCAGACATGCACCTTCTCTCTGGGCAACGGGATGCTCCTGGCCGGGGAGGCGTGGGGGTGGGGGGAGTGGTGCGGGGCTCACCCTTGCCTGAGTTCCCCCGGGCCGGGGAGGGGGGCGGGGCTCACCCTCGCCTGCGTCCCCTGCATGTGTTACATCCCTGAGAGTCTGACACAGGCCGCGTGCATCTGCCTTCTGGGTGCCTGTTCTTGGCCACGCTTAAGTTGCAGCATTTGCCTCCGTGTGCCATGCCCCTCAGACCACCGTTTATCATCTCATCTCTTTCCCACGGTCGACTTCTCGTCCTTTCCACGTTAAGTGGCATCTCAGCACGATTCCAAGTGAGGTTGGATGTCGGCTTCAGAAACACCATTGCTGAGGGTGAGTATGGTCCCTTCATTTTCCAGCTGGAGACTTGAGTCTCAGAGAGGTTAAGTGATTACTCCTGGTCACACAGCTCCTAAACTGCAGACCCAGAGTAAGCCCTTGTTGGGGAATGAGGAAGACCTGAGCAAGTTGAAACTCACCATCTTGTATCCTGCTCCTTCAGAAGGTTCCCCAAACTCAAGTGGAGCCTCAACGGATCACCAATTTTCCTCTGCTTCTCCTTCCCAGACCTGAGGGCTGCCAGCTGCTGGGAAGGTATATGGATTCATCATTTGCTGTGGGGCTGTTCCTGCACATTGCTCTACGTGTGGGTGGTGGTCCATGTTCTTTGTCTGCCTTCCTTGTTGCACGGAGGGTCTGCTCTCTCTTCTAGCATCTCGATGATCCCTGTAGCACCTGTCCCCACCCCCCGCCACATTTCTCTTGTGTGTGTGCGTGCTAAGTCACTTCAGTTGCGTCCAACTCTTTGAGACCCCATGGATTGTAGCCTGCCAGGCTCCTCTGTCCATGGAATTCTCCAGGCAAGAATACTGGAGTGGGTTGACATTCCCTTCTCCAGGGGATCTTCCCAACCTAGGGATCAAACCCGGGTCTCTTATATCTCTTGTATTGGCAAGCAGGTTCTTTACCACTAGCACCACCTGGGAAAACCCATGTTTCTCTAAGGGGGACGGATTCTGCTTTGGCTGCTGTAAGAAAAAACCACAGGCTGGGCAGCTTAAACAGCAACCAATTATTTCTCAGGGTTTTGAAGGCTGGGAGTCCAAGATCAAGGTGCCAGCAGATTGCATATCATAGACAGAAGGGGAAAGCTCCCCTGTTTATTTTCTCAAGGTCACCAGTCCCATCATGAGACCTCCCCGCACCAAGGTCTAACTACCTCCCAAAGGTAATTACCTCTCAATTAATTTTAATTACCTCCAAAAAACCATCCCATGGGGTCAGAGTTCCAGCATTCGAATTTGGGAGACACAAGCCCATGGTCACAATGGATCCCAAGGCTGCACACTGTGCCCTCAGCAGGGGCAGCTCCAAGCAGGCATGTCTGCGGAGTGCTGGAGGGTTTGAGGTTGGCTGTGATGGAGGGTTTACACCATGGAGACCAGCAAATTCCATAAAGCAGGCCTTTCTTCTCTTTGAGAGACGGTCACCAGTAGACCCTTAATTGGGCTACTTAATCATCTTTTCTCCCATGACCTGTTCTGCTACTTTATCATATATTAAGTTCCCCAAATACAAGGATCTGTGTCTGAGCTCTCTATGCCATTCTGTTGGCCTATTTATGTTCTTCGATGAGTGACATACAGTTTTTAAAATGTGCCTGTGTAGCATATCTTAATAGCTCATGGAACACAATTCCACTCTTCTTTTTCAAAGTTGACTTAACTTTTCTTCGACAATTAGACATTAGAACATTATGCCACATATATTTCAGAGCCAGTTCACCAAATACATTAAAATACATCTCTGACATTTGATTGAGGTTGTTTTAAAATTATAGAACAGTGTTGGGAGAATTAATTTGTCAAAAATTTGTCATTCTATCCAAGAACATGATTAATTCTCCATTTACTTAAAGTCTGTTTTACAAAATTTAATTAAATTGTAACATTTTCTCATTTTTCTAAGGAGATTTTATTCAAAATTTGTTAGTTTCTGATGCTGCACAGATATTGTTACAATTGTGAATGACAGCTTAGTACTTCTTTTTTTCTGTTTTTTAGCTCAAAGAATGCCGTTGAGTTTTAAAATTTGATTTTTGGTAAACTCTCATTGTTTCTGTTGGATATTTTGAATTTTCTATGATCACAGTGTCTGAAAATAATGATATATTTATCTCTCCCCTTTTAACTACACTGCTGTTCTTTCTCTCTCTTTCTTTCTAATAATGGTTACTACCTACAGTACCAGGTTCAGCTATAGCAGTGATAATAAACAGTTAACAGATCTTGATCTAGAAATGACCTCAATATTGGAACTATCAAAAGATGCTAAATATGTAAAATATTTAAATAAAGACATCAAATGTGTTAAAGAATCCAGTGCAACAGATGGACAACATGCATGAACAGATGGAGAATTTTGGCAGAGAGATAGAAACTATAAAAAGAATCAAATGGCAATGCCAGTAATTAAAAAAAAAAGAACATACTATCAGAGAAGAACTCTTTCAGTGAACTTATCAGCAAACTGGCCACATCAGAATAAAAAAAAAAATTAGTGAATACAGATAGGTCAATAGAAATTAAACCAACTGAAACTCAAAGAACAAAGAGACCAAAACAACAAAGCAAAACATGTAAGAGCTGTAGGACAATTTGGAATCCATGTGATTGGAGAGGACAGGGAAAGAGGATGGGCAAAGGAAATACGTGAAGAAAATTGTTTTAAATTAGAGAATCAACAAACTACAGATGCAAGAAGCTCAGGAAAATGGAAATCAGAAAAACAAACAAATCTAGATACATCATAATCAAACCCCTGGAGACCAAAGATAAAAGAGAAAAATCTTGAAGGCAGCAGCAGAAGGAAAGTTAAATAGAGGGAAAAAAAAATTATAGCCAATTTTTCATCAGAAATTTATCAAGCCTGAGGAAAATCAAGAGATGTCTTTAGAGTACTGGAAGAAAAAATCAATAAACCCAGCGTTCTGTGTCCAGTGAAAATATCTTACAGAAATGAAGACAGAACAAAGACTTTTTAACAAAAGCTGAAAGAATTTACTGCCAAGAAATATTGAAGAAACTTTTTCAGGAAGAAAGAACAGGCTAGCAGATGGAAATGTGGTTGAATACAAAGAAAAGCAGGATGATGGAAATAATAAAAATAATGTTCCATATAATAGGCACTTTTCTTACTTTTAATATCTTTGAAAGATCATTGAATACTCAAAGGAAAAATATTAACAATGTGGGGCTTATGACATACACAGAAATAAACTGAATGACAACAATGGCATTTTACACACACACACACACACACACACACACACACGCTTGCTATAATAAAAGACTTAAATGGATCCAGAATCTTCCAACATAATACCCAAATATCCAGGACATAATTGAAAACTGCTCATCATGCCATGAACGAGGGAAATCTCAACTTGAATGAGAAAAGACAATTTAATGCAGGCTAGCCCTGAGGTGACAACAGAGGTTGAAATGATCTAACAAAGATTTCATAGCAGCTATCACTAAAATGCTTCAACAGGCAATTTTGAACATGTTTGAAACAAATGGAAAATATACAATCTCAGCAAAGACATAAAAGAAGTACAAAGAAAGAAGGAAGAGGCAAATGGCAGTTTTGTCACGAGTGTGTGTGCTCAGTCGCGTCTGACTCTTTGCAGCCCCATGGACTGTAGTCCACCATGTTCCTCTCGTCTCTGGGATTTCCCAGGCAAGAATACTGGAGAGCACTGTCGTTCCTACTCCAGGGGATCTTCCGAACCCAGGGATAAAACCCAAGCCTTCTGCATCTCCTACACTGGCAGGCAGATTCTTTACCACATGCCATCTGAAAATGTAAAATACATAACCTGGAGGGCCACTCACTGAGTCTGTGATGGTGGTTCTCTTAGGAGGGGCGAGCGAGTTTTACTTGGGGGTCAAGGTTTGAGGCAAGTTTGTCATCTTCTACATATTTCATTTTAATAAAACCCAGAAAGAAAAACTAAATACTAACTTTCTTGTCTTTTATAGGGAGCATTTGGATGTTTGTATATACTTCTGCTTTAAATAAAAAAAGAAGAAAGAATATCTTTAGAATAAAGGCCAGTGAGAACTTGTGCCCTGCAGGTAAAGGGTGCCAGGTCCACTGGGAGGACAATCTCAGTGATGCTAAGAACTGAGAAGATGGTCTTTTAGATTCTTACATAAAAATGGTCATAAATCTGTCCTTTGCTCCAAATATTAATAAAACTGTGTACTCTATACAAAAAAGTTCTGTGCTTACTAAGAATAAAGTATGTGCAAGAAAAATGTTGAGTCTGGGTCCTGTCTATATTAAAATTTTGTACTCACTGGGGTGGGTTATCATTCCCTTCCCCAGGGAATCTTCCTGACCTAGGGATTGAACCCACATCACCTGCATTGCAGGCAGATTCTTTACCATGGAGCCACCAGGGAAGCTTTAGAGCACTCACCACAGCAAAGGTTGTGTGATTCAAATAAGAGGCACTTGTTGCTATGGAAACTTTGAAGACTCAGTAACGACTTTGGGATTATTTTATCATCTGATTGGTAGGGTTATATGAGGACCAAGTGATGTAGTTGTAGAATCTACTGCATTCTCTTAACTAATATAGGGGTAGGCCACTATTTTCAGTGTACTTACTAAGAGGTAAGAAGTTCATGGTGATGCAATAGCCACATCCCTGGTTTTGTTTTCATCTGGTAATTTGATATCATGGCCTTGAAGATAAGTATAAAGCACAGGAAGACTAGTGCCTGTTTGGGGCAGAGTATCTGACTAGTTTTTAATCAGTTACTGGGAGAGCCACTGGCATCTCTGGGCTCCTAAGAAAACACAGTTGGAAGATGGGATGTAAATGAGACGGGAACCGCTTCATGCATCTGCGCCAACTTTTCCTGGTTGAATGGTTTTCTAGAATCACATTAGAGCCTATTCATTATTTGGAGATTGAAGGCCAGCTTCTCACAGACTCCTCCACCCAGGGAGCCCTCGCCCTTGAGAGCTCTGAGAGGCTCTCCTGGCAAAACATGGGCTGCTCACCATCTGTCTCTTGGTGTTGAGGGGGGGCGGCTGAGTGGAGATAAGAGATGCCATGGATGGATCTGTGGGGTCAGGCAAGAGTGGGGCCGCCTCCCCTCCCTCATGCCCTGCCCATGGGAGGTGTTAGGGCCTCTTCTTGGCTTGGGCTACTCCCTCTGAGAAAGGGACACAAGGCTGAAATCACTCAGAGCAACAGCTGATTGAAAATCAATTTATACTTAGGTTTAAAGTCCTATATATACTAAAGGACACCTGTGCCATTTCTTACTGTGCAGGTTCTGCACATCTGTGAGGATAGGAGATACCAAGATGGTCTATGTAAGGATGAGTAGGAGATGAAAATCTGGAGACTTGAATCCTGAATTGGGGTCTGGTTGAGGGAGGGGAGGGGAGGGGGAGGAAGGGGGTGATCAAGAATTTGCTTTTTTGATAAAAGTTCTTTTTAGGCTGAAAATGCTCTTGGCATAATGAGTTAGATAAATATATTATCATCTGTTTTTCCTTTTATTTAAACAAAAACGGCCCATTTCTTAGGGCCCATTTCTTGGTGTTGTTTAATCACAGGGATCTGTGATTTGAGAAACCAATGCCCACCCATCTGTCTAGTTCATGGTTTCAGCTACAAGGCCCAGAGAACTGAAGCGAGAGCTCTGGGTTCCTTGCCCAGGGACCTCCATCACGGGAGAAGTCACTCAGACCACCAAGCTCTCTGTCCTTTGATGAAAACTTGAGTCAGCCTCCCAGGATGATATTGGATTCCAGCATAGAGCAGCCAGAGATAGCTGAGGGGAAGGACCTGCATCCTGTGTCACCTCCCCAGACTCAGGTGTCCTGAGTGGCTGCCTGGCCTGTGCCCTCCTCACCCCTTGGGGCCCCTCAGACCCTCAGGTGCAGCAGGAAGGGGCTCAGGCAGACACAGTTCCACCTGAGTGCGCAGCCCGAGCCTCCTGCTCTTTGTCACGACACCAGCCTTCACTGGGTCTTCCAGGGCACCGAGGGACAGCAGAGCAAGGATGCTGATTCTGGGGACATGTCCACAGCAGTTTCTGGGGTGGGAGCTCAGAGACATCATCTGAGAACAAAGTCTGTTCCCCGGGGGCGCATCTCAGGGATCAGTGGGGTACCCGGGTCCACCTCACTCTGCTGTTCACAAAGCAGAAGCAGCCACTCCTTGGACTTTAAAACCTAACTTCTAAAGACCCACAAGTTTCTCTCCATGCGGCTGAAACTCAGTCACACCCGGTGATGGTCCTGGAGCCGTCTGGTCCGCACAGGTACAGGGGGATGCAGCCTTGTATCCTGGTCGCCTAAGGGCATGGCATCAAGCAGGTCAGCTCTAGGACAAGGCTCACTGTCGCTGTCTCCCTTGGGTGAATGTTGGTAAGATTTAACGTCTTTCTAACATGCAAAACCATGTTCATCCACACACACAGAAGGGCAAGTGGCGCGTGCGCTCAGTTGCTCGGTCATATCCGACTCTTTGAGACCCCATGGACTGTAGCCCGCCAGGCTTCTCCGTCCATGGGATTTCTCAGGCAAGAATACTGGAGTGGGTAGCCATTCCCTCCTCCAGGGCATCTCTTAACCCAGGGATTGGACCCACATCTCTTGTGTCTCCCGCATTGGCAGGCGGATCTTTTACCACTGAGCCACCTGGGAAGAACAGAGGGCACAGGACAGCCTAAATCCTAGCCAAGCACCCAGCAAGAATTTGCACATCTTGTAGACATATTAAAATAGTTTACTGTTCTTCAGGCTGTACTCTGATGGGTTGTCTTCCCCAGGGGATAAGCACCTTGAGATGAAAGAAACAAACAGGACAGAAGAGGGCAGATGAATAAACTGAATGTCCACACACCTCTCGAGCGAGCCAGTGTGTCTGGGGAGGATGGGTGGTCCCCCGTGGCCCACCCACATCCTTCCTCCTTCTCAGATGACCCCGCCCCACCTCCCTTGGCATCCCAGGCCAGGGGTGGATGGACTGCAGTATCCACAACCCCCTAATGATACGACTCACACTCTCAGGCTCCTGAGATGTGTAATTATGCAGCCAGGGTTCTGAAAAGGCTGGTTAAACATCAGAAGCTTCACAGCAATATTTCCACACTAAGAGAGATTTGCCATGGTGAAAAAAAAGAGGTTCCTTCATGTGGCATGGCGCCCTCCTTGGCGGTAGGGTCACTGAATGCATAAATTTGATTTTCAGACTCAAAGGTCCTGATGCCTTTTGTAACTGGCTGGGTAATCCTCGGCCACCCGGCCCCACTGTCCACTCAGACTCCCCACCACGGGAGGGCAAGCCCCCTTCCAGGAGTTCCTGAATTTCCGCAGAGGCTGAAAAAGCTCCCTAGCAACTCGGACAGCTTCACATCCATGCCTGGGTGGGGGTCGGGGGTGGGGGGTGGGGGGGTATTTGCTCGGCCCGTCCCCACCCCCACCCCAGCCCCGGCACACAAAAAGGCTTCTATTTTTTCCAAGGATTACATGCCGGGCAGAGAAAGGAGCAGCGAGGGCACGTGATGTGTGTGGGGGGGGGTGATGGTGTGAATGGCTGGCTGAGCGGGGCTTTGAGCCTGCGGCTAATTTACTGCCTGGGTTTCCTTTCCTGTGGCTTTGAAGGGGCCGTTGTACTCCACCCACCAGAGTCATAATCACCCTGCCTATCCGCCTAACCACCCAAGGAACTCCAAAGCACTCTGATTTATTTGCAATAAAATTGAATAAAAGGGGTGCTCGAGAAATCCTTATCCTTAAAGCCCGTTGCTTCAACGCCAAATTTCTGATAAGGCCTGCAAAAACACCTTATTCCAGCCTGAGAGGGGCTTCTGAGCTCAGCCCCCAGGCTGGCCTGGCTCTGCAGGGAGTGTGAGGGCCCAGCCCCAAGTCTCTACCCCCCATCTGCCTGAAAGACCCCCAGTGTCTCTCCTCCAGCCTTTTCTCTGATTGTGGAGTCCGAACAGGACAAGCTGGGGTTGGTCTTTCTGCCGATCGGTCTGATCAGAGCCAACGCCTTCCTCTGTTCCTGGAGGTTCAGGGCAGCCCAAGAGAATGGGGCCCTAAGAGGATTAAACAGTGGATGAGGAGAGAAGCCGCGAGCAAACTGCAGGAGTCGAAGAGGGGGAAATGGCACAGGGGATCACAGAGTCTGAAAGCCATGAGTACATGTTCCTTTCTCTCATCTCCAATGCTAGTGGCAAATTAGGAACAATGAAGATGCTAAGTTTTGACTCTAGTTTTAAATGGTGAAAGGTCACCAATCTGCCAGTTTCTCTGTGCACTCACAGACCTGATAACTAGAAAAAATGGCTTAAAAACACGTCAGGATTCAAAAGTGCCTTAAAATATGATTTTGCTGCTGCTGCTGCTAAGTCGTTGAGTCGTGTCTGACTCTCTGCGACACATCAATTTTAAAACTGGCGTTTTTATGACTCCAAACAAAGTTAAGCTTCGTAACACAGCAGTATGAGAATCAGTTAAACAAAGATTGCTTATACCTGAGATGTGGGGTCCTTCCACACCATCCCTGTCTCAGAAACAAATTTTAAATACAAGATGATTTATCATTTATTAAGAAAAATGTGAATCTGGAAGTTAAAGATGGCTGCATTTGTGTGATGTTAGTGGTATAGAGTAATCAGGTGTGCTCTTTGATTCCATTCTTCTTGTCTGTAATCACTCACCCTGTGTCTCAGTTCTATGACTATAATTTGGACCCAAATGGACCATTCGGCCTGATGACAAACTGCACAGTGTCATTTATAGCTAGGAGGTTTGAATAAAACTTGACATCATTGTGGACCCTCACAAATGCTCCTGACCCTCCGCCTCATCTCAACCCTGTCCCATGATGTGAAAATGGATTCTGGAAACCAGAGCAGGACCCAGGGCCCTGGTCACGTGGGGGAGGTGGGGGTGGGGTTGCAGGGCCCCCAGCCTTGCACGGGTCCCCTGACAACTGCCTGCATCTGGAGCACATTGAATAACCTCATCCTTTATGTGGGCCCATTATGTTCTATCAAAGCCATTATCAATGATCAACAGAGGGCAGAAGATGTTTGAAATAAAAATGTAGAGGAAATATTAATACTTAACAACGAAGAAAGGGATCTACGTGAAACGGCATTGCTGGTGACGGTGACAGGGAAACAGGTCCTGGGCCTGCTGTGCGTCCCGTAAACTCACTGGTTTGGGCGATACTTTTTGAATCAGGTGAAGATGGGAACTTCCGCTCTCACACATTCGAGAAGACGCACAGCCCATGTGTAAGCCGGTGTGTATCTTGAACGGCGCTCAGAACGTCATGGCCATGAAGCCGGGTTTTTGGCACATTGTTATCGATGAAGGGAAAACCTTCACAAGAACACCTCTCTGAGAAAGAGGCCCCAAACAGCGCGGATCTAAAGGAAAATCTTTCCCACAGGACCCAGCCCCCCAAAGATTGCTGAGAGAGGGGCCACCATGACCCCACCATTCACAGAGGGCTGCCTGCCAACCTGGGACAGGCTCCACAGGACAGTGACTCCTCGGGGGACCCACCCCAGGTTTCTGGAAATTGAGCCTTAGACACTGGTGCTCCAAGTGTGTGTTTCTACCTCAGGCAGAGACCCGGCTTCTGTGCTGCAGGGACGGCCCCCGCCCCGATGTGACTCCTAGACACAGAGACTGAGTCCATCAGACCATGCTGGCCTGTACCTGGGTGTAGCAGACAGGTGTGCATGTGCTCACTTGTGGGCGCTGGACTGGGGAAGGGAGCCAGCATGTCCCCTCCTCAGCGGTCAGGAGGGAAGACGAAGGCACTTCCACCCTTCCTGCCAAAAATGCAAACTCCAATTACGTGCACGCGAGAGAGAGGACGCTGGGCTCAGGATCCAGGTCTTGCTTCCCACCAGCACAGAGCAGAGATGTGGCCGGAAACGCTGGCCTGGAGGGAGTTCCACAGAGAAGCGGCAGCCTGGCACCTGTGTAAATGTCCACCCCAGCGAGAGTGACCCCACCGTCACCTCCACGTTGTTCGAACCCGGGCTCCCCCTCAACCTGAGCCTGTTTCTTGGCACACGTGCTGGCCCCTACCAGGCTGAGCCCCCTCCTCACTGCAGGAAACCTCCCCGAGGTGGGGTTGCCCCCTCACCCCGACATCAAGGGCTCAGCATGGAAATAGCCCAGCTGGGTGCCTTCTCCAGCCAGGATACTCGACATCCCATGTCCATTGTTTGCAGAGTAGACGCAGAGTCCACGGTCAACATCCAGAGGAAAGGAGGGGCTTTCCCAGCAGGCAACTCCAGCAGCTCTCAAACACCCCGGCACCTTCCCATCTGCCCCCACTTTCTCACCTGCCCCCTACCTTCTCACCTACCCCTCACCTTCTCACCTGCCCCCCATTTTCCCTCCCCCTACCTATTCACCTGGCTCCCCCCTTCTCACCCATCTCCTACCTTCCCACCTACTCCCCACTGTCTCACCTACCCCTCCACCTTCTCACCTGCCCCCCACCTTTCCATGCTCCCCCACCTGCTCACCTGGCCCCCACCTTCTCACACATGCCCCACTTTCCCACCTGCCCCTACCTTCCCACCCTCCCATCTTCCCACCTGCCCCTACCTTCTCACCTGTCTCCCCATGCCCACTCTCCAGCCTCCCCAGCCCCGGGGGAGGCAGTGGGTGCTTTTGGCAGGTATGACCAGGTGTTGTCATGCCCCCAAACTGATGCAAGAAAGCACTCTTGTTAGGTCGATTGATGAACAAGTGGTGTGAGCACTCACAGAAAGCACACTCGCATGTTATCCCCAGGGTTTTAGCTTTCCTGAAACCTAAGCCCACATCCAGTTCTATGGACCATATCATAGAACTGACTTAGACATAAGATGGATAAATTATCCATGGATCTCTATATAGTTCCATAATGTTGCTTAAATAAATACATGAAGAAATTAACTTGGAAAGTAAACACGTCACCCCACCTGTGCATACTCACAGTGTCACCAACAAGTGTCAGCCCCCCAAAGGTACCGTGATCAGCATCAGAAACTGCACAAAAACCGTCTCTGAGTGACAAAGCCCGGTCCAGGTAGGCCTGTGAGGAGACTGTTCCATTTCCTGTGGCGAGGTGAATTATTTCAGTATTTCTGATGCTGTGCATATTAAGAGTAAGCTTGCTGTTCAGATCTAGCCTTTCCCATTCCAAATCCTACCCCCCAGAAATAACCTAAGAAAAAACTTTAATGATTTGTACAAAATACGGGGAAACTGAAATAAACCCAAATACCCTCAGAATAATTTGCACAAAAGGGATGTCTTAGATCTTTCAAAGTTATGAGAGTGTGGGGTTCAAGGTGATGAGAGGGGATCTGGGGGGCCTTCCCAGGTATAAAAGCCCCTCCGTGTCCTGATTCTCATTTGTAGAAAAAAAGGCTTTTGTCTCCCAGGCCTTCCCCAAATTCCAGAGAGCAGGCTCCAGAAGTTCATGATTAGGATAAGCAAGTCATCTTACTGTCCGAGCTCCTCCTGAAGGAATACAGATTGTTAGACCCTGATGCATACCTGTAAGATGTTCTGTAGAAACTAAGACCCCCACCCAGGTGGAGGATGGTGACCACACGCTGACTACAGCATGCAAAACCCAGACTGTTTGGAACATCACCCCATTACCTCACAACAACCCATCAGAAGTTCCACGAGCCACTCATGCAGCCTTCAACCCTCTCCCCTCACACCGTCTTTAAAAACCCTGAAAGCCATCGGGGAGTGTGGGTCTCGAGTATGAGCTGCCTGCTCTCCTTGCCTGGTGCTGGCAAATGAACACTTTGCTGTGAACATCCACTGTCAGAGTCTGGCCTTCTGCGCCGTGAGTGCTTGCCAGGGGGCTGGCTGCCCTCTGAGCTCGTCCATACGGGCTCATTCACTCCTGAGGAGACATTTCAGAGACAGAGCAGTAGCTGCTGGGGCTGTAGAGTAGGTGGGGGGCCGGTGCTTCAGTGGGGAGGGGGGCAGGAAGGGGCGAGTGTTTCCTGTTCACTGAGTGTTGAGGGCTTCAGATGCCTGTTTTCTCGTCCAGTCCTAAAACCTTAGGAGGCAGAGACTCTTACCACCAACATCCCCACATCCAAACCCACATGTCCTCCTTCTGCCTGTCCTCTGCCTCGTCTTTCTCTCTAAACTTATCACCACGGGGCACAGTGGACGTGTCACTTGGTTCTCTACTCTTTTGTCCTCTCTTAGGACTTCCCTGGTGGCTCAGATGGTGAAGCATCTGCCTACAATGCAGGAGACCCGGGTTTGATCCCTGGGTCGGGAAGATCCCCTGGAGAAGGAAATGGCAACCCACTCCATTATTCTTGCTTGGAAAATCC
The DNA here is from genome assembly GCF_003369695.1 of Bos indicus x Bos taurus. Lineage (NCBI taxonomy): Eukaryota > Metazoa > Chordata > Mammalia > Artiodactyla > Bovidae > Bos > Bos indicus x Bos taurus. The sequence continues at coordinate 42,266,652 of NC_040099.1, forward strand.
CATGGACAAAGGAGCCTGGTAGGCTACAGTCCATAGGGTCACAAAGAGTCAGACACAACTGAGCGAGAGAAATCAAACAGAGCGGTCATCCTAACTTGCCCAAGGCAGTGGAGCTGGCCCATCATGGCCCTGGAATTTGAACTCTGAGTGTCCCTACCTGGAACCCATATGCATTCCTTTCACTGTCCTGATCATCAGAAAACATGCATGGGTGCTGAGTGGAACTTTTTTTTTTTTTTTTGCAGTCTCCCCACTTCTCATCCCAGTGACTAATGATTCTCCTCAACTATTGTTAACGTTTGAAATAGTTCTCCTTCCCTCTGCGTGTCCAGTCCTCACAGGAAGCAGCTGCCCTGTCTCTCCCCTGAGCCCACCTTAGTTTCTCTTTCTAAAGACGTGATGTCCGTCTCCTCACTTGGGTCCTTGGATGTAGAGGGACAGGTTAACAGAAGACCCTGTGGCTGCTCCCCCATCACTGTCCCCACCTTTGCACTAACCTTTCCCCATCTTGTCAACTGACACAGCAGATTTAAAATCACAAATTTTGTCCGTGCGTCCGTTCCAAAGATGGTGTTACGTGGGCAGAGGGTGAAAAACTGCCTGCAGCCCCGCAGCCCCCTTGGTGAGGCAGGAAGCCTGCCAGGCTGTTCCAGCTCCTCCGGGGGTGGAATCAAGACCCAGCAGGTCTGAGCCAAGGTCCCAGCCTCTCTGTTCAGACTTGGTGATGGCACATTCCTCACGTGCCTTCCCATCTGAGTGCCCATGGGGTGCTGCTGTATGGGCAGGGTGCCCTTGCCCAACGACCTTGGATGACCCAGCATCTCTTTTCTGGGGGTGCCTCTCTGCCCCCCAGTACAACGTGAAAGGTGCCGATGGAAAGAGAGCATCACAAGCAGGGGATGGAAAGTGCTCACTCACACCCCAGCTCCAGAAAGTTCCACCCCCAAGAGTCTGTCTTTCTCACTCATAAGAAAGGCTGAGAAAGCTTCCTGCGCTTTCCTCTCTGGAGGCACCGCTGGAGTCGACTGGTGATGGGATTCCTTCTTATGACTTGAAAGGACCAGGCTGCCCACACCTGGCTCCTGAAAGCTGATGATCCTCCTGGTTCAGAACGCCCTCCCCGCGAGTGTCATTCTGCAGGGCCCCTCCATCCTGCCGCAAACACCAGCTCCCTACCCCTTCTGTCCCCAGTGACAGCTCTGAAGGGGCATCTCTGTGATGCTGGATTTCAACTCTGAGCCCTGAGACTGCACACCTTCAGTGAGTTCTGGTCCTTGGAGACCTTTCAACTGGAAATCTCTAGAACATTCTGTGCCTGATGGAGTTGTAGCTGGGCAGATATCAATTACCCACTTTTCCAACGGGGATATAGGTTCTTTGAAGTTTAACAGCACTCAGAAGCATCTTGGAAATGGTACCAAGATGATTATTTTGGTACAAACGGCTGCTGTGACCTGGGCGTCACCCAGGCAAGCTGGTTTAAGACATTCAGAGAGGAATATGAGCCAGTCATGTCTGATACTTTTTTCTAGGTTTAAGGGAAGGAACAAGAAATGCCAAGTTTTCCACATATAATCTCGGTGGGTGGTTTGGAAGAGCCGCCAGGCCCCTGGGGATCAGTGTCACCCCTGACTTAGGAAGTGTGTCCTGAGACATGTGAGAACCTTGCACACAGTGTATGAAGGGCAAATTAAAACGTCCAAGCAGCTGGGAATCAAAGTCTTCCCAGAAGAAAGTGAGTAGGACAGACAGGCAGCGTGAAAACCCTAAACCAAGGAAGGGCTGGAACCCATTTGGACGGCAGTGGTGGCCAGTCCCCCTGAGTCACATGGAGGTGTTTTTGCACCTTTCTCCTTGGCTCCCTGGCTCCCTTGGGTCCCCAACAAGCAGCCTTGGTGCTCAGGGTCTCCGAGCCTGCCTGCCTGACTTAGAATGCGTGCCCCGCCTCCACCCCCGTCTTTCAGCCTGTGAGCAAGTCACTCACTGTGGGAGCCTCCCTCCCACGCAGCAGGCCCCGGAGCGCTGCACCTGAGCGGGGGCGGAGGGGCCGCGCGCCAAGACCGGGTGTGGTGGCATCAGCAGGCCTTGCCCCTGGGCTCTGACTCTGAACAGGCAGGAGAACACTCCTCAGTGGAACTGAGAGTGGGAAGTCCTTGCACGGGGGCTGGGGGAGGAGCGGAGGGGAGCCCAGACTGGGGGCAGTCAGCCAGTTGAGTAGAGATCAGGTGGACTTGGAGGAACCCCTTGAGCCATCAGGGCACATCCAAGGCCAGGATGGAAGGGTAGGATGGACTAGAACTGGGCAGAAATGGTAGAATGGGATCAACAGGGCAGCATGGAGCAGGAGAATGTCCCAGGGAGCTAGGGTATGGATGGTCCTGTGATGTATGTTGGAGGACCAGGCAATGACGTAACATGTGGTTTCATTTGGAGGGAGTCTTGGTTAAGGGAAATGGACTGAGGGCTTGTAAAAACTGCCTGGGTTTGCAGTAATCAGCCCTTAACCCATCTTATGCAGCTCCACTTTTTGAGGGCAGAGTAATAGCCCACATTCAGAGCTCTGGGTGCATCCTCAATCTGCCTTTGGAACAAACTTACTGAAGAGGAACTGCTGATTGCTGCATTTTATAGATAAGAAAACTGAGGGGTAGATGCTAGTTAACTTGCCCTTGATCACATGAGCAGCAACAGGCACAGGCAGGATTCAAAACCAAGTCTGTCTGACATCAGAGCTAAGTGGTGACATAGACTGTCTTTCTCTGTGGCCTTGCATGTCCTGTAACAAGGGGTCACCCTCCTCTTGGGGTCAAGAAGAGGCTTTCAGGGGTTAGAGGGTAAGCATGTGACTCCTTCTCAAAGATGCTTCAGATAACAATAAACCTTCCCAAATGGGACCCTCAAAACCACTCCAGAGCCCCTCCCCTGCCCCCCGCCGGCAACACTCATACACATCTGAGGGACTGCAAAACAGCCACGGCCCTTGTCTAAGGAATACACACAACCTAAGTGCAGTAATTTGCTGTGGAATTTTGCCATCAGCCTGTTTCCCCTCTTTTGAAAGTTGAGGTCATTTTCTTCCCATCTCCCACCTGTGGCACTTCTCTCTTGTTTTTGTAGGATATTGTCAGTAACATTACCAGGAGTGGTGTCAAAATCCTACCTTCAATTCTTGGGTTTTATGAATCAAGTTGTTGAAATCATGGGGGAAAAGTCTCAAAGGTGGACTTCCTCCCCATTCAGGCACTTCAAACGTTTCTAGTAGATTTCAGTGGATTTCCCATCATGTCAATAAACAGGGCAGGTGAGTGATACTTGTGCACGAACTATTTCTTCTCAGTTAAATATTTTAACATATACTTTACTACAATTTCCACTCAGGAAACCCATTGTAGACCAACTGTATTTTTGTCACCTTAGTCCTACCAGGACTACCAGCCACTGGCAGTTACGTGGGGACCATGGTAAATGAATCCACAGTTTTCATCTGGGGACAATTGCTCCATCTGCACTGGTTGACCCCTTCTTATCGACAGCATCAAACAGAGAGGTTGGTATTTGGAGGTTTTGTTAATCCTCAGGAGTCAGGTCTTGTCCACAGTGTGTGGTACAAACGGGACCTCTGAGAACATCTAATGAATCAGCGGGGCCCCAGGCCTGGTGCAGACGACTAGGCTTCCTCTGACGAAGGGGAGGGCCAAGAAGCTCTTCTCTGTGACACTGTAAAGGTGGTCACATGTCAGTCTACGTTTGTAAAAAACCCATCAGATGTGCAACACAAAGAGTGAACCCTACCGTAAACTGTGGCTTAGTTCAGTAGTAATGTGTGAAGATGGCTCATCAGGTGTAACAAAAGGACCACACCAACACAAGATGTTAGTCACAGGGGAGATGTCGAGGGGAGGGAGTCGAGGGTTTACCGGGGTTCTCTGCACTTTTCCCTCAATTTTCTATAATCCTAAACAACTAATAAAGTGTTTTAAATAAGAACAAAAGCCTCCTCTTAGCCAGTACACAGATCTGCTGCAACAGAATTAAAAACAAAGAGCAGGGGTTAGGGGTGGGGAGAGAGAGAAAGAGAGAAAGAAGGAAAAAGAAGATAAAAAAAGAGGCATTAAATGACAAAGGGCTCAATTAGGAAGAACACATAACTTAAGAAATGGAAGAAGTTCAAATATAACTTGAGGGAAAGAAGAAATTTTCCAAGTGCTTCACACTATAGGATTTTGAAAATGCAAGTTAATAAATGATCATGGGATGTGGCTGCGATCTAGCCAAGAGAAACGTAAAGTAATGCCGTATCCGCTGCAGCAGGACCGAGGTTAACTGAATGTACCAGTATCGCGTCACAGAGTAAACCGGCAGTAACACGAGCACCCGCAGAATGCCGGTGTCCCGGTCAGGGATTAACACCTAGGGGACAGCGATCCCAGAAGCTGGGCGGTGCACTCAGGAGGGGCTGTCTGTGAAACCAACCCCCCTCCTACCACCACCTCCAGAAGCGGGGGTGGGTGTGGGTTCTCCACTGCCCTAACCCTGACTGTCAGAAAGGTGAGCATGTTTGTCCGGGGCTCGGGGCCACTGCAAGCACTTGGGACACAGTAGAAAAAGGCACCAGCTTCAGTTAGAATATGTTGAAGAATAAAAAGACGCCCGTCTGGCTGGACCAGTCACAGAAGGCACCACCTCTGGGCAGTCACCGTACGGTGTCCTTCCCTCCCCACCCTGTCTGGGGCCATGGCTCGGCAGAGAGCAGGCTGGATGTCACCATCCCCCCCGCCCCAATGCCTGGTGCAGGGCACAGCCTGCACCCCCATTCCTGCTTCTTCACCCGGAAGGACTCACACACTGGAGTGCAAACCCAGTTCCCAAGCCCTGGGTGCCAATCCCCCTTTGATGCAAAAATGCACTGATGCCCTAGGAGTTTTTGTCCAGGAGACCCCAGTCCACCTAAGGAGGCAAAACCACTCCTTCCTGTTCAATATGGAAATGTACAATACACGCACATGTTCTGAGTCACTTCAGTCGTGTCCTCCTCTTTGTGACCCGATGGACTATAGTCCACCAGGCTGCTCTGTCCACAGGATTCTCCAGGCAAGACTACTAGAATGGGCTACCTTGTCCTCTTCCAAGGGATGTTCTGGACCCAGGGATCGAATGTGCATCTTTTATGTCTCCTTCATTGGCAGGTGGGTTCTTTACCACTAGTGACACATGGAAAGCACTAGTACATGGGCTTCTAAAACTATTAATAAATATAAAGATAGACTAATCAGATTAAATTTATTAGATTAATTACTTGTGTTAATTTACATGTATAAACAGAACAATAATATTTGTGGGTTACACCTGAAGTCTTAAAATAAGATGTTAATATTTGCCATTTTAATCAGTTGGATAGTCATTTGAAGCCAAATAGCTCATAGATCATCTTTTCTGCACATAAAATCACTGCTCTAACATTGGAAGGCAACCCATAAAACAATAGGCAAAATAAGCTTAGAAAAAAACATATAGAGGATTATGGAATTGTACAGTGGCAAAAATAAATTGAGCATGGAAATAATACCACCACATGATCAACCAGTAGATTAGAAACAGCAAGAAACATAATAGTTAAGGTCAGAAATCAATGACCAATGTAAAAGAGTGCTTTCATATGATCGCAGTCAAGAGAAAAAAGACAAGTCGCTTACAACAGAGACAATGTAACACGTAAAAGTGGATGTCCTTAAGAAAGAAAGTCAGCCAAAGAAAAACTATCAGTGCTCAAAAATATTAATCATGAAAAGAATTTTCCTTAAATTCAGGGAGAAGGGAAACTCCGGATCACAGAGCACATTTTCCAGAAAATTGATACCTAAATTATGATCCTGGTTGTTATTTAATTCTCCAGGAGAAAATCAGGAATTCTTCAGTTGTCTAAGTTAAGAATCTTCTAGGGAGTATCTGGCCAGAATCAGGCTTGTCCACAGCAACATTCGAAGCCCAGAAACAGTGGAGCAAAGTTGTAAAGGAAAGAGAACATGACCCAAGGATGTTATACCCAACCAAGATGCGTTCAAGTACAAACATCCCCAGCTTGAAATGACTTGAGAAATACAGCACCCTGGAGTCCTTCCTAAAGAACTACTTGCTGGTGTGACCAAGGAATAAATGGAGAGACTGAAGTGTAACGTTCAGTGCCAGAAGATATTGAAGCAGCCTTCAGGGCTCCAAGCAGAATCATGAGTCTCTCTTTTCAGCATTTGAGAATGATATCCAGCCAACCAAGCGATAAATCAAAAGAAACAGGGCATAGAATAGCCTCAGTGAAAGAATGGGGAGAAAGAAATCGTTTCAAAAGAGAGCTATGCTACAACGTGAAATAGAAATGTTCTAGAACTCTGGCTCACATCACAGGCTCAACTCACGGGTCTCGGTCCCTGAGGAGTATAGTGATAAGGTTGGAATATGAGGCATGTCTGAGATGGGATAGCTTGGGTGGGGTCGCCTCGTAATCTGAGAGACCAAGAAGGTTTCTGTCTCCACTGGGAGTGGGCACAGCACAGCCTTGAAGGGGGAGGGTGTGTGGAGAGGCAAAGTAGGTAACGAAGCCCCAAAGACCCACCCGCCCATCCTCGCCCTGCCCCTGGTCTCCAGTAGTCTTGCCCGGGGGACCTGCAGGACACACCTCTTCGGACAAGCCAGGCAGGAACCCCTGGAGGGATCTATCCAGGGAGCGAGCGGCTGGTCTCCTCTGGATGAGGGAAGGGACTATCTCTGTGCTGGTCACCCCACACACCACTGTTTCAAATACCTTCACCTGTTCCTGAATTTTAAAGCAGTTACCCCTAGAGACTCTGATGCTGGGAAAGACAGAGGGCAGGAGGAGAGGGGGACGACAGAGGATGAGATGGTTGGCTGGCATCACTGACTCAATGCACATGAGTTTGAGCAAACTCTGGAAGATAGTGTGAAAGACAGGGAAGCCTCGTGTGCTGCAGTCCAGGGGGTTTGTAAATAGTCGGAAGCGACTGAGTGACTGAACAACAACAGCAACCCCTAGAGAAAAGCCAAAAGCCTGATTGGTCCGTTTGCAAAGCAGTCATTCACAAGTGGCACTGAACTCCTGTCCGGCTGACTGATTCACACTGTCCAGTCAGCAGGAATGTCCAGGAGGAGATGCTCAGGCCACCAGGAAACACCCCTGGGTCAGCTTGGTTCACAGAGACCATGTTTGGAGGGGCTGATACTCAGTGGGCCAAAAATGAGAAAGGATTCATTTCAAGCAACGGATATTCATTTAAAAATTATGATTAGTCCCTGTAGGGTACACCTGAAAACAGGCAGAGGCCAGGAATGTACCCAGCCTCACTGATGTGGAGCCCAGAGCAAAGACCAGAGAAAACAGGCATGCTAGGGCCAGGGCAGGGAAGAGCCATGAATGAAATAGAGCAGACGGCATTTGCCCTCTGACTCAGGCAAGATGCCTCCCTGAAGGAAACCGGGGACCAAAGAGATGCTTGGAACACAGCTGTTGCAAACAGCTTCTCACCAAGGCTGGTCCCCACGGCCCTGCAGAGACCACAGCACACATGCTGCTTCTCGCCAGCCAGGAAGAGGTTAAGAACACCCGTGTTATTGGTGAGTAAGGAGTTAGAAGAGTTGGGTAGGAATGTAGACTCACAGCCTTTTTGCTGGCTGACCCTCAGGCCTCAGCCGGTCATGTCAGCTGTCACTGTCTCAGCTTCCTCATCTGTGAGAGGTTGGTCCACTTGTTCAACCCCTCTTGCACACCAGGCATCACCCTGAGCCCTCAACCCTGCGTACTTTAGGGCCAGCAAGCCCAGCGGATTCCACCTCTTAGCATACGAGCATCTGTTCCATTCACGTGTCACATGTCACACAGCAACCACTTTGCCTTTCTCCCTGAATTCAGCAAGTTCCTCAGGCAGCTTCCCCTTCTTCTAATCTATCATCCACATACCTTCCAGAGTGATTGTCCCAACACACAACCTTACTGTGCTTCTCTGCTGAAGCCCCTTTGATGGCTGCTGGTGGCTTCCTAGTCAGAGTCACAGCCTCTTGACCAGATGTGAGTGATGCCCACCTGCCTGGTCACATCCCCAGTGTTTCCCAGGTGAACAACCTTCCAGGTTCCCACAGGACGGTCCTGTTTCAGTCATGCATCCTGGGAAACTTCCGGTCCTTGGCAAACCAGGACAATGGGATGGGTCTCACTACCTAGACTCTTCTCTGCAGCCCTCTGCTCCCCCAAGGCTCCCTGTGGGCCATCACTCCTCATATTCTGTGGGTTGAGAATGGTCTTCTTATCTCCTTCTATAAAATCCAGCCTACATCTCATCCTCCAGGATGGTGGGTGGGCACCATCTCAAAGGGTCGCCGCCAACCAGAAGCTCCAGAGCCCTTTGTGACCTTGTCAGAAATGCACATCTATGGGCCCCATCTTAGACATACTGACCCAGAATCTCTGGGGTGGCCCCAAGTGCTCTGGGCTTTGGCAAACCCTCCAGGGATGCTGTTGTACCTGGAGGGTGAGAATCAGTTCCCCAGAAATCTTTCCTAAGCAGGGACCACTCTCCAGCTGGCTCATCAGCCCCCAGCCATGTCCACATCACCATGAGCCTGGTGGTGTTTTTCCTGTTGACACTCGAATGCAGTTATTGGCTGACAATCCACCACCTGTCCAGCAAGTTCTCTGAAGACAGCATTGGCATTTTCTGCTGCTCTCCAGGTAACACCGGTCTATCTTTGCAAATTCTTGGCAGTTTTATTAACTCTTTTATTAACAGAACAGACTTATTAAGTTCTATTTTGCTCCCCAGGTCAAACCATGTTACAGAGAAATGTGTGATCCCAGGGGAAAGGATGTGGGGAAATGACAAAGGAGCAGGTGTCCACATGTTGCCCGGAAGCATCTGTAAGAGTGAGTTTTGCCCTAATTCTCACTAAAAGCCACAGTTCTTGGTTTCCCTCATTTTGTCATAATGATAGACATTCTTTTCCTGATCAAAGGATCATCACTACTTTTCATAATATGTTACCCTTGAGCTCTAAGGCTATGCACTAAAGTTTTAGACATTAAAAAAAAAAAAACCCTCTGGGGAACCAAAATTTGATTTTGAATATTTTACAGCCTCTGAGCCGGCACTGTCTTTGTACACTTTTGGTCTCAATTAAAACCCCCACCACATGCCTGCTATTAATAATGACAGCAATTTACTTCTGTTGAAATTGAAAGCCTTCAGGTCCCTTTGAAAAACCTAAATGCATTTCACATGGTTTACAGACATGTTTCAAAGCTTTCTTCTCTTTTATAGCTTTTTTCCTTTGTGTTTTTTGAAGTAGACTTAATCTTCAAAGTCTATGATTGCCATCGGGTGCCTGAAGACAGAGATCTGAGCACACACAGCTGCACACGCGTGTGAGTGAATTTACATGGATACCAGTATGTATATGCTGTGGTCAAATCGTTCTGCCTTCCAGGACAACTTGTTATTGTTCATGTAAATGTGATTTAACTGATTTTTTTCCCTAGCATTTTTCCTTGACATTTTAAAAGCCAGTGAAACTATGGAAAAAAGAAAAAAGAAAAGAAAAAAAAACTTTCAATGAAGAAACATAATTGTTTTCAGCAAGCCACATGTGACATTTCAGATGTCTGTTTTATACGACATTGTCTTGAAAGAGTAAGCATTTGGGAAGATTTCTTGAAGTAAATCATTAGAAGGAAACCTAAAACAAATCATTAAGGTTCATCAAATACACGAGAAGAAGAGATGGGCTTTGGACCACATCAAATGCCCGAGTTTTCATAGTCCAGTTTCATATCCTGAACACTGAAAAAACAGATTCTGATACAAAAAGATTACACCCCTGCCCAAAAGAAGTGCACATGTTGGCGAGTAGCTGGTGTGGGTGAGGGGAGATGTCTGGAAGCAATTGGGGTGAGACGTCCCCAACACTCAGTAGGAAGCAGACCCCGTACCAGGGCCCTTGGTTTCTGAAGGACTCGGAAAACTTAGGGTCAAAATTAACTTCTGTTGAGTTCAGTTCAGTCGCTCAGTCATGTCTGACTCTTTGTGACCCTATGAATTGCAGCACACCAGGCCTCCCTGTCCATCACCAACTCCCGGAGTTCACTCAAACTAACGTCCATCAAGTCGGTGATGCTATCCAGCCATCTCATCCTCTGTCATCCCCTTCTCCTCCTGCCCCCAATCCCTCCCAGCATCAGAGTCTTTTCCAATCAGTCAACTCTTCGCATGAGGTGGCCAAAGTACTGGAGTTTCAGCTTTAGCATCATTCCTTCCAAAGAAATCCCAGGGCTGATCTCCTTCAGAATGGACTGGTTGGATCTCCTTGCAGTCCAAGGGACTCTCAAGAGTCTTCTCCAACATCACAGTTCAAAAGCATCAATTCTTCAGTGCTCAGCTTTCTTCACAGTCCAACTCTCACATCCATACATGACCACTGGAAAAACCATAGCCTTGACTAGACAGACCTTTGTTGGCAAAGTAATGTCTCTGCTTTTGAATATGCTATCTAGGTTGGTCATAACTTTCCCTCCAAGGAGTAAGCGTCTTTTAATTTCATGGCTGCAATCACCATCTGTAGTGATTTTGGAGCCCAAAAAAATAAAGTCTGACACTGTTTCCACTGTTTCCCCATCTATTTCCCATGAAGTGATGGGACCGGATGCCATGATCTTCGTTTTCTGAATGTTGAGCTTGAAGCCAACTTTTTCACTCTCCTCCTTCACTTTCATCAAGAGGCTTTTGAGTTCCTCTTCACTTTCTGCCATAAGGGTGGTGTCATCTACATATGTGAGGTTATTGATATTTCTCCTGGCAATCTTGATTCCAGCTTGTGCTTCTTGCAACCCAGCGTTTCTCATGATGTACTCTGCATAGAAGTTAAATAAGCAGGGTGACAATATACAGCCTTGACGTACTCCTTTTCCTATTTGGAACCAGTCTGTTGTTCCATGGCCAGTTCTAACTGTTGCTTCCTGACCTGCATATAGGTTTCTCAGGAGGCAGGTCAGGTGGTCTGGTAGTCCCATCTCTTGAAGAATTTTCCACAGTTTATTGTGATCCACACAGTCAAAGGCTTTGGCATAGTAAATAAAGCAGAAATAGATGTTTTTCTGGAACTCTCTTGCTTTTTTGATGATCCAGCCAATGTTGATAATTTGATCTCTGGTTCTTCTGCCTTTTCTAAAGCCAGCTTGAACATCAGGAAGTTCACGGTTCATGTATTGCTGAAGCCTGGCTTGGAGAATTTTAAACATTACTTTACCAGCATGTGAGATGAGTGCAGTTGTGCAGTAGTTTGAGCATTCTTTGGCATTGCCTTTCTTTGGAATTGGAATGAACACTGATCTTTTCCAGTCCTGTGGCCACTGCTGAGTTTTCCAAATTTGCTGGCATATTGAGTGCAGCACTTTCACAGCATCATCTTTCAGGATTTGAAATAGCTCAACTGGAATTCCATCACCTCCACTAGCTTTGTTTGTAGTGATGCTTTCTAAGGCCCACTTGACTTCACATTCCAGGATGTCTGGCTCTAGGTCAGTGATCACACCATCGTGATTATCTGGGTCGTGAAGATCTTTTTTGTACAGTTCTTCTGTGTATTCTTGCCATCTCTTCTTAATATCTTCTGCTTCTGTTAGGTCCATACCATTTCTGTCCTTTATCGAGCCCATCTTTGCACGAAATGTTCCCTTGGTATCTCTAATTTTCTTGAACAACATTCTGTTGTTTTCCTCTATTTCTTTGCATTGATCGCTGAGGAAGGCTTTCTTATCTCTTCTTGCTATTCTTTGGAACTCTGCATTCAGATGCTTATATCTTTCCTTTTCTTCTTTGCTTTATGAACATATCAATAAGAATCCTTTAAAAAAAGCTCCAATATTCTTTAGTAAACCATTTTGAAAATGTATCCAATTAGAAGTTGAAAATGAGTCATTTAAGAGAAACAGAAATTAAATGAAACAGGCTAGAATTCCTTTTACTATATTTAATTGGTCAACAGTTTTTGCTTTATAATTTTTAATTGACCGCTAGCAGCTCTATTTGATTGTTGCTTTTTCAGGTAATGTTTTTTTAAAAATGTAATAGTCAATATGTTTATGAAGAGTTCAATAGGTGAAATTATACACACTTTCTTAGGTTAATACTCTAACCTTTGTCCTTAACATTTTATTTTGAGACCAAATGAACAGAGTTCAGTAATCCCCTTGAGGTTTTAAATTTAGCTGTATATGGTTTGAAGAAAGCAGCTTCTGACCAATGGAGACAGGATCATCTTCCATTTTCCTTGCCTGAAGGAAAGGTTCCAATTTCCTCCAACTTTATGAAAAATCTAAAGCTGATGGCTCAACATTTTTGATTACATACCCCTGAGTTTTTAAAAAATCACTCTACTATATCCTTAAAAAAATACACAAAGACTATGATTTCTAAAAGGGTAAAAAGAGGATAAACTGAATAGACTCTTGAACACTATTAATGGCATTAAACGATATCTTTTTGCATCATGCTGGACTATGCTTCTTTGAACATCTAACATAAGAATAAAGTAAGCAAAATGCCACTGTTTTCTTTCCATCCCCCACAGGCATGGGGTGGACATGTGCCCTCTGAATGGCTTTCCCAAGCATGTTTGTGTCCATCTTCCTATCTCCAATCTCAGGTTTGGGAAGAGGCATCACCATGAGTTGGGATTGTAAAACCCACTGGTACCAATTATACCTGAGACAGACTTTCCTTTCTGTGTCTTGGGCCTGGGGACAGGAGGGTGCCTGGCCTTCCTAGACCACCCTGGGCTTCAGCAGGAGTACCGGGGGCACAAGGGGCTTCTTCAACCCTCCACAGCAGCCAAGGTGGAGGCCCCAGGATGCTGGAGCCACGGGGCTGGGACCACATGCTCTGGGCTGACCTCCCAGTGACCAAACATCCAGCCCCTCTCAGAAGGAAGCCCCCAGGGCTGAGGGTTTCCAGCCAGTTCTCCCGGGGCCTCTTCCCCCCACACCTGGGGGTGTTTTCCCTGTTCAGACTTATGTGAGTTTCTATTCCCAATGCATGTTCCTTCATCTAACCCTCAGCAAGGTGGAGGCCACCCCAGGTAGATTGGCCAGAATATTCAGAGCCCAGCCACCTGCAGTCCTCAAATAGTCCTGCTCCCCGGGCCCCACCAGGAGACACTCAGTTTGTTCCTGTGTGTCTGATCCACAGCTCCCAGCCAGTTCAGCCCACATTGGGGCCACCTGATGAAGTACATCCTTTGTCACTTGCTTGAGGCTGGGCAATGCCACCATGGAGTTGGGACACAGAGGATCAGGACACCGGAAGCTTACTCAATGCAGACACGAACTCCTACCCTGCCTCCCTGCCCTGGGCTTGTTCAGCACATGGTTTGGTTTGGTTTCACAGAACCGTGTTGTCTAAGCTACTGACACCATCCACCCTTCATGAATTTCATAGGACAAGCTGGTTCTCCCTGATATGGTTTCAATATTTTCCTTCTTTGTATGAATGCGTCAAAATGCTCCCAGGAGATTGTTAACTGGCTGGCAGTGTTCACTTGGCCCAGTTCTGGTTTGTTTTTTCTCCAGTTTATTCATTTACCATGGGTATCCTGGGAATGTGGGAAGCAGGCACCCCCCACACCCCTGCAAACACACACACACAGACCCACACACACAGAGCGTGGTTGTTTACCATCTGCCTGAAAGATGGCTCCATTGTGTAGTAAGAACAATGTTATTTAATACAGCTATTTTTCTTTGTGTGTGTAATTTTAGGCTGGTTTTTAGCCATTTGGTATATTTCATGAGCTGTAAGTAAAACTACACCCCTCAAAAAGCAAATGAGCTAAAGCTAAACTATTTCATTTTTCCTTTGTAACAACTTTCGTCTCCACTTGAAATGAAATTAACTGAATAAGTTGAAGACCATGCATCTAAATATTATGAGAAGTTGTTCTTTGTGCTCAGTTGCTTCAGTCATGTCCAACTCTATGACCCCCACGGACTGTAGCCTGCCAGTCTCCTCTGTCCATGGGGATCCTCCAGGCAAGAATACTGGAGTGGGTTGCCATTTCCTTCTCTAGATCTTCCCAACCCAAGGATAGAACCCAGGTTTCCTTCATTGGCAGATAGATTCTTTACCATCTGAGCCAAAACAGTAAACTTCTCAGCAATGAAAGAAGGGATCTTAAGGCATCAATTAGGCTCTGCCCTACTGGTTTGTGTATTTGAGCCAGGTACACTGCTTTTCATAATGAGCTCTAAATAAGTCTGTGATAGCTGACATTTATGTTCAAGTCCCAGGTGTAGAAATAGACTCCTCTGTTTTCCGTAGGTAGCACAGAACTGGAACAATTTTCTTGAGTTTTGGGACAGCCATACCCTCATGCAGTGTAGTTGACTTGGCAGGTCCATCATGACACAAAGTACCATTGCTGGGTGACATCAGCATTTTCCCATGTCATGAAGCATCCCTGGACAACACAAAGGCCGTGTGTCGGTGTGTTCAATAACCGAATCATAGTCCAGTTCTTGGAATGCATCAACTGCCCACCTGTCATGGGAGGACTTGTGGGTGAAGCCACTGACCAACAGAGAAGAGGGACCAGGAGTCCCAGGTCCCTGGCTTGCTGATGATGGAGAAATTGCCACCAGAAAGTGGAAGATGTGGTGATCTGGGGCAAAGTGTGGAATGAAAAGCAGACAGAGCTTTTGGTGACTGCCCTGTCTATCAAGTCTCTTCCCCAGGGGTGGGAACAGGCCAGGGGGAGCCATGGGTGGGCGGTGGCGGGCCCAAAATGTAGAGAGGAGAGGAGAAGCCATCGGCCCACAGACCTAGAGATCTGAGCCACATCTTCCTTGATCTTCCTTTGCTTTCACGTGGGAACGGGGAGGGTTTTGCAACCTGATTTACAGTTCGGATAATTCAGGTGCTGAATTTATGTTACGTAAGGTGGAAAACAGAACAGAACTAGATAACACTGACGAGTCAGAACAGAACCTGAATGCAATGCTCCCAGGGGTGTTACCAAATTCTCCATCCCCAGCTAAACATCATAAATAAAACCACTAGAGCCATCACATAAATCAAAGAGAAATCTGGCTTTGCAGAGTTCAAAATAAACACAGTGAAGCCAAGTCCTGCTGCCCCCTCGCCCCTACCCCCACAGGGAGCTGGAGCCCCGCCACACAGGCACAGAGGTTCCCAGGTGCCCAGGCTTGGGTGGCTGCTCCAGACGGTGCTGGGGGAGCTATGCTTCCACCTTGGCCCGGAAATCCTGCGTCTCTCACTCACCTCTGGGCTCCTGCATAGTAGAACATCTCGTATCCATGCATCGACTGGGGGTCCATAAAGAGTTACTAACTTGGGCACTGGGCTAAAGCTGATGAGAAAACTAGACAAAATCTGAGAAAACAAACTAGAGATGCATATAGCTTTCTGAGGTGTATATGGTTAACTTATTTTCAGCTGAATTCTTGTGCTTTTTGAATGATTGTGTGTGTTTAGAGAAGGCTCCCCGCTGCTGTCTTTGTAAGGAGAGAGGCAGCAAAGGCATCGAAATCTGTATACGAAAATAAAGAGATGCTAGGTTAGGGCATGATGTGATCTGACATGAATGAAATACACAACGTCTGTGTGCAGACAGGCACCACCTCAGAGTGCCACGTGTCAGCCAGAGATATTAGCACAGACACGATAAACCTCTCCAATGTCAGGTTTACGTGTCCAGGTCAGGGCCGCCCTGGCTGTCCTCCGGCCTGCACAAAACCACATGAGATCAAGAGGGACCATGCATCTGAAAGCCTTTTGAGGATTATAGCATGTTACACAGGTGTGGAGATTAAGCATGACCGTGGACTTGGAACTGCTGAACTTGGTGGCCCAGAGCACTGTTTAGTTTTGGCTCAGGCTGCCCTGGAGACCTAAACTTCAGGCTGCTGGGAGGTGGTGTGTACGGCCAAGCCTGCATGTCTCGTCACTCTGACACATACACCCGAAGCCAGGACAACAAAGACGTGCACTCTACAGTTGGAAATTCACAGCCACAGGGCAGCACTGCAGTGGCTATCTGGTCAAACCACCTGTTTCACTGATTACAATGATCTGTTCTAAAAACTAGGCTGTTTGGATATTTTATACATAAAACGAACAAAGCTAGCGGAGGTGATGGAATTCCAGTTGAGCTGTTTCAAATCCTAAAAGGTGATGCTGTGAAAGTGATGCATTCAATATGCCAGCCAATCTGGAAAACTCAGCAGTGGCCACAGGACTGGAAAAGGTCAGTTTTCCTTCCAATCCCAAAGAAAGGCAATGCCAAAGAATGCGCTCGTTCACATGCTACTGCACAATTGCACTCATCTTGTGCTAGAAGAGTAATGCTCAAAATTCTCCAAACCAGGCTTCAAAAGTACGTGAACTGTGAACTTCCAGATGTTCAAGCTGGATTTAGAAAAGGCAGAGGAACCAGAGATCAAATTGCCAACATTCGCTGGATCACTGAAAAAGCAACAGAGTTCCAGAAAAACATCTACTTTTGCTTTATTGACTATGGCAAAACCTTTGACTGTGTGGACCACAACAAACTGTGGGTAATTCTTAAAGAGATGGGAATACCAGACCACCTGACCTGCCTCCTGAGAAATCTGTATGCAGGTCAAGAAGCAACAGTTAGAACTGGACATGGAGCAACAGACTGGTTCCAAATCGGGAAAGGAGTACGTCAAGGCTGTATATTGTCACCCTGCTTATTTAACTTATATGCAGAGTACATCATGCGAAATGCCAGGCTGGATGAAGCATGAGCTGGAATCAAGATTGCCGGGAGAAATATCAATAACCTTAGATACGCAGATGACACCACCCTTATGGCAGAAAGCAAAGAAGAATTAAAGAGTCTCTTGATAAAAATGAAAGAAGAGAGTGAAAAAGTTGGCTTAAAACTCAACATTCAGAAAACTAAGATCATGGTGTCTGGTCCCATCACTTCACGGCAAACAAATGGGGAAACAATGGAAACAGTGACAGAGTTTATTTTCTTGGGGGCTTGAAAATCACTGCGGATGGTGACTACAGCCATGAAATTAAAAGACGCTTGCTGCTTGGAAGAAAAGCTATGACCAACCTAGACAGGATATTAAAAAGTGGAGACATTACTTTAGCAACAAAGGTCCATCTAGTCAAGGCTATGGTTTTCCCAGTAGTCATGTATGGATATGAGAGTTGGACTATAAAGAAAGCTGAGCACCGAAGAATTGATGCTTTTGAACTGTGGTGTTGGAGAAGACTCTTCAGAGTCCCTTGGACTACAAGGAGATCCAACCTGTAAATCCTATAGGAAATCAGTCCTGAATATTTATTGGAAGGACTGATGCTGAAGCTGAAACTCCAACACTTTGGCCACCTGATGGGAAGAATTGACTCATTGGAAAAGACCCCGATGCTGGGAAAGGTTGAAGGAAGCAAGAAAAGGGGATGACAGAGGATGAGTTGATTGGATGGCATCACTGACAGGATGGACATGAGTTTGAGTAGGCTTTGGAAGTTGGTGATGGACAGGGAAGCCTGGCATGCTGAAGTCCGTGGGGTCACAAAGAGTTGGACATGACTGAGCGACTGAACTGACACATAAAACAGTGAACTACAGACCCAAGTACCCAGATATCAACTGCAATAAATGTCCAGATAACCTGTCTAGCAGCCCCTTTGAGTTTGAATATCTCAGAACAACATGGAAATCAATTTTCTACTTCTGAGAGATAAACGGCATTTATTTATGTATTTTTTTAGAGTAAGGCCTTGGAGCGCTGTTGACCCAGATGATAAAGAATCTGCCTGCAATACAGGAGACCTGGGTTCCATTCCTGGGTGGGGAAGATCCCCTGGAGAAGGGAATGGCTACCCACGCCAGTACTCTTGCCTGGAGATTCCCACGGACAGAGGAGCCTGGAGGACTACAGTCCGTGGTTCTCAAAGAGTTGGACATAACTGAGCAAGTAACACTTTAGAGCTGAAAACAGCACCTTCCTGGGAGTTAGAAAACCTACTGCTTCTATCCTCCAAAAGTTGTGTGATTTCTAGGCAAACTATTGAATCTCTCTGGCCTTCGTTTTCCCCTCTGTAAAAAGAGATTAGTAATAGCTGAAGTATTTAAATCAAAGATAAACAATATTGAATGTGATATTATGATGATGTAACCAGATGGGAGAAGGCCATCCAGATGTCCAGTTGAAGTGAAACATAATTTGGTTTCATAGAATCAAAATGTACCCAGTGAAATAAAGAAACGAAGTTATTGCACAAGTTTAGTATATCCTTAATTAAAATAGCAGTCATCTTATAGTTTATTCTTTTAACACAGTGTTTCTCAAACTTTTCTTCATTGTTGCCCCCTGAGAATTGCTTTGGAGAAGGCAATGACAACCCACTCCAGTACTCTTGCCTGGTGGGCTGCAGACCATGGGGTCGCTAAGAGTCGGACATGACTGAGCAACTTCACTTTCACTTTTCACTTTCATGCATTGGAGAAGGAAATGGAAACCCACTCCAGTGTTCTTGCCTGGAGAATCCCAGGGACGGGGGAGCCTGGTGGGCTGCCATCTATGGAGTCACACAGAGTTGGACACGACTGAAGCGACTTAGCAGCAGCAGCAGGGAACTGCTTTAGATATTTCTTCTTAATTTGTCCCCCATTAAGATGTGGGTAACGTGGGTACACATTTCACCCTTTGGAGGGCCACAGATTATTGCAGGGGCTGCGTTTTTTTCACACCCTCCCCCACCAAAAGCAATCTGGGATGGGGGGGGTGCGGTGCAGTTGCGCCAGGTGGTCCAGCGGCAGGGCTCAGTGTCAGCGGGTTATTTTTAGGGCATGCTTACAGAGTGCTGGACCACGTGCAGGCCCATAACCTTATTCCTCCCATCTCACAGCTGTGTTAAACAGCTTGCCTGAGGCCCCAGCGACGAGGGATCTGAGCCTGGAGACTCTGGCCCCCTAAGCAGAGCGCCATCCTGCCTCTCATTTGTCGAGCGTGTCTGAGTGTTGCTACGAGAGCACGAACAACCTAGGGCATGCTGAGGTTGAATGCCAGAGCTTCTGTGTTCTCCTCCTGCTTCTGTCGCCGTGTCCTGCCGTGGCCAAGGGTCGTGTCGGCCTCATAAAGACTCTTTCTTGATGCTCTGATCTTATCCAGCCTCATCAACCAGCACAACAAACGCCCATTATGGAAAGTCTTTCGAAGGAGCCAGGGGAGGAGATGTAACATAATACCCAATTTTCTTCCTTTCCTGAAAGAGCCAGATGATCGAGTGGAGCAGATAAAGCAATTCGCAGCCAGCCAGCCCTACAGGAAAGCATGTTATAAGAGGATGTGAAAGTACAGACAGAAATGCTACTAAAGTCCTGTATTGCCTCCTGCCCCCGGAGGATCTCTATTTTCTTTCAGTGGGTAGGGCTTCAGTTTGTCAGCAGCTCCCCAAACAAATTTGTGACACAGGGTGAAGAGACTGTTAGACTGAATCAGCCTTATCCACGTCTGCCCCTGTTTTCAGATGCACGCATGCCAAGTCGCTTCAGTCAGTTTGGACTCTTTGCGGCTCTATGGACTCTAGCCCACCAGGCTCCTCTGTTCGTGGGATTCTCCAGGCGAGAACACTGGAGCTGGTTGCCATTTCCTCCTCCAGGGGATCTTCCTGACTTAGGGATCGAACCTGTATCCTCTTATATCTCCTGCATTGGCAGGCGGGTTCTTTACGGGTAGCATCACCACTTGGCAATTGATTAACACATGCTAACGGATGGATGGGTGGGTGGATGAAGGAACGGTTGCTAAGCTCACAAACATTTGAATGTTTTCTCTGATAACTATGAATGTAAAATGGAAAGTAAACTTTAATTTCTTAAGCTCAGAAGACGGCTGTTCAGAGATGCATCTAAACGGCATGTTATTTTCAAAATAGAGTTTACTCTAATTAACATGTCTTAAAGACATAACCCAGAAGGCCATCCCTTTCTAAGGACTCTTCGGAATAATTTTATTAGCTCTGCCTCTGAGGAAGATGTGTAGGATTTTTCAAGTTTATTGTCTTTACCAGTAAAGCTCTGCTGTGGGTGAAATACTGGAAACACTGGCTCAGGTGATCAAAGGGGTAGGGAGGTAACCTGGCTCCGTTTCTGTCCTCTGGGCTCTTACATACCGAGGAATCACTGTGGTGTCATGGGCTTGGCATTGACATCTAATAGCAAATTATGAGAGAAGTCTATTCCTGGAGACCTTGCCCATCCTCTGAGGATGTGGGATGATGCTTTCGACCACATTCACGATCAGACAGGTTCTGAAATTGATGCTTTAATTCCTCTGACTCTTCTTTTTTTAAAAAAAAAAATTTATTTATTTGGCTGCATCAGATCTCAGTTGGGAAACGTGGGATCGTCATTGTAGTTCAGGCTCTCTAGTTGTGATGCACAGGCTTAGCTGCCCTCTGGCCTGTAGGATCTTAGCGCCAATGGAACACTGGGGAAGTCCCCCTATGATCCTTCTTAAAACTGTCATTTTTCTTCAAGAACTGAAAGGCCTGGGATCTCCGAAATTCCAAATGATTTGCAGGACCGCATGCCTTTAGATCAATTTCACAGACATTAGGAAATCAAATTGTGGCCAAAGCTTTAAAGGATTTTGGTCCTTGTGTTTCCCAAGATAACACAAGTGACACTGAGCTGCTCTGTGGTCCCTAAGATATAAGACACCTTCTGAGAAAATCCAGCTAAGGTGACCATCCAAGCTCTGTGCCCAGCACAGTCCATCCCTGAAAACCTGCTCACGATCCAGGATTACTGGGGGAGAGCAAAGGACTGGTTTTCAAAGACTGAGCCATCTACCGAGGCTCCGAGGATCTTCAGTGTTCATGGGAAAAGACTTCTTGGTAAACATGTGAGCGGCCTTGTGAGTGGGTGACTGAACAGTCATGGGTTCCAAGTGCGCCTCTGAAATGGAGCAGCCACTCTGTGTTTCTTCTTCCCCATCAACATGACAAAAGTTATTTATGAGTAGCTCCAAATAGTCTAACATGCTTGCTTATTGATGCTGCTAAGGGCATCTTGTCCAGCTGTGCCTGCCTGGAACTCTCCCAACACCACAGGACCTGCTCAAGACTTGGTCCTTACAGATGCCCCAGGGAAGTTCCTTGTGCTGGTTTCAGGGGGCCAGCTTCTGAGGTACAGCCCATAGTCTGGAAATGCCTCCCTTCCAATTCTGTGACTCTAATCATCTATCCACATGTAATCACTCTAAGACAAACTTAAATCATTTGTTTGTTTATCACTGTTCTCTTCCAGAAGTGAGTACACTAATATCAACTGCAAAAAATAATATAGAAAATGAGCCCTATACTGAGAACACTCTATCTTTCTAGACCAGCACAAGGCGGTGAGGGAATTTCAGGGAGCAGCAACTCTGGCTGGATGTTGAGGGTCAAGCATTTTAAGCGATGACATCACATGTGGAAAATAAACTGGCAAAACAGATTTGAAACTGGTGACATCATTCTGGCTCTGTTTCTACCACACCAGTAAGGCCAGTTGGAAAGACAAAAATGGTATCAATTTGATGGTTATAATGACACCAAATCATGGCTGACCTGTTGGTTTTCTTCTCCTTTTAAATGACAGGATCAAATAATCATTTATGAAAATTATCACCTAATTGTTCTGCTAACATGCGATGAATGACCTTCACATTTCAATGACCAGTTGCTTGTACATAAACACACCATCCTAACACTCTCTCGTGTCATTGCTTGCTTCAAATATTTCCTGATAGACTAAAAGGCATCCAATGACGAAAGGCATAGAGAAGCTAGACACCTCCCAGTGTGTGTTGTTGGTGACAAGGCTAAGTCCTGTTTAAGCAGTCAAATATGCTGTTTATATCATTCCCAACTGGCCAACATTCACGAGGAAATCAAGTTCCTGCTTTAAACCCGACTGACACATGGGCGACATTCAAATCCCACAGGTCATAACTGACTGCCCAAACCTAGGAACAGACACAAGCAAGGGATGGAGAAGAGTTGGTCCAGGGAGAGATGCTGCAACGCAAGCTCAACTCAGCTATGTTCCTGCTCCAGGGTTTTATGACACAACTGTCCCTTCTTTCACACATGAGTGTCTTTCATCCTCCAGATTTGCAAACATAGGCACATAACCCTCACCACATCCTCATGAGGTAGGCAGGTGGTACATGATATGATTCCTCAAACTAAAGATGAAAGGTAATAGTGATGGTGATAAAAATTAAAGTACATCAAACAGTATCAGCACCATCACATCAAAAGACCTGTGGCTTTCTCAGGAAAAAAAAAAAAAGGAAATTGTCACACGTGCCCTCATCTGTTTTACCAAGTTTTACGAAGATGCTGAAGTTCAACTAGTGCTGAGAGTCTATAACACAAAGAGTTGAATTATTGATGCTACTTTGTTCAAAGGGGCAGAAAACTCATGGAAGTCACTCCTTCTAAGTGTTTTATTTATGAAAAACACCAGCAGAGACCAGAATGTCCTCCCGATTCCATGTGGTCCCTGCTTTTCCTCAGTCAGTGTGAGGTGAGATTCAGCCTCCTTTACTGACAAACCTCCTCCTGAGCGCCCGGAAGCCTTGGAGGAGCTCAGAAGAGAGAACTCCAGGCCCACCAGAGTGAGCCCCCAAGTCGGCAAGCAAGGCAGCCACCTTGACCAAAAGCAGCTCCTGGCTGTCCCTGCCTTTGTATCTTCAAAGCCCAG
Organism: Bos indicus x Bos taurus; assembly: GCF_003369695.1. NCBI lineage: Eukaryota > Metazoa > Chordata > Mammalia > Artiodactyla > Bovidae > Bos > Bos indicus x Bos taurus. The sequence goes on from NC_040099.1 coordinate 42,289,461, forward strand.
GAAAAACTGAACAAACTCCCAAGACCCACAGACCTTAAACAGAACCAAGCTTTGGGCCGGGAGGCAGGGGAGATAGGGGGAGACCGACAGAGAGTGTGCCCCTGAAAATTTCCGCCTGTCCCCACAAGTCCTCGTCTCCTGGAAGGAGACTGGAAGAGGGGTCTGCATCCCTCCCCGCGCCTGCTCGTGAACCCCCCGGGGGGGAGGCTCTCAGCATCCTCTCCGGGGTGGGAGGAGCCTTTTCTCCCCCCTGCCACCTCTCCTCTCCTCTCCCTCAGTCGCACGAACACCCCAAGCTTGGAACGCGGACCTCTCTTCGAACCCACTGGAGACCCCGGCCTTGCAGCGCCCCACTCTTTGTCCCCACACTTGCACAAGTGGGGAATCCTCCCCGGTGAGAGGAGGGAAGACACCGGTCCAGAGCTGCCCGGAGTGGGGAGGGCAGGGACGGGGAGGAACATGTGTTCCTCCTTTCGGGAGGGGGTCCTGGGCCTAGACCTGTGAAACTCTCGCAGGAGAACCTGTCCTAGAGTGGGAGTCGAGGAGGAGGGAAGTGGGGCGGGCCTGGGGGAGGAGAGGGGATGAGGTTTGAGAGGAGGGGCGCGGCAGGGCCGCGGGATAAGAGGAGGGAGACGATGGGGGGAGAGCCGGAGGGACAGGGGAGAGGAAGGGAGCGAAGGGGCGGCTATGGGGCGGAGCAAGGCCGGCGGACCCCAGCGCCCTTCTATTCCCCCAACGGGTCGGGAGGTTCCCCGGCCCTCCTAGGCCCTACCCTATCGCCCCGCCCCATTGCCCCGCCCCACTCAGCCCCCCACCCCGGCAATCACCCCGCCCCGTCCAGGCCCCGCCCCGTTCTCGCCCCGCCCTCCAGGCCCCGCCCATCCAGCCCCTTCCAATCGCCCCCGCTCCCGCTCCGCCCCGCCCCTGGCCCTTTTCAGGCCCGCCCCGGCTCCGCCCCGTTCCCGCCCCGCCCCCTCCAGGCCCCGCCTTGCCTCTTCCCGCGGCGGCGCCCTGGAAATATGAAGAGACACAGCAGCAGCGGCCAGTGCAGCTTGGAGCGGCGGCGGCGGCCGGGCGGGCGCGGGGCGGCCGGGCGCTCAGGGCCAGGCGCGGGGCGGGAGGCCGGGAGCGGAGGGGCCAGGCCGGGCATGGGGCGCGCGGCGGCCGCCTGAAGCGTGCCTGGCCCTGTCCCCGCGCCGCCGGGCCGCGCCGCCCGGACTGCGGGCGGGTCCCGGGGAACTGGGTCCCCGGACGGCGGGCGGTGCGGCGCGCGCGGGCAGTCCCGGAGGAGGCCCGGAGATGTCCTGTGTGCGCCGCCTCCTGCTCACATCCCTGTTCCCGGCCCTCCTGCTTCACGGTGAGTCCGGGGGTGGGGGTGGGGGGGGGGGAACGGCAGCCGAGGGTGTCCCCGCGGGGACTCCCTAGAACCGAGGTGACCCCGCGGCAAGGCACAGCCCCATCCTGGGCGCCCTGAAAGAGGCTCGCGTTCCCCGGCGTCGGCCGTGCTCTCTCTGGAAGGGCGCGCGCTCAGACTTTCCGTCCAGGTCCCACGACACTTGTGTCCACTTCGCGGGGCTTCGGACTACAGGCCGTCAAGGACCCGCAGGCTGTGCGCCCTTCACAGAGTGTCAGAGCGCAGGGGGCTCGCGCTGAGCTCCAGGCTTTGGGGGGAACCGTGCAGAGGACTGTGATCATTTCAGGGCGAAAGCAGCGCGGGTGTTCTTGCGCTTCCCTCGGAGAACGAGTGTCTCAAGGGGCTGGGCAGGGGTCTGTCCCAGGTGGACCGGTAGGTTCTCTGGAGGCACTTTCAGGGAGTGGGGTCCTCGCAGCAGCAGAGGGGCAATAATTAAAACTAGTCCCCTCAGTTCTCCAGGACCTGAGCTTGCTTCTCTCCTGCTCTCGTGGGTTTTGTTTCTGCTTGGTGTGTCACATGTTCTCAGCGGTCCCAGTAAACCCCCAGCTAGAGAGCAGCAGGCTTTACAAGTACTCCAGAAATTGCACTAAAGAAAGTAAGACAGCATTGCTCCGGGATGGGAAGGTGGACTTGTGGCGCTGGGTGGTGGCAAGCACATGTGCTGATCCAGATGTCCTGGGTCAGCTTTCCCTACAGGTGAATGCCTGGCCCTTTAGTAGAGTGTCCACCAAGAGCAGAGCTCTCCTGTCTCCACACCCACCATGACCTCTGCACGTCAAATCAGCAGGTCAGCACCCTCGCAGCCTCTAGGTTTCTGATCCAGCTTCAGAAGGTGGTCAGGCAGTGACCCTTCAGACTATCTAGGAGAGGGAGGGGCAGCACCCTGGGAGCCCTGAGCGACTGTTTTCTCTGTCGTCCTGCTCAGGCGGGTGGCGTGGGCAGTACAGTTCCAAGGGCCCTGTGAACCCGTTGGGCTGGGCCAGACCTGCTGGACGGCCAAGGTGTACCCAGAACCCCAGCGATCCCAGACTTTCAAAGTCAGGTTGGAAGACTCGCAGTTCGAGGGCCAGAAAAAGAGAGAAGGTGTAATTACAGGGTTGCGCTCCTCGGCCCATCTGCTTGGAATTACAGAGCAGTCTTCATCTTTGGCTGAAACATGAAACAAATCAGAGCCCACGGGCAGATCAAACGGCAGCTGCCACCCACACCAGAAACGAGAGGCAGAGAGAGAGGATGAAGGGGAGAGTGTCCCCTAAAAAACCTCTCATCGTAGTTGAAAGAAAATGGGCACATGGGTGAATGCCTTTAAAGTGAAAAAAGTATTTGAAATTGGCATGAACAGAATTTTTTTTTTTTTTTGCACAAGGCCATTTGCCTTTTGGACTACAAAAGCCATCCTCAGAGACGCAGCCTAGGCCAACCCATCCTGAATTTTTCCTCCTTGTTTCGAGCGGTGGAAGTTGAAACCACACTTCCTGCACCACAGTGCAAGCTGCGATAGTACCAAGGGGTAAGGGGAGCCCAAGTGCAGCCTCATTGTGGCTTGAATCTAGCCCCAGATCTCTGGACTCCAGCTGAAGTCAGCCTGAACTCCGTGGGGTCGGGGTTTACCCAGACCCACAGTGTGCCGGGAGGGAGTCAGGAAAGGGGCATAAGCCAGTGGGGCCAGCCCCTGTGCACGTGTGCACATGTGCATGTGTGTGCAGGCATACATATGATGAAAGGATGTAAGATAAAAAAACAAGGTTTGCCAAGTTTAAGGGGATGACGAGGATAATCCTACAAAAAGTCATCCCATTTCAAAGTGAACCTCCTGTGGCAAAATTATGCACACTGATGTTGCCCACAGACCAGCTGCGCTCGTGGGGGCTCCAGCACAGAAGAGAAAGTGAGGGAGTAGTACTTCTGGGTATAAATCTCTGTGACCTGAGAGAGGCTTGCTTGTTACGATGCCTTAGGGTAGTGTAGAGCACCAGGAAAGAATTGAGTATTCTTCCTTTCCCCCTTTTCTGACCTGTTTTTACTTACTTGAAGTACTTTTAACAAAATATGAGCATTAGTCCATCTAACCCAAGGGAGTGGCTTCAGAGTGTGTCTTACTCTGTAGTTAGGGGTCTTGCAAGTATTTAAAGATTCTGTAGTAACAGATGGAGCTTGATCGTTTATCTTAAGAGAAGTCATCAGTCTGAAGAAAATTGCCTGCACTCTTTTAGAATGGCTTAATGATATGTCTACTGGTATTGGAAAAGATCCTGATGCTGGGAAATATTGAAGGCAAGAGAAGAAGGGGGTGGCAGAGGATGAGAAGGTTAGATAGCATCACTGACTCAATGGATACGAGTTTGAGCAAACTCTGGGAGACAGTGGAAGACAGGGAAGTCTGGTGTGCTGCAGTCTATGGGGTCACAAAGAGCCGGACATGACTGAGTGACTGAATAGCAAACAACCTTAGGATGCCATTTGTTTATTTATTAATATGGTAGCAATTAGTAAATTAAAACATATTTTCTATGGTGATGCATGTACTTGGGGCCAACTTTAATTAATTTAGTTCCTGACATCATTTGTAGATTATTTGTTCCACCAAGTCTCATTAATAAGATTACAGAGTGCACAAGACCTTCAGGAAGATTCCAGGTGAAGACGCTGGAGAAACTATTGTGTTTGGCATCTGATCTTTGTTCAGTTTGGGGGTTACTTTTATTTCAACTCAGGCAAGTCATAAATCACCCCTAGATCCTATTGGTGAGTAAATTAGGATCTGGCAAGACAGGAGCCTTTTGTTTATTTTAGCTTTTTTTTTTAAACTGTAAATGTGGTGAGAGACCCAAGTTCAAAATGTGACGATGTGAAAGCATGCGTGTCAGTTTTACTCTCCCCTCCTTCACCTCCTGAGAACAATTGCATTTCTTAGTCCAAATAAAGCTGATTGAATGTCGTGAGGGTCTGCAGCTGAGGGGTGTCCCTTGTTGCTGTTTTCTTTGCTTTGATGAAAAGTCACAAAAGTCATCCCGCTCCAGAACACAGATTAATACGAGGCGTTTCAGAGTAAGTGGTGCTGTCGTGTGCCTGAGTGCTGATTCTCTCTGCTGATGGAAACAAAACGTGTGGGATGAAGTTTTGGAGCCCATGTTGGGGAGATGGTCTTCTCCTCAACACCGTTTACTTTGTAGCATTCATTGACTTTTCTGAAATGGGAAGACACTTTTGAGCTATTCTCTTTCACTCAAGTGTAGTCTCTTAAAGTTGAAAAAAAAAAAAAAAAAAAAACAACCAAAACTGTGTGGATTACCAAAAGATTGTTTAACCAACAGAATGCAAGGAAACATTGCAATAGGGTAAAATAGAATCTTTGAAATATGATTTTTACTGAAGGCAGTTCTTGTGACCAAAAATACATTGCCTTTCCTATACCTTTTCCCCCCTAGTCATAAAATATAATCTTGAAAAGAAATAGGACTCAGCTGCTCATAGCAGGGAGCAAGGGTCGTAGGCAGATGGTAAATATTCTTTTGTGGAAGAAACCGACCGGCCTTAAGCACGTGGCTGAGCTGACTCGTTGTAGCTGTGTTCCTTCTTTTTCTCCCTAAGTGAGTAAAGAGCTCAACATCAGTGGGAGACAGGGCTGTGCAAATGCACATCGTTAAGGGACAGACTGATGACAGCCTGATAGAACATTTGGGACTAGAAATGTGAAAAGGTATGTTGGTGATTGTGAGCATCTGCTGGAAGCTTACGTGGCGTGAGTGTCTTTAGGAGCCCCTGCGTGGGGTGGAAGTGATCCTGGGGAAAAGCTCAGGAGAGTCTGTCACCATCCCAGGAGGAGTGCCTACTGTGTCCTGACATTGTGTGCACAGGCCGTTTAGTTCTTCTCACTTTGGGAATAAAATTATTTTGGAAAGTCGTGTAATCGGAGGAACCTAGGTCAGAGAAAGGATGTGAAGTCACCCTGCAGTGACTGAGGGTCTCCTGTTCTCGAAGGGTTTTCTAGCCTCCTTTCAGCCATTCAGTCACCAGATCTGTCTACCAGGGCCTCCTGGTGCCTGTGTCCCTGCTGGCTGGGGACAAGGCTGGGAGGAGGGGCAGTCCCTTCCTGAAGATTCCTGAGAACACCTGGGGAAGGGGAGAGCTTATGGAGAGCCCAGAGCCAGGAGGTTGGCGTGCTGCCCTGACTGCAGTGTTTCTCCCTTCTGGGAGTCCTACACTCCACACACTCACACACCGTGCACATAGACACACCATACACACACACACACACACACACACACACCATAACATATACACTCACACCGTAACACACACCGTACACATGTACGTACACACACCATACATACACCACATATACACACACCACATACACACACACCATACACACACACACATCACATATACACATACTATAACATATATACACACACCACATACACCGTCATACACCATGCATAGACACACACACCATGAACACACCATGCACGTATACATAACATGCATACACACAGCATACACCACACACACACCATACATACACCATGTACACACACACCATACACACATACCATACACATCCACACACGTGCCATAGACACATTCAAACACATACCATACATACACCACATGTACACCATGCACGTATACACACACTATACACAAACACATACATACCACATACACACCATACACACAGGTACCACATACATACCATGTATACACCACGTGCATACATACTGTGAAGACCCCAGGTGCACACACACACAGTGCCCAAACACCACACACACACACCACGCACACACACACCACACATGTATACACAACACACCTCATGCACACAACATACACACAGACACACACCATATACATAGTCACACACACCTCACACACACACATGGCTGTGGCGAGCAGTCTGTGGTGGCAGCCGTCAGCTCCAGGCCCAGCGGGCAGAACAGCCATCTGTGGTTCAACCCCAGCGTCTGGCCCGGACACCGAGGCCTTAGAAGAAAACGACTTAGAGAATTACCTCGTTTTCATCTGAAGTTAAATGAAAGCAGGAATTTGAAATCTTGACTTTATTGTGTTTCTCATAAAGGGAAAATGCTTTCAGATAAGAAAGTTTAAAGACTGGCAAAAGCAACTCTCTCAGCTTTGATCTCCGGAGACATGGAAATAAAAACAAAAGCATGGTGAGTGTAGGTGCCCGTCTGGAGTGAACTCCAGCTTTTGTTCCAAGACATGGCAGCCGTGTGGGCGGTGGAACAGACTGCCGACCTCACGGCCCACTCGCCATCTCGAGGGCCCCCTTCGTGGGCTGGGCGATGTCTTGGTGGAGTGATCACTTGCATGTCCCCTGTTGTCCCGTCGTCTCTCCATGGATTTGTTTGCATCACAACGCTCCACCCAGAGAGGCATCCTCGCTCTTGTGCAAGAGGGATGCAGGTCACGTTGCATCCAGGATACCAGGTGCCTGGTGAGCGGGGACGGGTCTTTCAGAAACCTGCCGCCCTCCGAAACCACCATTGTGTATGTCTTGATGTTACACTTACTTGGCTGTTCTGATATAATTTTTTTAAGCATTAAAGCACCTTTTCAGTGACTACCCAGCTCAGAGGTGAGTTCAGTCCCAAGTGTCCAAGTGTGCCTGGAAGTGTTTCCTTCCCAACTGATTTCTTACTTTATTGTGTGGATGGTGGTTTGGAGTGTTGGGTCCTCAGTCTAGATGGCCAGGTCAGAAACTGCAGGGTATATCGAGGGGACTCAGATTTTTTAAATGTTACTGAGAACTTGGGGATGTGGCCACACACCATATCTCTCTCCCAAGTTTCCTTTCCCGTGTCAGTGATGGGTCCGGCCTCATATAATACAACCTTGCACCCGGTAGGCCTGCAGCCACCTGCTGAGGGGTGAAGGTTGGCTCTGAGTCACTACTCTGTCTGCCCCCTACACCCGCCCTTCACCTTCTGTCTGATCCTGTCCGTGGCCTGGCTCACTCTTCAAGAACGGCATGGGTTCAGGGATCAGCGTGGGTGATGGAGAAATACTGCATTTGTCCTTGTTGAAGCCAGTGTTCAGGGGTGCTTACTGTGAGCAGAGCCTGGCAACCTGGAGGCTGTAAACAGTCACCTGGCCCCATGGGCCTTGAACTTAGGTCACAAATCCCTGGGTAAATGGTTAAACCTGTGTCTCCTCTCGTTTGGGGAAATCTGGTCTTTTATTTGCTATCTCTGGGAGTTTTCACTGTCTGAACAGTAGACTGTCAATCATGGTAGAAGTAAAGGTCATTCTGGAGTCATTTAGGACTTCTGTTGTGAGTGATTTTGCCCGTGGGAATGAGTTGATCTTGCACATACACATGTAGGAACACACATGCACGCACATATCCAGGCATGTGAACACACCCTCCAGAGCCCCAGGAACTCATGTAGTTCTCTGCAAGAGGTCATCTATGAAGTTGTCCCCCGAGCCTTGAGGAATTAGTTTGTTTTCAGCAAGAGAACAGTCTCCTTCCAGGGTCCTGTACTTGAAAGAAGCTGCCCCGTTGTCATAACCATTTGATCTGGGCCCAGGCCTGAGACCTCAGATGTCAGAGACTGTTCTGTAGTGAAGTCACACTGATGGCCGCTTCATCAGAGCACCACTGATTGGGCCGGCTGGGTGTGGCTGTATCAGGGCCTGGCTCTTCCTAACGCCCTTGACCTTGAAGACTGGTTTTCCTCTGCTCCTTTCTGTTCATGTGCCTGATATTTGAGAAACGAGATAATATGTGAGTCCAGTGAATCTTCAAGTATTTTGCAGATGGTAGTTACCATTCCCATTCCTCTAATTTTTACTTTGTACTGGGGCACAAAGGCACCTGTTCGATGACCGGCCAGAGTCACCTTGAAGCCTAGAAACAGCCCCTTTCTACCTGTGCTGGTGCTGGTTAACCTTTGAGATGCTCTTTTCCTTGTAGTTATTTGCAACAAAACTTAACGAATGAGACCCGATGTGCTAGTCTTCTCAACTGACCAATACATCTAGACTCCTTAGTTCACCAAAACCTTGATGTTATTTGTGTGTGCATCATACATGTGTATTTCCTGACTCATATGAGAAACACAGAGAGGGGGACCCTCTCATGGCCTAAATAGGACTGTCACCTGCTCACCGATGACTACTGCATCCAGAGCACCACCCACAGGCACTGCTGTTCCTAACAGTGACCTCACCGTGCACCGCCTTAAGAACCTGAAAGACCGTCATGTCAACTGCACTCAATGTCCAATGGCAGAATTGTCAGCAACCAAATATGGCGACGGGGCTTCCCAGGTGGTGCTAGTGGTAAAGAACCCACCTGCCAGTACAGGAGACTTAAGAGACTCAGGTTCAAATTGGGTTGGGAAGATCCCCTGGAGGAGGGAATGGCAACCCACTCCCAGCATTCTTGTCTGGGAAGTCCCATGGACAGAGGAGCCTGGCGAGCTACAGTCCATAAGGTCCCAAATAGTTGGACACGGCTGAAGCGACTCAGCACAGGACAACACACAACACAGCAGATATGGTGATTAGCCAATGCACTTCTGATTATACCGATAATCTAATCAAATGCAGGGTTTTAAAGTTATTATGCGTGATAAGACATTTACTATTATAAGTAATAAGTACACTCAGGTAGTAACTGTTATCACAGTCGCCGCCTTGGAGTTGGATGTCGATTTAAGCTGTTGGAGACAGGTGAAAGTGGACCCTTAAGTATTTTGCAAGAGTTTGTTTCCAGACTTAGTGCTGATTAGTAATACTCCTGGTTTCCTCTCTCTGTCTTTCCCTCCTTCCTTTCCTTTTTAAATACCTTCTTGGTGAGACCTCTCCCTACCACATGCCAGAGATGGTCCATGCCTCTCTAGAACCACAGAGAAGATTTACTGCTTGTTGAAAGCAAGTCCCTTCGCTCATCTTTCTCACATATTCAGGCAAAATTGATACACTGAGCCATGGCAGAAGCTTCATAATTGATCCTCCTGCTGCTCATCCCTCCAAAAAAGGGAAAAGCAGTCTTTCCCAAATGGAATCCTTATCCTGTGTTAGTTTGCCTAAAAGCTTTGGGTTCCTCTTCCCTGGTCCAGCCCACTCCATGCTCAAGATGACGTACACGGGGCTCTGTCCTTGGCCACACCGGGGTCTCTCCTCCATGAGGCCTCTCCATCCTTCCTCCTTGTGTTGGGCGTGGGCTGAAAACTGTCTTCAGGACACAGCGGCCCCTCCAGGAACCCCCACCAAGGCTGAACTCAGAGCCTACTCCCCCTCACGAGCCCCTCCATAAGCCCTGGGGTCTGGTTTCTCCCCCAACTGTAGGATGTGCCTACAGAGTGAATGCCTGGCCCTCCAGAGCCTTTCTGATGGTGTGAATGAGTGAGTTGCTAGTTTCAGTCCCAGATTTGGAGCTGACACAGTCCTGGCAATGCGAGAAAATGGGGCCCTGGGTTGGCCAGAAGTCTAAGACTGGTCTTGGAGGGTACCCGATGGCTGATCCTGGGAAGGGAGTCCTGGGGTGTAAGGAGTTGGGGCGGTCCACATGGCCTCCCCTGCAGCTGAACTAGGTGCCTCATGTGGCCTTTTCACTCCCAGCCGTTGATTGAATATTAGACGGAACCTGGCTCAGACGCTAAAGAATCCACCTGCAATGCAGGAGACCTGGGTTTGATCCCTGCGTTGGGACGATCCTCTGGAGAAGGAAATGGCTACTCATTTATGTATTCTTTTTTTTTTAATTGAAGGATAATTGCTTTACAGAATTTTGTTGTTTTCTGTCAAACTGCAACATGAATCACTCATAGGTCCCTCTTGAACCTCCCTCCCATCTCCCGCCCCATCCCGCCCCTCTAGGTTGATACAGAGCCCCTGTTTGAGTTTCCTGAGACATTCAGCAAATTCCCGTTGGCTATCTATTTTACAAGTGGTAATGTAAGTTTCCATTTTACTCTCCTCATACATCTCACCTTCTCCACCCCTCTCCCCATAAGTCAGTTCTCTATGTCTGTTTCTTCATTGTGACACTCCAGTATTCTTGCCTGGAGAATCCCATCGACAGAGGAGCCCAATGGGCTGCAGTCCATGGGGTCGCAGAGTTGGACACAACCGACTAACACTTTTCACTTTCACATGGGGCAGGTGTCCACGACTCACACCAGGCAAGCTGGGTGAGTGTTGGCAACCTCATCCAGAGCTGACCCTTAGAGACAGCTTCTCCTGCCTGCTCCCACTTGACCTCTTCAGTTTTGCTTCCTAAGAACCATCAAGGTGATGGGTACTTTGAAGGAAAAAGATAAAAAGAGAATAAATTCCAGTCCCATTTCCCACCCTAGAGATTCATCCCCACCTGGTGGGTAGCCCTGTATCCCAGGAAGAGGTTGTCTATTGAGTCCTCAATGCTGCTGGCCTCCTGGGCAACACCTCGCCTGGGCCCCCATGTGGCTTGTTGTCCAACAGGAGCAGCAGCAAGATGGAGACTGGTCTCTAGAAGCCCTTTGCCTGCTCTCTGCTGCTGCTGCTGCTAAGTTGCTTCAGTCGTGTCCGACTCTGCCTGCTCTCTAATGATGTGCAATTGGTAGTTTGGGGATTTTCTTTCTTCCTTCCCTTGTCATAAAGCTGCCTGTGGGCACCCTCCCTGGGTGGCGCCCGCCTCCCGCACAACCACACAGGTCCTGAGCACCATGCCCTCTTCCCCCAACCCCGAACCTACCTCCTCTCCAGACCTGGCCACCATCCACACTGGTCCTCGGACATCCAGCCCAGCGAGACCTTGAGAGTCTCCATGTTGGGAAAACTCAGCTTCATTCTTCTTTGTGCTTCCAGCCCCTACGCTGCACAGAGTGGCAGCACGTGGGCACTTGTTACGGTGAGTAGCGCTTGTCACCGGCCTCGGGCTCCCATGCTCCTGTCCATCTGGGTCACCAGTGAGTCGGCTGCTGGGAGCCCAGACCTCTGGGTACTCTGTCCATGCAGAGCTCAGAGTGCACCAGGGTCAGGGGGACTCTCTCCATTATGGTAGCCATCTTGTTAGGAAGGGCTTTCTCAGGGCCTCCAAGAGCCTGACCATCATTTAAAATAAAAGCATGTGTGCATGCCAAGTCGTTTCAGCCTTGTCCAACTCTTGGCAACTCCATGGACTGTAGCCCAGCAGCGTCCTTGGTATTCTCCAAGCAAGAATACTGGAGTGGGTTACCATGCCCTCCTTCAGAGGATCTTCTTGACCCAGGGATTGAAACCACGTTTCCTGCGGCCCGTGAATTGCAGGTGGATTCTTTACCACTGAGCCACTGGGGAAGCCCTAAAATAATTGCTGCTGCTGCTGCTGCTAAGTCGCTTCAGTCGTGTCTGACTCTGTGCGACCCCAGAGACTGCAGCCCAGCAGGCTCCCCTGTCCCTCGGATTCTCCAGGTAAGAACACTGGAGTGGGTTGCCATTTCCTTCTCCAATGCATGAAAGTGAAAAGTGAAAGTGAAGTTGCTCAGTCATGTCTGACTCCTAGCGACCCCATGGACTGCAGCCTACCAGGCTCCTCCATCCATGGGATTTTCCAGGCAAGAGTACTGGAGTGGGGTGCCATTGCCTTCTCCAAAATAATAGCAACTAACATCTAATAAGAACCGTGAACCATATGCTAAAGGAAACGCTCTTGGTGAGTCCTGAGACTGACTCCAGGACCCTGCAGTGCTGTCACCTCCTCCTTACAGGTGAGCGCACGGGAGCTTGTGGGGCCGAGTGATGGGTTTGTGGTCATGGTGCCGTTGTGTTTCATCGGTTGTAGGACTGATGTCTTTTCATAAATAAGGTCTTTACAGTGGGTGTGCATCTTCCAGTCGCCGTGAGCCTGTGGGTGGCAGTCATGCTGGGGACGTGGGTTTTCACCTGCGTGAGCCTGGACCCAGCTGCCCGTACTGTCCTCACCTCACTTCCTCTCTGTGCGCTCTTATTACTCTCCACCTGTGGCATAGTTGCCAATAGCTTGGTCCTGAAAATAGAGTGAAAGTTTGAGCCAGGTGTTAGAATTCACTTGTAAATTCTACTCTCAGTGCTGAGAACAAAAGTGAAAGTAAGTGAAAGTGAAGTCGCTCAGTTGATCTGACTCTTTGCGACCCCATGGACTGTAGCCCACCAGGCTTCTCCATCCATGGAATTTTCCAGGCATGAGTACTGGAGTGGGTTGCCATTTCCTTCTCCAGGGGATCTTCCTGACCCAGGGATTGAACCTGGGTCTCCCACATTGCAGGCAGACGCTTTACCATCTGAGCCACCAGGGAAATCCACTCTCAGTGCTGAGAACAAAACCAGGGTGGAAATCAGGCAGACCAGTAAGAGAGCCAGGGGTGTCCCGTGACATCAGTGGGTCAAGTGTTTATCTCAGAGTGAGGGTGGGAAGTAGCTGCCCTTACATGTTTCCTCACTGAGAAACAGTTATGTGGAAGGGAAGATGCCCACGAAAAGACAAGGCTGTGTTTGAGCTTTGTGGTCGAGATCCTTGTAGAGCAGAGCCATTACTGTCCCGAGTGAAGCTTTGCAGCTGAAGGCCAGATCTCTCTGCAGAGATGAAGCAGTCAGAGGCCGTATTCTGAGGGTGTCTGGGCACTGCTGCTAAGGCCTGTGTCACTGTTTAAATGCAAGTGCTTTTTGTCACTGGTAATAAAATAACGATGCATCTTAACAATCACTGAAGTCTTGGGTTTGATGAAATCTATTAAGTGGCTGATCCGGTTTCAAACCTAAGTAGCCCAGTTCCGGCATTTCACCCATATCCACTCCCTTCCAGCTTTCCTTAGCTTTACGGGGACACATTTGCAGAGTGTAAAGGGGTTTATATAAATCAGTTTTAGAACAGAGCTTGGCTTGGTTGATCTGAGAGCATGGCATCTTGACTGAATGCTGAGTGTCACATTTAAAAGAGAATCTTCTCCAGTTCCCAGTGTCTCGTGACTTGAAGACTTGAATTAAAGTCTATTTTTTTTAGCCACATAACAATTGCTCACACAGTTGACTACTCAACAGATGACAAGTTATACTGTATTATTTCTTTGTTTCATTCCCACCAGGAGACTCAGGAAGTGCTTCCTATTGTCAGGATGATCACGGCTCTTGGGGCTGGTGGAGGCACCCCTCTCCAGCCTCAAGTTCAGAGCCAACTGAGAGAGGTCCACACAGGTGCCAGACAAATGGGGACTGAAACCCTGGAATTGGGATAGATACCCCACCAGAAGACAGTGCGGGTGGACGTCCATGTAGGATTGCTAACAGGTCGCCCCTGACTTTTCCAGACTTTCCTCCTTCTCAGAGCCACAGCTTACCTACTGAAGGGGCCTCACTGTGGGCCTGGCAGAGGGGCTAATCAAAGTGTATGTGTTTTGAAAACAGGCTGGCTTTGCAAAGAGAAATAGCCAGGTTAGTAGGCTTGTGTCCTGCCTGTTTCCTTCTCCTCTTTGGGGAGGGTCGGGAATGGAGTACCCAGGACCATCGCTACAGCAGAAGGGCCTTCACTGGGATGGAGTTCAAGGCCACAGGAAGGGGCTTCTTACTTAACAGCCCTAAGCATTGGTGTCTACACCACCTGATGCAGATTTCTGAGTTTTAGTGTCACCACATTACCAGGTGGCACTACTGGTAAAGAACCCCCTGCTGATGCAGGAGACATAAGAGACATGGGTTCGATCCCTGGGTCGGGAAGATCCCCTGGAGGAGGGCATGGCAACCCACTCCCGTATTTTTGCCTGGAGAATCCCATGGACAGAGGAGCCTGGTGGGCTACAGTCCATAGAGTCACAAAGAGTTGTACATAACTGAGCACACACACATACACACACTCTAAGTTGGGTGTGATTCACATGGTTTGCCCGAACAGATTTGGTGGTGACATAGCATTTAACATTTATTATGAAACGATTACCACAATCAGTTTTGTTAACACCCATCTTTTATCGTTGTATGTTTGTCTAATAGTGGTTTTGTTTTGTTTTTTGCTAACACAGCGCTGAATACCTAGTGGGTCCACAATAAAGACCCATCAGATCATGAGTTACTTCAGGAGTGACTCTCAGAAGGAACAGCAGGCTTTCAGAAAGACAGCTCCGTCTGTTTTCATTGCCTTTTCCTGAACACACGGTGGTATGCACATTTTGGCCAACCTGGTCCACATGTACTAAAGAGACGTTTGTCCTAGGTCCCCTCTACCCTGGAAAACATTTACAAGTGTTCAGTCTTCTTAAACCCTGTAACATATGTTTGTTTGTCACCAACTTTGAGTGGCAGCTTTGGAAGATCACTGAGGGAAATCACCCCTGCCCCCTTGGAGGGAGAGTGGAGGCCTGGCATCACCTTTAGAGGGTATCCACTTGGAGACCGATGAGCCCAAGATGCATGAGGTAGCACGAGCAGAAGGGAGCCCCTATGGCAGGGTGTCTCCTGAGCTCCATGGGCCTCTCCTGCCATCTCCTTTCACCCTTTTGCTGAGGCCACTGCTGTCTGTGTGTCACTGGCCTGTCCACCTCCCCGACCTCCCTTCCTGCCATTCTTCCAGCCCTGTCTCCAGCCTCAGTGGCCCTGAGGCACGGGCTTCTCTCCCCTGCAGCCCTGCACAGCTGCTCCCAGAGGCGTGGCCTTGTTGGCTGGTTCAGGAAACTGGGTTTGGGCTCTGGCTTTGCTAGGGACTCATCAAGTGACATCATGGAAGTCACGTTCATTGTCTCCCCAGATCCCATATTCTCAGCTGGGCAAGGATCTCCTGAGACCCTTTCCCACTGAGGCATGTGAATTCCAGGAGAGCAGGAATAGCCACAGACCCGGCGTTTCCCACCTGGGGGACGGCCCTGCCTCGGGAAAGTTCCTCCGCCAGTCTCACGTCTCTAGGGCTCCACTGACACCTGCTTCCACGTTTCTGTTTCAGGGCTGGGAGAGGGCTCTGCTCTCCTTCATCCGGACAGCAGAACCCATCCCAGGTCCTTGGAGAAAAGCGCCTGGCGGGCCTTCAAGGAATCCCAGTGTCATCACATGCTCAAACACCTCCACAATGGAGCCAGGATCACCGTGCAGATGCCACCCGCCATCGAGGGCCACTGGGTGTCCACCGGGTAAGCGGCCGGGTACAAGGGCCCGGCAAGTGCACTTCTTAGGGTTTCTCAGGTGCACAGAGACTTTCTAGAACCCACAGTGATCCTGGGGTTGTCTGAGTTCTCACTCAGAGCCAAGCGACTCTTGGAAGCCTGGGTTGATGAAGAAACAGAGCTCGGTCCTGCAGAAATCTTAGCCTGGGCAGTGGGGATACGGTGCCACTGTGAAGCCACCTGGGAGTGAAAGCGTCCTTGTTTACTGAACCTGAGGACCACTCGTGTATGAAAAGAACCATTAGCAAGTGAAATTAGCAAGGAGTCTGTGTTTCACCAACCCTGAAACATGACGTGCAAGCTTCTGATGGTCTAAATAGTCTAGCGGTATTCTGGTAAGTTGATATCCAGCTTCAGAGTCTGAGAGTACGTTAAAAAGGACCCACACTGCCTGGACCAGCCAGGGCACAGCTCTTGGCTTCTTTTCCAGGCTGTGGAGCTGAGATTTATCCCGGTTTGAGCTCTGGCTTATCTTCCATTAGAGCTTTTAAAAATAGCCCAGAGGCAGACCTGTAGTCTTCACCCTGCCCATTAAATTGTTGCAAATTCACATGGCTAACTAGGCTAGGGAATAGTGAGATCTGACGCCTTCTGTGCAGACCCTGCCCAGGTGCCTCAGGAAGGGTTCACAGGCATCTGGAGAAGAGAGGAAAAAGCGAATAAGACAAGGGAGACCCAGAGGGTTTTTGTTTTTGTTTTTGTTTTTCCCCTAAAAATGGGGTTTCTCAGAATAACCTCCTCATCAGTATTGGCACAGACAATCTTAATGCAGTGTACTTTTAAATAATTTATCATTTTGTTCAACAAATATTTCTGAAGTGCACAAATGTTTACTGCGCCTGAGCACAGTTCTAGACTGTGTGTGTAGCAGAGAGTGAAACAGACACGTCTTCAGGAATTTCACAAATAAACACACGAAGTGTTACAAGGAGGGAAAAAAAACAACAGGTGCTCCAGGAGAATATCAGGGCTCCTATTTTAGGACGGGGTGGGGTGGGAAGGGCTACCAAGATGAGGACACTTGAGCTGAGATGTCCTTGGCCATGCAAGACTGGGAAGAGCTCTTGCTGGGGGGCAAGCAGAGGCTGGACTGAAGAAGCACCACGGTAGCCCTTGTGCCTGGGGCGGGGGTGGGACAGCCCCCAGCAGGCCAAGGAGGAGGCTAAGCCGGCTCCCAGGGCCCCTGCAGACCAAGTCTCTTGTGAGTTTGGCTTTTAATGAAAGAGAATTGGGATGCCATTGAAGAGATTTCAGCAAGGGCCCTGCTAACAGCCTGATGGAATGTGACTGAAGGATGCTCTGGCTCAAGGGGATGGTGGAAAGAGTGACTGGGGATAGTAGGGTTCTCGGCCTCCTTAATCAATAGAAATCAATCAGAGGCTGGACAGGAAATTCAGGCCAAGCTTTACTGGGGCCCCTGCGGCAGCAGAGGGGAGCAAAAAGAAGTAATAGGTTGCCTTGCTTGCCCGGGTGGCTCAGTGGTAAAGCATCCGCCGGCCAGTGCAGGACACTCGGGTTTGATCCCTGGGTTGGGAAGATCCCCTGGAGGAGGAAATGGCAACCCATCCCAGTACTCTTGCCTGGGACATCCCATGGACAGAGGAGCCTGGCAGGCTACATACACCCCATGGAGTCACAAGAGTCAGACATGACTTAGCGACTAAACAAGGATAACAACAACCCCCCAAGGGAAGGGCGAGCTTGTTCCTTACATGGGATGAGGGTAGGGGGTATGTTGTTCAGGGTTCGGCAGGTGGGATGGCTTAGGTGGTCTGCCCACCTCTTAAGTGGTGTTGAGTGCAGGGGGTACACACAGTCCCCTGGTTTGCTCCCGGCTCTTCAGAAGGCAGTGGGATTTTTGGTCTTTCTGTATCTTGTCCATAATTTGCCCAACTGCACATGCACACAGTTATTTTTAGTCTCGTAGTTTCTGTGTATCCATTGCTGGAGGAGAGGTGTGTCCAGGTGCAGGCACTGCAGCCAAGGGTCCTAGGTCCCAGCCTGTCTCAACTTGGGGACGACCAATTAAAAAGCTGGAGACTAGTTCCAGCTGGAGATGGCTGAGGGCTGGGTGAGGGGAGTCAGTCGGGGGGCTGATGGAGAAGCAAGTGGATGTGAACTCAGAACTGGATCAGCAGATTCTCAAGTGAGATGAGGTGTGAGAAGTCAGTGGTGCTCTTGTCTAAACCATGGCACAGACATGAATGCCTCTTACATGGAAGGACTCCTCTCTCCCTGGGGGATGGGGGGAATATGGGTTTCCTCTCCCTCTGTCACAGAGACAGATGCTCAGAGGACCACTGGGTGCCATATGTCCACTCGGCATCTGCTGGCAGATGAAGGTCTCTCCCCAGCGAATGGCACCCACTTCCAGTAATGCTCAGTTTTGTCTGACTCTTTGTGACCCATGGACTGTAGACCCCGGTCCATGGGATTTCCCAGGCAAGAATACTGGAGTGGGTTGCCGTTTCCTCCTCCTCTTCCTGACCCATGGATCAATCCCATATCTCCTGCGTCTCCTGCATTGCAGGTGGATTCTTTCCCACTGAGCCATCAGGGAAGCCCTAATGCCCATCCACCAGTTTGTAAGCTAACAGTAATTTTGAGAACCACTGGCCTTTGGGATGTCAGCTTCACAGCTTGATTTAGCTACACACGGCTCAAACCAGATTTACCATACCTACTAGGTTTATATATAAATAATAGACACAAGCAGGTTAAAGGCCAAGACTGGTGAGAGGAACGTCCCAATGTCACCAAGACTAGGATCTGGCTAAAGGTGATGAGTGGACGGATTCTCTGGCCAGCCCACTGACCGCAGCTGTGAGGTGTGGGGCCAGACCCCTGTGATGACCTCCCCTGCTTAATGTGCTCACAGTATCCCTCCATGTTTCCGGAGCTGTGAGGTGAGGGGTTGGGCCCCTGTGATGCCCCCCTCTTGCGGCTCCGGGCTCACTGGGTGTCTGCCCCGCTTTCCCGCAGCTGTGAGGTGCGGTCGGGCCCCGAGTTCATCACCAGGTCCTACCGATTCTACCACAACAACACGTTCAAGGCCTACCAGTTCTACTATGGCGGCAACCGCTGCACCAGCCCCACCTACACGTTGGTGGTCCGCGGCAAGATCCGCCTGCGCCAGGCCTCCTGGATCATCCGCGGCGGCACCGAGGCCGACTACCAGCTGCACCGCGTGCAGGTCGTGTGCCACTCAGAAGCGGTGGCCGAGCGTCTGGGGCAGCTGGTCAACCACACGTGCCCCGGCTTCGTGCCTGCCGGGGGCGCCTGGGTGCAGGACGTGCCCTACGACCTGTGGCAGGAGGAGGGCGGGCGCGAGTGCACCCGGGCCGTGAACTTCGCCATGCACGAGCTGCAGCTGGTGCGCGTGGAGAAGCAGCACCTGCCGCACAGCCTGGACCGCCTAGTGGAGGAGCTCTTCCTCGGGGACGTGCACACCGACACCGCCCAGAGGATGTTCTACCGGCCGTCCAGTTATCAGCCGCCGCTGCAGAACGCCAAGGTAAGGCGCCGGGCTGGATGTGGGGGGCGGAGCTAGGGCTCTCCGCAACACCGACGGGCTGGGCGGGGCCAGTTATCAGCTGCTGCTGCAGAAGGCCAAGGTACCCCGCTGGCCCTGGATGTGGGGGGGGGGGGGTGGGAGTGGGGGGCTGCATCATGGGGGGACTGGGGGTTCCAGCTACCAGCCACCCCAGAAGAACACCAAGGAACCCTGACGCCCCACTGTGCCCCAGATGTCGGGGGTGACTCTGTCACAGAGGGACCACTGGGGGTGATGGGATGGGAGGGCCACAGGCCAGGGGACAGGGACCTGGGTCAGGGCACCTGGGGGCTCACCTCCAGCTCTGTGATGGGGCCTGGTTTTCCCATCTGATGAGGGTGATGGGCCTGGGTTGGTGGCTCAGAAGGGCCTTGGTGGCCATCCTTGAAAATTTCTAAGTTTTCTTTCTGTCCTGACCCTCTGGGAGCTTCTTCTATGAGTCCAAGAGGAAAGCTTGCAGGAAATGGAGAGGGGTTATGATCTTAGCACCTGGAAAGACAGAGGGGCAGCCAGGTGGGGATCCCCTGGCCCTGGAGGTGGGCGTGGGGGTGAGGGCTGTGGACCCTTAGAGCCTCCTGCTCTGTCTCCACAACAACCCTGTGAGGCCTCAAACGACCACCCTCTTAGCACAAGAGCGAGCAGCTGAGGTGTGAGGGGTGGTCTCCTGCCCAGGGTCACTGGTTAGTGACTTTCAGAGTCAGAGCTTGAACCCAGATCTTTCCCGAGACTCCACCCTCTCCCGGTTGGACTGAGACCTAAGTCACTGTGACGCTGGGGAGGATGTGATGGGGACAATGAAAATCTTGAATTCTGACCCCCTAATTACACTTGGATTCACCAGGCACTTCCTTCCCGCAGGCTTGGAGTCTGTGTCTGCAGTAACAGGATGGTTTCCGCCACAGCATCTGGGGAGGCAGGCAGGGGGCCTGGGATGTTGGGGGGAGGGCCAGAGAACCCCTCCCCCCCCCACCCCCCCGCATCAGACCAGCTTTTCTGGAATCCTCTTTAGAACAGCAGCTCTCCAATCCAGGGCTTGTCTGACTTTTGCTTGGTGGTTTATTTGTTGGATTTTTATTTTTCTGTCTTTTTAAATTTATTTTTAACTGGGGGAGAATTGGGCTTCCCTGGTGGCTCAGCTGGTAAAGAATCCACCTGCAATGCAGGAGACCTGGGTTCGATCCCTGGATTGGGAAGATCCCCTGGAGAAGGAATGGCTACCCACTCCAGTATTCTGGCCTGGAGAATTCCATGGACTATATAGTCCATGGGGTCTCCAAGAGTCGGACACGACTGAGTAACTTTCATTTTCTTGCTTTATAATGTTGTGTTGGTTTCTCATCCGGTTTGTTCTCTACCCTCTGAGGGCGCTTATGGCTGGTGAGGGTACCGCATGGTATTGCCCCCCACCAGACCGCAGTTGTTTTCTTTCTGTGACTGCAAGCTTGTGCCATGAAAGTTGGGAAAGTCACCTTTGTGACGACTGTGGGACATCTGCTAGGAGGCCAGCCTGGAGACACTGCTTCCTCTGGGTGCGTGTCTCAGGGATATCCCCTCCTCGGGCTCCAAGCAGACCCAGGTCAGGTCTGTGTGCTGTGCCCTGCAAGTTCCTGGGCTATCTGGAGCAAAGATGGGACAGGGTCATGGGGGAGAGGGCAGCCCACCTGCCCCTAGGACCCCAGGCACCCTCACAGAAAGAGGGCAGGCATGGGCTCTGCTTGCTCCGCAGCTGATGGAGGGGCCCCAGGCCTGGCTCCTGGCAAGTGAAAGGATGTCGCAGGACCTCTGCAGGTGGCTGCCACGTCCAGACACTGTGGCTCCTCTCCAGACTTCTGGTGTCGAGACACTGTGGGAAGGGGGTTTGCAGACGTGCACTTGGCATCCTCTGAGCCCAGTCAAGCTGACATTCACATTGTCTCTGGGAGTGAGTGAGTGTGTCACTGGCGAGGATGGCCTGCAGCTCGTCCGGAAACTCCGCGGGAGCCAGAGTCCCAACCCGGCCTGGCTGAGCCTATTAGAGGATCGCCTGGGAGCAGAGCCTTTATTCCTGCTTATGGTCCAGCGAGGATGCTAGTGAGCAGGATGGTCAGGGGCCAGGAAGGAGAGGGAGGCCAGACGGAGGCCCCCTTCCCGGGAGAGGCCGCAGATAGCCTGGACCTGACCTGGGGCTGTGTGTGCACATCATGGGGTCCAGGCCCTGCTTCCTCACCTGAGGATGCTCACACGGGCTCTTTGATCTCTTGCACTCTCCTTACACCTGGAAAAGCAGGGAATGCCTGCACCCAGCTCTCTCTTCCCACCTCTGTCTCTGCCACTTCTCAATGCTCTGCGGCTCTTAAAACAAAGTTAAAGGGTAAATCCTTGCTCCTGAGCTGGTGGCTCCAGAGAGGCACCCCCATTCCTGTGCCCACTGGGCTGACTTCCCTCACCAAGCCCTGCCGTCTTTGGGAGAGCCAGGTTCACACCCCAGCTCCTGGAGCACACACATCTCGGAAGTGAGTCATGACATATCAGCATGGGTGGCAGCTATGAGGCTGATCTTCTTAGGATTTTCATTAAAAAGTCAAGGCTTTGATTTCTGACAACGTTGGACCTTGGAGATGGAGCCAGTCCCAGGGTCCAGGCCTCCCGGGGTCACCAGCTGCAGGCTTGACAGTGTTTTTCTGACCTCTGGAACTAAATCTTTTCTGTAAAAGAAGCAGAATTGATGGGGTTGACATGCAGAGCACCATCAGGCATTGGGAGAGGTTGCCCACCCGGCCTGCAGCAAGGAGCCCTCGGGGCAGGTGGCTCCTGCAGGGAGGGTGTCCAAGGAGGGCTGCCCAGCGATGACGAGGCTGTAAGGTGGCTCCTCCTGTTTTCTCTTCCCTTCTCTGCGGGGAATGTTTCCCCAGATGCTTAAGAAGTAAACTTTAAACCCCAGGCCACAATCCCTCTCCTTGTTAAAGAATCGCTAAGGGTGGAGAAAGCCTTGGACCATAGAAACTACCCAGGACACACTGTCGAGTTTTGTTGTTTGTTTTGTTTCAAAGGAAGGTATTGAACAGTGTGAAGAGTGTGATAGCATGTGTAAAACTAGCAACAGAAGAAGAAGGTAGGCTGACCAGGGACCTGGTGTTTCTGCAATGTCGGAACAAGGAGGAGGGGACAGTACGGCCAGGGACAGATGTTTGTCACCGGGAACGTTTCTGTACCTTTGTGCTGAGATCTTACGCTATCCAAATTTGTTACCACACTCAAATTCCAAAAAGGCAGGACTCCGAGGCTCGGAGGAGCGCGGTGGCCACAGATGAAGTGGTGGTGGGGCTGGGCGGACGCGGGCCGGTGTCCAGGGCCTGGGCTGTGTTCTCTGCGGAGGCTGGCCCGGCCCCGTGGCTCGGGGAGCTGAAAAGGCCCGTTCTTCTCCTGTTGTCCCTGGCGTGTGCGTCTGGGCCCGCCGCTAGCGAGTGGTCAGGAAGTGTTGCTATCCCTCCCCAGGCGGGCCGGGAGAGCAGGTCAATGGGCTTGGCCTCCAGGGCCTCTCCAGGGCCCTAGGTACTGCCTGCCCACTGGCTCCCGCAGGCCCGCCCTCCCACTGCCTGGGAAAGGAGGGGCTGGGGGTGCTTCCGGACAGACCACAGGCCCCGCCGCCCCCCATCTGAACCCTTCACCTCCTCTAATCACCAGTCCTTAGAGACCTGGCTGAAAATTAGCTTAAATGCTAAATTGAGTTTAAAACCACTCGTTTCAGCCCCTCTGGAAACGGGACACCGTGTAAAAATAGAAAATTTAAATCAGCTTGTTTTTCTTAGCTTTATACAACTTTGCTGTGAGGTTCAGAGCCCTCAGCAAATACGCGATGTTTGAAGAGACTCAGGTGAGCCTCCTGGGAGGATTCTTCCGGATGAAGTTGGCTACTTTTCATTAAAAAGAAAAACAGGACCCCCTAAAGTAACCCTGAAAGAAGAGGCTCGGCCTGAGTCGAGTTCAGCTTCAGGGCACGTTCCCCTCTGCCTGGATTCCTGTGCTGCGGAGGGTTAGCCAGGCGCCTTCTTTCCTCGGCAGAATCAAAAGTGATTAGAGCAAAGATTGCCGGGGTCGCTGGAAACACCAGGGCCTCAGGATCAAGCTTGCGAGCAAACGGAATTGGGCTTTTTCCAAAACCCTAGGCCGGTGAGGCCACAGCATCGTAAATCAGAGAGGTGTCTGCAAACCAGACCACTCTCCCCAGCCACGTGCCTGAGGTATTTGTCCTGGAATGTGATGTCGGGGCTGCCTGGCAAGGAAGAAGCCCTGCCCCGTGTTTTGGGGCTGCCTGAGCCCTGGGAGGAAGCAGGGGTTCCCATGTGCTTTCTGTCCTGCATTCTCTGCAGACCTCTGGGCTTGAACAGCCATTTGTCTGGAGGGAGCTTGTCTTTCCAAGGCTCTTCAGGGCATGTGAGAAATACAGGTTTACAGTGACATCTGTGACATCCCAGGGACCTTGGACCAGTGGCCATGGACAGCAGGTGTTCTGCCCAGCTCCGGGAGGCGGGTCTGTGGCAGGAAGGGTCTCTCCTTAGGCCTGTGGTTGGCGTGACTCTTGGTGGGGTGTGAGTGAGTGTCACAGGTGCACTGGTAGAAGGATCCAAAAGCTCACAGAGGAATCCAAGTCCCTGCTCTTTTCTGCCACTGCAGGGAAAGGAGAGGGGTTTGTGGAGGTGATGGGAGTTGGAAGAGGTGGTCGAGGACGGGGGATTCAAGGAGTCAAGACTGAGACAGTGTCAGAAGCCAGCTTACCTTCAGGATGCTGCTGTAAAGAACCGTGACCCTGCCCCTGGGGCTGGGTGCTGCCCAGCAGTGATGGGATCAGCTGATGGGCTCTGGACTCTGGAGGGCTTGCTCAGGTGGACACCCCGGGGCCAAGAAATGTGTTATCACACAACGGCCACTCCTCATGGCTGCTGGCCTCCGCTGTGTCTGTAGAAACTTGTTTTCTGTTTTTTTTTTTTTTTTCTTCTTGATTCCTGAGTGCAAGATTGCTTTATTCAGGGAGTCAGCAGACCAGGAAGTTGTTGTTGTCAGGGACCATGCATGCGGTAAGCATTTCATCCCTTAAAAGGTCAGGATGCCGGGAGGATGGCGTGAGCTCCTGGGTGCAGGAAGTCAACTGTTGGGAAGTCCAGGGGGAGTCCTGGCATTTGGGGTGTTGGCCAAGCTGCGGGGAGAGGACAGGGCAGAGGTCAGATGTGGGGTCTACTGCCTTCATGGCAAACTCGACTGTGAAGATGAGTTGCCTTCAGCTCTTTAAATGCTCTAGGACACAACCAAGTAAACGTTAATTCAGAGTTCCCTCTGAAACCTCCCCTACAGTCATCTGTATTGAAGAGCCAGCCTTCTTCTCAAGGATCTTTCTATCCGGCTGTTGCGTCTGGGCGCAGTGTGTCTGCAACGGCAAGCTGGAGGCAGGATTTTCTCTTGTGTGATTTATAGGAAAGGTCTTTGGGAGCTCACAGCTCAGACTCTAAACCTCCTAGGAAACCTTTTCTAGGAAATGCAGTGTTGTTCCCCAGGGGACACACCCAATGCCCCATCCTACCTCCAGGATGCAGTGTTCCCTCGACTCTGCTCCGGAAGCATCAGGCAGCCACACACAGGACTGAGAAGCGGCCGAGCCTCTCTTGCCCTCTCCCATTGTCCTTCCAGCTGGGCCCCTCCGTGGTGCCTGCATCACAGCTACGGGGTTGCCGGGCAGCATCTTTGTGCGGCTGAGTCCTCTTCCCTCAGCACCCGTGTCAGCTCCTGGCCGGCAGTAACCAGGCTGAGCGGGGTCTGAGCGCTGCTCCGGTCTGGCCAGACAGACTGCCAGCCTCCAGGGGTGGGGAGTGGGGCCTAAGGCTTCAGTTATAGACACCCAACCCATTTCTTGCTGCAGGTCACTCCTCATGTTGAAACGCTCTTCCCCCTTAGTCATCGTAAAAGCCTGCTATTTAAGTAAAGCATCTGAGGGACTTCCCTGATAGTCCAATGGTTAAGAATCCACCTTGCAATGCAGGGGACACATGTTTGATCCCTGGTTGGGGAACTAAGATTGTACACGCCACAGAGCAGCTAAGCCTGCCTGCCGCAACTAGAGAGTCCTGTGCTGCAAGGAAGGATCCCAAGTACCGTGACTAAGACCCGACCCAGCCAAATAAATAAATATTTTTTAAAAAAGAAAAGCATCTTGGAAAAGAGAAATTTCACACCTGGGGCAGTATCTCAGCCTTAATTTCTGCTTCCCCACGGTTGTTCCTATAGGTCTTTTGAGTTTTATTCAAGCCAAAGTGAAAGTGAAAGTCGCTCAGTCATGTCCAACTCTTAGCAATCCCATGGACTTCCCACCCAGCTTCTCTTGTCCATGAAATTCTCCAGGCAAGAATACTGGAGTGGGTTGCCACTCCCTTTTTCAGGGGATCTTCCCGACCCAGAGATTGAACTTTGAACCTGGGTCTCCTGCATTGCAGGCAGATTCTTTACCATCTGAGCCACCGGGGAAGTCCAATATTCAAGCCAAGGATGGTGGTAATTAACAGCACAAATCAGAACTTTTAAAAAAATCCTGTCCACAAGACAGAAAGTTGTTCTCTTTATCCAACCATGACTGAAACTGTCCCCTTGTTGACAGTGTCCATCGAGAGGCCAGAAATCCCACACTCATTTGTGACATTTGGTTTCTTAATACCAACTGAAAGAGTTGTTTAAAATAGTGACTAGTCAACTCAACAACAATAACAATAAAAGAAACCCAATTAAAAAATGAGTAAAGGGAGTTCCCTGGTAGTCCAGTGGTTAGGATTTCAGGCTTCCACTGCCAGGGCACAGGTTCAGTCCCTGGCTGGGGAGCTGAGATTCCACACCATGTGGCACAGCCACAAAAGATGTACAAGTTAGCCCATAAGCGCATGAAAGATGCTCAGCATTTCTAACCCTTAGGGAAATGCTGATCGGAACTGCAGTGGGTTACCACCTTCACACCTGTTAGGATGGCTGTTACCAAGAAAGGAGAAAGTAGCAATTGGTGAGGATATAGAAAAAGGGGACCTTTGTGAGAATGTACGGTGTGCAGCTGCTGTGGAAAACAGTATGGCAAGTCCTCAAAACGTTAAGCACAGAGTTGTTGTTGTTCAGTCGCTCAGTCGTGTCCGACTCTGTGACCCAATGACTGTAGCCCACCAGACTCCTCAGTCCATGGGATTATACAGGCAAGGATACTGGGGTGGGTTTCAATGTCCTCCTCCAGAGGATCTTCCTGGCCCAGGGATCAAACCTGTGCCTCCTGCAGTGGCAGGCAGATTCTTTACCACTGAGCAACCAGGGAAGCCCAAAGACAGAATTACAATCCAGCAATTCCATGTATTGACCCTAAAGAACTGAAAGCAAGGTCTGAGGTATATTGGACAGCCATGTTCACAGAATCGTTCACTGTAGGGAACAAGTGAAAGCAGAGCAGATGTCCGCCAGCGGCTGATGGCTAAACCACATGCGCACGCACACAGTGGAGTACCACTCAGCCTTAGGAAGGAGATTCTGACACAGGCTGACATGTGAACGAACCTTGAGGACGTTGTGTTAAATAAGCCAGTTACAAGAAGGACTGTATGATCCCACATATATGAGGGACCTCAAGTTGTCATATTCTTAGAGACAGTAGGATGCTGGTTGTCAGGGGCTCAAATGAGGGGGGACAGAGTTTCAGTTTGGGAAGATAAAGAAGTTCTGGAGACGGCTGGTGGTGATTATTGGACCACTATGTGAATGCACTTTAATGGAAAGTTTTATGTATATTTTACCATTACAGGGGCTTCCCAGGTGGCACTAGTGGTAAAGAACCTGCCTGCCAATGAAGGAGACATAAGAGACATGGGTTTAATCCCTGTCTTTGGAAGATACCCTGGAGGAGGGCATGGAAACCCACTCCAGTATTCTTGCCTGGAGAATCCCATGGACAGAGGAGCCTGGCGGGCTACAGTCCATGGGGTCTCACAGAGTCAGACACGACTGAAGCGACTTAGGATGCATGAAGTCAAGTAACTAGTTTACAAATTTGGCAAGATCAATACCCAAGGGCCAGCTTCCTCCCACTCCCTCCCAGCTGATGGATGACAAGCTTCTCCAAAACTACCCAGCCTGCCTGTCTCCGCTGCCAACCAGAAATGGTTCAGTCGGGACCCTCACTCACATGAAGGGACTAGAGTTCAGCAGGTCTTCATCTCAGAGTTTAGGACCCCTGCCCTGTCATTCTTAAAGAAAAACACCAGACACCACCGTGCTGGGCATGGACCAGCCTGGGCCCCACAGTAGTGCCCCCTCCTCTGAGCTGGTTCCTTTTCTGAAGAGCAGTTGATCCCTGGTGTCATCGGAGCAGCTCTTCTAAGAACTAAGACCCCTTGTTGCTGCCCCATCCGCCCAGTCGAAGAATTCTGGGCACTTCCTGAATGATATTGGTGTTTGAGGAAACAAACAGATCTTTTCAGGGACTGAGGCTCGTGTCTTCCTAGATTGGCCAGAAATGAAGTGGTCACAAGTGATGTTTTTAAATTCCCAGATAGCAAACCGAGTGGTGGAAGCAGGAGCAAGCAAGTGGAGGCTGGGTCAGCCTGTCGGGACCTGCAGTGCATGTGGGCTGTGTAGGATCTGGCTGGTAGGCAGGAGTGGGGGAGCAGTCAGCAGGCTGCCAGCTGGCGAGCTCCCAGGGGAGTAGCCAAACTGTCGCTCCTTGTGTGTGTTTTGGAAGCAGCCTGGTGTGTGCTCTCAGAGGGCTCTCTCTCTTTCCAGGGTGTCTCCTGCACCACCTGGCATGGTTGCTAATAGGCACCAGCATCAGAATGTTTGTGAAATCTCAGAGACTTGAGTCTGAGTACTGGGCTGGTTTCACTCAGATATTGTTGACTCGGGTGGGGAAGCAGGGACAGCAGGTATAGTTTGATCAAGGTGCTGCTCACAATAACACTAGCCATTAAGGGGCTAACTTCCTGGATGCGGGAGCTCATACAGTGTTACAGGCATTATATTAGCTTTCCATCCCAGACTTTGCATATCAGAACCCCCTTTTGGGGTAAAAAATACTTGAAACCTTTACTTCCTAGAAATTTACAAGAAAATACATCATGGCAAAATTACTGAATTCAGTGATGCTTTCTTTCAACTAAATTTATCTTTTTCATCCTATCATGCAGCACATACAGCAGAAGTGCTGTTTGTTTGGTCTTCCTACCAAGTACCATGCACGCACAGACCCAACTTGCTGAAACTTCTCTATGTAGCAATTCTCAGAGTACAGAGTGGGACCTGCCTTAATCTGTGCTCATTTCCTACAGCATTTATGCAGGTATAACAGTGCTCATTTTATGCATGGGGACGTTGACATGGAGAGATTGGTAACTTTCCTACAGTCCCCAGCTGCAGTTGCTGGCCCTTGGATCTCCTGCCATGGCTGGAATCATCATTTTTTGTGCAAAGAAGCCCTCGTGTGCTGTGTGCATGTGTCCTTCCAGTCCGTGTCCTCGTGGTGGCTTGCAGACAGCCCCCTGCTGACCACGGGCTGTAGGGCACTTTCTTGTGTATCTCAGAGATCTGGGCAGGAAACCACAGGTGCACAAACACATGGGGCCTGGGACAGAGGAGCCTCTGTGCTGCCTATTGCATCTCCTCCTCAAGCCCCAAACAAACCTCCTCTCCCGAAAACAGTGCCTGGCTCCACTGATGAGCACAAGGTCTGTCAGTGGGCGTCACACTGTCCCAGAAGGAGAGCGTCGAGGGGGCGACTGGAATGCCCTGGTCCCCTCCTTTGCCCGCCCGCTCTCAGGGGCAGCCCCTCTCAGAGTCAGTGCGAGGGATGGAAAGGCCTGGAGGTTGGATTTCTGCCCAGAGAACAAGTGCCTGCCTGCCGAGTGACCACCTGTCAGTCCTGCCCGCAGGCTAGGAGCTGTGCCTGGTGGGCCCCAGGCAGGGGCAGAGCCAGGGCCACCCTCCCACCACAGAGCAGTTACATGGGCGTGGGCTTCTAGCGTGGCCGGCACCTGGCAGCCCGGGTGGCAGGGAGAGGGGCAGAGAGGATGCCTATTTGGGGAGGCAGCCCTGGCCACAGGCCTCCTGTGCCTTGGGTCCTGCAGCCGGCAGTGGCTATCTGTCTGGTCACGGAGCTGCCCTCCCAACTCCCAGACCTCAGCTTTTTCTATGAACCCCAAGCCTTGCTCCAGGCAGACACCATCCACATGGCTGACAGTCTTGGGGCCCCTACTCAGAGGGGGTTTTCTCAGCTGCAGCCCTAGACAGCCCTCGTGAAGAATCCAGGTTGATGCCCCAAGGCAGGCCCAGGCAAAGAGGCACTCCCCACAGACAACTGGCTGCTCTCACACTAATTACATGGCTTAAAGCCATAAAGCAGAAATCACAAAGAGCTGGCACACTGTCCAGACCTCGGGCCAGTGGATACAGGTGGGTACAGGAGTGCCCACATCCTCCCTGGCCTCTGCTCTTGCCTCCTTGAGGCCAAGCCCTCATGCCCTCTTTCTTGGAGACCCCTACCCTCATGACACAGCGCCCCGAGTCACCCACGGTAACTGAAGTGCTTTTTTCCTTTTGAGCGTGTGTGCATCCTAAGTCTTTTCAGTCATGTCTGACTCTTTGCAACCCCATGGATTATAGCCTGCCAGGTTCCTCTGTTCATGGGATTCTCCAGGCAGGAATACTGGAGTGGGTTGCCATTCCCTTCTTCAGATCTTCCCCACCTAGGGATTGAACCTGCGTCTCTTATGTCTCCTGCATTTGCAGGTGGATTCTTTACTACTAGCACCACCTCGGAGGCCCTTTTTCCTTCTAGTGTCTCATAATTATTTTCAGTGGAAAAATCTAACTGTGGTAAAATATAGGTAACAAAGTGCACC
The DNA here is from genome assembly GCF_003369695.1 of Bos indicus x Bos taurus. NCBI lineage: Eukaryota > Metazoa > Chordata > Mammalia > Artiodactyla > Bovidae > Bos > Bos indicus x Bos taurus. Next base: position 42,319,428 of record NC_040099.1, read on the forward strand.
ATCTTAGCCACGTCTAGGCATCCAGTTCGGTGATGTCAAGGACATTCGGTTTGTTGTATAACCTTCCTCTTCATCCATCCCAGCCCCCAGTTACTTCCGTTCTGCTTTTGGTCTCCATGGATTTGTCCACTTGAGGTCCCTCTATGTGGGATCGTACGGGGGTTTGTCCTCTGTGACCGGCTCATTTCACTGGGTATAATGTCCTCCAGGTTTGTCCATGTAACAACCTGCATGTGTCAGAATCCCCTTCCTTTTTCAAGGCTGAATCCGATTCCTTTGTATGTCTGGACCACATTTTCTTTATTCAGCCACTGATACACAATGTTGCTTCCGCCTTTGGATTATTGTGAATCGTGCTGATGTGAATATGGGTGAACAGATTCCTCTTTGAGGCCCTGACTTCAGTTCTTTAGGGTATAAACCAGAAGCAGGGTGCCAGGTCCTAAGTGAATTCTTTTCCGAAGCAATTACATCATTTTACATTCCCACCAGCAGTGCACTGGGGTTCCGGTTTCTCTACGTCCTCACCAAGACTCTCATTTTCCGCTAGTCTTGATAGTGCATGCTAAGTCGCTTCAGCCCTGACCCTATGGACTGTAGCCCAGCATCCTCCTCTGTCCATGGGATTCTCCAGGCAAGAATACTGGACTGGGTTGCCATGCCTTCCTCCAGGGTATATTCCCCACCTAAGAATCGAACCTGGGTCTCTCATGTCTCCTGCATTGCAGGTGGGGTTCTTTACCGCTGAGTCACTGGGGAAGCCGGGTCTTGATAGTACCCATCCTAATTGGGCAAGGTGGTACCAGCCTTTCTTTTTGACATCAAGTGTCCAGGACAGGTGGTATGGAATAAGATGTAACAGGATTTTCAAAGGGCCTTCAGATCACAGCTGAAATACTTAGGCCTGGCTCTACCATCAGCCCACACAAGCGTGCACTGGTGAGAACAGGCGGGCACACACGCCCCCAGGCACCCTCGGGTACCCTGGTTACAGGGTACGGGGCCCCGGGGGAGGCAAAGGCTGTGCGTTTGCACTGCCCTCTTGGACACCATCTCTTCCCACCTTGTGTCTGGGCTGCAGAACCACGACCATGCCTGCGTCGCCTGCCGCATCATCCACCGCTCAGATGAGCACCGGCCGCCCCTGCTGCCCCCCAAGGCGGACCTAACTGTGGGGCTGCACGGCGAGTGGGTGAGCCAGCGCTGCGAGGTGCGGCCCGAGGTCCTCTTCCTGACGCGCCACTTCATCTTCCACGACAACAACCATAGCTGGGAGGGGCACTACTATCACTACTCGGACCCCGTGTGCAAGCACCCCACCTTCACCCTCTACGCTAGGGGTCGCTACAGCCGTGGCGTGCACTCCGCCAGGGTCCTGGGCGGCACAGAGTTCGTGTTCAAAGGTAGGGCCCGCCCCGCCCCGGAGCTGATGTCATGGGGGCGGTCTGGGGGCGTGCCTGGAGGCGGAGCCAGGGCACAGGGCATCTTCTCTGCAGGGATGCTGGGGAGGAGACCTCCAGCCTCCAGGGCATCATTCACTGCGGCCCCTGGGCTGTGGTCAGTGGCGCCTCTGGTGCCCCAATGTTTCCCCGTCTGGCCCTGGAGAAGATGCCACCCACTGGCAGGTGGGAGGTCGGAGGCCTGCAGGCAGGTGAAGGGTGACACCGCCAGGCCGCTGTCAGCCAGGGGGTCCTATGGGCTCTGTTTCTAGACTTGTGTGAGCTTGTGCATCTTTTTAGGCAGGCGTCCACCCTGTCATGGACAAATAAGACAGTGGTGTGACCCCTCCCATGACAGCATCCCAGGGTTCAGTCCATTTATTATGAAGTGTATCTGACAATGCAGATAAGCCCCCCGGGGCACCTGAGCCCTATAGGGAGGAAGCTAGGCTCCAGGGAGAATGGGCCTTCCATGGTGGTAGCCCAGAGAACAACCCTCTGGGTCTAAGACCCCCCACAGCTCTTGTGTGTACACAGAATATGGCCCCTGAGAGGGGCTTGAAGTTGGTTGGGGTTTCCCTTTAATGGATTTAAGCATATTTTTCTTGCTTGCCACCTAATTAACCTTAGTCGCCCAATTCACAGGCCAGTATTAATTTGCATGACTGCTCGCTCATATAGGTGTGTGACACCAAAACTACTTAAAAACCTCAAAATCTATTCGTAAAAACAAATTCCAGTTTTTGTTGACGATGGTGTCCATCCCAATGAGTGGGGTCCCCAGAGACCACTCCGCGGGGACAGTCTGGCTTCCTAGGACAGGCTGGGTCAGCCGCTCTGTGGGCTCAGCATGGACAGCGGATGGGCTGGACCTCCCCTGGTGGTCCCTGCAGGGTGCCGGGGGTGGCCACTGGTCACGTCCACACGTGATACTCTTTCCATCTGAGAGTCCCTCCTGTGGGCCATGGTCTGCGGGGTGGGCTGACAGCAGGGGCCTGGGGCGTGGTGCCACCAGCAGCCGCGCGTCAGGGAGCCATCTTGTCTCCTTGGCAGTGAACCACATGAAGGTCACCCCCATGGACGCGGCCACGGCTTCGCTCCTCAACGTCTTCAGCGGGAACGAGTGTGGGGCCGAGGGCTCCTGGCAGGTGGGCGTCCAGCAGGATGTGACCCACACCAATGGCTGCGTGGCCCTGGGCATCAGGCTGCCTCACACAGAGTACGAGATCTTCAAGATGGAGCGGGACACACGCGGCCGCTACCTGCTGTTCAACGGCCAGAGACCCAGCGACGGCTCCAGCCCGGACCGGCCCGAGAAGAGAGCCACGTCCTACCAGATGCCCCTGGTGCAGTGCGCCTCGTCGGCGCCCAGGCCTGAGGACTTCTCCGAGGACCCCGGGGGGCATGGGCACCGCAGCCGGGCCCCCGGGAGCAGCCCAGGTCCCCTGCTGCTGGCCGGGCTCACCGGCCTCTGGACTCTGTCACCCTGGCTCGGCCTCGGCTAGAAGTGCCAAGGGTGTGGTTTTTTTTTTTCTCACACCAGGATGCCTTACAATTTACAGACTTTCTTTATAAAAGAAGAGACACTTCTTCCTCAGATGCACTTGAGCAGCTGAGAATGGTGCTCCTACCCGCCCGCCACCCCCACCCCCCCAACCCGCCCAGCCTGAGTCATGAGCTGTTTGAAGAGTCAGCTTTGAACTCCATCCAGTCGGGTCCCGGGCCTGGGCGTCCTCACCATATAATTGCACTTTAAGACCGCAGAGGGTTTCGGGCGAGCGTGTTGGCAGAGGCAGCAGGGCAAGAGCTCCACCATCTTCTCTTCTTCCTTTCCATCATTGTGCGTTTTGGGGTGGAGCTCTGGCTTCAGCTTTTCCTGCTGCTTCTCTGTGGCTGCTTCCTGCTCCTGTGAACCTGCTTTGCTCTCTGAGTTCCCAGCAAGGGATGCAGAGCAGAGTTGGTTGGGACTGTGATCCAGACATTTTTTTTTTTACATAAAGAAGAGACAGGGAGCAGGAAAAGACATGGGTGTAAGGGAACAACCGTGCCAGCCTTTCCGCAGAAAGAGAACGAATCCACACTTTCAGATGTTGATAAGTATCTGTAATTAAAGTTTCAGAGTCATTTAAACAATGGTCATTTTAGCTTGTTGGGAAAGGAGGTGCTGGTCTGTGCTGGTCCCCGGTTGGCTACCAGATGCTCATCACTCTTACTGCCCAGGCACGGGGTGGGGCGGTGCGGATCAGCACCCTTCCCACTGCAGACGGACAGGAGCCACGGTTCAGGGAGAATGACCCGAGTGACGCGGTGCCTGTTTGGTCTGGCCTCTCTGGGGGACCTTGTCCTGGCTCACGTGGCGCCTGGAGCTTTACTCTGTCATCTCTGCTGCTTCAAAGACTAAGACTCAGAGACCACATGTGGGCGCCATGGCCCTGGCTGTCCAGAGGAGGCAGTGGGGGCGTCCTAGCCGGGTCCCCAGAGACCATTCACCCTGCTCAGGGTTCAGGCCGGGCTGACCCAGCTCTGTCACTGCAGAGAGTCTCAGGGCATCGTCGACAGAGTCTGTGAGGGTGCACAAGTTGCTGTGGCTTATTAGGAAATATGCCCTCTGAACACCGAAGGTGGTGGCCAGGAGAGACCCATGGAGGGAAGCGTGAGTCACCGAGAGAAAGCCTGGACATAACTAGAGCCTGGCATGCAAACCATGATTGAGGTCAAGAGTGCAAACCATGACTGAGGTCAAGAGTCCCACCTGTACTTAAGAGCTGCCTTTATGAGACGCTGTGGTGATAAGTTATAAGGGGACATGGGGGACCACAGTGCTGTGTCTTTAGGTGATATTTTACATTGCGGTTGAGGGGGCTTATTCCAATGAAAGTACTAACTTAATGTCTGCCCAGTTTAATAAACAGAGATGTCAGAGATAGTCCCACAATATACATTTTACCTGTGGATCTATTTAATTAACACTAATGCTGTCTTTAAAGGATATAATAAAATTATGTAAAAAAACAAAACAAAACAATGTTCACTACAGAATACCTCTGTGATTTACCATAAAAATGTTGGCTTTATAGTCACTCAGCTGGGCTCAGCTGTTCATACTTAAAAGTACACTCCATGTGTGTATACACACACACATATATACATACCCATATATATGCACATATACCCCAATACACAGGTTTTAATGTGTATATAGTGTGTGATATGTATGTGTCTTAGGGACAAGATGACATTCATGTGGTCTTGTCACTTTCTGACCCACTACAAATCATAACAGAGAATGACCAGTATAATTTATTCACAAATTATCATCAGTTGGATTTGTGCCTGTCACTCACCATCTCACCCACATACTTCACGTCCTAAAACTAAGCTGCCCGCGTAGCCTACAAAGATTGTCTTATTTTAAGAGATTCTCTATCACCTTGAAGAAACACAGTGGTCTGTCTTTTAACAGTCATTCTGTTTCAAGAATTGGAAATTTTAACTTAAGGCCAAGGTGCTGTTTCTGAGGAAGGAATGGCTGACTCTAGAATAGTCCATAAAAGCTGAAAATACTCCATAATCTGCACTCAGGCGCTGGCCAGTCTACCCTGAAGTTAAAAGCTGGTCATATTTGTAGCTCCAAGATTGGGACAGGCAGGGCATGAACACTGGCTGGCTCTCCTCGGCGTCGCTGGCCTCTGGAACTGGACGTCTCGTCCTGGGCAGCAGGCTGGTCACAGGCAGCTCAGAGAGCTGCTTCTTGGTCAGCAATACAATTTGAGTGTGACCTGGGCTTCAGACTGTATAAAATCCAAGTTGACCCAGGACTCAAGAAGGAGCTTTTAGGGTCCCAGTGTCCCCAGTACAGACATGACAAGCACCACTGTCCGTCCAGGGCCCAGCATCCAGCACTGCCAGGATTGTCCATCCCGAATGGTCCATCAAAGGGTTCCCAGGCCTAGCCGCCCTTCTGAGTGACCCCGCGCTTCCCAACACGGAGGAGCCCTGTTCGAAGGGCGGGCAGCCCAGGACCTCGCACACACACACCAGGTGGAAACAGCCTGAGTGCAGGCCTTGTCGCTCCCGGCTGAAGGGAAATCTTGATGACGGTAGAAGCGCAGTTCTCTAGTTCATCAACTCTAAACATCCTCCTGAAAACAGCGATGATGTTCATAGCCATCCACACAAACCCTGTGATGTTCTGTTGCGAATGGTACGTCCCATCCCTATAACACATACTGCTGCTGCTGCTGCAGCTAAGTCACTTCAGTCGTGTCCGACTCTGTGCGACCCCGTAGACGGCAGCCCACCAGGCTCCCCCGTCCCTGGGATTCTCCAGGCAAGAACACTGGAGTGGGTTGCCATTTCCTTCTCCAATGCATGAAAGTGAAAAGTGAAAGTGAAGTCGCTCAGTCATGTCCGACTCTTAGCGACCCCATGGACTGCAGCCCACCAGGCTCCTCCGTCCATGGGATTTTCCAGGCAAGAGTACTGGAGTGGGGTGCCATTGCCTTCTCCGGTATCATACTAGATCCCTGGTATGTATTTTGGAAAATAGAAAAACCAATCCTTAAATGTATGTGGAAACCATAAAGGACCCTGAGTAGCCAAAGCTATCTTGAGAAAGAGCAAAACTAAAGGAATCACATTTCCTGATTTCAGAGTACATTGCAAAGCCACAGTTCAGTGTGGCACTGATACAAAGCCAGATACACAGAACAGAGACCAGAGATAAACCCACACTTCTGCAGTCAGCTGATCTTCTGTTAATACAAGGGTGCCAGGAAGATGCAAGAAGAGTCTCTTCAACAAATGACACTGGAAAGACTGAATATACACATACACTAGACTGAAATTGGACCCTTACACCAGAGACAAAACAAACAAACAAGTCAAAATGGATTCAAGGCTTGAACATAAGGCCTAAAACGGTAAAACTCTTAAGAAGGAAATACGGGGGAAATGTATCACGACATTGGCTTTGGCAGTGATTTCATGGATATAATTCCAAAAGCAAGGCAACAAAATCAAAACTTTAAAAATGGACTACATCAAACCAAAAAGCGTCTGCACAGCAAAGGGGAAAAGTCTAGAGGGAAAAAGAACCCATGGGATGAAAGAACACATGGCAAGCCTTTTATCTGATAAGGGGTTAATCTCCAAAAGGAACTCCTACCACACAACAGCAGCGGGAAAAAAAAAGCAAGAAACTCTCTTTATAAAAATGGTCAAAGGGGGACTCCCCTGGGAGTCCAGCGGTCAAGACTCTGCACTTCCAATGCATGGGTGCAGGTTCAATTCCTGACTGGGGAAAAAGATCCCACATTTCTGGGGGCAAAAAAACACCCAAAACATAAAACAGAAGCAATATTCAATAAAGACTTTAAAAATGGTCCACATTAAAAAAAAAAAATGGGCAAAGGATTTGAATAGACATTTCTCCAAAAAATATTCTATTTTATATTTTCTCTTCTTTGAGTAATTTTGCCATGGAAACAAGTGGATGATGTCAGAAATGGATGGCATAAACATGGAAGTGCAGGCTTCACAAAAGAGCTGGTCAAAGATGAGAAATAGCTCTGATTTCCAAACAAAATTCATTTCAGTAGCCAAGAAAACAGAGTCCTTGGTGCGATAAAGCGCGTTCTCTGAAGAACCCCCTTTGAGTGTGCTCCAGCATGAATGTCTGCCCGCAGCATTCACAACAACCTAGCCAACCTCTGCATTTCCTTATTAGCTTGAAATTAAATAGCAGGAAATAGCCAGGGGCACCAATAACACTGCAGAACCTTGTGCCAACTTCCAGCTGGGTAGACGGCCCTGTGGAGCGAGTTTCTTAATACTTTGAAAAATTCCACTGAAATGAGAGATAACAAACTTGAAAGGCAAGTCCTTTGTGCATCAATAAATCAGACATCAAAGTGATGATTGGGCCAGAGATCTAAAGAAGTCGTGTGTCATTTTCAGCGTAATAAAGCTGTGAATATGAATTCAGATGAGCAGCCTGCCTGGAAATATAGCAAACCATGTGCTCTATTTCTGGAGTGGTCCTTCTCCCCGGGGGGGTGATACAGATTTCGATTCCACGGTATCTTGCACACTTGTTCACTCATCTCATCACATTTCCAGACCACAGAGAGCTGTAAATTACCTTTTCCATTGCAATTCACTCCAAAAGCATTGGAATATTGAAGAAAATGGTGATGATTAAAACAACTAAAAACTCATAGGAGCTCTGTGCAAAATTCTGCCACACAGGCAAACAACTATGAACAAACAAGTTTAAAAACAGTTAATTCATGCTGTCCACCTGAAAGTAACACAACATTGTTAATCAACTATGCTCCAGTATAAAATAAAGAAATGAAATGAAACAGGTATTCAACCTGTTCTTGTTAGGTCCTTGAGGTCCCAGCGTCCTCCTCAGGCTGACTGCATAGTTAACTGCTCCTCGCTGGGGGTCCTGCCACAGCCCCGGGGGGTGCTGGCAGGGCTGTGACTTACATCAGTTACTCTAAGCTTCAGACACTTATTTTGATTATTCTTCACTTATTTTTGCATGACCAACATTAAGTAAACTGATCGTTAGACTATGCCCTGCCACCATTTAGGAATAACAGTGATGTTGCTATAAATAGAGGATTTTATACTCAAAGAAAGTTTTGAATTTGTCTCGTTCCATCATATACTCAACGCAGTGACCCTCCCCTGCCCCCAGCCAGTGTGGTAACTCATGAGGACATCCGGGGTCAGCCTGAAAGTTTCCAGAGTCATTGCTGAAAACGTCAGGGCATGTCATTCCATTTCTGAACACTTATAATTCTTTAAAGATTCTAATATTGGGATGAATATTAGACCCTAGTTCCACCCATGATCCTAACTCTCTCAGAAGGAATTACTCCTTCTCCACTTGACAGGCTTCCAAACAACTGCTCTCCCCAGGTTTCTTCTTTGGTAGAGTTTTGTTCACATTTTCCTAATATGATTTGGACCCTGTGCTGCAAATCACTGCTCCATTCTTTCTTATTCAGTTAAATTTCAGTTTCTATAATTAACAATCTCTAAAAATATTGAATAAAATATCATAGATACAGATGGACCAATGAAAATAATCTTAGCACCACTACTTCCCCTAGTCTAGACCAGCTCTGAAAACAGCTGAAAATGTTAATTGCTCAGTCATGTCTGACTCTTTTGCGACCCCATGGACTGTAGCCCACCAGGCTCCTCTGTCCATGGAATTCTCCAGGCAAGAAAACTGGAGTGGGTTGCCATTCCCTTCTCCAGGGGATCTTCCTGACCAGGGATCGAACTCGGGTCTCCTGCATTGCAGGCAATTCTTTACCATTTGAGCCACCAAGGAACACCAACTCTGGTGGAACCAATATGTTAGTTAGTTTTTTATTTTTTTAAAAAGACATTCATTTTTGTCACTGAGGTCCTTAAATATTTAGAAGTTGAAACTGTCTCTTTTATGGTTTAGAAATGTCAGGACTCAACAAACCATTTGGAGAAGGAAGTGGCAACCCACTCCAGTACTCTTGCCTGGAACATCCCATGGACGGAGGAGCCTGGTAGGCTATAGTCCATGGGGTCGTGAAGAGTCAGATATGACTGAGTGACTTCACTTCTGCTTTTCACTTTCATGCATTGGAAAAGGAAATGGCAACCCATTCCAGTATTCTTGCCTGGAGAAACCCAGGGACGGAGGAGCCTGGTGGGCTGCCGTCTATGGGGTCACACAGCGTCGAACATGACTGAAGCAACTTAGCAGCAGCAGCAGCAGCAACAAACCATTGCTATAAGAATCTTGAGAGGAATCACAGGTTTTTTAAGAAAGAAATAATTTGTGTACGTATTGGTTGTCTATGTCTAGAAGCTATTCCAATGTCTGCTCTACCCCCCACCCCCCTCGCTTCTGGCATCTACGGCCGTCATCAAATGTAATCCACAAAATAACAGATGCTGCATGAAGATACTTGTTAAAATATTTTACCATTGACAGATTCCTTGCTTATCACAAGCTCACAGAAGACACTTAATTGCAGGGCCTGTTTGGGAATCACTGGAGTCACCTCCACTGGGTTTCCTTTCCATGTGGAACCAAAAGCTTCAAGGATTTGACATCTTTCCGGGGGAAGATAAAAGAGGGAACATCACCTTGGTCTGATAGCAAGTGATTGTACTTGGCATAGAGGAGTGGTTATAAAGTTCTATTTTGCTTATCTTAGTGCTTTGTTGTTTATGCTTTTGAAAATCTGTATTCTTGGCTTTGCTCTTACTGCCTTAGCTTAGATTTTACTGCATCAGCTTAGCATGGTTAAATAGTTTGAGTTCTTTGACTTGCAATCAATGTTTCTTTATTTACTTATTTTTATCCCACTTTATTCCAAAAATGAGTCAAGGCAGTTTACGGAAATACCTACAATTCAACGGGACCGAATAGAATATAAAAATAGCTGAGTACATCTGGGCAAACAAAATCGAAGGCTACAAAAATAAGAACAATCCAGATGTGACCTGGTTGTTCTCAGGATGTGCTCACAAATCTTAGCCCCTCTCTAGAGGGGAGCTACAGTTAATGTCAGGCTTTCTAGAAGCCAAAGAGGTAACGTGACAAAATTTCATGTGACTCGAACAAATTAATTACTCAGGAAAAAGAATAACCTTTTCTGGAAGCAGAGAAAGAGAGAGAGATTCTCCTCGGGACACTTGTTCAATAAAGAAGAACCACGCATTCATTCCCCAGTTTATCTAGCACATTACTCCGACTCAGGGCTTCAGAAGCTCCATAATCTTTGCATCCTACCTGCTGAGCTGGGTGCCCCTTTGTGCACTGCTTAGAAGATACTCCAGGTCTGCCCCAAATCTAGTCCCAGTGAGGAAGTCTCTTAAATTTAAACCCCTGGATCCATCTGAAATTACCCTCATGGCCCAGGGATCTTCTGAAAACCTCATTTTCTTATTTGTGTACCTTTGAAGTCTATGGCTTTCATGTTCGATTACTTTGTGAAACACGGGGGTCTTCCCTTCCTGGGCTCTGTGTAGCAAAACTGGACTTTGATCCTTCAGTTAAATCTAAGGAAGAAAAAGGAGTGAAGAAACCTCCCATAAAAGTGAGATGTTATTATGTGCTAATGAAAGGCAGACTGTCTCCTGGTAACAAAAAGTCGTTTTGCCACACAAAGCTGCGTTCCCGTCAAGGACTCTGAATGCTCTGTGCCCAGAGGGGACCCATAATCATGGGATCCCGTTACCAGGTGTGTCAATAAATGCCCAAGCATGCAGTCCTCTCTGCTAAGCTTCAGTTCAGTTCAGTCGCTCAGTCGTGTCCGACTCTTTGTGACCCTATGAACCGCAGCACGCCAGGCCTCCCTGTCCATCACCAACTCCTGGAGTTCACCCAGACTCACGTCCATCGAGTTAGTGATGCCATCCAGCCATCTCATCCTCTGTCATCCCCTTCTCCTCCTGCCCCCAATCCCTCCCAGCATCAGAGTCTTTTCCAATGAGTCAACTCTTCGCATGAGGTGGCCTAAGTACTGAGTTTCAGCTTTAGCATCAGTCCTTCCAAAGAAATCCCAGGGCTGATCTCCTTCAGAATGGACTGGTTGGATCTCCTTGCAGTCCAAGGGACTCTCAAGAGTCTTCTCCAACATCACAGTTCAAAAGCATCAATTCTTTGGTGCTCAGCTTTCTTCACAGTCCAACTCTCACATCCATACATGACCACTGGAAAAACCATAGCCTTGACTAGACGAAACTTTGTTGGCAAAGTAATGTCTCTGCTTTTGAATATGCTATCTAGGTTGGTCATAACTTTCCTTCCAAGGAGTAAGCGTCTTTTAATTTCATGGCTGCAGTCACCATCTGCAGTGATTATCCAAGTTCAAATCCTAGATCTTGAGAGCAAAACCATTTAGTGCGCAACCTCAATGAGAAAGGGTCTGTGTGTGTGTGTGTTTTAATATCCAAGGATGTTCTTGCTTAAACTGCTGTGGGAGGGGGCGATCAGGGGGTCTTCACAGTCCCCACCACAAGGGGGTCTTGATGTGGCCAACCCTGAGGGTCTCCCCTCTCCAGTCCAGTCAGGCCACATCCTTCACCCCAGCTCTCTTACAAGGTGGTTGGCAGTGGAGAATCTTTTTTCCTTTTTTTATCTTCAGGATGCTTCCTGCCCAGACAGTCCCCCCATTCCCAATACATCAACCCTGGGCTTCCCTGTTGGCTCAGACGGTAAAGAATCTACCTGCCAATGCAGGAGACCTGGGTCTGGAAGATCTCCCGGAGAAAGGAATGGCAACCTATTCCAATATTTGTGCCTGGAGAATTCCATGGAATGTAGCCCACCAGGCTCCATTACAGCTGGGCCACATTCCATGGGGTCGCAGAGTCGGACACAACTGAGAGACTAACACTTTAACTGGGTGGTGTTTCTTTCTGAATAGTCAGCTGACTCTCAGATCAGAAACACCAAAGAGAGGATTTTTAGTTTATGTGGGCACCAGTCGCACCCCTGAGCCACCCCGTCACTGATGGGCCTCCTGGCTCTGATCCGAGGATTCCCCTCTCTCTCCCACTTCTCCCTCTTTCTGCAACTCTTCCTTGTTTTCTTGCAGAGAGTTTTTTTAAGTCTTTCAATGCAAGCAACTTCTTCTCTGGGAAATCCTGTTCCTCCTGAGATGTGTGTGTGTGTGTGTGCACATACTTGTGCTTGTGTGTGCATGTCTGTGTTTTGCATCACAAAGTTTTCTCTTTGCCTGTCCCAGGCTTTACTGGGAGGTAAAGTTCCTTCTTGGCTGGATTCCAGCTGATCTCCAGACAGGAGGAGAAGGCAGTGGCCTCTAAATGAGTTCAAAGTGAATTTGAAGCAGCATCTACACAGCCTCCTTGCACTCTGCTCCCGCGTGAGCTGGAATAGAGGTCATCACTAGCAGCCAGCCCAGGACTGCGGGGTGGGTCTGCTTGTTTTTCTGCAACGTTGAGAAGCAGTCGGCCCTCCCCGGACCTGGCTACAATCTAAGAGCTAACCCAAAGTAGACTCTTTCTCTATTTGCAGTCATCCCCCGTTCTCCATTTCCTTCTCCCAATAAATGTGTTTCCTCGCTGCATCATACTTGCAAGAGCCAGTCCCTCTGTGTACACACCACTGACCCATTTGTGCAAACACCGGTCATTCTAAAGAGCAAACTTCACATGGGAAAAACAGCAAAGTTACCCAGATGCTCCTTTCCTCCTAATTATGGCGTTATTATTATTATTCCTCCATCTTTTCCGCTAACTTTGAGGATTCAGGCGGAGCCTGCACCATCTTGAAAGCATCACCTGCCGAGTGCCGGGGCCACGCCCACACCTGAGCACAGGTGGAGCACACAGCGCCCCAGCTGTTTTGGAGGCTGCCTCACCCATTGTTTATCCTGGCCCTTAGGATCTTGTCTCCCTAATGCTTTCCCGAGCTGTTTGAGTTACATCCACGCCCAACCCACCTCCTGGCAGGTTCTGTCTCCCCAGTGAAAGTGAAAGTGTTAGTCGCTCGGTTGTGTCTGTGCCCCACTCTTTGCGACCCGCCAGCTCCTCTGTCCATGGGATTCTCCAGGCAAGAATCTGGAGTGGGTAGCCATTCCCTTTTCCAGGGGATCTTCCTGACCCAGAGATCGAACCCAGGTCTCTGGCATTGCAGGCAGATTCTTTACCGTCTGAGCCACTAGGCTCAGTAGCACTTTCCGTATTTGTCATTTTTTCTAACGTTATTTAACAGCTGTCACTTCTGCTACTGAGGGAGGCCCTTGGCAGAAGGGCCGGGCTGACCGGCCCACACTGTCCACACCTGGATCGCCAGTATTTCACAAACACATGCTGGATTAAGGAGTAAACAGTGAATGTGCCGCCTGGCTCCCCCCACCCACCTTAGAGCCTGGCTTGATTCAAAACTGCCCCAGATGGAATTCAAAGTTACAGAATATTACAGAATTTGAACATCGTGTAAACAGATTTCATCATGGCCTTGGCAATCGGCAGAACCCTGGCTTCAGAAAGCTGTCTTTTGTTTGAGTTCAGAATGTTTGGTTCTGTGTAAAACATCCAGACATTATTTTTAAGATGAATGTTACCCTCATCCTAGGTCTAAAGCTATTGTTGGGAGCAAAGACAGTAACTGTAAGTGCCCTTTGGCACAGGGAACCCAGTGCTTGCCTGAGAAACAGAGAGGGGACCCCTCACCCACGAGGCAGAAGGGGGATCTTGTCTTGGAACTATGTACAGATCATCCTAGCAACACGGTGAAGATCTGTGTCTTTTCTGGTCGGTGCCTGGACAGCAGGGCGGCCCACGCTGGGCCCCGAGGGCCAAGAGCATGGACTCAGTCCCGCTTGACTACAAGCTGGTCCTTGGTGTGGATGGGGGGCAGGGGAAGAGGGACAGGGCAGAAACGGGGCTGTGCTTCCGGTGAGGGCTTCTGTCTACAACCCAAGAGTCTTGGTAAACTGAAAAAGGGAAAGCTTAAGTTGTTATCTCTTTAAAATAAATAAGACATAGAAGATTGTAAGTCAGTAAGAGGGCTGATTTGAGAGTCTATTTGGAATATCAAAGACGAGCCTGTAGTTTAAACTACACTGCCGGCTGGTTGATGCTTATCTAAATTATAGGTCCCGTCTTGGACTTAAGATTCAAAACCACAGAATTTCAATTCTACAGCAATAAATGCTGTAGCTTCTGAAGACAGGCTCTAGAACTGGAGCGTCAGGGCTGCTCCAAGGGGCCTCTGTGTTCAGGCGGGTCCCTGGGGGCTCTTCACACACCCCTGCCTTGGGCATGGGATCATGCTGGGTTCGCCAGGGGTCAGCACAGACCCCTGGAAACAGGGGAGTCAGAGTCGATCATTGCTAATGTGAAACTCTTCCTAGAATCGTCCACAGACCCACTCAGTTCTCACCAGGGTCACAGCTGATCTGCTGGCTCTGAACAGGGCCAGCTCACTTGTCCTTCTGTCCCCAGGGTGACACTTGGTGAGTGGTAGAAAGCCCACCAAGTCCGTAAGAGGCTGCCCTGGAGCATCCTTCCAGAGGTAACAAGGCCGGTGGAGGAGGACCGAGGGGAGCTGGTCCAGAAGCAGGTCAACATGGAGGGCAGGGCTGGGCTTGTGCGCACACGATGGGCAGGCTGTTGGCCCCCAGGGATGGGGGGAGCTGGAAACAGGGAAACCAGAATCGTGGAAAACAAGAAAAGGGTGCAGGTATAGCTGGCAGGAGCTTGCTGTCTGAGTGGTGGCACATCAGCACAGGAACTAAAGCCCAGGTCCCGGCTCTGCAGAGGGTCCTGGAGGCTTGGCTGGCAGTCTTTCCCCTCCACCTTTTTGCTTTTTTGCTTTTGGTTTTTCCTCCCTTTTTCCAAGCAGCTGCAAAGAACCACAGGAAAAGCGTGTCACTCAAAGTTATTTGTCCCAGTTGTGGTGACTTTAACTGCTCTGGAGACTCCAGGTCAGGATCCAGAGGCAGATTGTGAGAAGCTCAAGTCCTCAAGCAAAGACCCTCTCCTGCCCTCCAGGCCTGGCTCCTCTGTTTCCGCTGCCCCTGGGCTGAGCCATCCTCCCCTTCATCCCTTTCCTCCTCCCCACATCCCCTTCCATCCTCCCACCGCCCCACGTTCCCCTCTCTGGGTGGCACAGCATCAGCAGAGCAGACGGAGGGGGAGAGGAAGTGGGTATCCAGCCCCTGGAGTTGCTACATTCTCCTCTGCCCATGGGCACGTGCTGGAGCCTGGTAACTGCAGTACTTAACGGAGGATTTGCAGCCCTGAAGCGCTTGGCCGCCCACGAGGTTCAGCTGCGAGGGATTTCCATGTCCTATGTGCTCTGGGCGGAGAGTCTCAGCCGATGGTTCTGAAAAGCTGTGCGTGGAAAAAGCATGGGAATGACAGGAATGACAGAGGCTGCTATGGACAGAGCGCGCAGCGTGTCAGCCCCGAGTCACAAGCTTTGGACCGTCAGCTGTAAAAGTGACTGGCTTACAGGCCGGGTTGTTGGTGGGCTTGTCCACCGCGGCTCAGCAAATGGTCTCAAAGCTCGGGGGCTGAGAACAAAAGGCTATGGATGTCTTTCTCCATGGTGTGGACTGGATCCTGGGTGGGGCACATGGGGGGCCCCCCTCTCTCTGCTTCATGACATCTGGGATCTGCCCTGCAGTGACTGCCAGTGGGTGGGAAGAGCTCCATGGGCCCCTCACCGTGAGCTCAGGCTTAGACTGCCCGGGGCTCCCAGGACCACAGGAGGTGGGCGCTGGAACCGCCCCTCCTCCAACTCTACTGTCCACACAGTCACAGGACCACCTGGGGGCAGCCTAGGAACAGACCCCACCTCTCACTGGGACAGGTGTCCAAGATTTGGTTGCTACTCTGAATCCACCACAGTATTATTCCCATTTTACAGAAGAGGAAACCAAGGCTCAAGAAGCCAAATGATTTCTGTCTTATAAGAAACACAGCCGAGGCCAGAAAGGATGATGAACCCCAGGCCTGCTCTTCCCAGGATATAGCCCAGCTTCCTCATCCTGCAGACCTGATTCAAGATGGGACTTGGTGAGGGGCTGACAGCTCTCCACAGGGTTTGGAATAAAGCTAAGCAAATCATTTTGCCACCGTCCTTTATACTGTGTATTACTCCCTGAAGAGGCCCCTTCTGTCTGGTAAACAGCTGCAGAATCTACAATTTCCATTCTATTTGAGAGGTTGTTCAAGGTAAAAGAGGTGGAAAAAATACCGAGGAGTAAAATCACCAATTTAGATGAGCGCTACCTGGCTCAGGGCAGGTTTCTATCCTCAGAGGAGAGAAATGTATTTACATTTATGAGAGGAGCCGGGTCCAGTGGGAACCTCGTGTTATTATTAGACTTCCTCTTGAGAAGGATTTGTAAATGAGAACGTAACTTGCTATTTTAGTATTTTGTTTTTCAGGGAAGAAAAACCCTTTGCAAAAACAAATTTAAAAGGAAAAACTTATCCATTTAGAGCACTTGTTTATTTTCTTATTTGCCAGGCTAAATCCATCTTCTTTCATCTTTGATTTCACTGGGGACTGAGGAGGATGAGGGCTTTTCTTCCTTTTTCTGAATCTGAAAGGACTCTTCACATTCTAGCAGGATTGAATCCTTTGGCATCTGCGGCCCTTCTGCTTGCCTGGTTCTCCGGCGGAGCTGCGGGCAGCAGCGCCACTCAGCGGTCAGATAGGGAAGGGCAGGCAGGGGGCGTTGGGGGACCTGGGCGGGGGAGGTGGTGGATGTGGCCACGGCCCCTCTTTGAACCTTTTCTCATTTTTTAGTGAGCGGCCTATCATAGTGCTGCTATTCTATCTCCTTAGCTACCGAAAATCCCGCGAAAACGGGTCTTTCAGCTGTTTTTGCAATCCCAGTGCAACTGTGGGCTTGACATTTCCACGTTTGAGTCAAATCTCCTATGGTACATATTTATGAGTACTTTCTTAGCTTCTCTGTTAACATGTATTCACTGTTCATCACACAAGTAGCTGGAAGTTGTATTTAAGAGAGAGATGTGTTCTTGAAGATTTTCAAACATAATTCAAACTTTGGCTAGTTCTAGGCAGATCTCAGGAAGGTGTGTGGGCTCACTGGTGCCCTCTCTTCCTGGAAGGGCCAGACGGCCCCTCCCTATCCACAGGCTGCCAGCTTCCTAGCTTTACCAGCTGTGCTCCTGGGCCGGACTGACCCTGGCTCAGGCCTTCACTGGGCAGGTCACCTGCCTGAGGAGGTAACCACGCCCACCTGGGCAGGTGCGCTTTCCCAGGTCCCTCCTTCTGTTCTGTTCCTCCTCCTTGGCCGCCACAACCACCACCCCCGCTGTTTATTTATCATGTCTCTACTCCTGGATCACACTTGCCACCTCCCTGGGGGTGGGGTACAACCTGGAGCATCCACTCCACAAAGATTTGTTGAGGAATGCCTAAAGAGCAAACAGGATAAACCCAAGTGGCATCTGCTTCTTCCCAACACCATTACGTTGAGGGCTTCTGGAGGAATTTTTCATTTGGAAGATGCATGTTATTTTTTTAAAAACTTCATAGAAAAAAAGTCAAGTGTTAATATTGTAAATTGTATTATTTCAAATTTCTTAATTGACATTTGCACAAAATACAGCCACATGAATATATTCTTGCAAGAGAGTTAAACTATTATAATTTAAGGCTAAAGTCCTTTTTACAAATACACCTATGGGATGTGGTATTAAAAAGAGACTTTTCACAGAGTGGAACTAGATCACCTCCAAGCAGTCCAACAAAATATAGAGTAGGACCCACCAAGCCAAGTCAGTAGGCGGTTTTATTCCCTTTGATGCTTTTGAACTGTGGTGTTGGAGAAGACTCTTGAGAGTCCCTTGGACTGCAAGGAGATCCAACCAGTCCATTCTGAAGGAGATCAGCCCTGGGATTTCTTTGGAAGGAATGATGCTAAAGCTGAAACTCCAGTACTTTGGCCACCTCATGCGAAGAGTTGACTCATTGGAAAAGACTCTGATGCTGGGAGGGATTGGGGGCAGGAGGAGAAGGGGACGACAGAGGATGAGATGGCTGGATGACATCACTGACTCGATGGACGTGAGTCTGGGTGAACTCCGGGAGTTGGTGATGGACAGGGAGGCCTGGCGTGCTGCGATTCATGGGGTCGCAAAGAGTCAGACACAACTGAGCGACTGATCTGATCTGATCTGATTCAAAGGGAACAAGGGACTTCCCTGGTGGTCAGTGGTTAAGACACCGAGCTTCCAGTGCAGGGGGAACAGGTGCAATCTCTGATTAGGGAACTAAGATCCTGCATGCCACGCTGTGCAGATTTTTCTCTGTCTTGAGTGATGCTCATCAAGAGGACTGTGCTGGTTCAAGCACCTGCGAAAGTGACTTATTGTTGGACATCAATACTGTAGATCTTCCCAGCTCTACTGCACTCAGAGCTCTTGGGCAGCACTGCATAACTTACCTACAACATAGTGAGGGCATCGCTTTTATGTGGAAAGTCCAATAAGAAAGCAAAACCGAATTTGACCCTGTCATCCAAAGTCATCTCTTTTGTTTGGGAACTTCCAGGTTGTAAAAGTACGTGCAGGTGGTGCCACCTGGTGTTCTTAGGCAGAATTGCAGGACACACAGCCCACAGGCCTCTGACTGCAGAGCCTGAGAGAGACAGGTGGGAGAGAGCCACTTGACAGCCTTCAATCAAACCTAGTAAACTCTCAAGTCCAACTTTCAAATTATTAGTGAAATTTCAAAAAAGCTCCATATGTAGTAAAGTGCACTGTGATTTTTTCTTTAAAAACATTTGGAAATCTATAATCCGTCCATGCACCCAAATGGGCGTAATGTGAGTTATTATTAATACAGTACAGTTGACCCTTAAACAACATGGGATGAATTGTGTGGGTCCACTTATATGCGGGTTGCTCAGTAAATATATTGTGAAATTTGGGGGGGATTTTCAACAATTTGAAAAGCTTACAGATGAACTGCATGGACTAGAAATATTGAAAAAATTAAAAGTGTATCATGAATGTATAAGATATCTGTAGACACTATTCTCCCCTTATATAGGTATAAGGGGAGTGATATTTAATATAAAATTAATGATGTTATTTTCTTACTGCCTTATAGTTTTATTTTCAAAAAAGCACATGACTGTACAGTATGCTTGTCCTGTAATTGAAGAAAAAGCCTATCATCAACAGATGAGTATTATTTAAAAGTATAACAATGCTCCTATTATTGTATTATTAATATAATACTGTATGCCATAAAAGTTTTAAAACAATTCACTCATGAGTATGTAGGCTGGGTTACCAAGCAGCAATTGTATGGATGCTGCTGCTGCTGCAAGTCGCTTCAGTCATGTCCAACTCTGTGCGACCCCATAGACGGCAGCCCATCAGGCTCCCCCATCTTTGGGATTCTCCAGGCAAGAACACTGGAGTGGGTTGCCATTTCCTTCTCCAATGCATGAAAGTTAAAAGTGAAAGTGAAGTCACTCAGTCGTGTCCAACTCTTAGCGACCCCATGGACTGCAGCCTACCAGGCTCCTCCATCCATGGGATTTTCCAGGCAAGAGTACTGGAGTGGGGTGCCATTGCCTTCTCCGATGGATGATGCTAGGCGACCATAAAACATCCGTATTTCTGCTTCTTCGTTATCAACACATCAATTATTATCCTGTTAACTCTTTCGACCCCATGGACTGTAGACTGCCAGGCTCCTCTATCCATGGAATTCTCCAGGCAAGAATACTGGAGTGGGTTGCCATTCCCTTCTCCAGGGCATCTTCCTGACCCAGGGACAGAACCTGTGTCTCCTACATCACAGGCAGGTTCTTTTCCATCTGAGCCACCAGGGAAACCCCCAAATAAATATGAATTTCTTTTTTGCATTAGCTTTTCATCTTTGACATCCAGTGTTAGTAATACTTGTAACAACTACAGCACTTATACCACATGAGACAATTTTGATGTAGGTTTTCGTGGTCTTATCATTTAGCTGCTAGGTCCTGTCTGACTCTTTTGTGACCCCATGGACCAGGTTCCTCTGTCCAGTGGGATTTCCCAGGCAAGAATACGGGAGTGGGTTGCCATTTTGCTCCTCCAGGGCATCTTCCTGACCCAGGGATCAAACCTGCGTCTGGGTGGATTCTTTACCACAGAGGCACCAGGGAAGCCCCGTTTGATGTAGGTCCTGACAGACGATTCATCTTGCAAACAGACCAGGTAAAGTTATGTCAGTAAATACAGCATAGGACTGTAAGTGTATTTTCTCTTCCTTTTGATTTTCTTAATAGTATTTTCTTTTCTCTAGCTCACTTTATTATAAGAATCGAGTACATAATACATATAACATACAAAATATGTTAACTGTTTATGTTTCCGGTAAGGTCTCTAGTCAACAGTGTTTATTTGCTAATTTTTATTAAACAAGAAGAGTCGGAAGGTAGGGAGACAGGAAGATTCTGTTGGGAGTTCTGAGGGGGTTGGGGTGTGAACAGCCATCCAGGTGAGTGGGCGCGCGGCGTGACCGGGAAAATGCAGAGTCGCTCCGCAGCTCTAGAGGCCTCCTGGAGGTTTGTGAGCAGTAATTAGGTGGCAGTCGTGTCAGCACCTGCTTTGTTTTCCTCCAGTCCCTTCAACTCCCTTCCGGAGTCGCTGGGGGGCGCTGGGGGTTCCCCAGACGAGGAGAAAGGAGGCGCAGAGGGCGGGGGGTGGGGTGCCGGGACCCCGGAGAAGCTAGTGATTGAGCCCAGAATTCACGCTGGGTAAAGGGGGACGCTAACAAGAGCAGCGGGAAGGGAACGGAGAGTTCGGCGAAGGTGAAGAATTGTCGGAGCTGCAAGGGCAGCAAGAGGTAAAGGGCTGCCTGAACTGACCCGAGAGGCACAGTGCCTAGCTACTGGTTACCAGTGACTAGCGAGGTCCGGGTGTGGCTCCGGGACCGGTATCTAGATGGTGGGTGGAGACGGAGAGGAAGCAAGGGCCTCGCGGGAGTCACCTGCGGACGCTGGAACCACCGTGAGTCGTGGGTCGGCAGCTGGTTTGCTAGTATTTCTGCGAAACCCTCGCCCCTGACTTTAGCCGGCTCGCACCGATGAGCATAGGCCCGTGGTTACCGGACAGTGACCCGGATGGACAGTCAGGTTGGCAGATTGACTGACAGACGTTTGGCGGAGATGTAGAGCGAATGATCCAGACTGTTCGGGCAGAAGAACGAAAGGAACAGATCGCAGCGCCCACGCGCGTTCTAGGGAGAGGGAGGCGTGGGGCCCGGCCTGTCGCACTCTCTGCCGACCTGCCGTGGTTAGAACCGCACCTGATACATAACAGGTGCTCAACACACCTGAGCTCAACCCCGGCAATGGATGCCCGAACCTCCTTCTCTATCCACTGCGCCTGCGCGAGAGCCTCGCGTGCGACCATTCCGCGCGCTCTGCGCCTGCACAACGTCTGCCTGCATAGCGCCTGCGCGGCTGCCGGGCCGCTTCGCTGCGCTAGGTTTGAGCCCTGCGAGCCCCGGTAGCACGGCGGCGGCGCCATCCCGGCCTCCTCGGCGTTCCCACGCCCACTCGGCGGGCTCTCGGCCTCCACGTCAGGGCCGCGCCGCGGAGATGGCGGCTCAGAAGATAAACGAGGGGCTGGAACACCTGGCCAAAGCAGAGAAATAGTGAGTGAGGGGCTCAGCGCGGCCTTGGGCGAGCGCCGGGGTCGGCGCCTCCTAGGCCAGTCTGAGTCAGCACCGGGTTGGGGGCGCTGCCGCGGGGGCGGAGCCGGGCGGGCGGGGTGGGGTCGCCGCGCCCCGGAAGCGCTGCCCTCCGCCGCCGGAAGTGGTCGTGCCTGGAGTAGTGGGGGCGCCGACGGGTCCGAGTACATCTCTCTGCATCTTCGAGCGGATGCTCCTGGTTCCTGTCTCGTTGGGCAGCTACCTGGCCCAACTATGTTTTAAAATCTCTAGCTTTTCTCAAGTGTAGCAACAAGACGACTTAATGGATATGTCTTGTCTTTGGTGGGATTTTAAAAGTTATGTTATGGTGGACATTGGGGCTTCCCAGGTAACTCAATGATAAAGAATCCATCTGACAGGGCTGGAGACGGGGTTTCGATCCCTGGGTCAGGAAGATCCCCTGGATAAGGGAATGGCAATCCACTCCGGTGTTCTTGCCTGGAAAATCCAATCGACAGAGGAACCTGGCCGGCTACAGTCTATGGGGTCACAGAGAGTCGGACACGACTGAGCGCGCGCGCACACACACACGGTGGAAAACATAACGAGGACCTCGGGGTAGGGGTGGAGATTAGAATTTTGCTTTATTGCGATGCTTTCTCAGTTTTGTGGATTAGAGTAGACAGGCTGCATTTTAACCATTTAAGCTTGAGAGTTGTTTACAAATTTGAATCTTACAGCAGAATTACACAAACATAAACTTTATATTTATTTGGCCAAGTTAAAAGGAACACAAGAAAGGGTGGACGTCTGCAGGCTATAGGGGCTTCCCCCTCTCTCAGTTAAGGTGCCCCCTCCCCGATTCCGTGGCTTTCACTAACTGAATTCAGAATTTAAGACGGTATTTATTTAGCAATTCTTATGCACACCCAAGTTTGACAGTCACAGGGTTAGTTTAAGCTGTAACTCGGAAGTTACAGAAAGCATCACGGAAAGGACAAGGAGATGTGGCCTCGGGATTGGTCGTCCTGTGGTCCTGGAGAGCAGCTGCTCTCGTTCTCCAGTCCTGCTGTCCTCCTCCTGTTGCCCTGCCCTCTCTGGTGGCCCGTCCTGGCCACTGCAGCTCATTGCAGCCTTCCTGCTGCCGCCCTCTGTCGCTCTGAGAGTTTGTCTTCAGCAGTCTTCTGGCTTCGCTCTGCAGTCTCCTTGGAGCATCTTAACTGGGCGCTGGTGTGGCCCGTCGATGGCTCAGGTCATCTGTGCCTCTGCCGAGCTGCAGTCTCAGGAATCCAGCCACTCACTGCGGTGCCTCGACTGTCCCAGTCATCTGTGCCTCTGCTGAGCTGCAGTCTCAGGAATCCAGCCGCTCACTGCGGTGCCTCGACTGTCCCAGTCATCTGTGCCTCTGCTGAGCTGCAGTCTCGGGAATCCAGCAGCTCACTGCGGTGCCTCGACTGTCCCAGGCTTTAGTGCGCCACAGGGCTTGTTACACCCTGGATGCTGCTGATGGTACCCTGTTTCCGGTTCAGCAGGGCCGGGGCAGGCTTAACAATTCATACATTTCTAGCGAGCTAGCAGCAAATACTGGCACTGCTCGTCTGGGGACCAGGCAGTGATTACCTCAACTCTCCTTGGATGTTATGTAGACATTTCAGAAGGGGGAGACTGTGTCTGTGACAGTGGGAGGGAAAGGGATGAAGTGTGTAGTTACCAGGAAATTTGGACGGAGGTAGACTAATGGAGACTTTCCAGTTGATGGTTTCCCTCCCTCTCTATTTACAGACCTACAAGGTCCTTACAAGCAGGGTTCTGACTTAAGAATGTGGTTGGTAACTTCTGTTAACTGTATCTTCCTTTCATTTAGCCTGAAAACTGGTTTTTTGAAATGGAAGCCGGATTATGACAGCGCCGCTTCTGAGTATGGAAAAGCAGGTATTTGTGACAGTTGCCCTGCCACCCGCAGTGTGTTATGTTGATCTTGGCATAATTCTCACTCTTAGTGCTTCCTATAGCATCTTAGTTGTTAGAAAAAAACAGCCAAAGACCTGCCCAGACTCTGTGCTTTTCTAGGTGCTGTTTGCAGGTGTCTCGAGTGCCGAGTTGCAAACCTAGCTGCCTCCCTCGCCCATGAGGGCAGAATGTGGGGTGGGCGCAGCTGTGGGCTTTCAGCATCATTAGTGTGTTCTTGAACTGCAGTCAGTTCATACTATATACTTCCAGGAGTTTTGTCATACTTTTCTCCCAGCTGTTTCTGAATAAAGACTTTTTTGGTTCACTTTGTAAAGCACGTAAGCCTCATTCTCAGCAGTTGTGCACGGCGCGTGTTAGACTCTTATTCTTTACAGCCTTGCTTGGAGATGTGCTGATAGGTTTTTATCCAATGTTAAGTTTATAGGCATATTTTAATATCTTTATTTGCGTATAAGATAAAAGCATCCTGAAATTTCCAACAGAAAGAGAACTTATTAAGAATTCAGCATTTTCAGTTATGGAATGACAGCTTTCAGCGTATCTCTGATGATTTTGGATATAAAGCATAGTACAATTTTGAAATAGGCTGAACACATTTTATTGTGTGTTTCTGCAGTGGTTGTGATCACATGTGGTAGCCTTGGGTAGAAACCACCTAAGAAATCTGCTTTTGGCAGACTTTAGTTTCAGTATATCACCAGGAAGAAAGAAGTCAGGAAAATTGAAACTAATCAGCGCAATGTAGGATATAGTTTCTAGAGAATAATTATTAAAATAATTACAGATTCACATGTTACATGGGTTTTATGGACACTTCATACAAGAATGTTTTTGTAACTGGAGAGCATGACATTTTGCAGATCTCCTCCATGAGAGAAATTTAACATGGAACTGTTATATATGCATTTGAGACCATTTCTGCTTTCAGAAATAAGTACTTCAAGTCAGATTTTCCCGTTAAAACATTGTTTGTTTTCTTTAAGGGTTTATGCAAGATACATTTCATCAGTAAAGTTTTATGACAGCAAAATGTAGAAATTCAGGGATGAAATGGTTTGTTGTTTATTTTCAGCATTTTATTAAAGATAATTTTAAGAGTGTTTTTAGCAAGTGATGTTTTCTTAAAGCAGTATACTTTTCACTTATTTGTAAGCAACACTTCATGAGCTTTCCAAAGTCTATAAGATAGTATTTAAAGATTGTGCTAAAAAAGATTATAAAAATATTGAGTGTGCTTATTGGACTTCAGTTTCAAAATAATTTAAACGATAGAATAAGCTTTAACTGAGTACTGTTTCTGTTGTTAACTGTGAAACTGGTGAGGGAAGGAGCTGTCTTTGTGACGCCGCCTGTTGTTTGCGTTGTTGCTTGATTGATGTGATCTAGGTTCCTCAAAGTGTACGTGCTGGTGTTAGAAAGACTTAAAAAAAAACTTTTGAAAATACTTGTAGATTATTGATAATCAAAAAAGTTATAAGAAAATGGCTTAGAAAAAAGTAGTATTTATAGTTTTATGAAATTTCCTAAGTATTTGATTAAGTGTTAAGTTTATATTCTAATACCTTACTTATCATACAGATTTCGGTAGTGATTCATTTGAGGTTTTTTTTTTTTAAATGATGGAAATAGAAAAATCTGTTTTTATTTTCCTCTATTTCAGCTGTTGCTTTTAAGAATGCCAAGCAGTTTGAGCAAGCAAAAGACGCCTGCCTGAAGGAAGCTGTGGCCCATGAGAACAACAGGGCGTATCTTTTCACCCTTTGGAAATGGTTATGAGTTTGCTGCCTTTTGGGTACAGTGCTGTTAGCTTAGAAGCCTCTTAGAGCAACTCTGCATGTCTGAACTCTGAAGGTGATTTATGGAGACTTGATCGTGATCCACACTGCTTTGCAGAGCTGCCTTTGAGAGTTTATTGATTCTGGATTTGCTCGATGATGGTTTTACTTGGGATGAAATGAGGGAGATGGAAGAGACAGGCGCTGAAAAGCAAAGAGGTGGTGCAGGTAGACAGAGTGGCCGCTGTATAACTATTTTCAAAGTGTAGTCTTCCTTGGGTATTTGAAATAAAATTTTTAAGTAGTTGAAAACAAATTTTCCTGAGGTATTTTATAATCTTACTGACTAAAAAATGTTTTACCTCACATGTAAGTAATGGTTATAGTAGTCTTGCATTTTTAGTAAAACATCAGGTTAATGCATAATAGAAGTAGCTTAAAAATCTGTGTGGTGTCTTGTCAGTGTTTTTGTCAGTTGCATAGTTTTTATGTAATTGCCTGACATCCTCAGGCATTAAATGACCTCTTTACCTGGTTGACTCCGGGAGATGGTGATGGACAGGGAGGCCTGGCGTGCTGCGATTCATGGGGTCGCAAAGAGTCGGACACGAATGAGCGACTGAACTGACTGAAACTGACTTACCTGCTTTGTGGGGTTTGCCTTTTTGAACAGATTGGAGCAGTGATTTAGTTAGCCTTGCTTTTTAAAATAATGGATCTTTAGAAACTGTTTTTTTTTTTTTTTTCCCTTAATTGTGCGTTATTACATCTATTCAGCCTTTTTCATGCTGCCAAGTAAGTAAATTTCTTCTATGTGTTCATGTATTTGTAGGTTATTATGTTTTAAGTGTTGCTGCTTTCCCTTAGGTCAGTAAATTTTTCCTAGTTATAAGCCCAGAAATAGTGCATTCATGTGTACTGCTGTAAATAAAATAGTGCTTTATATTTGTTTCAGTCTTCACCTGAACCTTAAAGATGAAGTCACTCCTCACTAAGATATTCAGTGTTTAAATCACCATCATATTTTTAGAACCATTTTGTTTAGTAACCTGTGAAAAAGCAAGTGAGTTAGAAACCCTGTTTTTCCCCTCTTTCTTAATATAGCTACTGGTGCCTGTTCAGAGAAGCAGAAAATTTTCTTTTGCTTCTGAGGAGAAAAAAATATTTGTTTCAAAACTTGGATTTAGGTTTGTCAGGTAGAAAGTCATTTAGCTTCTGTGAGCAATCAGTTAATTTTGCATTGGCAAAGAGAATTCTCTTTACCTTAGATGCCTGCTGTTTCTAAGGCATTGTTGCCCACATAGATAAATGGAAGAAAAATTTTGTTGTGTCGTAACAAGGGCCTAAAGTAAGTATGTATTGCCTGAGCCAGTTTAGACTGATGCAACTTCTCGTATCTGGTAGGGGGTTTCTCCTCCCTTCAGGATCTCATCTGAGAACTTGTATTCTCTCTGCAGAGCATACGAGCAAGCCGGCATGATGCTGAAGGTCAGTGACGTTGGGGTACATCTGCCCTGTAGGTAAAATGAGTTACAGTGTGTAGTCTTAAGGACGAGACCACCAAGTGTGATGTCCTCAACGATTTGTCAGCTTAGTGAAGGATGAATGGGCAGGTTTGAAAACAAGCCATGCAAGGTCAGCATGGAGACACAGCACGTCAGCCTAGAGTAGATAACACCTGTAAACTTTACACCTTGCTTTTTCATGATTTTTTCCAGTTTTTAAAAAAGGTTTGGATTGGGGATGCTAGATGTATGGCTCATGTGATGCTGAGACTCAGTTTACTAGTAAGATATGTAGAGTTACTCTGTTGACGGCACTCAGAGTAAGAGGGCTGCAAGCACAAGTGCACACAGGGGGATGGCTGAAATGGAGGAGGCAGGCCTGGACGTGCCGGGGGTGGGGAGAAATGCAGCTTCCAGGAGGGGGTAGGTCCCCACAGCTGCCACTCTGCCCCGCTCGCCAGTGCCGTGTGGGGGCATGAGCCTGCTGATGCTTTTGATATTTTAATATATGAAGCCACCAACAGATCTTCTGTGGACGTGTCTGATTATGAGATGTGAATGGTTAAAGCGCAGTGACCTTGGAAATGAGACCCAGCCCTCGGGCTCCTGGTTTGTGGCCTGGTTTGCACAGGCCTTGTGTATAGCAGGCACTCATGAGTATTCCAGGAACTGTAGCTGCTCAGGAAACACTGAAGAGCAAGTGGGCTTCTCCGTTTGCGTAGTTTCTCTGAAACCCTGTGAAGGACTGGGCTCTGCAGGATCAATTGGTGTGTTTCTGGTTTGGCTGAAGGAAGCCTGATGGGGAGGGTGACCTTGCGAAGGCGTTTCATTTTCAGTATGTGTATTGTGTCTTGTTTTGGGTCTTTTGCCTTCTTCAGTTTCAGATTGTTAACTCTATATTTCTTAATTCATGCATTTACTGCTTTGTGCCCTATTGTATGGCTAAAGGAGATGCAGAAACTCCCGGAGGCTGTTCAGCTGATCGAGAAGGCCAGCATGATGTACCTGGAGAATGGCACCCCGGACACGGCCGCCATGGCCCTGGAGCGGGCTGGGAAGTGAGTGTGGACAGGGGCTCCGCCTGGGAGTCTTTTTGTTTTGATGAAGTCCGGTGCAAACAAGTTTTCTGTTTCATGTATAAGTCAGATATTCTTATTTCATTTAGGCTGATAGAGAATGTAGATCCAGAAAAGGCTGTGCAGTTATATCAGCAGACAGCCAATGTGTTTGAAGTAAGTGAATTTGTTTCCTCTACGTAGACTTAGAATCTTTAGTTTCGTGAGAAACACAGCGGCTACTTTGAAAGCTCCCCTGAGCTCACAAGTGAGCTTTTCTTCTGGGAGCATTGAGATGGGTTCTAGTGGCTTTGGTGTCACTGCCCCCGCTTCCCCTCCCCCATCCCCTCCCCCTATCCAGTGCGGTTACTTTTTAATCAAATCATTGTTGGGGGAGGAGAAAAATTCCTGCCTTAAAGCCGCCCACACACTCTTCTCTTGGATCCACAGAATGAAGAGCGCCTGCGGCAGGCTGTCGAACTCCTGGGGAAAGCCTCCCGGCTGCTGGTGCGTGGGCGCAGGTACGTCTCACACCTCTGTGCTCCTGTGACCTGTGACCTCCAGGCCATGTTTAGGCAAGGGCTTGTTGATCGTTTGGGTGCAACCTGGGGCGCACCAGGCCCATAAGACAGCAGCACATTGGGTTAAACATTGAAAGATCCACTGCTGCTCTAAGTGCCGTCCCAACATGCGTTGGGGCCTTGTTGGTTAAGACCTGGCTCGGCTGCTCTATGGCTGTCTGGTCTCTTACCTGGGGAGGGGAGGTCGCAATGTCTCTGGGGGACAAGTATCTGTAGTGCTCACCCAGGAACGTGGACAGGTTCCTGACAGCCGGACAGTGTCATCACAAAGGTTGTTTACTGTTTTATCCTTCAGACTTAGGACCCACAGCATGAGTAGCTGGATCCCAGATAACTAGGATCCTGTGGAATTTCCCTGTTTTTTACTTCACTGCAGTTTAAGCTTAGTAACCTATCTCCATTATTAATAAAGTTGTGCAGAGGAGAGTGTGTGCGAGTGGACAGAAGAAGGTGACTGTTGAGGATCGTGGTGTCGAGCAGGACGTTTGCTCACCTCTCCCTGTCTGCCCACTCTGTGGCCCCCTGGCCCCAGTCACTGCCTGTTTTGGGCCCCAGGAGCTGTCAGGGCCTGATGAGGCTGGGGTGGGCACTCGAGGGTGCAGACACGGTGGGGGTCGTCCTTACAGCAGCCAGTGCTCCTGGGGCGTCTGCACGGACTTCCAGGGAAGGAGAGGGCTCTGCGATGGTGGAGTCAGGCCTGTCTCTCCAGGGCTTCTCACAGCTGCTCTCAGAGCAGCTAGTTGAATCTGATGGATGCTCATTATTGGATGGTCCTTACAGACCCGACTGCCATATGAAGCAGCCTGTCCTGAAGTCCTCTCGCTCTGTCTGCTGGGGGTCGAGGAGGGAAAGTCAGA
Organism: Bos indicus x Bos taurus; assembly: GCF_003369695.1. Taxonomy (NCBI): domain Eukaryota; kingdom Metazoa; phylum Chordata; class Mammalia; order Artiodactyla; family Bovidae; genus Bos; species Bos indicus x Bos taurus. The sequence goes on from NC_040099.1 coordinate 42,348,790, forward strand.
TGCAGTAGTTACACCGACTGCATGGAGCTCTCGGAGGGCACGGGGCAGTGGCTAACGGGCCCGATGCCACCTTCATTTCTCTAGAACCTGTGATGTCAGACACATCACACCATGGTCTCTGCTGTGGGGCACTTAGACCTGCCTTGTTCAGCATTTCTTGTTTTGTTTTCAGGTTTGATGAGGCGGCAATCTCTATTCAGAAAGAAAAAAACATTTATAAGGAAATTGAGAATTATCCAACTTGTTATAAGGTATGCTTTCAAAGTGCTTAGTTTTGGCTTTTCCTTGAATCATATTGATGTAACTATGCCTGAAACTGTGTTCCCATGAACATTTGTTAATTTTTTAAAATGATACCTTCTGGACTTCTGTTTTTGGCTGAGATGGAGTGATCCTACTGTTGCCTCTCCCTGCTGGTCAACAGCCAGCACTGCTGGGCAGAGCACAGGAGACAGTGCCCTGAGGACTCTGAGCATTGAGCGGGTGTGAAGGCTTCTGACTTCATATCCCCTCTTCCTCTTAGCTTCAAGAGAGGCACCCCCCATCTTCTAAACAGAGGGTCTGGGGAAGAGGCCCCCATAGAAACCCTGTCTCTCTAGCTGGAGGAGCTAGGGAAAGGGGCCCAGAGAGGAGGGCTGCAGGAGGGGGCTCCCGAGTGTGTGTGCATGTGTGTTTCGGGGGTTCGCCAGGCCCAGAGCAGAGGGGCTGAACTAAGACCAGAGCCGCTGCCCAGGAAGCAGACCGAATGTGTGGCCTGAGCCTGGGCTGGTGGGCGGGTCGGTGCAGGGGCCAGGGGCCAGTGACTGGACAGAGGGAGCCAGGAAGACGTGACGGTTGTCAGAGAAGAGACCCAGGTGTTGGCGTCAGCATATCTAGACCATAAAGTGGCTGTGACAGCTGCTCCATGCGACCAAGGGCAGCACTGGTGGAGTTGTAGATAGAGGGGCTGGTTTAATAGAAACTATAAATGAACGAAATGAGAGTTTTAGAGCTGAAACAGAAGGTCTGAAACACAGTGGTGGATGGGCTTCATCTGAAAATGGAGATGAATGTCAGATGCAAACCAAGTTACGTTCCAGGTGTCGTGGAGTCGACTCCGCGTGGATGTGAACCTGGCCTAACCCCTCTTCTGTTTCAGAAAACAATCGCCCAGGTCTTGGTGCACCTGCACAGAAACGACTATGTGGCGGCCGAGCGCTGTGTCCGCGAGAGCTACAGGTGAGGCCCGGCCGTGCGCCTGCTCTGCTGGAACGGGTGCCCTGCCTTCAGAGGCGGGGCTTTTGTTTTCTGTGAAGTTCAGGACAGGGCGAGTACATGGCGAGCCTTTCAGCTTTTGCAGCAGGGTTTTTATGAGTTGGGTTCTTGGCTGTGTTTCTCTCCTGGTGCTTCTGTGGAAGTGAGTGACTTGAGTAATTTTGTGATATTTGCCATATAAGAAAAAAAGAGGAAGTCCTCAGGTGTATGTTTCAGGAAGGTCAGGATAAGGGGTTTCCTCACAGGTGATGTTTAAACTGAGCAGCCTGAGGCCAGGCCCCCCGACACTGGGCCCCAGGTCCTCTGCTGGTAACCATCCTGGGTGTGATCTGCGCTTGTACGTGGTCAGACCTGTGCTTGGGGGTGGGTGTGCAAGGCCCAGCACCCATGTGCGTGTCCCGGCAGCATCCCCGGCTTCAATGGCAGCGAGGACTGCGCTGCCCTGGAGCAGCTCCTGGAGGGCTACGACCAGCAAGACCAGGACCAGGTGGCCGAGGTGTGCAACTCGCCGCTGTTCAAGTACATGGACAACGATGTAAGTGCCCACCCTGCCCCCTGCCCTGCCCTCCTGTCCCCTTCCCTGAGGCCGATGCTCAGAGAGGAGGCTCGCAGGGTGCACGTTGAGCAGGTATACTGTGGGGACACCCCCTGCTCGGTCTGCGGGTCCCCCTCCAGGTCACTGACTGAGTGAGTTTCTGTCAGGCTCACGGGGTCTTGGGGCCCCTCAGGCAGTGGCCACACTGGTCGAGCCCCCGCCCTGCGGCCCAGCAGTGTTGGGTTTTATGGCGGTATTTCCCTCTGAGTGGTGTCCAGGTTTCCAGGGGGCAGAGACCAGGACCTGGCGCACAGGTGAGAGCTGTGGTATCGAAGGTCAGGCCCAGACGTCCAGTCTGAGCTGCGCTTTGTCATTGACAGTACGCAAAGCTGGGCCTGAGCCTGGTGGTCCCAGGAGGCGGCGTCAAGAAGAAGGCAGCAGCTCCCCCACAGGCCAAGCCTGAAGGCACCGCTGCCCCCGCCGCTGAGGAGGAGGAGGATGAGTACGCAGGGGGGCTGTGCTAGGCTCGGCCCTGCCTGCATGACTCACCCCCGGACTCCACGGAGGACAGCCAGACTCACAGGGTCCTGGCTCTGATGCTGTAAGACAAGTCTTGTTCCTGGTTCCCGGACCACTGCCCTGCCCGCTGCCTGGAAGCATTTCCTTTCTTTCCCTGACAAGAGCTCTTCTCAGACACCAGCAGGAATTAATAGAGAAACATCCCATCATGTCATAGTGTAGTTGATTTTAAAATTGGCAAACCCATTTCTCGACAGACTTGTTCTAAACAAAAGGGGTCACACGCATGGGCAGTCTTTGCTCTTGGGCTCGTGTCATTTGTTAGAGAAATTGTTTGCATTTTATTTCGTAATTGCTGCTAAAAGTGAAGTTTACTGGTTAAACAAAGTAATATTGTAAACATTTGTTTTCATAAGGAGATTTATGCCCTGTGATAATTAGAGACACTTAAGTTATTAAACCCTCAGATGGAGTGTGGGCCAGGAGGCTGTTCTGAGCCTTACGACGTTACTTCTCCCAGAACAAGACGCACCTGGAGGGTCGTGTGGGTACCTGAACGTTTTGACGGTGGCGTGTCCCAGGGGCCCTGTGCACGTCTGCAGTTCTCCCTGGACCGTGGGCATTCCCTCCTGAAGCTCAGCGACGGTCTCCTCACCTGCCAGGCTGTTGGCTGGCCTCAGTCCCACAGACCTGTCCTCTCCCTGAGGACCTCGGCTCAACGTGGAGGCGCTCTCCGTAAACCTCCCGCGTGTGGCTAAGAGAGCAGGACTGGCTTCACAGGTGGGGTGCTGATGTGTGGTTCCTTCCCAGCCTCTCCTGATGGGTTGTCTTCAAGGTGTTCTTTGCCTGAGCTCAGCCCTCTCTCCTGGTGGGAAGAAGCCCAGACCCTGCAGTGCAGCTGATGCCACCCACCTGGCCTCCTGGGCTCGGGTCTGCTGGCTTCTCGGGGACATAGAGGTGGTATCATGGGAGGTCAAGGTCACCCTGAGCTCTGGGAGAGTCCAGGGAGTGTCCTTGCAGGGGTGGGTGGGTGGTAGATGGACTCTTTCTGGAAGGTCCGGGTCAGAACACTAACGAACATCCTCCTCGAGTGCCCCCCACCCCCAACCTGGCACCCACATGGTCTGTGGGCAGTGGCTCCTTCCAGCCCTTGTTTGGGGACACTGGTTTCAGTAGCGTCTGTGCTCAGTGACGTGTTAATAGTGCACACTTGTCCTTGCTGCTGTGCCCTCCACATCCAGCCACCCTCCAGGAGTCACCTTAACGTGCATTTGAGCTCATTCACAGCCATCCCAGCAGATTCGGCCACACCTAGAAGATGCTCTCAACTGCATTGTGTAGACTGTTATCCAGTGCAGCCTTGGAAGAAAGGCTTCACTTCTACTCTTTTCCTTCACAATAATAGAACAAAAATGCGTACTGAGCCAGGGGTCCTGCAGGGCTTGGGGGCTTGGGGAGTGGGCCTCCCAGTGCAGGGGGCTGGAACCCGGGCATCCCTGACTACCACCACCCCACCCCACGGGTTATGGTGTGTACGGGGCAGGTGGCTGTTCCCCTGACATCAGGGGGGGCTTCCTGTCTGGGGTCTGGCGAGAAGTGTCTCCTCTTCCTGCTCACAGAAGCTGTTCTCCTTGGGGGTGCTCAGGAGCAGGGAGTGGTGGTCACAGCAGGGAAAGGTGTTCTGAGCTCATGTGGTCCCTTTCCTGGAGAGGGTCCACGTGCACGTTCTCAGAGCCCAGCAGTCCCTGTGCTGTCCTGTGTGAGTGAACCAGTCTGCAGAGTCTAATATATTGAACTTAACTGTACATATGCAGCGTGTGGTATTTGTGTATGAAACTGTGCTTTATTCCTGTTTTTTTTTCCAGCTTTGATGAATAATATTAAATGTTATGGAAATGCCGATTATTGCTTCTATGGGAAGATAATTACAAAAATAAAATCTGAAACCATGCAAGTGTGGTTGTTCTTTTTATTATATTTTATGCTTGACTTGTTTCCTTTTTCCAAAGATACGTCCTCAGCTACTGCCAGGCGCCCAACTGTGCCAGACGGCACACTGCTAGACAGCAGTGTGTGTTCTGTTAAGTGGTGCTCCTGGGGGTCCTGAGGCCCCATCTGGAGGATACTGTGAACTCTGGGAGCTTTTCAGAGTGCCCGTCACCAGTGACTGTCAGACCGTGCTCTCTGGCCTCGGGGAGGTGGGAGCCTTCAGCACACTTCAGTATACCAGGAGAGTAATTCTTTCATTAAGTGAGGAGGTAAGAAAACCAAAGTGAAGAGGTTGGCATTTAATACCTGGTGTGCACTTTGGTTACCTGTGGATTCACATGATATCGCTCAGATGTTCCCTGAGTGCGGATTGTGGAAGCCCTCTATGTAATGCGGGCCCTGCCCTCCTGAGGGTGGGGTTCGGTGGGAGGATTTGACCCCATGACGGAAGTTGGGGTGAGATCCTGCAGGACACCTTGAGGGCGGGGGTAGCCACAGGTGAGCAGGCAGGGCGGGGAAAGTCCAGGGGAGATGGGGAGGTGGGGCCCCTCACAGCCGAGGCTCCGAGGCCCAAGGCCTCGCCAGGGCCCCATCACACTTCCACTTCGATTACAAAACACAAAGATGAAACTCTTAAAGAATTCTGGGTGCCCCAGGAACGCCCTTCAGAGCACAGGCACCTCTGGGCGCTGGCCCTGTGCTGCCACGAAGGTCTCCGACTCCAGACCCCGCCACCTGAGCCTAGGTGTGAACGGTGCCTCCTGCAGCAGCAGTTCTCCTGTTTGGACATGCGACCTACCCGCCACCCCTACCCCACGACACTCCTCCGTCCTGGGGCAGCTACCCCGGGGCCTGGGGTCTAGTTCTGGGTTCATTACGGATGGGGGCCGGGGTTGATCCTTCCACTCCGACGCCCGGGTGCCTCTCAGCTCTGTCCTGCCACCCACCACCGAGAAAACCGTGTTTCTCCTGCGGGTGCTGATCTAGCTTCTCACTGAGCTGGGGGGTTGGGGAGGGTGGTCCCCTTGGAGGCGGGGCAGACACAGCGTGGGAGCGGAGCAGAGAGTTACGAGAAACCAGACTGAGTTTACAGCGGGAAGGCTGCTGTGGTGGGAGGGGCAGTAAGCAAGTGGCCATCGGCCCCCACAGCGCCCCCACCCGCCCCAGACGGTGAGCCCTGAGGGGACTCGGGGTCGGGAGCACAGATGGTGCACATCGGACGGATGGTCTCTGAGCCCGGGTTCTCGAATCTTCCCACATACAGGGAAGCAGAGGTCTGGTCCTCTGGGTGCGTGTGAGTCACTCAGTTGTGTCCGACTCTGCTACCACATGGACTGTAGCCCACCAGGCTCCTCTGTCCGTGGGGACTTTTCCAGGCAAGAATACTGGAGTGGGTTGCCAGTTCCTTCTCCAGGGAATCTTCCTGGCCCAGGGATCGAACCCACGGACCAAACCCAGGTCTCCGGCAGCTCCCGCATGGCAGGTGGGTCCTTTACCACTGAGCCACCTGGGAAACCCCCTGGTTTTCTTAACAGCAATCCTTTGCTGTTCTGACTACCTGGTCTTTGTGACAAACACCTCCCCACGCCCAGCTAGCTATAACCTGGCTCCCCCATTCACTCCTCAGAGCAGACCCTCAAAGCTGCCTGAGGAGCTGCCTCTGGACTTGAAGTCCGCAAAAACTCAGCTGAATAAAATGTAATTCTCAGCTTTTAGGTTGTTTGTTTGTTTGTTTTTTCAGGGAACAACCTTTATTGTGGGCTGTCCCCTCTCCCTTTCCTTTATTTTTGGCTTAATAACTTAGGTTCGTGAATCTGCCTGAAATACCTAGTTTCTTACGAGGACCTTTAGCATTTTTTTGTCAGTGTCTTATGAACATTTTTAAAATCAGTTGTAGAGCTGCGCAGGTCATGCAAGATTAAAAGTCTAGCAAATCATCACTTTATTTCTATGATTCCTGCACTTTTCACCTGAATTTGTGTGCGCTTCAGAATATGAGTGTGTCAAATTCATCTCATTTACTATATGTCACTTATAGACCTTACGATAATGACTGCTTTTCAAATATGTTCTACCCTATTCTTATTTGCACTCTAAAATGAGAATGTGAATAAGCCTTCAGAGAAGTGAAATAAAGATGCTGATTTTAATAATGTAGGTTTGTTAAGGAAAGTCTCCGCTCAAGGGCTCAGCCCAGCACCCGAGTTTCCTGACCACCAGGTGGCGCTGTGGAACGGGTTCAGGACCGCCTCAGCGGGACCAGCTGCAGGGTCACTGCTGATGGACACAGAACGGACCGCAGGATGGGTGACACTTGTCTGAACAGCCGATTGGATGAACACATGAGTGCGCGCACTCACAGACACAGGCTTTATCAACCCTGTTTGTTGTGTCTGCCTGCTCTTACTCGTCCTGCCCTATGTCACACCTGACGCTGAGTGGTGGACAAGGACCAGCTGGGCCTCTGGGGTCTCCGCTCAGCTTTGACCTGGCCCACCTGCCGCATTTGGGGGGGACTGGGGAGTGTTACTGGCATTGTAGTTCAGCCAGCTGCCTGTAGGTGCTGGTAGCGCCCCAGCACTGGGATGAATAAGCAATGTCTCCATGAGCGTGGGCACGGGGTGCTGTCCCTCGTCAGGAACCAAGACCATCCCTCTGCCCCCATCCCCCAGCACCAGGTGATGTCAGAGTAGCAGCAGCCCTGCCTCCAAGCCTGCTGCCCCAAGGTAGCCACATGGAACTGTTAAAGTGGACACAAAGGAAATAAAATTCATTTATTTGATCACACTGTCATGTCTGAGATGCTGGGTGGCCCTGTGTGTCCCTGGCCACAGAAAGCCCCTTGGACAGCGCTGGTCTGGGTGCCTGGCGGGTGTCGGTGAGTCGGATGGGGTGGGGGAGACTCAGGCAGGAATCACACCCGGAGGACATTTCCACACCAGTGGGCAAGGCCCAGTGGTAGTTTGGCAGGTACCAGGCGGCAGAATCCAGGAGGTTCACAGAGAGGCTAGGCTGAGTTTTTAATTCCACGGCTCAGATCCCTCACTTCCAAAAGAAAACAGTGGTGCCTCCAGGAAACAGCAGAGGAGACGCTGGTGTCATCCAGCCAGCAGCAGGTGGGATGGGAGGCGTGACTATGTGCACTCCTGGTGTTTCCTCTGGACCGGCTCAGTGCCCGGGGCTGAAACGCCCACCTGTCTGCTGCCCACTGGCCCCCAGGGGCCCGGCCCGGCTACAGAGGGTGAGGGCGTTTCCACCCTGGATGGAGCTCTGCTTCCCTCCTTGGGGTTTTGTTTTATGGAAATTATGTAATTTTCAGTGCTAAAAAAGCACAGCGAGCAACCCCAAAAGTACAAAGAATAAAATAATTCTCTTCAATCTCGTCTTCAGAAACAAGCATTTCCTCCACGACCATCACTCCAGGCCTCTGGACAAACTGGGAAAGGGACCAGCAGGTACGAATTCTCTACAGGACAGGCTCCTAGTTACTATTTGTAAATGAAACTGTGACACTTAATCTTCATGGAATTTAGTGAGAGAGAAGGAAAGCTAAAGAAATTTTTGAAATTCAGATGTGTTTCTTTATAAGATATGTATTTCTAAAAGATCTCACATTTAAAATACATTGGATTGTTTATACTTCCACATGTAACTATTTCAAATTTTGACATTTTCTGTCAGTTCCCTGCTCTGGAGTATAGGAAAATTAGCACCACCCAGACCCTTTTTTCTTAATATTTTTCTGATCCTATTATTAATTTTCTGTGTTTGAGGTTTGTAACATTGATATCTTCTTCTTTAACTACAATCCCTGGTTTTTTTTTGTCTGAAAAACTTACTCTTAAATTTATATTTAAATGCTTCAGAACTTACCACCACTAATTTTAAACCATCATTTTTCCTTTTTTTTTTTTTTACAAATGATTTTGACTCATCCCTTATTAACTAAATTTCTCTTTTTCCAAGAAAGGCTCATGGATTTCTTGAATTATTGCCTACACAGTGGCATCTGCTTTGTGTCTTTTTACTTTATGTACAACTTGGCTAAGGTTGACCCTTCAGGGTGACCCTTCCCCTAGGAACCTAGTGGATGGACCTGAACTTCTGCTCATACGATGAATTACCATGACTTTTTCTGATGTTAAGCCCACTTGATCAGGAATTTTGTTAGTGCACTGCTGAATTGGATTTGCTAAATTGTGTTGAAGGTTTCTGTGTCTGAGTCTGTGAAGGTCTTTCTCTAACTTTCGTTTCTTGAAGCATCTGTGATGATGTTGGAATCAGGGTAACATGGGCCTTGAACTGAGGATTCTTCTTTCCTCTACTTTCTAAGAGACTTTACGTAGGGATTGGTATTTCTTTTTAAATTTTTGCTACAATTCACAAGTGAATTCATCTTGCCTGGAGTTTTCTTTCTGGGAAAGTTTTCAATTATGAATTCAATTTATTAATTGGCATAGAACATTTCTGGGGGGGGTTGAAAATTTTATTTGAAGCCAGTTTTTGTAATCCTTATCTTAAAAGGATTTTTTCCATTTTCTGTAAGTTGTAAAATGACCTACATTTTTTCATAATATGTAACCTCTTTATCCTTTCAACGTCTGGAAAAGCTGGACTGATGTCCCTTCCTGTGGTTCATCTCCTGGGTCATTCTCACCAGGAGCCCACAGAGCAGTGCCAAGCCCACGCACCTTCCCCGTGGCCCTGGTGGCCCACCGCCGCCCCCAGCCTCAGCGTCTCTGCAGAGCCAACCTGAGCCTGGCGCTCACTCTGGCTGGACCCCAGTGTGGGCAGCAGCCCAGCCAGAGTCCCACATGACTGCTATCTGCAGGGCCCCTCTGCCCCTTCTGCATGGGGGTTTTGTTTTCAGGACACTCGCTGACACCACAGGGTCTCTCCTCATTTTTCTGGCTGTTTTATATTTTCTGATTCTTTGTTTTATGGCGGGGGCGGGGGTGGGTAGTTGATATGCTTTCTGGGTTTCTTGCCCCAAGGGCGATACAGGGCAGAGGCTGCTTGTCATCAGTGGCTTCAGACACAGGGTGGTGCTCAGCAATGAACCATCTGCAAGGCTCATTAATATTTCACTGCTTTGCATCAGCCCGGTGCCCCAGCAGCATCGCTCGTGACTGAGTAGAGCTCTGTGTGGCTCCCTGAGCATCCTTAGCGTTTCAGGAAGGCCCAGCCCTGGCGCACTCAGTGTATGTGCTGGCGGCCTCCGAGGGCAGGCTCCGGGCAGCCCCTTCGGGGTGGGGAGGGGCAGGCACACAGCTTGGCCAAGCCGTCAGCCAGCCAGTCAAAGGCACTGGAATCCAGAGAGTTATCCCAGAACTTTCCACAGCTCAACCCGCCTCTGTTCTCATAAAGTCTTCCTACGCGGAGATGGAACAACATGATGGATGTAAAATTTTCCCTGAAAGAAGCTTGCCGTGATGGAGGTGGTACCAACAATCTAAACAGATGAACACATCAGAGAAAACAGCGAGGAGATGGAAACGAGTTTTATTTGGTGGGATCTTAAGTGTCTACACTTGCACACCTGGAGGTCTGTGTCCTGGGAAGGAGTGAGGGCCTGGGTGCTGCGGGCACACTGGGGCAGGCCCAGCAGTCCAGGCATCGGGTCAGTCCAGGTGTTCCAGGCTCCATACCAGATGGTGTTTTTCCCTGGTGACCCACGCACCCCCCAGGCCCTCCCTTCTCCTTTCGCACTTGTCTGGCCTCCAGACACCATCCACCCTTCACAGAAGTTCAAGGCAACACACCCCTTCCCTTAGGGCTGCTCCATTTGGGCTTCTCTCTAATGCAAATGTAGGGGTTTTTTTTGCAAAATAATTTCCAGTCTAATCCAGTGGGGGTGGGGCAATGGGGGTGTGATTTCGCCTGGGGTCTTAGAACCTCCTTGGTGTCACTGAGCCCACACCAAGTGAGGACTCACTGCCCCCTCTAGGGTAGAGCCCAGGCTTAGGCCCCCAGCCATGCCACACTTACTATCATTTACTAGTGAGGCTGCCCAGACATTTCCAGTGGTAGGTTACCACTTGGTTCCCAGCCTAGAGACGTCCCTTGTCAGCCATCAGTTTTATAAGGCTGCACAGATTCTTCACTTTTCCCCATAAGCTTGACCTAGTTTTCCCATCAGGCATTTGACCAACACCTGAGAAAGTTAAGTACTCAGGAAGGGAAGCTCAGGGATGCGGGTATGGACCTTCCTTCTCAGGGCTTTCGCCTCTCAGTTGCTTTTGACGCCTGGGGACAGGCATCCTGTCATGGGGGTAGGGGGATGAAACGTTGGATCCAGATAGGGTAGATGCCGGCTCAGCCGGAGGGCTGGCAGGGTTCACATTTATGCAGAGTCTTCTGCCTGGAATCAGGACCGCTCAGCTCTGCAGGCATCTCCAGAGCACCTCTCAGGACCAGGATGGGGAGGCTGAGTCCTTCAGCCTGGCTGACATCAGCATCACCCTGAAGGTTTACACTTGATAGATCTTCGTCCACAGCCCCCAAGTCTGAGTTGTGGCATCGTGTGAGGTCCAGAAGTCTGTCTTTTTTAAAGGGAACTGGAGGCATCTCTGAATATTACTCCACATCAGGGATCTGTGGCTTGGATGCCCTGTCCCCAAGTAGAGCTCCATGACACGAGCTGGGATGCCTCTCCCACCAGGTTGCGGCTCGTCGCTGAGTGAAGGTTACAGTCAGGAGCTGGGACTTTGCTCACCTGGCTGGATGGACAGGCTTCCCAGCCAGTCTTGGACCTGCGTGACTTCTCCAGCTTCACTCGAGCTTCTGCTCTGGGTTTTGGGGACACCCTTCATGCTTCTGAGACACGTGTTAGCTGTGTACAGCCAGACTGGCCGAGACTTGTGTGAAATGCTTTTGAAATTCAATCATTATGGGCACCCCTGTGGGTCTTACTGATTTTGGGACTCTCTATTTTAAAAAATGAGGCCCAATCGGAACCTTGGTGTGGAGTGGAATTCACACCTGAAGGAGCAGAAGGCCCTGAGAAGACGCCTCGAGCCGCTTCCCTGAAGTGGCCTCGGTTCCTCCTGGGCAAAGAGTCGGGGACAGGTGAGAACTCAGCTCTCTCTGTTACTTAGAAGGTGAGAGGGTTTAATCCATGCTCTTTCATTCCTGGGCTTTAAATTGATGTACTATTTTAACTTTCGTTTCTCCCTGGAAAAAATTGTGAAAGGAGGCTGGCATTTAAAGCTGGATATTTCCATGTTAGTGTTTTGCTTTGATATCTCAATGTTGTCATCTTATTTCTCTGCAGAGCCTCACAGACGTGACACTGGACAAACTGCTGGGACCACAGTGTTTGATGGAAACAGAATAAAGGCTAGAAGTTTGGACTTAGGTGTGGTGTAGTGTAGAAACCACTGAACTGATGGAGTCTCAGAGCCACTTCAGAGTCTTCTGGGGACAAAGTCTAGACTGACCAGTGGAGTCCCATGAGGATGCTGGTGTTGGAGAATGGGCTCAGGGCAGTTGGGGGTCTCCAGGCTGGCTTCCCCCCACCTAGGGGAACAGCCACAGTATGAAATACAGTGAAAGTCGCTCAGTCGTGCCTGATTCTTTGCAACCCCATGGACTATAAGGTCCATGGAATTCTCCAGGCCAGAATACTGGAGTGGGCCGCCTTTCCCTTCTCCAGGGGATCTTTCCAATCCAGGGATCGAACCCAGGTCTCCCACATTGCAGGCAGATTTTTTACCAACTGAGCCGCAAGAGGAAGCCACATGCTGGGCTAATCAGGGGCTAATGACTGAACTAAGGGGTTTAAAGAAGAAGGACTGGGAGGCTCTTCTCGCTTTCCTGCGTAGGTTTTTCCACAGGGAGGAACAGCATCACCCAAGCATTCCAGGTCTCTTCCCACTTTCATATTCACGCCCCTCACTGAGCTTTTATCAACATTACAGGTGGCTTTTTTTATTGAAACCATTCTGTAGAGCAGTTTGGGGTTCACAGCAGAAGTCCGAGGTAGGTAAGAGATTCCCAATAAGCCTTGACCCCACACATGCCGTTACCAACATCCCCCACCAGACGGGACACTTGTTATAAGTGAGGGCCTGACACAGACATGTCATTGTCACCCAAAGGCCACACATAGTTCACAGTACAGTTCGCTCTCAGTGTGGGACATTCTATGTGTCTGGACACATTTCTGACGATAGGTATCCATCCGCCTGGTATCATACAATATATTCACTCCCCTACAAATCTCTGTGCTCCGCCTGTTCACCCCTCCCTCCCCCTCATCCCCTGACAACCACCAATTGTCTTACTGTCCCTACAGTTCTGCCTTTTCCAGAACATCATATAGTTGGAAGCCCACAGTGTGTAGCCTTTTCAGATTGTGTTCTTTCACTTGAGTAAAATGCGTATACATTCCCTTCATGTCTTTTCATGTCCTGAGAGCTCATTTCTTTTTCGTGCTGAATAACAATATTCCATCATTTAGGTTCTAACGTAGTGTATTTATCTGATCGTCTACCAAAGGGCACCTTGGCTTCTGAGATTTTGGCAATTGTGAATAAAGCATCCAGATGCTGGGCCTTCACGGGGCACCAGCTCACTACACCCCCAGGGCCGGGGCCAGCCTCACGGCTCTCTGCCTGGTTCTCCCTCTTCACTGGCCAGGAGGGCCACCGCCCAGGCCCTTGGGGACAAGATGTCTCCAGAGAACACATTTTAAGGGACACGCGTCCATCATTCTCCGGGCAGGGCCTGGTGCTTATTTGTGGCTGAGGATGTGGCTGGTTACAGCCTGCTGACCCCTTCTTGTTGTCAGATAATCCAGCTGAATGGGGTGGTGACGGGCTGGGCTGGGGTCCCAGCAGCCACCTCCTTCTCTGGGTGAGTCCCCCTCCAACACAGGCAGGACGGGGCCTTCTACATCTCTGTGTCCTTCTGTGTCCTCCCTCCTCCACACTCGAGGCTCTTTCTTGAACAATGGGACTTGTCTTCCATCCCGGAGTCCTTGACCTCTGTGCCTATGAGAGGGAGTCCTTCTCCCCTCCTCCCTAAATGTGCCGTACACTCTCTCTCCAGATCCCCTGCTGATGTCTTTAAAAGAAAGAATTCACAACCAGGAACGTGCAGAAAGGCTGAGAGGTCCCTGAGTGCTTGGAATTTATTGCCATGATGACAAGCATTTACCCTAAGTCGGGAGCAGGGGGCAGTAGGCTCCAGGTGTTCACAGCGGAGGGGCAGGTCTGCACTGATTCTCCAGAAGACACTGGGCATCGTTTGAACTCTGATACCTTTTAAAGACTCTGTATTCACTGTAATGGTTTCCTCCTGGGAAGGTTATTTTTTACCAGTTGCTTCTGCTTTTATTAATCCCCCTGAGCACACACATGAGAAAACCGACAATACAACCAACCCACCAAAAGTGGGTTCTTAGCTCTGGGCACACAGTACAGAAAGGTCGCTTCTCTTATTTCATGCAACAAGGCAGAAGGAAGAGTATTCTTAAAGTGACTTTGCAGGATGTGCTTTATTCTAAGTCAGTCCCGAACCCAAACTACAGAGGGTCAGTTATTTGGGACATATTCTAGTCCATTCAATGATTCTTCTCAGAAACTGTCCTTTAATATGGAATGAAAACTACATGTCAATCATCAATTTTTCATGCTACATTGTTATTTCATGAAGACGTTGTATGACCCATAATAATAATTTAAGAAAAGGCTGTTTGTTTATTTTCCCAAGCTCAATATACATATTTCTTTCATAATTATGAACTTAAAAAAACCCGTCTCAGATGTAAAAATGTGAATTGGAATATGTAAACTCGTTGAGAGACCTGAAAAACAGGGAAAAAAATGTCACATACTGGAAAAACCACTGCTGTGAGTCATGGAAACGGGAGGAAGCATGGGTGAGGGGGCAGAGGGGAGCTCAGACCTCAGTCAGCAAAGGCGACAGCGTCCAAGGACCCCACCTCCGCTGGGCGGCATCTCTGTCTCCCAGGTCGGGGTTTCACGGGGAGTAGGAACTCTCTGGAACCAGAAGAGCCACCAGCTGGGCCTCGGCAACACTGCGTCCATGTCTCTGTTTTGCTGCTTTTTTTTTGTTTTTCCTGAGAAGTCACTGGTGTTGAATGGAAAGATTTCGTATTACTCTTCAGTTAAGGTAAGGCAGTAAGTGTCACTAAGGTTATCTTTTTGCTTAGAATGAGGCTTATCCTTCCACTGGCATCACCATGGGTCACCGGCCCCTCCCTCTTTCCCTCTAGAAACATGTGTCAGGGCTTCAGCCCCCACTCTGCTGCATATTCGGGGTGCAGGCCCCTGGCCCCTCCCCACGCAGCATCCCCTTGGCAGCCGAGTGCCGGGCGTGGCGTTGCGATGACCTGGTTATCTCCAGGAGGGCACCGTCCACCCAGAAGAAGGTCTCTCCTTCCTCCTCCTGCTGTTCTGGGTCTCTGAGGATGAGACCTGTCAGCAACTCCTCCACAGTCAATCAGGACGCGAGACACCGTGGACTGACACAGGCGAGCAGCCCCGACTTCAGAGGAACGGAATTAACACGAAGGGTGTTTCAACAGCGCCTTGGCTCGTAGCTCTGGGGGCAAAAGGGAGCCCAGCCCTTCTGCTCCCGTCAGCACAGAGACTGTTTCTGCCAAACTGGAAACGCTTAGCTCGCAGGACAAGATTGTGCTTTTCTTTTTTTCTTTGGAAAATCCCCACGTTAACTCGGCTTGCGGTCTGTGGCCAGGGTGTCAGTTTGTTTTCTCCCTGGTCCATTTGATCATGGTTTCTGGCGACCGGTACAGGAATATTAATTTGGCATAGAGATCCTCCTCGAGCTCCAGCTCCCCGGTCTCCCGGACTAAAAAAATGTCTGTGCACAATTTCAGAATCCGATCCACGTTGGGAAGTTCTTCAAACATGATGGAGTGAGAAATCCCGCTGAAGAATTCCCGGACAAACTTCCCAATCACCAGCACCACGGAAGCGTAAAGGCCCATGATACTAGGGAAAAAAAGATGAAGAAAAAGAGGCAGAAGTAGTATCTGGCAGTTAAATATGGTTAACAGAAACACACACACACACACAGGAGAAAACATAACAACACTTTCCCTCAAATGCCACAGAGGATGTGATAGACTTACCAAAGCTTAAATTATTCCACTTTGGTGAAAACATTGACTTTTTGGCTAATGAAAAAGGTAATGCATGCTCTCTTTCTTTTTTTAAATTACACAGTACAGAATTGTAGGACTTGAAAAATCAAAGTCCTTTGAAATCTCACCTTCTGGAGACAAGCAGTGTTAACAGTTTCACGTATGAACTTCTGGTGGTTTTACTGCAGACGTCATATGCATAAGCTACATGGTGTGCATGCATGCTCAGCTGTATCCAACTCGTTGAGACCCCATGGACTATAGCCCTCCAGGCTCCTCTGTCCATGGGATTCTCCAGGCAAGAATACTGGAGAGGGTTGCCATTTCCTCCTCCAGGGGATCTTCCCCACCAAGGGATCAAACCAGTGTCTCTTGGTAGGCAGATTATTTACCATTGAGCCAGCTGGGGAAGCTACATAATATATGTGGTAGAAATGCAATTGTATCATACACACTTTCTGTATTGAGAACTTTTCCCTGCCTTTCTCAGAGATTTGTGTTTATAATAAAATTCCGAAGAGACAATGATTTCTTAAGAGGCTCTTTCTAGGAAGTGGAAAACCTCAGTGTCCTGTCGGGGGTGCCTGTTAGAGGACTGAAGCATCAGAAGGCAGAGAAGTGCATCAGGCATGTCCCAAATTGATTTCTGACCGACTCTCATCTGCTAAGGTCAGAAGGCAACATTAGCAGAAAAGAGAGAACTTGACCCCAATTTCTAGATTAAACCCCGAATTGCACCAAACTGTGTGGTAGCAGGAAGGAATAGTTAAAAAGCTGGAGATACGGCAAATATGGCTTCGGGTCCTGTGTTTGGTGGCAGGACCACCCAAGGCATTTTTTTACTTCTCTGGGACTCTGATTCCTCATCTTTTAAAACTAAGTTCCCTGTGACAAACCATAATGGAAAAGAATATGAAAAAGAAATGCATATACCTGTATAACAGTCACCTTGGTGTACAGTAGCTATTAACACAACACGGTAAATCAACTATACTTCAATAAAATTTTAAAAATATAATATGAAGAGCCAAGGATCTGTGAATTCTAATAACACAGCTATAGAATCTGAGAATTCTAGAAAGATAAAAGACTTCTGTCCTCAGCTTGGTGTGGTGCAGAGGGGGCCTCTCATGACCATCGATTGCAAAATGGCTCCTTACCCATAGCCGGCCAGGAACCCCAGGCTGGGGGGGCTGACCTTGTCGTTGAAGACCACCAGCTCCAGGGCCTGGGCTTCCTGGTTGTAGATTCTGTTCCCAGTCAAGTTGAGAACCCACCACTCACTGTTCGAGTTAGTCGCATTGTCTCTGGACAAAATGATGGTGATGTTCATGAAATTATTTTCTGGAGAAAGAGAAACATGAAATCTGGTTAGCAGGAGAGTTTAAGGATTTAATGCACTTAGTAGTTCCGGGATGGCACAAGCTGGTTGGCACTCATGGCACTGGGTTCCAGGATGAGGGCACAGGAGCATGTCGACTCTATAAGGAAAAGGAGTGGTGGGCCTGGGTGGCGGGGGGTCTCTCTTTTTCTCCAAGAGGCCAGTGCTGCTGCTACATGAGACGGCAACCACGTCACAGGGAGAAGGGGACCACGTCACCGCAGGATCTTTGCTGACAAGTCCCAACGACTAACTAGACATTTAAAAACCGCAATAACCGACTTGTGATGGAATCGACGGGCTCCTTCCTGTTAGCCCTGTTTATTGAGCATCTTCCAGGAAGAAGGTGCTGCAGGAGGGGCTGAGGGGTCACCCAGTCGCACGCAGCCTGGTCCAGTGGCAAAGGCCACCTCTCCAAGCACAGTTTATGGGCACATGGCAACCACCACAGCACCTGTACCAACAAGGTCTGTGAGCCTGGGGAGACCGCTTCTGGGTGGCTTCCCAGAGGAGGTGACCTCTGTCTGAGCTGAGTCTTGCTGGGTGAGAACTTTAATAGATGGAGCCTGACTACCAGCACTCAGTCACCCTTGGGCTGAATCACATCCCTTTCTTGCCATCTTTGTTTTTTTGTTTTTATCATGTGGCCTTTGGCATTAACACTGTAGGAGGCAATTTTCTGCCAAAGATGTGGTTGCTAATAGAAGCAAGTAAATAGGTTCTGATAAATCTGTTAATTTGTCACTCAATATAGATTTTAGTCAATCACGTTCTATATCGATGAAGAAAGGAAGATGATGAACTTGCCCTGGGTGAGTAAGTCCCTTCTTGCTGGTGGACACAGCCTGGAGCCTAGGCTTCTTGTGAACCGTGTCACATGAGAAAGAAACCTGGCAAGGAGCTTGATGGAGGCTGCAAGGGCAAACTGTAGATGTTGACTGCAAGAAAGATTAAGAACTGTTCCGAAGCGATTCCTTCTCATTCTTACCAGATAAAAGCTGCTTTATGGGTTTGGAGTTAGAGTCACTGGGTGCTTTCACGTAGTATGGATAAATCCTTTCTATGGTCCTGGAAATTAAGAAAAAAAAAAAAAGAGGTAATTAAGTTCTAGTTGTTTCGCACACTCTGTTGCTTAGTCGTGTTTGACTCTTTTCAACCCCATGGACCATAATCCACCAGGCTCCTCTGTCCATGGGATTTCCCAGGCAAGAGTACTGGAGTGGGTTGCCATTTCCTCCTCCAGGGAATCTTTCCAACCCAGGAATCAAACCTACATCTCCTGAGTCTTCTGCATTGACAGGCAGATTCTTTACCACTGCATCACCATGCAAAAATGATTGTTTTTTTTTTTTTTGCTACCTTTGACCTCATTTCAAACAAATAATGTTGAGAGTCTTCCTATAATTATGCAATGTGCAGTCATCATAATGTATTAAAATACGCTGTATTTTACATAATGTAAATACACGTAGTGTCCATTAACATCAGAAGTCTCCAAAGCTGAATAAATTCACCAGGTTCTAACCAGATGTTCAGGCCACCTCTGTACCAAGCTAATTAATGGCTTAAAGATGGCTATACAGATTTTTCCATACCTGTGACTTTTCTGAAGCAAGGGGCTATCTTTCTTGCTAAGATCCGCCCATTCTTCCAATTTTAATTTTCAGGATTTCAAAACTCTCTATAGCGGAATGGGCTGCTCCAGCTGATATGAGGATGCGGGTATAGGGAAGAGAGGACTGGCATCTGAGCTCTCAGCCCACGGCTACTCCATCTCTCTAAGTTGCTTTCTCATCAGAAAGCGATGGGGAGAGCCTGACGGGTCTCAGGGGCCCTTGGTGTTCAATGCCTGACACGGGGTACTTTCAGAACCATGTCTGAGGGTTGCATGGTGCTGGTTCTCACCCTCAGCGCTTTGACCTGGGTTGGGGCAGACGGGGGCAGACTGGAGACAGAGCTGGGCACTGGGCAGTTTGGGATTAGCAGCAGTTGTTCATTCCTGCTGGTTCTCACATGAGACTCTAACATCACAGCTTAGATGTCTAGAGTGCAGTGTCGTGTGGCAGGAGAATATATAAGATACAGCTTATATATAAGATCTTAATATAAAAGATACAGATTTTCCCCCTCAAATTTCCATCTACCCCTTTGCCTTCTCACCCCCCTCCATTAGCCAGGGATTCAGTGCCCCAGAAGAGGGGTGATGGAAGAAAAGGGTCTCCCAGTGTCTCTCCTTGGGTTTTGGTGATTATGCCAGCTGGGAATAGAGTCTGTCACCTGGAGAAGAGTTCAGTCCTCCCCAGACATGCTGGGCAGAGGGAGTGGGTGGAGAGCAGGTGGGGCTTTGATGCAGCCCATCTGGGGCTCTAAGCACAGGCTCACTAGAGTCACCCAAGTGAGCAGGTCGAGTTTCTTGCCCACCCATGTTTGCAGAGGAGACTCTGCACCAGATACACACGCCTGCTGTCACTGTGTTAACAACGATGACCAACTCACACGGGCGTCCTGGAGCTTTCTGTGTCGCCGCCAGCTATCATTTTAGCAATATTCTCTCGTGTCGCGTTTTTAAGAGGGAAAGAAAGCTTATCTGTTGCTATTTCTGCTTTTGCACCCAGACTCATGTTTCTGTGAAAGAAAAAAAGAAGAGGTCAAGGTCAGTGGTTATTCACAAATCTGCAGGTGAGATTAAAACTCCTGAAATACTCATCTCACCAAGTTTCACTGGGTCCACAATTGTCAACCCCAACCTCTCTGTCCACCTCACCTGGACATCCAGCCTCTCAGATATCCAAGGAGGCTGCAAGCACCTTCAACACCGATCACAGGTGAGGAGGAAGAGTGTGGGGACCCAAAGAGACGTGGACCTGAGCATCTAGTAGGGCTCTGAGGCACATTCTATTAGCCCAGTGATGTTGGTCTCCATGAGGACTCACAGAATCCATATTTTAAACAGAATATTCACAATGAGATGTCGCCTCACATCTATCAGGATGGCCATGATGGCCATCACTAAAGAGACGAGAGACAGCAAGTTTTGGTGAGGATGTGGGGAGAAGGGAACCCTTGTGCCCTGTTGGTGGGAATGGAAACTGGTGTAGCCACTGTGGGGAACAGTTTGATGATTCCTCAAAAAATTAAAAACAGAACTACTATAGGAGCAGTCCCACTTCTGGGTATTTTTCCAAAGAAAATGAAAACACTAACTTGAAAACATATCTGCTCCACCATGTTCACGGCAGCATTTACAATAGCCAAGATACAGAAGCAACGTCTGCATCCACATACACGAATAAAGAAGATATGACACATACACATGATGGAATGTTATTCAGGAATAAAAAGAATGAACTCTTACTCTTTGTGACAACATGGATGAACCTTGATGGCATTAGGCTAAGTGAAATAAGTCAGATAAAGACAAATACTGTATAATCTCATTTGTGTGTGGAATCTAGAAATAAAAACACAAAACCTGAACTCATAGATACAGAGAATGAATTGGTGGTTCCCAGAGGTGGTGGTGGTGGTGGTAAATGAAATGGATTATTTCATTTCAGGAATGAAAGGAAGTTAAAGCGAATGAATTTTCAGTTATAACATAATTAAGTCCTGGCTACGTAATGACCAGCATGATGACTATTTTTAATAAAACTCCATTGCATATTTGAAAATTGCTGAGTGGATCTTAAAAGTTCTCATCACAGGAGAAAATGGTTGGTAACCGTGTGGTGAGTGTTCGCTAGACACTATGGTGCCCATTTTGAAAGTACATAAGTATCAAATCACCATGTTGCTCCCTTGCAACTAGAACAATGCCACATGTCCATTATCTCAATTAAAAACAGAATGTTCGATCAGAAATTGGTTTTTAATTTTTGGGGGTGGCTCTTCAAAGGAAGGGCTAAGAAGAGCATTTTTGCCAACACTGAATTCCATGTGGGGAGTTTGGGACATTTAAAAGGAGAAAATAAGGTTAAAGAAGGAGGTCTTTAAAGTCGCAGCAGCCCTCTCCAAAATCCTTCTTTACTGTTTCCCTGTGAATTCAGATTTAAGAACGCTTTCTTATTTAGCTATCATGGTTCTCTCTTAATTCCAGCCAAGAAGCTGGTATTGTGCACACAACAAGCCTACCCCACGCCTGCCTGGAATCCTGAGAGAAACAAAGCTCATCAGCCAAGGTGCTGGGTCAGGCCCCCAAACAGCCCCACGGACACGTGGGGCTTTCGGATGCGAGGACTTCTCCTGAGATAAGTGATGTGGTGGCCACAGGCTGGCCAGAGGCTCATGTTGCAGGGGGAGGGTAGGAATATCCCTGCTCTCCCCGTCTGGGCCTGCCCAAGGGGCTCCCCCAGCTCAGGCTTAGAGAAAAGAGCCACAGAGGCTGCCCAGTGCTTGGGGCGGCAAGGGAGACTCGGGGTTCCAGGGGCTACAGGTCCTGTGTTATAAGACCAACTCAAGCTCAGGGAAATCTCATGCTTCACCTGGCTCGGTTTCATTTTATGAGTCATGACTCTATTTATTTTCTCTCCACCTCTCTCTTTTACTCACAGATCTCACTGTCAGAGGCTTTAGAGCTAAGGTTAGTAGAAAAAGGAAAATTGAGATGTTCTCACTGGGCCAATGAGTCTCAGGCAAATCACTGTTTAATAACACACAAAAACATTAGCTGTGGCATTGAATGCGTGTTACCCGAGAACTAACATAAACCCAGATCCACGTTAATCTGAGGCTTCTAACCTCCCATGCCCCCCACCCCCACCCCAAGTTCAGGTTGGGGAAAAGGGGGATATTATGCACGGAAATCCAGTAACTACCTCTGAATACTCCATGAAAAAACAACAGAGAAGCTACTATTGGGGTCCTTGAGTTCGTGTATCATTTTCTGCTTACTGGGAGGGCTGATGGTCCATAAAGAATTTGAGTTTCCTTCCAGTTCTGCGACTGTTATGTCTTCTTTTTCATAATTTTCCAGAAATTGCATAGCACCCTGTGTACACACAAACACAGCTGCATAAATAGACCACACCCCCGAGGACATGCAAGAAGGTGACTACCCTTCCCTCTATCTGGCTGTGCAGAGGGATTTTCATCCCAACAGGCTGTCTGGAGTGTTCTGGCACTAAGAGCTCAGTCACATCACCAGACCCCAGTGGTGGTGCTGCTACTCCCATGGGCATGGGTGCTGGGTCGATTCAGTCATGCCCCACTCTTTGCAACCCTATGGACTGTAGCCCGCCAGCCCCCTCTGTCCATGGGTTCTCCAGGCAAGAATACTGGAGTGGGTTGCCATGCCCTCCTCCAGGGGATCTTCCTGATCCAGTGATTGAACCCGTGTCTCTTACATGTCCTGCATTGTTGCGGGTGGGGGTGGGGAGGGAGGTTCTTTACCACTAGCGCCACCTGGGAAGGCCCCCTCCCCACAAGGCCATGGAATCACTCCAATCAAACAGCACAGAAAAATCAGATGATTTAGTGTCATCTTTTCCTTCCCACTAAAAAAAGAAATGTACCAACTATTGGGGAACATTCTTCTCATAAGAGAGACAAGTTTAATCTACCCTGGACATTGGGCCCTTCCTCACAGCTGTGTATTCCTCAAGACTAGCGCTGACAGTGGGCATTACAGGCCAATCATTTATTTTACAATGGGGAAAAGCATCTGTTTGCCCAATCACTGTACTTAAATTAAAAGTATCATTTGTAAAGCCGATTTCAACCACGAAGAGTCATGCTGTCATAGTATTAAAAGCATGGAATGCAGAGAGAAGGATGACATCAGCCACACAATTCCACCACCAGAACTTGATTCCCATTCTATACAGTTGACGATACATGCCTTAATTTTTAAAATCAATTTTAAAATAATGGCATCCTTTTACATCTCTTTCATTTTGAGAAATTTTCATGCTATGAAATCATCTTCATAATTATCATCTTATTAGAAAGGAAGTTGCTTGGAAAACCTGCCATAATTGATTCATTCAGTCCTACTTGTTGAATCCCCAAGCTGCCTGGTTCTTATGAATGTGGAGGATGCTGTCACAAGCAGGCACCTGTGGGGCTTCTCCCATATTCTGAATGACTTCCTTAGGACAGACTCCTGCAGGAGACCTCCCAGTCAAAGGGATCAATGTCTACCACGATTTAAAAACTTTAGAGATTTGAAAAGGATCAGACCTGTTGTGTTTAACATGAAGATTCTCTGAATTAGAATTATGTTTATTATCACTTATGTCCAATAATACAGACACTACATCTTAGATGATCAAAGTGGCCAGTGGCCAGGAACCTGCAGTGTAACAACTGATCATCCCCGGGAAGTCCTGCCCTCCAGCTGAGGTCGTGGCCAAGTGGTGAGTAAGGTGATGACAGTCAGCTGGCCAAGATGACAGCTGTTCACAGAGACCATCTCCATGCATCTACTTACAGTGTCCTTAGAAAAAGCTTTAATGAATTTA
Organism: Bos indicus x Bos taurus; assembly: GCF_003369695.1. NCBI lineage: Eukaryota > Metazoa > Chordata > Mammalia > Artiodactyla > Bovidae > Bos > Bos indicus x Bos taurus. The sequence goes on from NC_040099.1 coordinate 42,372,057, forward strand.
TTAAACATTGGCTGGTCCATAACTTTCAGCTGGCTTTGCTGGGCACTCATTGTGAAAATAGGCTGGAAAACAAAGACACACGGGACGGTTACTATTTGAAATTCCTTCTGTGCATCCTGGGTTCTGAGAACAATATTAAACCGTGTATTATCCACAGCCAGTGCAAGGCTCTCTCTTCCATGTCTCCTGCACCTTAGCTCACATATTTGCAGAACTGTCAATATTCAGACAGGAGATGTGGGTCCACAGAACCTCAGTAAGTCATCCGGTGGTCAGGGAGAGGGCTGCGCTCGGCAAGGACTCACAGAGGGGTGGGGGGATGGGAGACCTGGAGGGAGGCATGGTTACCTGGTACCCGCCCAGGGTGATTGTGACTGAGACGTCCAGGGGCTGGTTGATAACCCCAGCGACGGATTTGACCAGAGACATGAAGAGTAGCGGGAACCAGACGATGCAGATGAGCAGCACGATGATCATGCCCCCCATCCCGTACTTGACCACCTTCTTCTTCTTCTGCCCCCGGGGCTGCGGGTACCTCTGCAATGGGAGGGTGGCATGCTCAGGTGGTGTCCCCAGGAGAGGCGGGCACTATGACCACAAAGTCTGCCTGGGACTGAGTCCTGAATCTGTTCAGAATGCACCCAGTCCCAGCCCTGGAACAAGGGAGGCAGCAATGCTGGGCTGTGAGGAGCCTGCTCTGTGACCCCTACAGGGTCCACTGGGCCCTGAGTGGTTTTTTCCTTAAAAGGACTCTGTGGGTTTGCTGGGGGCAGACCTGTGGACCAAGGGACCAAAGCTTCTGCTGAATAAACCCCTGGTTTTAAGGGATCAGGTGGGAGAAAGACATTTTACTTTAAATTCCTGAATATTCGAAACTGTGCCTTTCAAGGGGGTCCTCCTCCCCTTGGCGGGTGGAAAGCATTTTAACTTTGTTTGTGACACATGTTGTCAGGACCACATGTCCAAGCTGGAATCACCTCCATTTGCTGCATCAAGGGCTCCCCAGCCCAGAGCTCAGCCTGCAGGCGAGTGGAGGGCTCAGCTCTGCCATGTGTCGTGGAGGCTGCTTGGGTCTACATGCCTGTTCCATACTTAGATGCTGCTTCTACAGGACCTGTCTCCTTTCAGGGGTACTCTGGAGGCTGGACTACATATGTATGGTAAACTTTTGAAAAAATCCCTTGAATAATCATGTTGTTGTTCAGTCGCTAAGTCATGTCTGATTCTTTGTGACCCCCATGGACTGCAGCACACCAGGCTTCCCTGTCCTTCATCATCTCCCAGAGTTTGCCCAAGTTCATGTCCATTGAGTTGATCATGCCATTCAACCATCTCATCCTCTGTTGCCCTCTTCACTTTCTGCCTTCCATCTTTCCCAGCATCAGGATCTTTTCCAGGGAGTCAGCTGTTCGCATCAAGTGGCCAAAGTATTGGAGCTTCGGCTTCAGCATCAGTCCTTCCAGTGAGTATTCAGGGCTGATTTCCTTTAGGATGGATGGAATCATAATTCCATCCACATCTAAACCTTAAAATCCAACCTAGCAGAATGAGCAGATATTTTCACTTTAATTTCCTTTGCACAAAGAGGTTGCCTCCTCTGTGTCTCATTGAAGAGTGGCCCACAGGGTGAACCCGAGTCTCAGACACCTGGACCACTTTCCTCCAGCACATCTCACCCCCTCCTGCTCCCAGATGAGCCATTTCAGAACGACTGTGTGGTCCAGCACCGTGTCACCTCTTCTCACAACAACACAACAAGCACCTGCCAGAAGAAGAATCATCTGGAGGCTCTTCTCGCTATGGCAGCAGCAGGTCCAGACTCCTAACTCCAGCAGGGTGAAGTCAATGGGGTGTTCATAGGTCCAGGTGGGTTCTGCCTCATTTATTGGGCCACAAAACTTGCAGAAGTTCCTATCAGTCTTATAACCGGCCTGTATCTAAAAGACACAAATACGGCTGAGGCACTGCTATTGGCTTACTTTTTCCGACTCCCGCCAACACTTGAGGATGAAGATGTGAGCATAGATGTCCTCCACACAGATCCAGCTGGACAGGCTCAGGGTCGTGTCTGTCCACACCCAGTCCATCACAGCCCTCAGCTCCGTAAGGAAAGGGACAAGGCGGAACCTGTGGAAACCAAGTCTTGTTAGAAGGACAGCTGTGGACTGGCCCCATCGGCGGACAATCTTGCAGGCTCATGGAGGTCCTGACTGTCACTGTTACTATAAAAATTCAACATGGAATACAACTGCTTTTCATTATCAGTCCGTTAAGGAATGGTATTTGCCTTTTCCTCTTTTTTTTTTTTGGCTGATGGTTTTAAAAAACTTTTATAAATACATTTGAAAGTGTCTTCAATTTCTTTAAGTCTTACAGTTATGGTTTTCTTCGTATAAAACTTAAACTTCTTTGGCTAAATTTATCTTGAAGTATTTTATTATTTTTGATGCTCTTGTGAATGGGAGTGTGCTGTGTGCTCAGCTGCTCAGTGGTGTCTGACTCTTTGCAATCCCATGGACTGAAGTTCGCCAGGTTCCTCTGTCCATGGGACTCTCCAGGCACAAATACTGGAGTGGGTTGCCCTGCACTCCTCCAGGGGATCTTCCCAACCCAGGGATTGAACCCATATCTCTTGCATCTCCCACACTGGAGCAGGGAGGAGAGGGGGAGAGTCTTTACCACTAGCGCCACCTGGGAAGGCTCCCCTCCTGCCATGGCCACAGAATCACTCCCCAACCCTGGCTGCCCCCCCATACTCCTACTGCCCCCGGCCCCCCATACTCTGCGCGTGGCCAGGATGGCACCGAGCACCCTCACCCCTGGAACAGGAAGAGGTTGACGTAGTTGTAGCTCTTGGTGAGGAAGTTGCCGAGGACCCGAGTTGGGTAGCCGCAGCGGATCTGGTAGGCGGACAGCCCGAAGTACACGCACTTGACGAAGTACCACAGCTGCGCAACCAGGTTCTGGCTGAACTTCCTGGGCGAGAAAACAGAAAAGTACAGGGTGGGATGCTCTTCGGGTACAGAAAGACACCAGTTAGGGTGAGAGAAAAGCCTACTCTTCCCTCTGGCTTCTAAAGGCAGGTCCTTATCACAGACGTCTCAGCCGCATTTGGTTGGCAGGAGTCATTCCTAAGCTAATGACATCCTCCAAAGCTGGGAGAGCAGTGTGGTCACCCGAAGAATGCCCCCAGACCCCACTCTAAGATGGGCATGTCCTCACCCCAAGAACCTGAGAATGCATGACCTTCCTTGGCCAAGAGGACTTGACACGCTAGGGTTGGGGACCTGGGGTCGGGAAGAAGTATAGCTGCCCAGGGGGCCCCACAAACAGGCCTTAGCCGGACAGCCTTGCTCGGCTGTGGGCAGGAGACGTGGCAAGGAAGAGATACAGGGTTGGAGAAGGAGGAGGAGACCCTGAGCATCTCTGGAAGCTAGAAGAGGTCAAAAGATGGATTCTCCAGGGACTCTCCAGAAAGGACCGTCGTCCCGCCCACATCGTAATTTCAGTCCAGTGAGGCCTGGGTCTGCCCCCTGGCCTGCAAAGCTGTAAGACAATGCACTTGCATTTAACCCTGACTTTGCAGTGGTACTGATTAACCCCTATCCTCTCCTTCCCTATGCGCTTATCCTTACAAAACATTTCCTTCCCCTATGGGTTCCAGGAAAGTGCCCCCACAGCTCCAGTTCCCAAGGCCTCACCTCTCGGTCACGCCAGGCAGGATGAAGAACATCCAGAAGTGAATCCCAAACACCAGGATGACCTGGAAGATGACCTTTCCTAGGACAGTCTTCCTGAGGTAGAGCGCCCGGTCCACCACCATGGTCCCGAACTGAATGAGCACCATCACCAGGAAGGGCCCCGGCACCTGGTCCTCGGACAGCGAGGACGTGATGTCGGCCGCAGCCGAGTGTTTCTGGGGAGGAGACCGCAGGCTCAGTCCTGGACGCACCCACAGGACAGCATCGCTCATCCCCGCGGTGTGGTGGCCTCGGTCCCCCACCTACCCCGAAGGCCCAGAAGCCGAAGACAATGATGACGAAGTCCACAGTGTCCGCCAGGAACATAAGCACGTACACATCGGTGACGGCGCTGTAGTCAGGGTGGATGAGGTCGTAGAAGAACTGCCTGATGGGCACGTAGAGCTGCAGGGTCCTAGGGGACAGACGCCCAGTGTGGGCTGGGTGGAAATGCAGGACCCCCAGAGACCCCGTCACTCTGCCCTCTGCTGCCCTCCCGCACAGCTTGCCCTCCCCTGCTCCGGCCTCAGGACACTTCGCTGGGGGCAGGGGCCCCTGCTCTGCCACAGACTCTGCACAAGTTCACAGCTTCTCTCCGGAAGCATAACGGAACGGTAGCCCCGGAAACGAGGGGCTGGTTTGTGCCCTGATTCAGTTGCTCTCCACCTGTGAGACTTGGATCCTGCTACTGAGCCCTGTATGCTTTCCTCTTCTGTAAAAGGTGTAACGAGACCCGAGGGACAGGGCTGCGGTGAGAGTGACAGGACCCCGTGGTCCTGCTGGCCCCGGTAGATGCCAGGAGCCCCCTCTCCTCCCCTTTCCGCCCTTGTCCCCAGGGCCAGGCATCATCCTGGGCTCTGGGGCTCAGCCTCCTTCATCCCTGTGCTTCCACTCTGGCTGTCTGCCAAGCCTCTGTCCCTTCTCTTCATGGTCCGTAATTCAAGACCATGTCCAGGTGAGCACAGCCCTTGGTCTCAGAGCTCAGGCTCAGGACCAGCCTTGAGGCACCGGCCCTGTTTTCACTCCCGTCTGCCGCCGGTCTGCCTCCCTGATACCTGGGAGGGGGGCCCTGTGACCTTGGCTGGTGACCCTGGGCTGCATGAAGGACAAACCACTTCTTGAATGCACCTCGGCTTCCCTCTAGAGGGTGAGCATATCTCTGAGAACCTTCTGATTTGACTTCACTGCCTGTCTGGTTGGACTCATTCATGTGCCTGGAATTATATACCATGAGCTAGTGTGTTTAGAAGTGCAATGGATATAAAAATGAATCATCCTATTGGAAAGTGATTCTTGAAAGCAATATCATGGTGGGGCATTTTGTTCTGCCCAAAGCTGATGACACTTTTGATGGGAGAGGTCACTTCTCAAGCATGTTGCCTTGGGCTGTTGCTGAGGAAGTGCCCCCAGTCCCCAGGTATCCTCACTCATTCACTCACTTCTTTATGGTAAAGGCTTTTGCTTTGATTAAGTGTTCCTGCAACTTCTCCATGTAAAGTTCCCGTCTGCTCTTCTGCTTGACGCTCACGACGCTGCTTCCTTTCTGGCTGCTGTTCCGGGTGCTCGTGCTGCCTGGAGACAAGAAGGAACTGAGACGCGCCCTGAGTTGTGCGTCTGTTGCCGTTAACTGTCGCAGAAGCCCACCAGCTCCAAGGCAGAGGGACAGTTGGAGGCTGGTTAGAGGGCAAGATGCACAGAAGCCTGTAAGAACAGCGGCAGAGAACTTGGGATCTGCACCCCCTACTCTAGTTCCATGGCCAAAGGCGTCCGTGGGCTTTCACACCCACCTGCCTCCTTCCTGGGTGGCTGTGGGACCTCTGTCCCAGGAAGAATTAGACTGGGGAGCAGTTTTCTCCTGCTCAGTGGGGTCCCAGGTTTTGGTTGTGGGTCTTCTAGCCCAGGTCCAGGACCATGCCTTTTTTCAGGACCAAACTTCTCTAACTGTAAAACCAATATGAGATGGCCTGCCAGTGTTGGCCAGAGAAAAGATGAATACAGAGGGTCTGGAGAGCTGCAGACAGGAGTGCTGGCAACACAAAAGCGCAGTTACCCCAAGAGGGGTGACGCACGTGTATTTTCCTGTCACTGGCTGTTCGGTAAGAAATTAGTAACTAACGTGGGAAAAAACTAGGTGGTTTGACTTAAAGTTTCTATTGATTAAATCTAAGTGCACTTTCAAAATAAATTGTGATGCACAGCATTCTGGGCACACCCGGCAGAATCTCTGGGTATGATTGACAACTACCCTGTGTCCGACACTCACTAGGTACGAGGCAGCGTGCTGGTCACTTTTCACCAACACCTGAAACCTTTGTCCTAGGTGGGGGTTGGAGAATTCAGACAGACACCCTAGACAGGGATGTGAGCGCCCCAGGCCACACAGCTCAGCCAGGATTTGAACTTTGTCTGGTTACAAAGTACATTCATTTCACATCGCAGTATCTGCTGCCTTGACAGCACGCAGCTCCCTTGCCCCTGACCCCTGGCACCAGGGAGTAACTCTGCTCAGGGGTCCTTAGAGCGACACCACGCAGCAATACCTCTCTTGGACCTATTGGAGGAAAAGCTGGACCCCTGTGATGTCTGGGAGCCGCTGCTGGAGCGCTTCCTCCGGACGGCAGCCGGCTGCTCGGGGAAGGTCACGTGCACTGACTCCACGGACGCGGCCAGGTTGATGGACTTGAGCGAGTCAGAGGAGGCCCTCCTGCCATGGCCGAGGGACAGCTCGTCGTCTGAGTCCACTTTGTCTGAGCCGCTGTCCACGATGTCGTCTTCATCCCAGAGGCCGTGACACTGAGGAGGCAGGAAAGGGACAGCTCAGTCCGCTGTCCAGACAGAGGCTGGGACTCAGCCCCGTGACATCCAGGCCACCAGCGTGTCCCTCAGGATCGGAAACCACACGTCGAACGGGGCGACGGCAGCCAACGACCCTGCTGGACAGAGGAGACTGCTAGGAGAGCACGACCTAAGTGTTCCCACCGAACACCGACCAACAGGCAGGAGAGGAAGTGGTGGATGTGTTAACTAACCAGACGGGGGTCCTTTCACCATATACACGCTTATCAAGTCACCACATATACACTTCTGATACCTTACAATTTCACTGGCCAATTATACATCAACAAAGGATCTTTCAGTTAAAGCTATGGTTTTTCCAGTAGTCATGTACAGATTTGAGAAGGCTGAATGTCAAAGAATTGACACTTTCAAACTGCGTTGCTGGAAAAGACTCTTGAGGGTTCCCTGGACACCAAGGAGATCAAACTAGTCAATCCTAAAGGAAATCAACTCTGAATATTCATTGGAAGGATTGATGCTGAAACTGAAACTCCAATACTTTGGCCACCTGATGGGAAGAGCTGATTCATTAGAAAAGACCCTGATTGAGGGCAAGAAGAGAAGAAAGTGACAGATGAGATGGTCTGATGGCATCACTGACTCAACGGACACAAATCTGAGCAAACTCCAGGAGATAGTGAAGGACAGGGGAGTCTGGTGTGCTATAGTCCACGGGGTCACAAAGAGTTGGACATGACTTAGCAACTGGACGACAATACATCAACAAAGCTGAAATTTTTTTAAAAAAGATTAGAAAACCAAAGCAAGTTCAGGGATCCTAAGAAAGCTTATTATCTACCTATATGTACGTTTGCAAACTCATCACACCCCAGTGACTCACGAAAGACTCCCCCCCGCCTCCCCAAGCCAAATGGAGCATTAGGGACTGGCAGTTTGCAAGGTTACAGAAGGCAGAGGGAAGATCTTGGTCATAGTCCACATAGGTAAAAGCCTGTGTGAAACAGCCCAGCAAGTGGGATAGAGGTCAAACACACATTTACACGTATGTGTGTGTGCATGTATGTGTGTGTTGCAGCCTGGCGGAGCAGAGACCAGAACCTGTCCCATGACTTGAGGGTGCGGCAAACTGCGCCCTTGTGATTGTCCTGGTAAGCATACTGAATGGACATTCTTGGGGCGGACGTGGTCTCTGCTCCACTTCACTGCATACCCCTGCGTCCATCCCCATGAAAACAAAACAAGATGTTCCTGATCAACAGCAGAGCCTTTGCTAATCAAACTCCCCAGTATAGCTATTCCCTGATGATCTCATGTGACTTTTGCCAATAAAAGTGTGGGCTGAAAGGAGCCATTTTGTCCTTCTGTCATGGACAGCAAGAGGGCTCCTTGACTCCCGCTTGCCAAATTATATATGTCTGTCTTTCCATTACTCGCTCACCCCTGTTTCAGGTCTTTCTCACTCGCTGTGCTGGGCGTGGCATGTGTGTGCCTTAACTTAGTTCAAGCTTGTTCTGAAAAGGAACTAACAAAGATACTACTTGATAAAATGAATGTAAGACATGTTATATCAATACAAGGAGACACAGTTAAAACAAGAGAAGGAAAGTGAGATTCTGACCATAGGCATATCAATACATCCAAGGCATGCTGTATGACAATCTCTAACGTGTAGACTTAAGTAGCGTATCACAGGTTCAGCTTATATTTCACAGTGTTTGAGACAAGGAACCCCACAGATGCTCAGCAGGATGACAGGATGTGCAGATCCCAAGAAAGTTACCCTGCAGACCCGTCTTCCCAGAGCAATGCAGGTATGGCTTTCTCAGAAGCGGCCTCTCTGGGAGCACAGCTTAGGATCCCAAGGCCTATGCATTGGGCAGTCTCTCACTAAACCAGGGGTTTCAGAGCAAAAACCATGAGAAAAGCAATGCTCCTAAATGGGGGTGGGCCAAGGTCAGGCTGGAGAGGAGACCTCAAATTCTAGCCCCCCAGTGATCTGCCTTCAACTCAGGCAAGACTTGGTGGATCCAGTGGTAAGAACCACACACCTTTCAGGCAATTCCCACAAACACGAGATAATCAGGGTGCCTTCATCCCAGGGTGGGCTTCACAGGTGGCACTATTGGTAAAGAACCTGCCTGCCAATACAGGAGACATAAGAGGTGTGGGTTCGATCCTTGAGTCAGAAAGATTCCCTGGAGGAGGGATTGGCAACCCACTGCAGTATTCTTGCCTGGAGAATCCCGTGGACAGAGAAGCCTGGAGGGTTATAGGCCATAGGGTCGCAGAAGAGTCAGACATGACTAAAGCAACTTACAATGCATGCGTGCATCCCAGAGTAGAAATAGGGGGAAATTTCCCCCAATTGATCACAAACTCCATTATTGAGTACACAGTGTTGAGAAAACAAATGAACAAAACTGTTAACAAAGAAAACAAGCGCACACAGACAGACCTCGCCCGTGGCCCCCAGCCCCTCGCGATCCCAGCGCTGCGTGCTTGGGGACAGCCCGGGGGTGGTGGGCGGGCAGTACGATCCCAGCGCTGGGTGCTTGGGGACAGCCCAGGGCTGGTGGGCGGGCAGTACCTTTAGGATGGAGCGGTGGAAGAAGAGCGCCAGCAGCTGGATGAGGTCGTAGAGCACGTAGGCGTCCTTCTTCTCCACCCCGATGATGTTGGGTGGGTGGTAAGGCTTGTCCTTGTTCAGTTCCACATTCTTGTTCCAGGGGAAGAACCCAAATTGGAAGAAGTACTTGACCACAATGGCCACCTGCACAGATGTGAGAAATCAGAATAAATGATGCCCTTTAAGAATAGTTCTAGATGAGGAACAGTGATACAAAACTTATGGGGAAAAGTCTCAGTTCTGGTGCTGGGAATGCACACAGCATGTGGAATAACGAATTCTCCTTCCACAGATACTGACTTCAGGACAAGGCCAGAACCACACCTCCAGGGCCTGTGACTACAGACACATCGGGGCCGTGGAGGTTATTCCTGACTTGGCTCAAATGACTTCTGCTATTGTCAGGGAGTGGGCTAGTTTCTGGGCTTCCCAGGTGGCACCAGTGATAAAGAACCCACTTGCCAATGCAGGAGAAATAAGAGATGTGGGTTTGATCCCTGGGTTGGGAAGGTCCCCTGGAGAAGAGATTGGCAACCCATTTCAGTATTCTTGCCTGGAGAATTCCATGGACAGAGGAGTCTGGAGGATTACAGTCTATAATGTCACAGAGTTAGACATGACTGAAGTGACTTAGCATGCATGCAAGGGCTAGTTTGTGCTGATTCAGTTAGATACTTATACGAATATTCAGCTATTAAATGAGGTCATTAGGACAAATGTGAACAGCAGGATCTTTATTCTGCAAGTATGGCTTTAGTTTGTAATCTTTAGGAGAAAACTGCACAGGCACTATAGATAGTTTTCACTTTATTCTGCTCTCTTTCCTCTCAGCATTTTATTGCTCACTGGAAGTTCTCCTCAAAAAGAAATAAAAGCAAATGAAACAAAACCTTGCCAGCCCAGGGTATAAACGTGGAGATGTTTGTAGAGATTGACTCTGAAACACTCCTCCAATGTCTATATCATCAGGGTTAATTGCATCCAACTGTATTTCAAGTGTTCACTGTACTGTTTGATCCAATGTCCACTCACTGACCATTCATGGCCCTGGCACCGTGCCTGTGTCTGCCTCGTACTTACCGTCTTGCTGGTCAATATCACAGGGCAAAAAAAAAAAATCACAGGGCAGACACCAGACCTCAAAAGCCTCCCCCACCACTCACCAGCTGGATAAAGTGAAAGTGTTAGTCACTCAGTTGTGTCTGACTCTTTGCAACCCCATGGACTGTGGCCCCCCAGTCTCCTCTGTCCATGAGATTCTCCAGGCAAGAATACTGGAGTGGGTAGCCATTTCCTTCTCCAGGCAATCTTCCCAAGCCAGGGATCAAACCTGGGTCTCATGCATTGCAGGCAGATTGTTGACCGAATGAGCCATCAGGGAAGCCCACTTTGGGCCAATTATTTAATCTCATAAAGGCTGTTCCTTATTCCTTTTTTATGGAATGATATCAGCTTCTATGTTGTGTGAGGTGTGAGATGTGAAAAGACAACTATAGTTCTCAGCACCAACAACTGCTGGTTATAATCACATGCTGACCTAAGACGATTCTCTAACTGACTATTTACATGAAGCAGGGGTCAGGCAGGTCCACTGGAGGGACGCCTACCTCCGTGTAGACGATGGCCATCATCCAGAAGCGCCTGCTGGGCCGGGGGACGGACAGCATGGCCCAGAGGAAGATGAGGATGGGCAGCACGAGGGTAATCATGGAGGCGGAGACCATGTGGTTGAGGATGATGACAAAGTAGCACACCATCTCGGAGCGGGCCACCAGCGTGTTGTACAGTGCGTAGAAGAGCAGCAGGAAGCGAGGCTGCCCCACGTAGAACTTCTCTGACTCCTCCAGCTCGTCGTCATGGAACATCCTGCCAGAACACTGGCCTCAGTTCCTCCCTGGCACTGATTCCACGTGGCGAGACCTTGCCCACCCCTCCCTGCTGCCTGGGTCCCCAGGCGTCCTGTGCTGTCAACCTCCTGTCATGTTACAGAGACAGAGGTGAGCACGCATGTGGCTCTAAATGTCTGGGGGGACCTTTTCCACGTGGTCTCTGCACCCAGTAGCCCAGTGGACACTAAGGGTCACTCCCAGCTCCACTGCTGTGGCCGCAGCTCTTACTTGTTCAGCAGCAGCTCACTGGCTGTCAGCTCATGGGTCAGAGGTGGCAGGATGCTGGCCTCCAGCCGATCTGAGCGGCTGTCATCCGGGCTGACTTCCATGTGGGTCTGGCCGGCTGAGTCGTCCCGGGAGTCGAAGGACAGGCGCTCAAAGCTGACAGCCTTGCTGTAGGATGGCGGGGCCTCCACGTCACCATCCTCCGTGGGATCCTGTGGGGACTCGGCCTCCCGGGCCCCCTCGGGCGCCTCCTCGTCCTGCTCAGCCTCCACTTCCTCGATGGTCTCCGTGGTCCCCTGGCGCGAGTACAGCATCGTGCACTGCGTGGGCTCGCTGTCAGGAGACACGGAGGGCACCGCCTGGCCTCAGCAACCCCTACAGCCTCCTGCGGCACCCATGGCCACGCACCCAGGCACGTGGCGGGGATGCCTCCTCACTCCCCACGTTCCATCTGCTTTGCTCCTTCTGGATAATCATGTCTGGGTGCAGAGACGGGGGAAGGGTGCTGGGTGGCAGGTCCCGGGGCGCCAAACCCTCTCGTGCATAACTTTTCAGTCCCGTCGATGGTCCTAGGCAGCAGGCCCACTGTTTATTTCCAGTCAAGACACAGTGAGCACAGTGCACCTCCCAGAGCACAGATTGTAAAGAAAGGTACTCAGGGAAAGCAGATGTCTCAACTGGCTGGGTCCACAGGTCCACAAAGATGCACTCTACTCTCAACAGACCCCACACCCTTAAGGGGAGGCCCAGAATGGTGGACCATTGGCAAGACAAAGCCTGCCTCGTTGTTTATGCTGGCTCCTCCCTGCACTTCCATCCTGTGCCTTTTCTCACTGGTGCCTCTGACACCTGACTGGACGCTCACCATCGTGCTTTTCCTGGCTCCCCACCACCTGGCACATGGAAGCCCCGCCCACCACTTTCTGCCCCAGGGTCTCTCCTGGGGCTGCACCCACCCTCCCCTCTGACTGCCCTTCCGCTTTCTCCTCCCACTGGTTTTGCGCTGCCAGCTCCTCTTCCAGCTTCATTTTCCAGGAGCCCCTCTGTCCTGGTCTTTACTCTACTTCTGTGTCCTGTCTTCCCTTTTGCATCTCTCCTCCCCTTCTTAACTCTTCCTGACAGGTTCATGCAAAAAACACTGGAAACAAAAGTACAGCAGCCATAGCCGTGAAATCAAGGTCTGCCTGCTGTGCTGTGTACCTCAACACACCCGGCCCTGAAGAGAGGGGGAAAAGTCACCTGAAGATGCCGAGTATACGGGGTGTGCAATGATCAGCTGTTAGGCTCTGAGAAGGTGCTGCTCCTTAAATGGTGTGTGTGAGCAGCTGGGGTCATATCGCTGAGACGCTTAAAGGTGCAGACTGTACCCATTTCTCTTGTCATGGACACTGGTGCACACACATGAATGAATGAATGCATCTGGCTGAGCCTTGAGACTGAAGAGCCAGAATTGCATGAGCTCTTGATCCTAATTCAGAGTTGTTCAGGGCCCCAGGACTTTGGCCCTACATGTGCCTACAGCACATTAGGGTCTCAGAATGCCAAGACAATGCTTTTGGCTAAGACTTACCTTGATTAGACATGACCGTGAAACTGACTGGTCACCCAGTTCACAGTTTTCAGACCACTGGAACCAGCCCCACACCAGGTTCTAACTTCCAGAGGGACCATAACCTATCACAAGAATGCTCTTTATGGTTTTTGATGAGGTCTGACCCCAAAGTGATTCAGGTAAATCCTGGTATGTTCAGGAATCAGCAGATTGGAATGGCATAGCGTGTGCCCACCAGAGGACATCTTAAATGACCATGGCATTCCCTGAAACGCCAGGTGCCAGCCTCCTGAAGCTCTGAATGTACATACGTACATAGCTGCTGGAGACAGCTGACTTGCCGACACTGCCCTTAGATTAGGGGTGGGTTATTTGGGTGGTTATTTGGTGTCAGGATAAGCACAATACAGCTTGTGCTTCTGTGCTCCTGTTGATTTTTCAAAGAAGAGCTTTTGGATTTTAAGCAAGTGATTTCATTTCTATGCATGATTATAGTTTTTATCGTGAGGTTTAATGAGAAAGCATAAGCCCAAAGTAATCTTTCCCAAACCAAACAAGTTAAGGTCTCCCAAGGTAATACATTCTACTGCATAATAATATTATTTTAAAAACAATGGTTGAATATATTCTAACTTGCATGTCAGTTGGGCATGTAGCATGTGGACAAATTCATTCTGTATTGACCAAATGTGACTACATACAGGATTTGGGATTAACTCCTACTGTGTAGATCTTTGGACAAAATTATGAGAAAGTTTCCTACTCTTCCTGACCCATTTTTCCCCCTGAGGACTGCCTACAGGCACCCTCAACCAAGGAGGAAACATGCTTGCTCCTTTGGAAATAGAAAGTGTGAAATACTTACAAAATGGAGGAGAATGTTTATAGTAGGATTTTTAAGAAACTCCTAACAGACAAAAAGCAAAGAGCGGTTAGTTGAATAGAACGCTATCCTGGGAACGACCAGTTGTGTCCCAGGAAGGATGCTGGTTATGCTTTCATTAGTCATGCACCTTCTTAAGACAAAAGTGAACGAAAACACACAGGTCACAATAACTCATCTGTGCAATGACACGGAAGGGGCTGACACGGTCACAGACAAAGCATGCATGGGTGAGCACCTGGAGCCTAAGCTGGTGCTCTCGGCGGACGAGGAGGACACATCCATGCTGAGCATTTTACGGAGCCCGGGCCGAGCGCGCTCACTCGTTTTAGGCACAGTTTCTGGTCCATCTAAATCATCAAGGGTGGACTGCCTTGAGAACAGCATGGTTGCTTCCGTGTAGCAGCTAGCAGCGCAAACAGTTACAGAGACACAGTGTTAAAACAGCGCCGGAAACAGGAGTCACACACGTCAGAGACCCAGATACCGCCATGCAGCAGACCACACGCCACTCCAGCACCACGGACAGCGGCCACCGCAGCGGGGCTCCGGGACAGAGAAGGGAAGATGAGACAGGATAGCACTGGGCTGGGAACAGGACTGCTGACAAAGGATGAAGTGTTGCTCTCTGGGTGGGACAGGGAACTAGAATAATGACAAGTCCTGACCTGTCTCTCACAGAGCAAAATTCATCTTTACAATTGTACAGCTGAGGTTTTTTTTTTTTTCAAAGACAGGAAATATATTTTATTCAGAGCCCCCCTTCCCCAATCCTGAGTTCAGTTCTTAAGCAGAAATACCTGCTCAAGTAAAATTTATATAAGAATGCCATTTAAACAACATGGTTTCCAAAAGAAAAGAAGGAAGCTCAGGATTGACTGCAACAAACTGAATTTTCCACCCCATTTTCTGAGTGATATTCAGTCGAGCCAAATTGGATGGCTTGGAGAAGAGATGCTGGTTTGATATGCAACTGGATATAAACCAACATCAAAAAGAAAAGAAAAGAAATGGTAAAAAGGCAACAACACAGGAAGTCCAGCAGTGGCAGGGCATCTGGTCTGTTAACTGTTCATTGAGCCCAATGAGTGATTTTCTCTGTGATCACATTCTAGGTCTCGGCAGATGTCAGCAGGGTGAGATCCCACTGGCTGAATCCTCAGCACCTGTCACTCGACACTCAGGGAGGAAACTGAGGCAGATTCAGGGCTGAGCTGCTACTGGGTGATCCCAGTAGCAGCCAACAGCTCAGATGGAGGCATGATTGCAGTTCACATGTGGAGTTGAACCCCAGAGAAGAACACCCCGTGAAGCTGTTGACATGGAGGCTCCTGGGGCACTGGCTTCCAGCCTGAGAGCGAGTGACCCAGCTGACCTTTCATGTTACAGACAGCTGATTTACTGGATGAACATCAGCCTCTAGTGATTGCACCAGGGGACCTATTGTGTGCCGGCCACACAGTAAGTGCCCTGAGTCAGTGACTGTGGGGGCAGAAATGGAAACCATTCAATATGAGGGAGTGACCTCTGGGGTCCCCTTTAGGGGTGGGGAATTTGAGGCGCTCATGGAACTGTTAAAGGGCTTTCAGGTTCTCAGAGCCATAGCAGCCCCCACACCCAAGTGCTCTGTGGGAGAACACCCTGACTGCATGTCACAGCCACATGGCCAAGACAGGACCCAGCAATGGGAGAGGGAAGGGACAAGGCGAGCAACCAAACGGTCTCTAATAAGGATTTTAAAGAACAACCCTAACTCCTTTTGATGCCAACTCATCCTGAATAAAAAGAGGAGATAATGGTGAGATGAACTAGAAACATAGTGGACATTGATTACCTGCAGGGGTTTAGATAAATCCCTTCCCCCTCTTCTGGGTCTCAGTCTCATCATTTATGAGATGAGGGAACTAGATCTTTGAGCTTCCGTACTGTTTCATATTTTCAGAGGTGGATCCCCCAGCCTTTGAGGAGTTTGCAGCAGAAAGAGGCTGTGCACCCTGACCTGCCCAATTTTCTGTGTGGAATCAATGCTCTGACCACAAAGTCCTCTTTACCTTGTTAATTCTTGGGTGATTTCTGCCACCACGCAGCCCGCCCTCAGACCCCACACTACTGGGTTATTTGCAGTGGATTAGCTTGTCGTCCAAGCCAGGACAGTTTTAAAACTGAAAGGGATGAGCAGGAGCTTTACAAAAACAGGTGACAAATCTAACTGATGTCCTCAGGTCATTGGAGCCATCCCAGGGGCACACAGCACACACTTCAAATAATAAACACTCTGCATGTATCTAGGAATGTTCCTTGGAATGTCACCAATGTTTCCTGAAGGAACTTTATTTTCTGGGAAGGTAGAGGATATCTGATTTCATACATCTGGATTTGAAAGAAATCGTGACTGTTCCAGTAAGTCAAACGGAACATAAGCACATTTGTTAGGTTCCTACTCTACTGTCTGCTGAAGGGAAAAGTGGGTGAGATGGGGCGGGTGGGACAACTCCTTACAGGTTGGGTCCTTAAGGGGCTGGGCCACATAGAGCGTGTGGGTCCCCGCACCCCTGACGGGGGTGATGCTACCTGCCCCAGGGCATAGGTGTGCTGATGGCAAATGCCCACACCGGGGTCCCTCCCAGAAAAGACCACTGCTTCGTCAGAAATCAGCGTGGCTTCCTATGGACTCTGTTGCAGACACACAATTGTTTGGAGATTTGAAAGTTTCCTAAACAACAACAACAAAAAAATGGAAGTTTTCCTTGGCCTTTAAGGAGAAGGAAAATATGTTCACTCCCTTACTAAGGGCATAAATGACCAATATTGTGTCTCCCTTTTCTTCACATTACAAATAATGAGTAAAAGGACATTAAAAATAATTTTAAAGGTGTTGGTTTTCTATTAGTAAGTTTGTTGATGGATTGACCATTTAAAAATGTTGGAGTATTTTGACAGTCTTTGTTAAAAGGCAATCAATGAATTTTAATATCTCCCACCTCACAGGTTTTGACTATGGGGGCAGATTTGTCATCTTGGATCAGATTTAAAGGCAGTTACTTGATTTTGTTTTAGCCAGTCTTTGTTTTCTTTTTCCTCTTATCCCTCCTAAAGTTGTGGTTTACAATATTTACTCACTTTCTTAACTAACCATACTATCAGTTGTTACACAGCTGAAAGTTACTAATCCAGGAATCATGTATGTTTATTTTATGAACAACTGATTTTCAGTTCACGTTCTAATTTTCTGTTTGATTCACTCGGTTGAGAGTTTGGTTCTGGAGCCACTATTCTTAAGCCAGGCTCATGCGTAAAATTCAGGAAGCCTGTGAAACGCCTGAAGTTCTATGGGGAAAAATGTGTAATTATGTGTGATTTTCCCCTTTGGGAACTAGTCTGCAGCCTCACGCACTGTCATAAGAAGTTCACATCCCTGTCAAATGGGGATGATAACAGTACATCTCAAGGGGTCTGTTAAGGAAGAAGTGAGGAAACCCCCACACAGTGCAGCCCCGGGGAAGGGTCAGTGCAGGGGCCCGTGTGAAGCAGGGGTGTGACCACACAACTCGGAAGGTGGGGCCCACAGAACCACTTCTCAAATTTTTACGATTCCTAATCATACAGTAAAATTTCTGAAAGAAGATGGAGAGCAACAGGTGGCAGAAGACTCTAGAACAGAAGATACTTTGTGGAACAGCGTTTTAAAGGCATTGAAGATGCAGTTCTCGATATAGTTACTCATTTTGTGTCAGGAGGCTCATCTGACTTAACTCCAGCTTGGAAATCCCAGTCCTGGGCCCGTGGGTCACATGGGTCTTTCTAATAATTTATGATTGATATCTGCTTCTCTCTGCTTGGACCAGGGGCAGCGATGCTCTGCTGGGCCATGCCCACGGAGACAGCCCAGAGCAGCTGGGCACTCCCAAGGTTCTGATTAGCCTGCACCTCTCCCATCACCTCTCACCTCTGTCATCCCTGTGGAAAGCAGCACCACTGTGGAGCACGTGACCTACCTGGAGATGCTGTCGTGGGAATCCAAGCTGTCCATCCTGTGGGCGGTCTGGGCACCTGCAGCAGTGCCAGCGTGCTCGTCGATGGTGTCCAGTCCCGACTCCCTGGACAGGTTCATGATGTGGTTCTGGTAGTACATGTGGATGCTCTCCCGGGTTGGGACGTTGCCCTGCGGAGAGGGAGACACTGTCACAGCCCTGTGCAGACATCAACGCTTCTCAGTACGGACAGCCCTCCGCCATCACACACACCTTGAGCAGGATGAAAAGCCAAGTTAGTCAAGCTGAGGATTGACGTCAACTCACTGAATTAATGGTGCCAGATGCTACTGGGTCATGCTGAACAGGGAACCCCTCCTAGTTTAAGGTTGAAGATGGTCAAATGTACAACTTGCAGTTATGAAATAAATAAACCATGGGGATGCAATGGTGACTAGAGTTAACGATACTGTATTGCGTATTGAAAAGTTATTAAGAGAATAGATCTTCAAAGTCTTCTTCACAATAAAATTTATAACAGGTGCAGTGATGGAAGTTAACTAGATCTACTGTGGTTATCATTTTACAATATACATAAATACCAAGTTATTATACTGTAAGCCTGAAATGAATAAAATGGTATATGCCACCCACATCTCAAAAAATAAAATTAAAAAATTAAAAAGGAATCCCTTTTCATATGTTGATAATTTTGCTAAGTGAGAGTAACCTTTCCAGCCATGAACTTTTTTTTCAAATGTAACCTAGAAACCATCTATGCCTATGTTTTGTCTTAGTCACTCAGTCATGTCTGACTCTTTACCAGCCCATGGACTGTAGCCCGTCAGGCTCTTTGGTCCATGGGATTTCCCAGGCAAGAATATTGGAGTGGGTTGCCATTCCCTTCTCCGGGGATCTTCCGGACCCAGGGATTGAACCTGGGTCTCCTGAGTTGCAGGCAGGTTCTTTACCTTCTGAGCCTCCACATGTGTATATTCCTAATTTTCCCTATGAGAAGTTTCAGGCCAAACTTCCCAGACTAAAGCGCATGATCCTTTATGAGATACAACAGAATCAGTGCAGCTGGGAACCATGGTGACGAGAGGTGACAGAGTGAACATGCTGGCCAAGATCCTAGGACTGTGAGTGTGGGTGTGTGTGTGTGTGGTGTGTACATTATCATTCTGAGCATGGAAAATACTGAAATATACCAAAAAAGCAGAGGGGTTATGCAAAGACTGGAGAGGAAGGATTTTGTCTGAGCCTCTGTGGAGGTCTGGACCCTGGCTTTTAGAACTTTTGTGACTCGGGCAGAAGCGAAGCAGGGTCTCGAGCAGGGCTACCTTCTTGATCTCTCTGGTCAGCATGCAGCGCTCGATCCTCAGGACAGTGGAGATGTCGAGGTGCTCCCTGGAGATGGAGTTGAGCCACGTTGTGAAACTGTCCACGGTTGCCAGAAACAGGACCCAGGTGAACTTCAAAATATTAAAGATCCTCTTGATGATGTTGTCTAGGAGGAAGAAGAGAACTTGATTTAAAGGGACATTGCACCCTCAGTCATGGTGCTGTGTGTGGAGCAGTGGTGTTTTATCAAAGGCAGCCCTGCCTGGTTTTGTCCTTGACCCTGACATGGAGAGACAGGGCCGTGGTGGGGACGGGAGGCACTGGTGTGCACAGGCATGGAAGTGGTGGGCAGGGTTTTCCACACCTGCACTGGCAGCACCCAAACCAAACTCGGACAGAACTGTTACCCTTTGGTCAACGTCGGGAGACGCATTAGGCGTTACTGACAAAATGGAGGCATGGCCCCACACCCCCACCCTTTGTTCCGTAGGCACGGACCCGGAATGAAGGAGTTAGGCTTTGTGATTCTGACTTGTTTTTTCCTTTTCTCGGCTGAGTTGACTGAAGAGAATATTAAGGTGCTTATTGTTTTTGAGAGGAGCATAAGAAGGCATAAAGCCTTCTGCAGCTGTGCTCAAAGAATAATTCATAAAGTTAATCACTGACATTTGTTTAAGGACTTTTACAAAAAAGTGTTCCAGGGTGAGCACACAGGCCCCAGCTTGAGGCCATGGGAGGGACTGCTATCTGAAGCCCATTTGTGAGAAAAGTGTTTATAGCAAAGGAGTTTGCTGAATTTAGGGCTTAGGAATAATTAAAATAGAAGCTAAAGATATAAGGATTGCTGTAATGTTAGCATATTCTACTATAGCTTATAGAAATTAGGGACTTTAGAGATATTATTAGCTAGAAGCCCTTTCTAAGAAATAGTGAGCTTAGGATACTAGGGGCAAACAGGACTTAGAAAGATAAGAAATAAACTGAGGAGTGTGGTATGCAGCCCAGACATTAGCATGAGTTACAGGTTATTCACAAGGACACATGAGAAGAAGTAGATAAGCGAATTGCTGAGGCAGGAACTCCTTTTGAGGGGCAACAATGATTTATGGAGACAACAAATCTGGGTCAGTGGGAACTGAAAATATCAAACCTCTGACCTAATGCTTTTATAAAAGTATAAAAGAGAATCATAAGCTTGAAATAAACAGGCAGTCCAAGAAAAATGAGAAGCTGCCTCAGTTTCTCGCAGACACCGCCCACCCCTTCAAGTTGAATCCCTGGCTGCTGGAGCTGGACTCCGGCAGGTCAAAGCTTCAGTCGAAACAGGTCCATATAGAGACACCAGGTCTAATTAGAAGTACAGCCTGCATTCAAGGGTATTTGCTACTGGCCAGAAACAGTCTGAATCTATCCAAGTAATTGGTTCCTTTAATGCTTTTCTTGTTCTGTTGGTTCAGTAAGACTCTGATGTTTCCCACTACAGCTGAACTGTAGTTGAACACCTTTCAAAGGTATTTCGTACAGAATTCAGTCTACACACTAAGACTCTATCCAAACCCCTGTATCATCTTCCTCACATGTATTTAATGACACCAAGCTATGCTTACTATAAAATTCTGACTGTGTGGTCAGTCCTCTCCAAACCATAGGAGTCCTGAGATGCCCACTGACCCTGGGCCACCTCCCTCCTCTTGGCTGTGTCTGGGACCCGCCTGGGGAGCTGCGTGTGACCAGCTCACCTCCGACGCTCATCTCTACCCCCGAGTGGTCATGTAGATTTGGGAAACTTGGCTAGTTTTTCTCTGCCTTGGTTTTTTTCTGTGTTAAGTGGGGAAGAGGGCTTTGAGGGAGTTGAACAAGCTAATGTGTGTAAAGCTTATGGCAAAGGAGACAAGGTACTCGAAGCAGGGGCACTGTTACCAGGAAAAAGTTTGCAGGAATAACAGGGTGTTGCCCCACAGACAGCAAGACGATCGTCTGGACGTGGAGGCCCGCTTCAAGGACCGTGCCTCTGAGGGCTTGGAGAGCCTTTGGGAAGTCTCGTTTTGTGTCAACAGATGGCATCCATGGATGTATTTGTGTCCAGCACAAAAGAGCCTGAACACCTTGCCTGTGGGTAAGTGGTGCACCCAGGACTGCCAGCCCTGAGGCAGAGGAAGCCATGTGTCTGTGGAGCCAGAGAGGCATGTGGGTTCACTGCATTCAGAGGGTTTTGTTTCTCCTCTTTTTTTTTTTTCTGATGCAGAAATGTTCCCCCCAGTCTCAGGCTTGGTGAAGCCCACATGCCACTGGGCCTGGGCTGGGGCTCAGAAGATGTGAGCTCTGTCCCTGACAGTGTGGAGTCCTGAGCAGATGCGCTGGGATTCAGGTTTCTTCGCTAAAAGGAGGAGTCAGCCCAAGCCCTGGAGGCTGCTCATTTCCCAGTGTACTTACCACTCACGCGTGCTCAGTCGCTTCAGTTGTATACGACTTTGTGCAACCCCGTGGACTGTAGCCTGCAGGTGCTTCTGTCCATGGGATTGTCCAGGCAAGAATACTGGAGTGGGTTGCCATTTCCTCCTCCAGGGGATCTTCCCCACCCAGGGACTGAAACTACCTCTCACTTCACTCCTTTTCCATGACTTCTAAATGCCAATATTTTGGGGGGCCTCCATGCTGATGGTTTCCCTGGGACATTTATAATTTGTTCCCAACTCCCTTTCATAGGCATTTGGGTAAAGGACTTTACACATGGACTCTAATCCGACATCTCATCCCACAATGCAAAGGTAGGTCTCATTTTCAGAGTCCCTTTGCAATTTCACTAGAGATGCAATTTCACGAGAGATGAGATTTCAAGGGATGCTGATTATTGAGTCACAGTCCAGAAACAGGATTTAATTCACTGTTTCCAGGCAGCCTTCCTCACGCACCATCTGGGCAAGAAACATAGTCCCACTCCCAGCCCCTGCCCCCACCTCCCTTGCTGATGGGCATCTTCACTTTGTTACCTGGTCCATCAGACTTCTTTTTGACTGGCTCATCCTCCCGGTCTTCCCACTCCACAGGACCTGCCAAGAGTGTCCAAGAAACATGAGTTACATCCTTTCAGGGTAAATTAACACTGATGCTACACTTCTGGACTGAGAGGAATTTTATAATGAAATCTGGGACGTTCTGCCTATTTGAAGAGCTCCCAGAGAAGAGTTGTCAGAATTCTGAGCTTTGAGATTCTCCTCACTTGACTTCAGAATGAGTATTGCGGAGTTGGGGATGGTAAACCAAATTGTTTGGTCAAATCTTTCCTGCTTCCTGTTGTTTAATGGCCTGTGAGTTGAGAGTGGTTTTTGTATTTTCAATAGTTGAAAAAAAGTCTGAAGAAGAAGAATATTTTATGCATATGAAAATTATATAAAATTCAAATTTTGGTGGAACATAGCCATGCCCACTTGGGGACATACCATCCAAATCTGCTCAAGAAGGCAGGGTGAGTTGCAGCAGGAATCTACAGTGCAAAGCTTATCATATTTACTATCCAGCCCTTTATAGAAAAAGTGTGCTGACTGCTGTTAAAAACTATGAGGTTGTAATTTTGAATACCTTGAGGATCAAAATACAGAACCCAGAAACATACCTAAGACTAAATGGGAGATTAACACTGTCAAAAGGAGCATTTAAATTAATAGAAAAAGAAAGATTCATTTACCAAACAGGCTTAGCATAATAGATCTCCGCTTCAAAGAATAATAAAAATTCAAAAGGTAAATAAAATTAAGAGGAAAATACAAGAAAACATATGCATAACACCTGGGGGGGAGACTTTCTTAAGCAAGATGAAAATACAGAAATTCCAAAAAGAAACCTACTTGAGAGACCTACTTGACATCAGAAAAAAATTAAACATTACTTAGAAAACGTACACCATGAACTAAAAGATAAGCACTGGGTTGGAAAAAAAGATACTTGTAACACTACAAAAGGATAATATTCCTAATATAAGTATCTCCTAGATTAATAAAGACAATCCAATAGACTTATGAAATGTGATAAAAATGTTTAAATCTTGGATTTGAAAGTAAAATTTATTTACTTTTGTATTCAAATTTTTTTCATTTTAATATTTACCAAGAAAATTTGAAATAAAACGTTCAACCTTATTAGTTTCATTAGTCCATGGAATTCTCCAGGCAAGAATACTGGAGTGGGTTGCCATTTCCTTCTCCAGGGGGATCCTCCTGACCCAGGGATTGAACTCAGGTCTCCTGCATTGCAGGCAGATTCTTTACTATCTGAGCCACCAAGGAAGCCACCCCTGCCCCCCACAAAAACCAAGAAAATATGAAATAAAAAATATTCAACTTTATTAGTTAGGAAAATTCAAATGAAAACAAAAGCTGTTTGTCATCCTTGAAAAGACACACGATAAAAAGAGTAGTAACAGCCCATAGGACAAAGCTCCAGGGAAATAGACATTCCTACACCTCATACAGAGGAGTTTAAATTTCTAAAATCTCTTGGGAAAATATTTATTAAAGTAAAAAAAAAAAAGCACCCACTTTAACCCAGAAATTCCACTTCCGATCATCTATTTTGGGGAAAGTGTGTGTTCTTCCTGCTTTTGCCATGCATTTAAACACACACACACGACTACATATGAATTTTTGTGTGAGGAAATCCTTGATAGTGTTATTTATTGTGGCAAAAATTTGGAAGCAAATCTTATATCCATTAGCGATGGAGGAGTTGGATAAATTATGCATATCCATATTACAGAATATTTTGCAGCTATTAAAAAAGGATGATATAGTTTTATAAATACTTAATTGGAGAAGTGTTCATGATATATTGTTAATGAACATACAGGAGAATCTGTGCAGCATGGACTCACTTTTGAATCAAAGGAAACAGTACCTGCCCACAGGTATGTATACCCAGGAAAGGGGTTGAAGAGAACACAACCCCTGCAAAGATTTGGTGCCTTAGGGTAGCTTTCCAGGCTATACTGCATCCGCTTCCTTACTGCTTGACTTGCTACATCCTCAGTGTCTTAATTTTGCCTTTTTAAACCAATCAAGTAAAATAAAATGAAAGCTACAGGAGGCAGCAGGGAGCAGAACGGTCAAAAAAGAGAACAGCTTTGCCATTAGAGCTCCATTAGAAGTTATGTTTTCCTTTTCTTTTCTTGTTTGAATACATTTTTAATTTCACAAAGAATCAATATACACATTTCCTTTGTAAAGAATTAAAATATAACAAGCCTGAAGGTTTCTTTAATCCTACCCCTTACTCTCAGCCTCCCCACCTCTTCTGCCAGAAGTCACCACAGCAATTAACTGGCTAAGTTTTCTTCCCAGTCTTTTCCCTTGTGCATTTATACACGATTACATGCATCCATTAAAAACGCAAAACATTGTCTGGAGGCACTTCGGTTTCGTTTCGTAAGTGGTTTCACAATGTGCATGCCAGCATGCTTTTCACTTAACAGTATGTCAGGAATTGTTCTCCATGGCAGTTCAAAGTAATTCATTTTGCTTTTTAACCTCCTAAATAGTATGCCGTAATATACTGGTCACATAATTTATTTGGTTCTTCTTTACGTGGACATTTAGGATATTCCAAATTTTCGTTAGTGATAATGTTTGATGAATATTGTTAGACACATGTGCTTGTGAATGTGAAAAAAGTGAAAGTCGCTCAGTCGTGTCCCCATGGACTGTAGCCCACTAGGGTCCTCTGTCCATGGAATTCTGCAGGCAAGAATACTGGAGAGGGTAGCCATTCCCTTCTCCAGGGGATCTTCCCAACCCAGGGATCAAACCCAGGTCTCCCGCATTGCAAATGGATTCTTTACCAGCTGAGCTGCCAGGGAAGCCCACGTGTATTTGTGCTTATGTGCAAATATTGACTCATGTGAAGCCACACACCTGGAGGTGGGAGGGATCCCCAGTAGGAGACACACACTTAAATTTTCCGATTGACATCTGCTCTCCAAAGTGGAGGTGCTGTTTACAATACCACAGACACGGACGCCTCCTCTAGCTCCAAACAGAGCACAGACGCCTCCTCTAGCTCCAGAGCTATGTTTACATTCTTGCTAATCCAATCGATTAAAAAAACAGAATGTCAAAATATTTAGTTTACATTTCTCATATTGAGCTACTTAGTGAAACTGAGTTCCTTTTGGCTGTTTCTATTTTCTGATCTTGAATTACTTTTCATACCCA
Source organism: Bos indicus x Bos taurus (assembly GCF_003369695.1). Lineage (NCBI taxonomy): Eukaryota > Metazoa > Chordata > Mammalia > Artiodactyla > Bovidae > Bos > Bos indicus x Bos taurus. Next base: position 42,397,289 of record NC_040099.1, read on the forward strand.
TTCATTCACTGGGCTAAATTTTTCTTTTGCTGACTCTCAGAAGTTCTTAATATAGCCAGAACACTGATCTTTAGTCTGATACATAATAAAAACATTTTCCCTGAGCTCCCCACTTGCTTTTTAACTTTGTTTTGGTGTGTTTGTCGTCATTTCCTCCCCTTAGAAACATGTTTCTATCATATGTTTTTGAATGAATTGATAGTGTTGAATACAGCACTGGTAGATATGTTCCATTTTTGGCCCTTGACTGCTCTTTAAGTGTTCTTTCCCTTTTTTTTCTTGATCAAATTTCTAAAGGTTCATCTTTCTTATTTTCCAAGAACAGCTTTTCACTTAATGATCAGGTCGTCTTCTATGTCTTTTCGATGACTTAATAGCCACCTAAAAATTATTATTTTGCTTCTACTTTCTTTGGGGTTATTTTGCTTCTATCTCTCTTCGCATTTTATTAGATGTACCTCAACATAAATTCATGTTTTAATTTATTCCAAGACCTGAGAAAGGGCAAGTAAAAGCCTTTGTGTTCTTTAGACATTAAAAATTTCATTCCTCCCAAGCTTGTCCCTGGTCCGATGCCTGTCAGCTGCAAGCCCTCTCCATCACTCACCCTCCCCGGATTCTTTTCTCCTTCTTTTCTGTTCTTCTCTTGCAGATCTTTTTTTCTCTTTGCGCCTCTGTCGGAGTGCTGTTTTAGGGTCAGTAATCCAGGCTTGATAAACAAACTGAAGGGAGAAAGTTTCATTATTTTCTGAACTTTTAATAAATTGAATTAAAGAAAAAGGAACCAACACCAAGCTTCCTGACTTTCAGAAATATATATATTTTTTCTCTCAACATGAATTAAACCTCCCTGTCTTACACCTCTCAATATACTGAGCTGACCAGTGCTCACTGGCCATGAAATAAAATGTGAAAATAGATGTTATAGGCATGTATTTTGTTCAGTATCAGACAATCATGAGATTCTCTAGAATCACGAATGCCCACTTCTCCCCCATCCTCCCATCCTACTATATCTCTGACACTTAGCTCCTGATTCCCTTGTGTGACACATACTAGGCATAAGCTAGAAGGCTGGCTAAGTGTCATTCATTTTCTCCCGACACATATAAAGTTTGAGTCAAGACCGAAACATCTTTTGTTCATTTACTTTGGGAAATTACTTTTGCATGTTTGATACTCTCTCTTGTGAGTAACAACTATTACCAACAACTTGAGAAAGAGCTTTGTAGATTGATCAGTATTTGGAGAGGAAAGATACTGTGCTGTGAAGGTTAAGAGGTTATTCCAGAATGGGTGGAAGGAGAACAGGGGAGCTTTAGGTCACCTTCTGTCATTTTCATTCAAGAGCTGAAAACAGTTGCATTAATACATGACAACCAGTAACCACAACAGAGCAATTTTGAATGTCCCGCCCACCAACAGTGTCCCAAGTCATGCAGAAGGAACACAAAGAAAACCCTGGAACGCAAAGTCAGCCATCCACAACCATGAAGCCGGGCAGCATGCTCAACGTGCAGCCACGAACACAGCTGGTCTCAGGGAAGCTGGGTTTCTATCATGAAGATAAAGGAGGAGGGGCACTTGTAAACCCCAACACTTTCATTTTATTCTATATTACTTTCAGATTTCTGAAATCCTTGAAAAACACAGTGTAAACAAACCACTGGCATCGTAGAAGTGAAGGGGAGTTTAACTTTTCCATCCATGGAAATGTAAAGGTGGTGGGTTACTAGGTCAGAGCATTTCCTCACAGGTAGAAATCTGAATCTTACGGGCAATTCACACACATACAAGATCTGTATAGTTTCTGAATAATAAACCCAGGAGTCAAAAAAGTTATCCTAGTTTATGCCAGAAACATATTTTGAAAAGGAAAAGCGAATTGCAATTTGAAGCATAAGCACCAGAAAAAGGAATTTATGGTTGATGTTTATTGAGCATGTTAACTGGAGATTCTATTAAGAATATCTCTGAGGTTTAGGTCGTTAATAGGCAAACTTGCTTCAGCAAAATATTGATTCTTTAAAAGAATCTGAACTGCTAAATGAAAGAAATTTTCAGGCTTAAGAAATACATACTGTGACATTTCCTTAAAATAGTGTTATTACAATATTGCTTTTGGATAATGCAAAAATGCCAAAGTGGAAAATAAGAAAGTGATTCAGGATTTGTGAGTGTACTACGTGTACAATCTTTTGCTCTGAAGAAAAATGAAACTCCTAGGAGACAAGAGAGGGGAGGAGAGAGCAGGGGAGGGTTTAGGACAGAAATGAAGGTATCTTGTAGAAAGGGTTCTGGCCACACCGATGATGCCTCATTAAAATGGTGTTCCTGGTTCTACATGTGGTCCTTCAATGACTGATCCTGCTGGTGTTTCCTCGCTGAGATGAGTGTTTGAAGAAAGGAGGGAAGGGGAGGATCTTAGGACAAGTCCTCATTTGTAGGAAAATGACCTTCATGTCCATGTTTGGAAGTACAAATATTTTACAGCTCCAGGAACACTGGACTGAGGATCAGACTATTTCTGGGAAAAGTTGGATGATGAAGGAGGAAGAGGAAGCATCCCAATTCTTACTGAGTTAAGACACTGAATTAAGCTTCTTTCTGAAATGTCTCAATTCCGAAGTCTCAGTGGTAACTACCTCCCAGTGTCATGGGTATCTCTGGAGAACAGACACATGAAGAGCTAATCTTGGGTAGAAAAACACACGAAAATGTGTATAAATGACATCGACTTCTCCATCTGCGGCTGCCACTAGCCTGTACCCAACTTCATCTCAGAGCTCACCCTCAGTGATTTCATCTTAAATATCAGGGAAATGGGATTCCTTTTACTGATAACTTCTTACGCAAAAAGCATTTACTTTTTGAAATAGGAGAGGACTTTATTGAAGTGGAGATCTGTAACCGAAGTTGGTTAAGTTTTCTAAAATGTTTTTTAATCCAGTTGTGATCCAGAACTTTATGTTGTTGGTAAGAAGATAATTTTTTAAACTAAGACGGGGAATAATCACATTGTAATCTTTCATATAAATTCTTAAACATGAATGGAAAGATACATAGGCAGTCATAAAAGGGGAAAAGAAAAGAAATCCAAGGAAGCAGCAACAGAGAATATTAAACTAGAACTCAGAAACCTGGCGTTTTAAAAAGGGAAGAAACCCAGGGGTCTAGACTGTGCTATGCAAGGCAGAGCAGCTTTTAGGTTCAACTGAGAGCTTGAGAAAAATCTAGAATTTCAGGTCCCTCTGGACCTGATATAATTTAAATAACCTGCGTTTAAATAAGACCCCCAGGTAAAAGGGGAGAAGCCTTGGTCTCCCTTGCTAGCCACACCCTTGTGGAGCATTTTGCTAGTGTAAATGCATGCTCCAGTTTAAGGCAGGAGAAGCGGCTTTCTATAAAGCACAAGAGTAGTGAGTCACTATTTATGATTTCCAATTATGAAATGACCACAGCAGAGGTAGCTAGATACTTTCTGTTGTGTGTTGGGTGAATTAACAAATA